>NC_136423.1:12462500-13135000 GCF_052625555.1 Lactuca saligna | reverse complement strand
GTTATCTGATGTCTATCTTCATGGTTCCAATCTCTATTGTTAATACCTTGGAGTCTCTTTGAGCCAGGTTTTTCTAGGGTGCTTATCTTGATGAGAGATGCATGCATTGGGTTCGTTAGAATCGGGTTTTAACTCAAAAAAGGAAAGGGGTCTTGGTGTTGGCAGTCTTTTCTCATTCAACAATGCATTACTTTATAAATGGCGTTGGCGATTTTTTCATAATCCAGGTCTGATATAGGTTAAAATTGTCAAAGTTATCTATGGTCCGGATGGTGGTTGTAGTTCTCTCTCCCAGAGAAGAGGATCGATTGGTCCTTGGAATGGTGTTATTCGGATGTTGGTACAACTAAATAATCATGATGTTGATCTCAGGCCTCTCAACCCTATTAGTATTGGTGATGGAAATATGACTTCTTTCTGGCATGATTCGTGGATTCCCCCCTAGCTGATTTTTTTCATAGGATTTATGCTCTTGATCCTAATAAAACTATGTCGGTTAGAGATAGAGTGCTTCTTGGATGGGACTCTAATTGTATTAGGCGGACTCCGAGAGGAGGTATTGAGGAAACTCATTGGACCGATTTTACTACCTTAATGCAGGGGGTTCTTCTTCATTCTGCTCTAGACCGTTTAGGGTGGACCATTGAAGGTTCCGATTCCTACACTGTTTCTTCTCTCAGAACTTTTTTGGACAATCACATGTTACATACGGGGGGTCCTGAAACTAGATGGAATACTTGGGTGCCTATCAAGGTGAACATCTTTACTTGGAGATTGTAGTTACGAAGCATTCTTACTAGAGAGAATCTTTCTCTACGTGAGATTACTATGGATACAATTCTTTGTCCCGTCTGCTCCAACACCGTTGAAACCATTGATCACCCTTTCCTTCATTGTAATCAGTTGATTGAGATATGGACTCGTGTTGCTATCTGGTGGGGCGTCCAAACTCCTCAATTTTCCTCGATTGACCAACTACTTTTGTGGTCTGATTCTCTTTCTTTAAGACAAGGGCAACGTCAAACTTTTGATATTGTCATCTTGACCACCTTGTGGTGTTTATGGAACTTCCGTAACTCAACAATTTTCAGAACAACTCACCCCAGGAAATCTCTTATTCTTGATGAAGTGATTGACAAATCTTTTTTTTTTTTTTTTTTAAATTTCCAATAGGTGTAGAAAAGTTAAAATTAGTTGGATATCTTGGCTCCATAATCCTCTTATAACTTGTAATTTGTTGTGATGTTTTTTTTCCTTGCTCCTTGCTAGTTTATTATAATATCTCTCCCGTCCAAAAAAAAAAAAAAAAAAAAAAAAAAAAAAAAAAAAAAAAAAATACACGGTTTTGATAGTTATGTAGTTTAATAAAAACTGTTGGACACACCAAATGCCTAAAATACCTATCAACATGTGAAAACATGTACTAAGGACCAATCATGTGAGAGTATTTGGCGATGGCTGCGGCAGGCTGTCAATAAAGAATTTTAAAATAAATCCAAAGAGAAAGTTTGCATTTTTCAAGATAACCAAAAACAAAACGTTTATTTTTCAAGTACCAAATATTTTATAAACAAAAAAAATCAATGAATTTAAATGAAACTATATAATAATAACAATACAATATATCATGCACTAAACAATTATCTCGGTTGAAATTTCAATAGTATTCACATGTCGTTATTTGAAATCGCAGTTATTACGGTGGTATAGCGGTTTTTTAGTATTATGTATAATTTATATTATATATTTATACAAAATTTATATATTGGATTATTAATACTATATAGAATTAATATCATAAAAAGTCATATAAAAACATAACATAATCTATATATAATATTCTAATATAGTAATATGGAACCTAAAAAGTTTCAAAACGTCATCACACTTCAAGTCGTTCGTGGTTTCCAAATACTGAAGCAGATGAGAAAATGAAGTTGTCATTTGTTGCCTTGTATTTTGTAATTAATTATATTTATTATTTGGACTTATTAAGACAAAAAGTGTAATAGACTAATAAAAAAATAAATATTTAATATTGAAATAACACACAATCGTTTTTTTTCTTTGTCGAAGTATTCTAATATATACGAAATTGTAAAAGCGGGTATAGTGTTGCTATAGCGCTGATGAGGTTCACAGTAAATAACAGTCAATAGCGCCGCTAATAGAGCAACCACTATTCGTAAACGCTATTTCAAAATAGTTGTTCAGTAACAACGCAAAACGCTATAGCGCACTATTGATAGCATAGATATTCATACGGAAAGAAGCAACGATAAATTGTAAAAATGATGAATATAAACAAATAACGTTTCAAACATGAGTTTGAAATTTTAAATTAAATCCGAACAACTAATAGAAATAGCAATCGCTGAAAATGAGAACTAACTTTGTTGTCATTTTTAATTTGATCATTGAAGATCGAAAACCATTAAGAAAAAAACTCTTTGCAAAATCTTTTTTTTTTAATGATGTTTTCAATGATTAAAGTATAAAGTAACCCAACATTAAGATCGGATTTTCAAGAAAAGGAAGTGCTTCCTGACTGCTGATGGCAACCAGGTTTCTTTTTTTAATTAGTTTAAGAATTAATAGAGCTATTGTTGTATCTCTCATTTATCTATTTGAACCATATAACTTGTTTAGTGTCTTGCTAGTTCGTTTTAATATACATCCGCTGTTTTAGAAAAAATTTAATCATATATAATCTTAAAAAATATAAAATAACAAATTAGACACAAAAAAAATGCATTCATACTTTTTTTTATAAATTCAATATTTAAAAACATATCATACAACGTTAGGAAAAAAAACATAGTTATCAACATTTATTTTTCTATTTTATATAGGGAAAATTTGTCAAATTACCAAAATATGAAATGAGTTTGAAAATAATGACCAAGAAAATTTGTTTTTTAAAAAATGACAAAGGTTTCCACAGAGTCCATCTCTGTGTAACGAGTTTATGCTCTGAGAGAGTGACTTTTCAGTGGCATAATAGTAAAACTACACAAGTAAAATAGAAAAGGGGAAGTGTTTTGGAGAAGTCGATCGGAAATCCTGACTCCAAATCGATCAGCGATGGTGAGGAGATTTTGAAACCCCAACTTTTAAACTCTTATAAACCTAGGTTTTTAGTTAAAATTTGTATATTGAATCATTGGTATGCGCTTAATAGGTAAGCCTCATTAAATTAACAACAAAACATTTAACAAAATCGAGGGAATCATTGGTTTTGTAAAGATCAGTTCCTCATAGGCATGCTACATGAAGAACATGTCTACAGAGGGATGCTATGATGATCCACATGACCTCTGTGGAAATGTGTTTTTTAAAATCCAGAATATATGTTTTTGCACATGTGTTCAGTTCCATAGAGTGAAAGACATTTCTGTAGAGGTCGTACATATTCGACAGATACCTGCTCTGCAGATCCATACCGTCAGACGTCAGAATTTTGTCTTTTTTAAGCACATGTCCACTTCCTCAGAGCAATTTGGCTTCTACAGAGCATAAACTCATTCCACAGAGACAGCTTTGTGGAAACTATTAGATAATTAGATAGTCAATTATTCAATCATGTATTCTGTATTTATCTCTTTTTTATTATAGGAGTTTAATCTATTCCATATATACAATACAACTCACACAAATGAACATATGGTTGATTTACTAAAACCTTACATGGTATCAGCCTAACCAATTTTCTCCCTCCTAATTGTTGATTCTCTTCTTCCCTTACCATTTTCTGATTTATTTCTTCCTGGAACCTGTGATTATGTCGACATCCACTAATGGTACTTTCTCTATGAATATCGTCTTGCACATGATACCAATTAAACTTTCCTCCACAAATTACCTTTTGTGGAGAAATCAGATGTTGTCGCTTTTAACCTATCAGAAGCTTCTACCTCTATTGATGGCACAACTCTTAAACCATCAAAGACCATTGAAATTCACAACAAATCAGCCCCCAATCCAGTGTATTCTACTTGGACTGAACTTGATAAGCGGACGGTCATTATCCTCAATTCCTCTTTAATCGAAGAGGCAACAGCGAAAGTACTTGGTCTCTCTGATTCTCGCTCCATAGCCCTGGAAGCCGCCTACAACAATTCCTCTGTTGAATGCATTTACTCTCTTCGTGATTCCCTATGCCAGATGCAAAAAGGTAACACCTCCGTCTCTGATTTTGGTCGAAAATTCAAGATTATCTATGATAAATTGGCTGCCATCAGCCAACTTGTTGATGATATGGATAAGATTCATTAGTTTCTTTATGTCCTTGGATCTTTGTTAAATACTTTCTCTACAGCTATACATACCTCAAATCCATCTCCTGTCTTTCGAGATTTAATATCTTAAGTTGAAAACCATGAGCTCTTTTATAGTCAATTCATGGTTCTTCAACCCCTATTGTTGCTTTTGTTTCTCAGTCTCATAATAACAATACACGGGGGTCGGTCTTCATATTACCCTCGTAGAGGAGGGCCTTGTGGAAACATTAAAAATGGGGGTAGAGTACGAGGAGGCAGACGACCTCCCTATTGCTAGTTATGTCACACTAGTTGGCATTATGCCTCCTCCTACCCAATCCTTCACACATATGCATCCAACTCCATTCCCTCTACTAAAAATCTTGCGCAGGCATTCATTCGCAATGCCATGTCAATCAAGGAAATCCAGATTGGTATGTTGACTCGGGGGCTACTTCACTTATGACTTCCTCGACCAACAATGTGTCTCAATCGGTACCTTATTCGGGTAATATGCATGTTCTTCTTGGAAATGGACAAAATCTTCATGTCTCTCGTATTTGTAATTCTAAGGTCTCTAATAAGCTATTGTTACGAGATGTCCTGGTTATTCCTCACATAACCAAAAATCTTCTCTCTATTAGAAAACTTACTATGGATCACCCGGTTGATGTACTTTTTTCTCAACCGTTCTTTACTATTCAAGTCAGGAAAATCAAACAAGTGATAGCTCAAGGCAGATGTAAGGACGGTCCTTACATGCTTAGAGATGAGCATACAACTTTGGTGGCTTCTTATCCCACTTCAGACAAGGCTTCTTTTGAAATATGGCATAGTTGATCAAGATTCATTTCCTTTGATGTTATTTCTAGTTTACATAAATCGGGTGTTATGCATGTTACTTCACTTTTACCAAAACTTCGTATTTGTGAACCTTTTTAGCTTTCCAAGGGTCAACACTTATCTTTTGAATTAAATCACAAAATCTCTTTGCATCCTTTAGACCTAATACATTGTGATCTATGGGAACCAACTCCTGTATTATATGGTGAATATCTTTATTATGTTATATTTGTCGACGACTATTCACAAATTCACATGGTTTTACCCCCTGAAGGATAAAAACGGTTTTTATGATGTTTTAGCTATTTTATCAAGCTATTGAAAACTCAATTCTCAAGAAAAATCAAAGTTTTTCAAAGTGATGGAGGTATAGAATTTGTCAATAACACTGTGCGAAAAATCTTTGAAGACAATGGCACATTTCATCAGCTCTCTTGTCCATATACTCCTCAGTTGTAACATCCCGACTCCTAGATATACTATTTAATTAAACTATATTCAATTTGTTAGGGAAACTTATCACACCCCCAAACCGGAACAGCAGAAACGTTCAAGGGCGGAGGATGTCATATGTAGTTTCACAACCATTGTATCATAGTAATCATAGTAAACACAACCATTATATTGTATATATCTATGAAAATGTATTTACATCTGTTTGATTCTTGTCTTTATACATCAAAAGTATAATCAAAAGAAAAAGACGTGACACTATACGCTTCATCTTCTCAAAACTCCAGGAGGTACCTGTCTACTGATTTCCTGATAATACAATCAGTTTTAAAAGAGTATCAGCATAAAGCTGGTGAGTTCATAAGCATGTTTTGTAATGAAAATATGTTATTTGACTTTGTAGAAATGTTCGTATGTCTCTAAGAAAATCCAATATTTTCTTAAGTAATTAAAAGTAGTCTTAAACCCTAAGACCAATTGTAAGTTCATTATTGAATTCGGTTCTTATGTCTGAAAGTACTTGTATGTCTGCTTGGCACCACCAACTATATCGTATGGTTTTGAATGAAAGTTCTTGTATAAAATCCGTGGCTACCACCAATATTGTAAGTAGTGTATAGTATGAAAACCTTGGTTAACACCAGTATGCATAGTGTGAAAGCCCTGGCTAACACCAGTATGTATAGTAGTTTTATTACTTGAAATAAAACCATTGAAGAATGAAATTCCATAAACAAATGATTAGTTTATACTTAGTGTGACTCGTATAACCATACTTGAAATGACCTAGAGACCTCTACGACATTCTTCAGGCGTTGGATGTTATGACATTTGTCACCCTAGGCATGCCTGCCTAACTATAGCTAGCAATTTAGGTGTGGGATTGTCAGTCCCGAATAGATCTATTCACAAATTTCACGCTTTCCTTCCAGGAGACTCCGATTATACTATGTTAGGATTCAGTTCAGTACACCAAAGGGTACAGTTTTGAAGTAGAGTGTCACAGTTTTGTATAATCTAGTTTACGTGCAGTTTTGTATTGAAATACGTTGGATGTTATATAAGGTAATAATTATTCTTAAATAATTATTAGATGTTGTACTCTCATAGTAATGTATATCATAAACTGAATCTGCCATAGTTTATATGTTTAGAAATGTATAACTCAGTGTAACGAAAAACTCCAAACTATACATATTATAGTTTGCATGTATATAGTGTATATCCTGTATGTATATCGATCTGAAAACTATGCATTCATGATTGCACGTTGAAAACGCCCCTTATGCTCAACATAGTACAAAAGGGGATAAAATATCTAAACATTTTATACAAACGTGAAAACCGTTTGTCTATATCAATTGCATAAGTTTAATACTTGTTAAAGTCCTTTTGTATTAGTTCACAAAAGCATTTGTGTTTAGCTTGTATCCCCCCCCCCCCCCCCCCCCCGAAAATGTTTAAAATTCGTAAAAGCATAGGGGTATGAACTCACATCGAGTGAGTGGTTTGTATGAAAGATCGATATGAGATGTTGAGTGTCAAGTGAAGCCTTGAACACAATTGGATCCTATTTAACATGTAATAACACATATATGATTCAAAATAGGGTATTTCACTACTAAACATGATAGGAAACCACCCTAAGGTCTTGGAAACACTTGAACTAAGTATTAAAACCATATGGGATTGAGCGATGAAGGTGTATGGCCACCCTAAGGGTGTGTATGGCCATGGGTGTGCGGCCCATGAGTATACGGCCATACACTCATGATGAGATGTGCTTTTGAGGCGTTTCCAAGGTTCTAACTAGCATCCAAGGAGTGTTCTAAGTCCCATGCTTAGTTGTAATGCAAGTTTGAGCCCTAAAATGATCATCAAAGTGGGTTTACAACGATAAGATGTGTGTGTGGCTGTACAAAGGGGTGTGCAACCATACACTCTTCATGTTCATGCCAAAGTTGTCGAATTTTAGGTGTATCAAGGCTAATATCATGTCCAACTAGAAGATAGGCTCCAAACTCTCACTTTGGAGAGCCTTTAAGGGGGTGTACAACCATCCTTATGAAGGTGTGCAGTCGTACTCCTTCAGAGGGTGAAGAACATGATGGAATTTGGTGAACCAAGTATTAAATCAAGAAGTATTTCAAATATAGCAAGCTAAAGGATGGAATACTCACGTTTTTTAAGCCTTGAAGAGTTCACAGTTAAAGAAACTTGAGAGAGAAGGGAGTAGTGTGCAGCCAAAAGAAGAAAGGAATGAAGGAAGGGAGGTCTACTCACACACACACACATACACACACACACACACACACACATATATATATATATATATATATATATATATAGGGGTGGGTGACCCACCACCTTGAGTATGCGGCCATGAGGGGCTGTGTACGGCCGCACACCCATGTGTACGGCCGTACACTCCTCCTAAGAGGGTGTATGGCCCGATTTTGCTACTTTACGACTTGATAGCTCATCCCTAATCTCAATCTTGGTTGTACTTAAGCTTAGAACACTTAAACGAACCCTTAAACGGTGCTAAAAGGTAACAGAATCGAGTTTAACATTGATTGAATTGACTGGATGTACAAGATAGAAGTTCTGGGTTGTCACATTATCCCCCCGTTAGAGGGAATTTCATCCCAAATTCAAGAATATAGATACAAATCATGGACTTGGAAAAAGATGAGGGTACGTCTGTTTGATTGAATCCTCACGCTCCCAAGTGAATTCTGCTCCCCAATTGGCATTCCAGCGAACCTTCACTATCGGGATGTGACTTTTTTCGTTTCTTTGACTTCCTAGTCCATGATTTCAACTGGTTCCTCCACTACAAGATCTTGTCTAGTTTGATCTCATCGAGGGAATCACAAGTGCCTCATCGGACACACACTTCTTTAGGTTTGACACATGGAAGACGGGATGTACATTGCTAAGTTCTCAGGGTAACTCGAGTTTGTATGCTACGGGACCGATCCTAGCGAGGATCTCGAGTAGTCTGATGTATCTTGGTTTTAGCTTCCCATGCTTTCCGATGTGTATTATGCCTTTCCAAGGTGAGACCTTCAAAAGTACATGGTCACCAACCTAGAATTCCAAGGGATTTCGTCTCTTATCGGCGTAGCTCTTTTTTCTATCTCGTGATGCTTTTAGTCGTTCTCAGATTTGTACGATCTTTTTAGTCGTCTCTCGGATGATTTCAGGACCCGTGAGAGTGTTGTCGGGAACTTGACCCTTGACTATCTTCCTGTCACCCACTTCAGCCTAACACAAAGGGGATCTGCACTTACGTCCATAGAGGGCTTCAAATGATGCAACTTTAATGCTGGTATGGTAGCTGTTGTTGTTGGAAATTCGAGCAAGGGTAGATGAGTGTCCCACGATATGCTGAAATCGATAACATAGGCTCTCAATATATCTTACAATGTCTGGATTGTTCTCTCAATTTGTCCGTTTGTCCGTGGATGATAAGCCGTGCTCATATCCAGCTTAGTTCCAAGAGCCTTCTATAGTGATTGCCAGAATCTTGAGGTAAACCTGCTATCTCGATCGGAGATAATGGATACAGGTACCCCACTGGGACTAACTATTTCTCGAAGGTATATTCGTGTGAGTTTCTCCATTTTGAAGTTTCCTTTGATTGGTAGGAAGTGGGCAGATTTAGTCAGTCGATCGACAATTACCCAAATGGCATCGTGCCCACTCGGAGATCTGGGCAACTTAGTGATAAAATCCATTGTAATCCTTTCCCACTTCCACTCAGGTATTTTGCTGAAGTAAACCTGAAGGCTTTTGATATTCTACCTTCACCTTGGCGCAAGTCAAGCACTTACCCACGTAGGTAGCGATTTCTGCTTTCATGTTCGGCCACCAATAAAGCTTCTTGAGATCCAGATACATTTTATCTGAACCTGGGTGAACGGAGTATCTAGTCTTGTGAGCTTTGTTCATGACAACCTCCCTGTACCTGCCATACTTTGGGGTCCAGATCCAGTTCATGAAATAGTAAAATTTTTCCCCTTTGACCTCTAAGTTCTTTTCCATTCCCCGCAAGGTTTCATCCATCATATTAGGCTTCTAGTTGAGCCTCTCTGATATTCATGTATAATTGGGAATGGATGGTCATTGTTAATGCCTTCACACTATGACCTGCATACTCCTTTCGGCTGAGGGCATTTGCTACCACATTGGCCTTGTCGGGATGGTAGCGTATTTCGCACTCGTAATCAGCAGTTCTACCCATCGTTGTTGTCTCATGCTCAAATCTTTCTGATCGAGGATATGTTGTAGGCTCTTATGGTTGGTGAATACAATGCACTTGCTTCTGTAGAGATAATATCTCCAGATCTTTAACGCGAAGACCACTACTCCCAACTCTAGATCGTAACTTGTGTAATTGACTTCATTTGTTTTCAACTGCCTCGAGGCATATGCGATAACCTTTCCTCGCTGCATGAGCACACAGCCTAGGCCCTGATTGGATGCATCACAGTAGACAATGAAATCTTCGGTCCCTTCGGGCATGGACAAGATAGGTGTGGTGCATAGGGCCTGCTTTAATGCTTGAAACGTAGTGTCTTGTTTATCTCCCCAACTAAAGGTTACACCCTTCTGAGTCAGGGTGGTTAGAGGCTTAGCAATTCTGGAGAAATTTTGGATGAACCTGCGATAATAGCCAGCGAGGCCCAAGAATTGACAGATCTCTATGGGCGTCTTCAGTGATGACCAATTCTCTATCGCTTTGATCTTGGAAGGGTCCACGTGTATGCCTGCTTCGCTTACCATGTGACAAAGTAAAGTTACTTTTCGAATCCAGAATTCACACTTAGAAAATTTCGTGTATAGATTCTCCGCCCTTAGAGTTTCCAACACTAGCCTCAGGTGCTGCCTATGATCCTCTTCACTTCGGGAATAGACAAGTATATCATCAATGAATACTATCACAAACTTGTCTAGGAAAGGGCGGCACACTCAATTCATCAGATCCATGAATACCGCTGGTGTCTTGGTTAACCAAAGGGCACTACTACAAACTCGTAGTGTCCATAACAAGTTCGAAACCCTCTCTTGGGTACATCACTCTCATGAACTCGTAACTGATGGTACCCTGATCGAAGGTCTATTTTTGATAAGTAACTGGCTACTGGGATTTGGTCGAAGAGTTCATCGATTCGGGGAAGAGGATAATGATTTTTGACGGTAAGCTTGTTCAATTCACGATAATCGATGCACATCCAAAAAGATCCATCCTTCTTTTTGATGAATAAGATCGGGGCTACCTAGGGTGAGGAACTCGGTCTGATGAATCCCTTGCTGAGTAGCTCATTGAGCTTGCTGGATAACTCTTGCATTTCTACTAATGCTATACGGTATGAGGATTTAGCTGCGGGGGTAGCTCCGGGGATTAAGTCGATTCAGAACTCGACTTGACGCTCAGGAGGGATTCCCGGAAGCTCTTTGGGAAAGACATCAGGAAAGTTACAAAATTCAGGGACACTCTCGAGGTCTTTAACTTCCTGTTTCTCATTAACGACATGGGCTAGGAATGCATGACACTTCTTTCGCAGATATTTCTGGGCTTTGATGCACGAAATGATACGGAGGTTTGAGTTGAGTTTATCGCCATAGATCATGAGGGCTTTTCCAGATAGCAAATTGAGGTGAATGGCTTTTTCATAGAAAAGGATATCAGCACGATTAGGGCTTAACCAATCCATGTCGATTATGACATCAAAGCTTTTTATGGAAACTGGCATAAGGTCGATGGGAAAGGAATGATCATCAGGGGTAAGAGTACATCCTATGAATATATCGTTAGTGCTCTCTTTCTTTCTGTTAGCCATCTCGACGGTGAATGTTTTAGTTAATGGTTGGGATTTACATTTCAGTAGATGTTTGAATGCATGACTAGCAAAACTCCTCACTGCACAAGAATCGAATAGAGTGCATGCATAAGAGTTGTCATGGAGGAACGTACCTGTAACAACGGTAGGATCATCGACTGCTTCCTCCTGGACCATAGCTAGTACCCTCCCTGTGTTGCCCGCTGTTTTTTCCTTGGGGTAATTTCTTTTGAAGTGCCCAACCTCCCCACTAGCACCTGCTCCAAGAGCCTGATTGGTTGGTTGGATGGTTGCCTTGCAGTATCAAGCCTTGTGTCCCTTCTTTCCACAGTTGTTGCATTTCAAATCATGGTAGGGTCCGTGATGATGAAAGTTACACTTGTTGCACAGAGGTAGGTTTCCAGCATAACCACCGATAGAAGCTTGGGTGGTTGGAACAACAGCTGGAGTAATAGCAGGAGTAGTAGTAGCATGGATTGCCATTGTTTGTTGTTTCTTGGCAGGCTCCTGCGAAGACTACCTCTTTCGCTTGTTCCATAATTTCTTCTTCTTCCGTCCACTCCCCTGTTGTGGTTCGGGAGCAACTGTCACTTCATCAAGATAGACCCCGTGATCTATCAGAGTCTGCGCCAGGCACTTGGCGCTATCAAATGTAGTGGGCCTAGCAGCGAAGACATTTCCTTTGGTTGGGGGAGTCAGTCCCCAGATGTACCTCTCAATTTTCTTGCTTTCCGGGGTGACCATTCTTAGACAGAGAAGAGCCAGATAACAGAATCTAGTTGTGTAGGCAGCAATGTTGGAACCCTTCATCTTCACGTTCCAGAGTTCGTGCTCTAACTTTTGCACCTCGCCTCTTGGGCAGTATTCGGCGAGCATCAGATCCTTCAGACTTTCCCAACCCATGGCATTAGCCACTAACAGGGTTAGGGATTTAACTTGGCCATTCCACCAGGTCAATGCTATGTCGATGAAGGTGCAGGCGGCGAACTTCACCTTGTTTGCTTCGGAGCACGCACAGATCTCGATGACTGATTCTATCTTCTCAATCTAGCAGGTTAGGGCAATAACACCTCCATTGGCATCGAAGGATTTAGGATTTGCATTCATGAAATCTTTGTAGGAACACTCCTTTTGGTGTCCCTGATTGCCTTCAAGTAGAGTCTCATAGTTTTTTATAACGTGGTTTACGTGCAGTTCTATATTGAAATCTGTTGGATGTTATATAAGGTAATAAT
The DNA here is from genome assembly GCF_052625555.1 of Lactuca saligna. Lineage (NCBI taxonomy): Eukaryota > Viridiplantae > Streptophyta > Magnoliopsida > Asterales > Asteraceae > Lactuca > Lactuca saligna. The sequence goes on along the minus strand of NC_136423.1, from coordinate 13,122,361 downwards.
TATACTTAAGTAATTATTAGATGTTGTACTCTCATAGTAATGTATATCGTAAACTGAATTTGCCATAGTTTATATGTTTAGCAATGTATAACTCAGTGTATCGAAAAACTCTAAACTATACCTATTATAGTTTGTATGTATATAGTGTATATTCGGTATGTATATCGATATGAAAACTATGCATTCATGATTGCACGTTGAAAACGCCCCTTATGCTCAACTTAGTACAAAAGGGGATAAAATATTTAAACATTTTATAAAAATGTGAAAATCGATTGTCTGTATCAATTACATAAGTTTTATACTTGTTAAAGTCCTTTTGTATTTGTTCACAAAATCATTTGTGTTTGGCTTGTATTCCCCCTGAAAATGTTTAAAAACCGTAAAAGCATAGGGGTATGAACTCACCTCGAGTGAGTGGTTTGTATGAAAGATCTATATGAGATGTTGAGTGTCAAGTGAAGCCTTAAACACAATTGGATCCTATTTAACATGTAATAACATATATATGATTCAAATTAGGGTATTTCACTACTAGAAACGATAGGAAACCACCCTAAGGTCTTGGAAACACTTGAACTAACTGTTAAAACCATATGGGATTGAGTGATGAAGGTGTATAGCCTCCCTAAGGGTGTGTACGACCATGGGTGTGCGGCCCATGAGTGTACAGCCGTACACTCATGATGAGATGTGCTTTTGAGGCGTTTCCAAGGTTCTAACTAGCATCCAAGGAATGTTCTAGGCCCCATGCTTAGTTGTAATGAAAGTTTAATCCCTAAAATGATCATCAAAGTGGGTTTACGGCCCTAAGAGGTGTGAGCGGTCGTACAAAGGGGTGTGCAGCATTACACTCTTCATGTTCATGCCTAATTTGTCGATTTTTAGGTTTATCAAGGCTAAGATCATGTCTAACTAGAAGATAGGGGCCAAACTCCACTTTAGAGAGCCTTTAAGCGGGTGTACGACCAACCATATGAAGGTATGTGGTCGTACTCCTTTAAAGGGTGAAGAATAGTATGGAATTTGTTGAACCAAGGCTTGAATCAAGAAGTCTTTCAAGTATAGCAAGCTAAAGAATGGAATACTCACATTTTTGAATCCTTGAAGAGTTAATTGTTGAAGAAACTTAAGAGAGAAGGGAGTAGTGTGCAACCAAAAGGAGGTGACCCGCCACCTTGAGTGTGCAGCCATGATGGGGTATGTACGGCCGTACACCCATGTGTACGGTCGTACACTCCTCTTAAGAGAGTGTATGGCCTAATTTTGCTACTTTACGACTTTATAGCTCATCCCTAATCTCAATCTTGGTTGTACTCAAGATTAGAACACTTAAACGAACCCTTAAACGTTGCTATAAGGTAACATAATCGAGTTTAACATTGATTGAATTGACTGGATGTACAAGATAGAAGTTATGGGTTGTCACACAACTCGACGAGTTGGAGGCCCTAACTCGCCGAGTAGAGATTCAGATGGCCGCATGATTTTTAGAGTCTGCTCGACGAGTTGATGGGGACCTGACTCAACGAGTAGGATCTGAGTGTGGAAACCCTAATTTTCAGAGTTTGCACCCTATTTAAAGGACCTTAATTCCTTTACCCCGCCTCCCTAGTTACCTTAGCACCCTGAGAGAAACCCTAATCGAGTTGTTATCATCTGAGAGAGAGAGAGAGAGAGGGGCCAAAAGTATGTTTTTTGGTCCAATATATGAAGGAGATTGAAGAGTAGAGGGAATGGAACGAGAAGGAGGCTTTGGATCCAATATTATTTGAGTGTTAGCTGCCATTCGGAGGTAAAAAGCTACCTTGACCACTTTTGTGTCAGATCGCTCCATTAAGGAGTTTGTAACGCTTGTTTCAGGTATCAAATTCTTTCTAGAATTTTAGGGTTTTAGACTGGGACTAGACGAGTTGGGGAGTCCCAACTCGTTGAGTAGGTATCATTTATGGGACGTGGGATTTAGGGCCTGCTCGACGAGTTGGAAGTCTCGACTTAACGAGTAGGTGCTGGAAAGGAAAACCCTAAATTTTAGGGTTTGCACTATATATAATCTCCTTAAACCCTTAAGTCTAACCTTTCACCAGCCTCCAAACCCTAAGAACGTATGTGCTATACCCTAATCCCCATTTTCCTTCAAATTGTGAGCTAGAGTGATTTTTGGAGCTTAGAGGAAGCAGATAGTGAGGAGAAGGAGGAGATCCAGTAAACAAAGCCTCCACTCTTGTGCTTGACCATCGTGTGAACTATTGTAAGCATTCAAGACTCGATTTTTATCCTAGAATATGACTAGATCTTGAGTTTACTCTTGATTTCCCATCATTCTTGTTGATTGCATGCATGGGGTCTATAAAGTTTGCAACTTTATGAATCTCTAGGGCAAAATGGTCCCATGGTGGGCTAGATCCAGCTTTTGGTCAAGCATGGATGCGATGCATGGATCTTAGAACATATTTTCTCTTTTTGGCCATTATTGACTTCAAGACATGCATTGGACATTCATGTCCATAAAGCCTCTATCTTTGGAACATTTTGAGGACTATAAACTCTTTTGGAAAGGAGTGATTCTAGATCCCTAAAGTCTTGAACCACATAGTTTTACCTTTGATCTTTTCAACCTTCATTAAGGGATATAAAGCATTTGGAGTGGTTCTAGAGGATAAAGTTGGAAACTTTATCCTTCTAGACACCTTTAGGTTTTAGATCTAATCCCTAGAGTCCCTTCAATCGACGTATCATTGAAATAAGCAAGAAAAAGGAGGGGGGTTCGACGAGTTTCTATGGCAACTCGACGAGTTGGACCGAGTTTCCCCGTCTTCTAGATATCGAGTTAACTCGTCGAGTTGATGAGACAACTCAGCAAGTTGGCTAGTGTTTGTCCTGGTTTTCTGGACTCTAAAGGAACTCGACGTGTTGCTAGATGCACTTGACGAGTTGGGGTCAACATGGATTGTTGACCTTGACTATTGACTAGGACTTTGACCAGGGATGACCAAGTTTGACTTTAAGGGTATTTATGGTATGTCGGGATTTTGACAAGTTAATCACATGATGGTTATATGCAGTTGAGTCGGAGCAGCGCATTGGGACTTATCTAATTCTATCTTATTAGTTTAGTATTCTTGAGAGGTAAGTCTCCTCACCATACCAATGGGTCTAAGGCACCAAGTTTGGGCCATTTTATGATATTTGGTAAACTAGCTGAAGTTGTATTATGTGGCATGATAGTTGGTTATGTGCTAGGAAGTATGCTAGTTGTATATGTTGTATGCTTGTATGGAAGACCATGGGAGAGCCCATGGTACATGGATGTAAGACTATGTGGAGAGCCCATGGCTTTCCTATTTAAAGACCATGGGAGATCCCATGGCATTTAGGTGTTAGACCATGTTGGGAGCCCATGGTATCTTGGAGTAAGACCCTAGGAACGAGCCCACGGCATCCCTATATGTTGTATGAATGACTTATGTGGTTTATGTAGCTTTTATAGCTAATATGATTATGTGATTATGTGGATTGTGTGAGGTATGATCTGGGGAACTCACGAAGCACTAGCTTACAATTTGTGGATTTGTTTCAAGTATATATGAGCCTAACAGCAAGGGCAAGGCTTGATAGCGCGACATGCACTCTCTCTCAGGAGTTTTTATGGGACACTCGGATGTTTGGAACAATATCAATTGATGTTATGAATTTGAAAACAAAAGTACTTGAGATTTTATGGTTATTGGAAATGTTTTTGATTATTTAAAAATAAAAGATTTCTTTTGAAAATTGGGTCGTTAAAGAGTTTATGGCCATTTCTATCTTCTCTTTGATTTCCTTAGTTGTTTGAGCATGCCTTGAAGATGAGACTTCAGATCTGGACAATATGAAGTCCCTTAGGCCAAAAGATTCAAGCTTTATCAAGCTTTGGCCGACTTTCATGCCTTAAACCCTCTATTGAGATTTTCGTTGGCAAACATAGACCTAGATGCCATGCATGAACGTAAAGCTTGCAACTTTACATGGTATTTCAGCCTTAGAAGGCTAGATCTAGAGTATGGGGCCTTAGTTATGCTTAAAAATATCTGAAGGAGAGAATGGCCTGAAGAGACTCGACGAGTTGGTGAGCCAACTCGACGAGTTGGTTAGGGTTTTCCCCGATAGTCTGGATGTGTTACGAACTCAACGAGTTGGTGAGACAACTCGGCGAGTTGAGTTGGGTTTTCCCGATTTTTCAGAAGAAATGAAGGAACTCGATGAATCGCATAGATGCATTCGAAGAGTTGGGTCAAAATGGACTGTTGACTCGAGTGTTGACTTCCATTGACTTTTAGGGTTTGGTCAAGTTATGGATTATGGAGACCATGAAGGGGTAAAATGGTCTTTCACCTTTTCGAGAGTTAGAAAAGGGTTCGGTTTAACACCTTTCGAGTTGTTGCTATAAATTGTTACTTAGAGATGATTATGATATGTAGGCGGAGTCTTAGACCGATCGTTGAGTACGATACCTACTTGCTTACTTATGATTTGAGAAAAATTTCTAAAAAAAATGATTTTTCTAAAATGAGTAAAATCTTTTAAGTGAAAAAGAGATTGCAGCAGTTTGTACAATCAGCCAAAGCCCGAACGGTGATTTCCCAAAATACCATTACTTGTTTATATTATGAGATACTTATGAGATATTAGAGCTGCATGCTAGATGATAGTCGTGATTGACTGTCACGTCAGATGGTGACCATACAAGACCCTAGTGTGGGAGTGCTTACTCTTTATGGCAAGGGGACTAGATCGGGAACAACTTTCTGCTCTGCCGCCAAGGCGAGGCAGATTCTACAGCAGGGTGCATAGGCTTTTTAGCATACATGATGGATACGCGAGTTGCCACTGAGAGGTCGAGTTCTATTTCCGATGTGTCCAGTAGAGTGTGAGTTCCCGGATGTTTTCCCCAAGGAATTAATGGGTGTGCCTCTTGAGAGGCAAGTGCAGTTCTGGATCGATCTGATTCTAGGGGTGGCGCCTATTGCCAAGGCACCTTATCACCTTGCTCTGCCTGAGATGCAGGGGTTGTCCTCACAACTACAAGAGCTGTTGGGGAAGGGTTTCATTAGACCGAGTAGCTCATCGTGGGGAGCACTAATCTTTTCTGTCAAGAAAAAGGATGGTTTACATCGGATGTGCATCGATTACCGGGAGTTAAACAAGTTAACAGTTAAGAAACGGTATCCACTACCGATGATCGACGCTTTGTTTGATCAGTTCCAGGAGGACTCTTGTTTTTCTAAGATTGATTTGAGATCTGGGTATCATCAGATTAGAGTCTGCAAGGAGGATATTCTAAAACCGGCCTTCCAAACTTGTTATGGGCATTATGAATTTATGGTGATGCCTTTCAGGCTCACTAGTGCACCAGCAACATTCATGGACCTCATGAATCAGGTGTGATGGCCCATGTTGGATAGGTCGGTGATTGGTTTCATCGATTACATTTTGGTGTACTCGAGGTCTAGGGAACGACATGAGGAGCATCTACGGGAGATTCTTGGGGTATTGAAGATGGAGAGGCTCTATGCCAAATTCTCCAAGTGTGATTTCTTGTTATGAGAGGTCTAGTTCTTGGGACACCTCGTTAACCGGAATAGGATTTTGGTTGACCCGGCCAAGATTGAGGCAATTATGCGATGGGTGGTGTCGAGATCCCCATCCAAGATTAGGATTTTTCTGGGTCTGGCGGGTTACTATCGGAGGTTTATCATAAATTTCTCCAAGATTGTCGTTCCACTCACCAGATTGACTAGGAAGGGTGTTACTTTTTTTCTCGGGGCCCAAGCAGCAAGCTTCATTCGAGACTCTTCGCCGGAGATTGTGCGAAGCTCTAGTGTTAGCCCTTCCGGAGGGAGTGTAGGACTTTGTAGTCTACTGTGATGCATCTATATTGAGGATGGGTGTTGTGTTGATGTAAAGGGGATACATGATAACATATACATCGAAGCAGTTGAAGCCTCACGAGATGATATATCCCACCCATGATTTGGAGTTGGGGGCAGTGGTATTCTCCCTCAAGATTTGGCACCACTATCTTTATGGTGTTCGATGTACCATACACACAAACCATAAGAGCCTGAAGTACCTTATGGATCAAACCAACCTGAATATAAGACATCTGAGGTGGCTAGATGTAGTGAAAGACAATAACTACAAGATTTTGTATCTCCCTGGCAAGGATAATATGGTAGCCGATTCCTTGAGTCGTAGGACATCAAGTGCTCCGATATGAGACGTGTGTATTAGGATGACAGTGATGACTCCAGTCTTAGATACCATTTAAGAGGCCCAAGCAGTGGCCATGAGACCAAAGAACCGTAAGAGAGAGCGGGTGATTAGGTAGATTTCTGAGTTTCAGACTGATAGTCGGGGCTTATGACCTTCCATGGGTGGATATGGGTGCCATATTCGGGTGGAGCTCGACGTATTTTGATGGAGGAGGCCCATAGGTCCGGATTCTCAATCCATCCAGGGGCCACCAAGATGTATTTGGACTTGAAAATGGATTATTGATAGCCATGTATGAAAAGAGATGTGGCATGGATAGTCAAGAGATGCTTGACCTGTCGTCAGGACAAGGCAGAGCACCAGCGTCCCCATGGCCAGTTGCAGCCTCTGGAGATTCCCCTTTGGAAGTAGGAATAGGTCTCCATGGATTTTATTACCATGTTACCAAGGATTGTGCACGGTGTCGATGCGATATGGGTGATTATAGATCGGTTGACGAAGAGTACTCACTTCCTGGATATAAGTACGAGCTCTTCTGCGGAGAAACTAGCTGAGATCTACGTTTGAGAGGTGGTGGCACGACATGGGGTGCCAACATCAATAGTTTCAGATCGGGATGTGTGTTTTACTTCCAGGTTATGGAAAATATTTCATGAGGAGTTGCGTATGCGGTTGCATTTCAGCACCGCTTACCACCCAAAGACAATCGGGCAGAGCAAGTGGACAATTCATACGCTCGAGAACATGCTACATGCATGTGCTATGGATTTTGGTGGAAGTTAGGACACTTACTTGCCATTGGCTGAGTTTTCATACAACAACAACCATCACTCCAGTATAGGTATGCCTCCATTTGAGCTTTTATACAGGAGGAAGTGCCAGACTCCCATCTGTTGGGGAGAGGTAGAGCAGAGAGTGATGGGGAGCACTGAGATAGTGCTTAAGATGACAGATCAGATCCAAAAGGTTAGACAGAGGTTACTGACGGCCTAGAGTCGTTAGAAGAATTACGCAGGTCGGAAACGTTCAGAGCTAGAGTTCCAGGTCAGAGATTTTGTCCTCCTGAAGGTATCCCCACGGAAAGGGGAGATTTGATTCAGGAAAGGGGGCAAGTTGGGCCCTAGATATATCGGTCCTTTTAGAGTGATCGCTCGAGTGGGTAAGGTAGCTTATTGGTTAGATCTACCTGCAGAGTTGAGTCGGATTAATAACACCTTCCATTTGTCCTAGCTGAGGAAGTGTGTAGCCAATGAGACAGCAGTGGTCCCCTTAGAGGACATTTAGGTTGATGATCGTGTGACCTACATTGAGAAGTCGGTGGCAATTTTGGATAGGAAGGTGAAGGTTTTGAGGAATAAAGAGGTGCCCCTGGTTCAGGTTTAGTGGTAGCATCGGAAGAGATCCGAGTGGACTTGGGATCCAGAGTCCGAGATGCGTGAGCAGTACTCAGAGTTGTTTCTGGAGGATGACCTTGAGGACAAAGTCTGATTCTTGAGGGGGAGAATTGTAAGATCCCGACTCCTAGGTATGTTATGTAATCAAACTGTATTCATTTTGTCAGGCAACTCGACGAGTTGGAGGCCCCAACTTGCCGAGTAGAGATTGAGTCCTTTAAAGTCTACTCGACAATTTGGGGGGGGGGGGGCAGCTCGACGAGTAGGAACTGAGTGTGGAAACCTTAATTTTCATGGTTTTCACCATATTTAAAGGACCTTAAGTCCTTTACCCCGCCTTCCTGGTTACCTTGGCACCCTGAGAGAAACCCTAATTGACCTATTATCATTTGTGAGAAAGGGAGAGAGTGGCTAAGAGTATGTGTTTTGGTGCAATATTTGAAGGAGATTGAAGAGTAGAGGGCCTGGAATGACAATGAGGCTTTAGATCTAGTATTCTTTCAGTGTTAGCTGCCATTTGGAGGTAAAAAGCTATTACCTTGTCCACTTGTGTGTTAGATCTCTCCATTAAGGAGTTTATGGTCATTTCTATCTTTTCTTTGAGTCCCTTAGTTGTTTGAGCATGCCTTGAAGATGAGACTTCAGATCTGGACAGTATGAGGTCCCTTAGGCCAAAAGATTCAAGCTTTATCAAGCTTTGGCCAACTTTCATGCCTTAAACCCTCTATTGACCTTTGGGTTAGCAAACTTATCCCTAGATGCCATGCATGAACGTAAAACCTACAACTTTACATGGTATTTTAGCCTTAGAACGCTAGATCTAGAGTATGGGGACTTAGTTCTGCTTAAAAATATCTGAATGAGAGAATGGAATGAAGAGACTTGACGAGTTGGTGAGCCAACTCGACGAGTTGGTGAGCCAGCTCGACGAGTTGGTTAGGGTTTTCCTTGATAGTCTCGACGTGTTACGAACTCGACGAGTTGGTGAGATAACTCGACGAGTTGAGTTGGATTTTCCCGATTTTTCAGAAGAAACGATGGAACTTGACGCATTAGGTCAATATGGACTGTTAAATCGAGTGTTGACTTCCGTAGACTTTCAGGGTTTGGTCAATTTATGGATTATGGAGACCATAAAGGGGTAAAATGGTCTTTCACCCTTCCAAGAATTAGAAAAGGGTTCGGCTTAACACATTTGGATTTGTTGTTATAAATTGTTAATTAGAAATGTGATGTGCACAAAAGTACCCATTAATTTTAATATTTATAACCTAACAAACTTAGACTAACTATGCACTTATAGGCAGTGTACCTAGTCAGATTACAGTATAGCTTAGGTAAGTCGGGTGTCGATCACAGGGAACTGTGGATCAATTTAATATATCTGATTATAGGTCACACGAAAAGAATAAAAGACATAATTTAATAAACCTCAAACTAATAATTAATTACCCATCCTCGATAAACTAACAGGAAAACAAATCTCTTTAGGTACTTTGGTTTAGACAAATTCCACCTTGAAAACATAAACAATTGCATACACAAATTCATTTATTCATGTTCACCGATTCCTAAATTGATTAGATTCATGTTCACTATACCTAATCCTTTAGCAAACAAGTCAATTCAAACAGTGATCAATTGATTAAACTAACATGCTTCCTAGTGTTCAGTTCGTATCAAGCAAGACTTGTAAATTTAGTTAATTTAAACATTTAATTAACCTCTTGTTGATGGTCATCAAACAAGGCTCACACATTAACTTATTTATTCCCATGTTAATCCTAGTTTCACATTCGTTATTTCTAGTCTTATAATCTCAATGGTCATCAAAAATCATAAGAGACAAGCAAATCAAGCAGGTTTTCATACAACTTAATTCACTTAACAATTAACAGCAAATAATCATCATTAACATATGAGGATCTTTGAACAAGCTTGGCAAGATAAATTAAACACAAATAAATTATTTAACATAACAATTAGTCTAAGAATCAAAACTTCATTCAATCATAAACACAAAGTAAAAGGTTTTTACACCCAAATCAGAAACTAAATACAAAAAGTACCATAAGGAAGTGCTAAACATGGTCACGTTAGCAATCTATATGATTATCGACATGTATCCGCTCTCCAATCCTTCAGATCTCTGCTCCCGTTAGCTTAACGGCCTTCCGGCCGCCTTCTAGACCCTCAAAACGGCTTAACAGAAGTTAATTGTCGACTAAATTAGGTTAGATGTCGAATCCCCCCTCTTGGTTAGCTAAAAATCGACATTTATAATCTTTGTGGCCGACCTAAGTACGCTGGGCGTACTTAGGATTACGCAGCGCGTACTCTGGATAATCACGCGATCGAGTCTATCCGATGCAAACAGGTACGCGGGGTGTAACCTTAAGGTACGCGGGGCGTACTCGCGACCTCAGCATTCTTTTCTTTCTTTTAACTTCTAAGCCTGGTTTCCGCTTCAGTCTTTTCTTTTGTGCTTTATCGATAACAAATAGCTGCAAAACATAATTCAAAGTATGATGAGTACTCTTTAGTTCTAAAATAGAATCAATAAGGCCAAAATATTAAGATAAAGTGCATAAAAATATTTATAAAAATACACATATCAAGATACCCCACACTTAGCCTTTGCTTGCCCCCAAGCAAATTTACTTTTATTTTACCAATATCGCACTAAACAATCCATTTAAAACTCAGCCATTATGCCAAGACCTCAACGCATGCATTTGTGTCTAAAATTTTCCTAAGTACCCCCCATACTTTAAATACTCACAATCTTCATAAACACTTGCCCACTTTTTCCGAACAATGCTCATTTTATGCAACCCTCCGAATCCATCCGCAGAAAACCTCCTAACCTCAAGGTATTTTTAGTTGAGCAACCTAAGCATACATAATCTAGAATTACAATTTATGATACCACTATGGACCTTTCTTTGAATTCTTCATTTCTCTGACATTTTGATCTTCGATTTCCTTGAATTCAACACCTTATTTGAATTGATTTCTGGTATCTTCAACTTTTTGGATTTCTTCAGAATTTTGATCTTTTGATCTTCACTTTATTTGCTCCAGAATTCTTCAAACTTTTTCGTAATTCTCTTTTTTTTTTTTTTACATGTACCTCTCTTTTTTTCGCTCAAAACCTGCATGCTTAAGCAGAGGCGCTCAACCTCAACCTTTATTGGTTAATGATAATAATTTTCCTGGATACATTTCAGGTTTAGGCTGCTAAACATATTGCATCCTTCAAACCGAGCGGGGTTATGTTTTTGTTCCATGATTTCACTAAAATAAGGGAAGCCACAAATGCACTATAACGTATATTGGCTCAACTAAACATTTGAGTTCTCATCGGATCATCTAATACAATATTAGCAAAATTTTTAAATTATCACTAGATTTTTCTAAATTAAACTATTATTTCAAGTTTTCTTTTAAATTTTTAAATTTCCCTAAATCTAGCAATTTCCAACTATTATTTCATCTTTATAATTTACTTTTACCGACCCCCTACCCCACACTTATTTCATACAATGCCCTCATTGTATGCTAAAACAAATTAAGAACATAAAAAGGGAGAAAAAGGAACAGACTCCCCTGGGTAGTTGTGGCGAGATCGAATGGGGCTGCTACAGGTTGCTTCAAATATTGCTGAAAAACTGAAAACTGGAACTGCTGCTTCTAAATTTGCCGAAAAATAAAATCAAGACCGCCATCTTCGAAAATGTGGTGCAAAATATTGCAATTAGATGCAATGTATAATAACCATGACGTGGGAAAGTGTCGACCACGTCATCTCGTCGAGAATGACATCCTCTACTTGCGATGAAAAATCCCCCATAACATAGGAAAGTGTCAACCATGTCGTGGCAGTCGGGACGATACTTCTTCCTCGCGTCGAAATAAAACTCTATAGTATGGGAACTTCGCACTCTTACATGGCTCTCTCTAGCAACAGTCGGACCTAGCTGCTGAACTTACTGCCAGCTTCCTAAGGGCGAAAATTCTGCAGAAATCTAACAACCAAAGAGCATCAACATGGAAAACAAACTAAATCAAACTAAATCAAAGTTTAATTACATACCAAATACTAAAAACTAAACTTAAACTAAAAATAACACAAAACAAACAAATAAACAAAATAAAAAGGATCACTCGTCATCTCCATCATCATGTGGCTGTGTCCCAGAAGTACCGGCCCCATCAAATCGTGACTGGAATGGTGGTGGAAAGGGAACCGAATACTGAAACCCCTGATGGGCAAAGAATGCATTCAATGCATTCCCTTGCCACTGCTGTTGCGCGTCCACATGTGCAACATACTCGCTAAGGTTCTGGACCCTCATGTCAAGACGATCAATGCCCTGAGCTAAGTAGCGCATATCGATCTCCGGCTCAGGTCCCTGCTGCGCTCCCCGAGGAGCAGGTCTAGGCCGCGGGACCCGTCTCGGCTGTGGCTCGGCAGCACCCTCCTCATCCGCCACATCATCTGCTCGAACCCTCAAAACACCATCTCCGCCCCGCTCCAATACGCGCATCGACTCCAATAGCTGAAGACTCATCGGCCTCATGTCGTGAAACACCATCGATCTCGTTATCTCACGTGTCATCAACTGATATGATCGAGCTAATCGTGTGATAAAATGCCCTCCGCATATTGGGCTATCTCCCCGAAGTCCCCTGGCCCTCCGTCCCAAGTATGCAGCTAAAGCAACTGGAAGGTTCAGGTGCCTTCCTGGAGTAACTAGTGCCCATAGGAAATACAGGTCTGTCGAAGGCACTCTCTCACTATTCTTGTGATGCGTGAGAGACATAGAAATCAACCGGTGCAACATTCGGTATGTAGTAGACCGAATCATCCCTCCTCGAGCGGTAGATGGTGTATAAATTCCTCCCGTAATCTCGGCCCAAAAAGTGTTCTCGTTATAGTCTTCTGGTCGGTCCGTGAGACAGTCAGCAAGAAATGTCGGGAAGTGGACACTCCTCGTCTCATCGGCTGTGTAAATACCCACCTGAGTAGCAAGCTCTATCACGCTACATTCCCGGCTCACTCCTCCCAGTCTGAAAGCAAAGGTTGTCCTGTCATTGAGTGGCTTCCTAGGATCATAGGAAACTGTAGCATAGAACTCCAGCAAAAACTCCCGATATATCGGCTCCTGGATCCTGAACAAACGCGCCCATCCCTGACACACAAACAATTCCACACCACTCGCGTCCGAGTGTGTGTATTGCAAAAATTCCTGGATCAATGCAGCAAGTCCAGTCCTGGTAGCCAACTCCCAGTCGAAAGAAGGTGCAATATCAATCTCCTTTGTGAGAAGCAGGCTCAAGTTGGTGCTATAACGCGCCCTGGTAGCATCGCTCAGTGTTTGCGGAAATTGTAAAAAGTGATGATCGGTCACATCCTCGGGAGGGTTGATTCTTTGTGCCCTTCGAGCCATAATCTGCACATATTAACACAAAAACATAAAACCAACAAAATATGGCAGCATTAATAGATTTTTAAACCAAAAAAATGGGGGTGGATATGGCATTACGCTGGGCGTACGTCCAGGCTTGTGATTCTGTGTCCTGGTCCCAGTCCCTTTCTTGTGCTAAATTCATAATCCGTGTCCAAATAAACACAGCAAGGGCATCAACACAATTAATTTTTAAACATCGCGTGCTCCAAAGGTATTAGGAGAAAAATCGGGACCTCCCTAAAAATATTAATCAATCTCTGTAAATTCTTTGTCTATTAGAAAAATCGGGACCTCCCTAAAAATATTAATTTTATGAAGTCAGTCAAGAACTCGAAATCACAGGGGGTACGGTCAAACACATGGGGAACCAACCTTGAGGTTCAAGGCAGTAGAAAACAAACAAAAAAAATCGAAGCCACCCTTTAAACTTATGACCAAAAAGATAACTCAATCCCCTATTAGTTCCTGATTTATTCAAGATTGGCAAACAATTAACATAAAAACTTCACAGGGCATTCAATCGAATTTTTTTTTTTCTTTTCGGGCGTACGCTTGGCGTACGACCCCAAGCTTAAATCGATGAACGTGGGACGGAATTAAGACGAAATTAGGTTTGAGGGTTTAATGTATTAACCAAAATCGGTCCATTCAAGCCCTAATCAACACATACATTTGCGAAATCGGCCCTAATTCGAAAAATATATAAACCCTAGATTTCAAGCAAAAGCTAAATGCAGCTTATTCCTTTGAATTAAACACAAATCCATAACATAGAGTGACCGAAAAAGCTTACTTGAGTGTCGAATTCAACAAGAACGAAGCACAATCGATAGTTCTTTGAGAGAATCGTCGTCACAGCTTATGCGAGAAAGAAATTGGTTTTGAAAATAACAGCGAAGTCAAAGGGTCAAGATGTATACCTGGTCGCCGAAATACGCGGGGCGTAACACAAGGGTACGCGGGGCGTAACCCCAACACCCTGAGATGTTCATCTGCGATTCGGGTCTTATTACGCATGGCGTAATTAAACATACGCGGGGCGTAATGAAATTTTCCTTTCTTCTTTTAATTGAATTTCCTTTTCTTTTTAATCATTTCATCTAGGGACTTAAAACTTATTTAATTTTTTCCTTTTTAATTTCTTAAGCTAATGATGACTTCACGATGAGTGATAAAAAAATTGAGATGTCATAATCACTTATCTTTGTCAAGATCAAACAACAATGGTTGATCAAAAACCTTTGCATGCAAGAATTGGTTTGCGAAAACACCCACTTTCGGGACCCGTTAGAATATCTCCTTTGTTTTCCTTGCACCTTTAACTAGAAGCGGAACAAGAAGTGACCTAACTAGTCAAGAACAGCAAGAGCTCGGTCTTCCACTTAACCACCACAATACGCCTTGCTATACTACGCCTCATGGATTGAGTTGGACAAATCAACAAAGTAGTAGGCAAAGCAGGTCAAGAATTCCCTAATCGCTTGCAATCACCAAAACCCATGCAAAAAGTAAAGTCAAGCAATGTGTACAATCCAAAATTCCTGCAAAATAAAAACAAGAACCTTCCCGACAAGTGAAATGATATCATCGAAAATCAAACTAAAAAAAATGAAAACTAACTAAAAACAAATAACGAATAATCAAATAAAATAAATTAATGACAAGCCGTTCCCCGGCAACGGCACCAAAAACTTGATTTGCACAAAAGTACCCATTAATTTTAATATTTATAACCTAACAAACTTAGACTAACTATGCACTTATAGGCAGTGTACCTAGTCAGATTACAGTATAGCTTAGGTAAGTCGGGTGTCGATCACAGGGAACGGTGGATCAATTTAATATATCTGATTATAGGTCACACGAAAAGAATAAAAGACATAATTTAATAAACCTCAAACTAATAATTAATTACCCATCCTCGATAAACTAACAGGAAAACAAATCTCTTTAGGTACTTTGGTTTAGACAAATTCCACCTTGAAAACATAAACAATTGCATACACAAATTCATTTATTCATGTTCACTGATTCCTAAATTGATTAGATTCATGTTCACTATAACTAATCCTTTAGCAAACAAGTCAATTCAAACAGTGATCAATTGATTAAACTAACATGCTTCCTAGTGTTCAGTTCGTATCAAGCAAGACTTGTAAATTTAGTTAATTTAAACATTTAATTAACCTCTTGTTGATGGTCATCAAACAAGGCTCACACATCAACTTATTTATTCCCATGTTAATCCTAGTTTCACATTCGTTATTTCTAGTCTTATAATCTCAATGGTCATCAAAAATCATAAGAGACAAGCAAATCAAGCAGGTTTTCATACAACTTAATTCACTTAACAATTAACAGCAAATAATCATCATTAACACATGAGGATCTTTGAACAAGCTTGGCAAGATAAATTAAACACAAATAAATTATTTAACATAACAATTAGTCTAAGAATGAAAACTTCATTCAATCATAAACACAAAGTAAAAGGTTTTTACACCCAAATCAGAAACTAAATACAAAAAGTACCATAAGGAAGTGCTAAACATGGTCACGTTAGCAATCCATATGATTACCGACATGTATCCGCTCTCCAATCCTTCAGATCTCTGCTCCCGTTAGCTTAACGGCCTTCCGGCCGCCTTCTAGACCCTCAAAACGGCTTAACAGAAGTTAATTGTCGACTAAATTAGGTTACAAGTCGAATCCCCCCTCCTGGTTAGCTAAAAATCGACATTTATAATCTTTGTGGCCGACCTAAGTACGCTGGGCGTACTTAGGATTACGCAGCGCGTACTCTGGATAATCACGCGATCGAGTTTATCCGATGCAAACAGGTACGCGGGGCGTAACCTTAAGGTACGTGGGGCGTACTTGCGACCTCAGCATTCTTTTCTTTCTTTTAGCTTCTAAGCCCGGTTTCCGCTTCAGTCTTTTCTTTTGTGCTTTATCGACAACAAATAGCTGCAAAACATAATTCAAAGTATTATGAGTACTCTTTAGTTCTAAAATAGAATCAATAAGGCCAAAATATTAAGATAAATTGCATAAAAATATATATAAAAATACACATATCAAAATGATTATGATATGTAGGAGGAGTCTACACCGATCATTGAGTACGATACCTACTTGCTTACTTACGAGGTGAGTCTTCTCACTATACTTACATGAGTGGTAATCATTGTGCTACCGGAGGGTCTTAGTTTCTTACGCTCAGTTATGTGATATATTATGCATTATGTCTTTGTGATTTATATTATATATTATTTTGTGCCTTATTGAGTTATTCTGGCTTTGTGGGACCAGAGGGTCTTCACTAAGATACAAGATCGGATGGTCCAACCCGAACTATGAGACCGGAGGGTCTTCACTGAGACACATGACCGGAGGGTCCTTATCGATATATATATAGCTATAAGAGGCTAATTGTTTATGTGTGCTATTCTGTGGGACTCATTACACTTCGTGATTACATTTTTGTCTGAAATGTGTTTCAGGTACCTCTCCGGATCACGGGAAGGTGTCGACATGATTGTACACACCAGTTTGAGATTATGTTTTGAGGATTATGGGATATTTTCAAAAAATTTGTTGTCTTGTGTTTTGAACAACTTATACATTTGGGTTTGAGAAATGTGAAATGGTGTTTTATATGGTTTTACAAATGAAAAAAAAACTCATTTAAAAATTTAGAGTGTTACATCAGCAAAATGCACAAGCGCAATGTAAACATAGACATGTTGTTGAAACGGGTCTTTCAATGCTCTTTCATGCTCACACCCCTACCTCTTATTGGGTTGATGCTTTTAGTTCAACAGTTTTCATCATTAATCGTATGCCCACTAAACTACTTGAGAACTGGTCTCCTCTTAAGTTACTCTACTCACGCATGCCAAATTATGGAAACTTTCGCACCTTTGGGTGTCTTGTATATGTATATCTTCACGACTATTCGGCAAACAAACTTTCTCCTCGGAATATCCCTTGCATTTTTATTGGATATCACTCACAATATAAGGGAAATAAGTGTCTTGATCCAGCCACTTCTCGCATATATATCATGTGACATGCATGTTTTAATGATGTAATGGTCTGGATCAAGGTATTTACATTTCTTACCCTTAATATGAAAGTTTATTGCAAATTGGTCCTTCGTTTGTTGGGAGTACTTATGGAGTACGCTAGCATACTGAGGATGTGTGATCGCGGAGGCTTCTCACGTATGCTGGACATACCAAGGGAATGCTAGGTGTACGTGACTAAAGACCAACACCCTCATATTCGGGCTTGAGAGCTATATAAACGTCCATAAATCTTTTGGACCAAACCCTAATCAGCCTCCATAGCCTCATTTCATACCTAAACCTCATATTTCCTTTGAGTGTGATTCTTGAGCTTGGAAAGTGTGTTGGTGGCCATTTTAAAGAGCATTCAAGAAGGAGAATGTGGTGATCAAACCTTGGGTGTCATTGAGCTTCTAGATCACACATCTAGTTCATCTTGAGGAAGTTCTTCTGGTATAAAGTCATGACCTTGTCATCTCTTTTGATTGTTTGAGCTAGGGTTTTGTTATGGATTCGCTTTTTGAATTTTGGACATTATGTTGTGAGTTGAGCAACTCCAGAGATTAGGATTTCTAGATCTAAGCCCCTTGAGCATGTTTGATGCATAAAGGTGCCATCTTGAAGGTTGTTTTGATTCCATGCATAACTTAGAGGCCTTAAATGAGGTCTTAATGGGAAGAATGAATTATTGGGGTCACTCATGACATGCAAGGGCATAAAGTTGCCAACTTTATGCCCTAGGACATATTAATGGATTCAAATCTAAAGTTTAACGTGGAAATCGCAAGTCTTAAGCACTTAATGGTCGATGATGCATGCCCTGCTTGTACGTCATGCATAATAGTGTGTACGCAAAGCGTACAACTTAAGGGTATGGTACACTGAGCATACTGGAGTAGTACGCAGGGCGTACGCACTCCAGTCAGGTTTGGGCTTGTTAGCTTATTAGGCCTTTGTTCAGTTTTAGGTCTGGTTCCATTTAGAGTTATGGGCTGATATTATGTTTTGGGCCATAGTTATTTTTGTTGGGCCTTATTGGGGCATTGGGGTCCATTAATGGTGTCACACCCCCAAACCTTTTTGACGGAAACATTCAGGGGTGAAGGATGTCATGTATAGTATCATAACAATGCATAATAGTAAACAAGGCAACACCATACATTGCATTAATAGAATAGTTAAATACATGTGTGTTCTTTGGTAAAGTTTAAATGACACCAAAAATGTATAAACAAAATAATGACGAATCTAGAGTCCACTCCATCCTTCAAAAGTTGCATGAGTGTACTTGTCTACTAGTTCCTTGAGAATACAAGTTATTTTTGAAAGAGAGTATCAGCATAAAATGTTGGTGAGTTCATAAGTGTTTAGTGTCACTTATAGTAATTAAAAACTTCGAATGTTTGTACTAAAACCTTGAAAATGTTTTTAAAGTTTTCCCAGAAAATCCTATATTTCCTTCTTAGAATGAAAAGTGGCCCTCGACTCGAGGCCCGACTGTTTAGACGTTTGTTTTCGTATAAAAATGTAATGCTTACATATGTACTTGGATAGTATGGAACATTCTAGTAGTACTTTATATTTGCATAAAAAATGTTTTTCCCATTTATTGCTATCTATTATTAGGAAAATAGTATGTTTTAACCCAACAGTATTGCTGCTAAATAATGAAATGGGAAAATACGAAGACTCCTAGCCGTATTAAATGAGCTATACGAATTGGGGAGTCTTATTGTCTTTAAAACTGGTTAGGTTTATTAAAGATTTAAAATGTGATGTAGTTGTAACCATGTTGATTGATGACTGAATACACGACTACCTTTTGGCGTCGAAAATAGTGAGGTGACATTTTGTCACCCCTTGGCCTTACCGGTTGGGACTGTAGCTAGCAGTCGGGGTGTGGGAGTGTTTGTCCCGTATATATCTATACACACAATGTCCGCTCTCCCTCCAGGAGACTCTGGTTACAAATGTGATAAAACAATGTATTATTGTATCATGAAGTAGTATTTCACATTCTAATTATCATGTTCTTTTTGTACTTTTATATATATATATATATATATATATATATATATATATGTATAAGCTCTTTCTTGTTCTTGTATATGTATATGTATATCTATCGGTTCTCTAAACTATACTTATTATAGTTTACTAGTAGGTTTAGTATGTCCTCGGCTTATAGAAAGGAGTCAACTGTTCAGCTTGAACAATTGAGTTAAGTATACTTTTTAAAGGTAAAAATTTTATATTCATATACATATTTTGCATGTATAACTATGAGTTAATCGACAGTCAGACTAGTGTATCCCTACCTTAAGCCCACAACCAAACAAGGAACATGAGTCAAGGTTATCAGCAATAGTCCTAAGTCCATTAAAGCATACTTATACACTAATAAATAAATGAATATTCTTTTGAAAGTAAAATAGTTTGAAAAGGGTTTGAAAAGAGTTTAAAAGTAGTTACAAAATAGTTTTGCTATAAAATCTAACAATGTTTTAAAAGTAGTTTGAAAATGAGTTTGAAATAAGATAATTGACAAGTATATAAATGATTATACTAACAAATTTAAATTTTGTTTAACTTTATCCCCCCCCCCCCCTAATAGGACGCGGTCACCAACCTGGAATTCCAAAGGTTTCCTTCTATTGTCAGCGTAGCTTTTTTGTTAGTGTCTAGAGACTTTCAATCATTCGCGCATTTCTCTGTCGTTTCCTGTATGATTTTCGGACCTGTGAGAGTGTTGTCAGGAACTTTTCCTTTAGCTAACTGGGTGTCGCCCACGACCCACCTCAGCCCAGCATAGATGGGATCTGCACTTTCGGCCAAAGAGGGCTTCAAATGGAGAAACCTTTATACTCGTGTGATAACTATTATTTTAGGAGAACTCGACAACAGGTAGATGAATATCCCTTTCCTTTCCAAAGTCAATAAAACAGGCTCACAACGTATCCTCTAAAGTTTGAATAGTCCTCTCACTTTGTCCGTCGGTGTGTAGATGGTAAGCTGTACTCATATCCAGCCTTGTTCATAGGGAACTTTGTAGCGACTTCCAGAATCTTGAAGTGAATCTACTATCACTATCGGCGATAATGGATATAGGAAAACCATGTAGTCGTACAAACTCCCTAATGTATGTTCTCATTAGTTTCTCCATCTTGTCAGTCTCTTAGATAGGCAGGAAGTCTGCGGACTTTGTTAACCTGTCTACGATCACCCAAATGGTATCGAGACCACCCATTGTTTTGAGCATCTTGGTTATGAATTCCATCATGATTCGATCCCACTTCCATTTTGGTATCTCTGTTTGTTGTATTAAACCTGAGGGTTTCTGGTATTCGACCTTAACCTTGGCGCAAGTAAGACATTTAATCACAAAGGTTGCAATCTCTTCTTTCATGTTAGGCCACCAGTATAGCTTTTTGAGATCCAGATACATCTTATTTGAACCTGGGTGGATGGAATATCGAGTGTTGTGCGCTTCGGACATAACAAAGTCTCTGAAACCACCGTGCTTCGGTGTCCAGATCTGGTCCATGAGATATAAGGCTCTATCACCCTTGACTACCAAGTTTTTATCCATCCCTCTCAGGGATTCACCCACCACATTTTCCGGTTTCAAGGCTTCTACCTGAGCCTCCTTGATTTGTGTGGATAGATGCGAATGGATAGTCATAGTCAATGATTTGACCTTATGAGCAGAATATTCTTTCCGACTTAGTGTGTCTGCTACTACGTTGGCCTTTCCCGGATGATAACGAATTACATATTCATAGTCATTGAGTAGCTCGACCCACCATCGTTGTTTCATATTGAGCTCCTTATGGTTGAATATATGTTGTAGGCTTTTGTGGTATTTAAATATAGTGCTTTTTGTACCATATATGTAGTGTCTCCATATCTTTAGAGCAAATACGACTGCTCCTAACTCAATATTATGTGTGGTGTAGTTGACCTTGTGTGTATTTAGTTGTCTTGAGGCATAGGCGATCAACTTACCTCGTTGCATAAGAACACAAACAAGCCCTTGGTTGGATTCATCGCAATAAACCACAAAGTCTTCTATCCCTTCTAGGAGGGATAGTATTGGTGCACTGCATAAGGCTTGCTTCAGCATTTGGAATGATTTTTCTTGTTTTTCTTCCCAGTTAAAGGCCACGCCTTTCTGGGTCAATGAAGTGAGCGGTTTTACAATCTTAGAGAAGTTCTGAATAAACCTACGATAATATCCATCGACGCCTAGAAATTTATCAATTTCTGTAGGCATCTTAGGTGCTAACCAGTTCTCATTCGCCTTTATTATGGAAGATTCCACATGAATTCCCTCTTCACTAACAACGTGACCCAAGAATTCGGCTCTTCGGATCCAAAACTCGCACTTTGAGAACTTCACGGAGAGCTTCTTGTAAGGTTTTGAGCATTCTAACACTCCTAAGGTGTTCTTGCAACCCTAGAAATCTTGTATCTATGTTTGACTAAGATACATGCAAAATTGATTTCCAAGATTCATAATCATATCTAGCATACATGGGGAACTTTTAATCATAAAAGTAAGATAGAAAACATACCTTGTAGTAGTTTGGATTCCTTGAAAAACTTTTAAGCCTAGCACCCAAGTGTGATGCCTCAAATGTCTCAGACAACACCAAATACACTTGGAATAAATTTTTAGAGAAATGTCACACTACTTGAAATCGGCTAGCCCGCTTCTTTCTTGCTTAAGTGTAAATTTTAGCGAGCATAAGGATCCTTATATAGTGTGTTACAATTAGGGTTACACCATGTAAACCCTAATTATCATGACCTTTCATTTCCATGACCCATGGGTTCTATAACCACCATGGAGCATGCATGGAGCATCCTATGGGTTTTAGTCCAACTTGATAATCCATGGAGCACTAGCCCACTATACAAGTATGGATGATTTACACAATCAACCCATATATTTAATTAGTCACCTTTTGATCACTTAATTAATTCTAAATTAATTCTTGATCAATACTAATTAAATAATATTATTAATATATTAGAACTTATAATATATTAATAAACCATAAGTGTTATTTCTCTCATGTTAGTCTATCCAAATGCATGATGCCATGCAACCCAAATGGACCATGTCAAACTGGGTCAAGTACATACCAGAAATAGTTATGGACTTAGATACCTTATCCAACACTCTCCCACTTGGATAAGTCTAATCACTATAACTGCAAGTATGACTTCAGGAACCGATCAACAATCGTAGCTCTTTCAAGGTCTCTCGGAATTGAGATAATGATGATACACCATTTAAGATAAGTGATCATATAATCCTCTATTCTAGATATCAGCCGGACAAATACATGGAGCAATGTCTTACTTATTATCCAGTCGTTTGTTTCTCGATTTCCTGATTTGTTTCACATAGAACTTAATTGAACACATCAATATAGTTCTAGCCAGGCCCGGTACATGGATCAACACAAAATCATCGAGGGGCCCAAATATTGCTTCTTATCCAAGAAGGAACAGATAAACTTCGACTCATATGCTTATTCTACTACTTGTTGAATCATACACAAATGCACATTATATAACATCGAGTTACCAATGTGTTTTCGTACAATCAACGTATAACCAACTCATAGGCAACAAGTTATATCTCTAGTTTTGAAGACTTATATGATATTACCGTCTCACGATCACTCGAGATAAATTTCATGAAGTGATGCCAGTGAGCATGAGTTGAATCCAATACTCGGAACTTATGAGCACTCATGAGCGTTGTAGCTATGTCTAACATCTTAGACCTCTACAAGCCAACCCATGACAGTCTTAATTCATATCTACTTCTAACATATGACTGACTGTGGAGAATTTGAATTATATGAAACAACATAACATAATCATTCTAGAAGTCGAAACATGCAAAATGAAATGATAGTAAACGATTGACAAAGGATAGCAACACTTTACTCATATATAAATACAACTTTTATTCATCATCAAATGTCAGTTACACTTTACAAATTTCAGAGTTATCTAACTACTAAAACTAATATCATCCTTCATCCCTATGCGCCTCGCATGCTGGAGATGCTTAACCCTACCAGTCCCTTCGTGAGGGGATCTGTTGGGTTCTCATCTGATGATACCCTCTTTACCACAAGGAGTCCTTCATCTATTCGATGTTTGATAAAATGTTATTTTCTATTGGTGTATCTGGATCTCCCATGATCCCTTGGTTGTTTCGCTAAGGCAACTACACTTTCACTATCACAGAAAATTTTCATAGGCTTCTTTATAGTTGGTACAACTCCAATGTCTCCAATGAAGTTCTTCAGCCATATTGCCACCTTTGCTACCTTGCTTGCCGCTATATACTCTAATTCGCAAGTTGAATCAGCCATTGTCTCCTGCTTGGAACTTTTCCAAGAATTGCTCATCCGTTTAAGGTAAAGACCCAGCCTGACTGAGAGTGGAAATTATCCCTATCAGTTTGGAAGCTAGCATCACTATACCCTACAACTCTCAAGTCATCACTCCCACCGAGGGTAAGGACCCAGCCTTTATTCCTCCGTAGGTACTTGATAATGTTCTTTACCGTAGTCCAGTGAGCCTTGCCAGGATTCCCCTAATATCTGCTGACCTAGCTCAAAGCAAAGGCTACATCAGGACGAGTACAAGTCATAGCATACATGATCAAGCCTACAACAAAATCATAAGGTACTCGACTCATTTCTGCTATCTCAGCCTTGGTAGTCGGGCTCTGAGACTTACTCAATTTGACGTTACTCTGGATGGATAACTCTCCTTTCTTGGAATCTTGCATGCTAAACCTCTTCAGCACCTTATCCAAGTAGGTACTCTGGCTAAGTCCAATTAGTCTCTTACTCATGTCTTTCAAAATTCTTATCCCTAGCATATAGGCAGCTTCTCCAAGGTCCTTCATAGCGAAACACTTTCCAAGCTATGACATAACCTCCTGCAAGGTTGGGATGTCATTTCCCATGAGTAGTATGTAATCCACATACAGTACCAAAAAGCTAATTATACTCCCACTAGCCTTGACATATACATAGGATTCATCTTCACTCCTCGAAAAGCCAAACTCTTTGACTTTCTCATCAAAACAAATATTCCATCTGCGAGGTGGTTGTTTCAATCCATAGATGGATTTCTCAAGCTTACACACTTTATTAGGGTATTTTGTACTGACAAAACCCTCTGGCTGACACATGTAAACATCTTCATCCAAACTTCCATTAAGGAAGGCGGTTTTGACATCCATTTGCCATATTTCATAATCATGAAATGCAACAACGGCTAACAGGACCCTAATGGACTTAATCTTTGCTACTGGTGAAAAGGTCTCATCATAATCAACTCCCGGAGTTTGAGAAAAGCCCTTTGCAACTAGTTGTGCCTTATACATGTGTACATTACCGTCCATGGTGGTCTTCTTCTTGAAGATCCATTTGCACCCAACTGTCTTACGACCTGGTACATTGTCAACCAAGTTCCAAACATGATTATCATACATGGACTGTATCTCGCTGTCCATTTCCTCTTTCCATTTAGCAGACTTGGGGCCTACCATGGCTTCCGCATAGTTGTTAGGTTCATCCATACTTACCAGTGTCTCATCACTGATAAGTGTCTCACCTTCCATAGTAATATAGAAACCATAATAGTGCTCAGGTGCATTCCTAACCCTTGTGGAACGCCTTAGAGGTACAGACTCGTCAATTGGATCAACAGGAGTTTCCTCCTCATGTTGATTGCTAGGGTTTGAAGTTCCTTCACCACTTGACACTTGAAATTCTTCAAGGTCAATTTTCCCCCCACTGTTTCCTTGGCTTATGAACTCTCTCTCTCTCTCTCACTCTCTCTCTCTCTACCCCTCCTTGCTACTAAGACCACATTCTCACTGGGTCTGTAAAATAGGTAACCAAAGGATTTCTGTGGGTAGACGATGAAAATACACCTCTCACTTCGAGGTTCGAGCTTATCATGAGTCTCACACCTCACAAAAGCCTCTAAACCCCAAATCTTGATGCGGTCTAGATTAGGAACTTTTCCAGTCCACATCTCATGAGGACTAGATTAAGGATATGGGCGGCAGTCTTTAAGGCATACCCCCAGAATGAGATTGGTAGCGAAGCTCCACTCATCATGGAACGAATCATATCCAACAAGGTTCAATGATGCCTTTCAGCCACACCATTCAACTGTGGTGTCTTAGGAGGTGTCAATTGTGAGACAATCCCACATTCCTTAAGATAGTCGAGGAACTCTGTACTAAGATACTCACCCCCACAATCGGATTGAAGCATCTCAATGTTCCTACCCAACTGATTCTCCACTTACTGCTTGGACTCTTTGAATCTTTCAAAGGTCTCTGACTTATGCTTGATTAAGTAGACATAACCATATCAACTATAATCATCTGTAAAAGTCACATAATAACGATTAGCATCCCTTGTGGCAGTTTTGAAGGGTCCACGCACATCTGTGTGCACTAGATCCAACAAACCTTCACCCTTTGCACAAGAACCAGTAAAGGGTGACTTTGTCATTTTTCCAAGTAAGCATGATTCACAATTATCATCTGACTTTAGGTCAAATGACTCCAAGACTCCATCCTTTTGGAGTTGGCCTATGTGTTTCTTGTTTACATGTACAAGAAGACAATGCCATAATGATGATTTATCCAAGTTATTATTATTAGAAGAATCAATACACAACACATTATTTTCTAGGTTATCTACAACATACACAACTTCATACACACCATCACAAGGTAATGCTTTAAAATAAAGAACATTATTAAAGAAAACATTTATTCCACCAACTTAATTATCAAAAGAAAAGGTAAACCCTTGTTTTTACAAAGCATGAAAGGAAATAATATTTCTTTCCATTTCAGGTGATTAACAACATTTATTCAAATCTAATGTAAACCCACTACTTAGCAACAAATAATAAACTCCAATCTTGGTGATAGGTGAAGCTTTCCTATTCCCCATGATCAAGTTTATCTTTCCATGCTCCACATTCTCACTTCTTCTTAGTCCCTACAAATCAGAACAAATGTGAATTCCACATCCTGTATCAAGGACCCAAGAGTTAGAATAGGGTGACTTGTTAGACAATATTGTGTAAATACCTACATGAATGGGTTTCACTTTCCCATCTTTAATATATTGCTGGTACTTTTAGCAGTTTCGCTTCCAATGCAACTTTTTTATGGCAATAGAAGCATTCAGCCTCTTTTGGGTCAGAAGAAGTAGTGATGATACCTTTCTTGGTTCCACTTCAAGATGAGCCATCAAGGGTCTTACCTTTGGTACCCTTCGAAGGGTTCTTCCTCTTTTTCCCTCTACCTTTCCCGATTGCCAGGACAGGGGTGAAGTTTGGAGTAGGAGTAGGAGTGGTAACAACTGACTTACCTTTAAGACATGTTTCAGTGGTCTTTAGGAGTCCTTGAAGCTTCCTGAGGGTAACTTCCTCCTTGTTCATGTGGCATGTCATGTGGAATTGATCATAACACGATGGTAAGGAATGCAAAATGATATAACTCCTTGGGGAAGTTCACATTTAGCTTCAGCAGACGGTCCACATAGCTTTTCATTTTCTGAATATGGCTCGTTGGCTCGTGATGGGTTCACCATCCTTCATTCGGGTTGTTATCATAGA
The DNA here is from genome assembly GCF_052625555.1 of Lactuca saligna. Taxonomy (NCBI): domain Eukaryota; kingdom Viridiplantae; phylum Streptophyta; class Magnoliopsida; order Asterales; family Asteraceae; genus Lactuca; species Lactuca saligna. Next base: position 13,095,481 of record NC_136423.1, on the reverse strand, counting down.
GGAGATGATTTTATATCGCTCTTTACGAGCACTGTGATGGTAGCGGTCCATCAAATCCTGGTGCATCTCAAAAGGATAGTAGTCTTCATAGGACTTTTGGAGCTCGGTTGTCATAATGGCCAACATGATGCATGCCACTTTGGTAGCATCTCTTTCATGTGCCTCATATTCAGTGACATCCTCAGGAGAAGCAGACGGCTCAGGTACCTTAAACTCCTTGTCAAGGAAATATTCCTTGTCCTCATACTGACTGACCATCTTGATGTTCCTGATCCAATCCATAAAGTTGGATCCATCAAAGATGAATCTCCCACAAAGGTTCATGAGAGAGAAGGAGTCGGTAGGGTGGGAGCTAGAAGCAGCATTGTTGGTTAACATCTGAAAAGTAAAAAAACAAGTTTGGATTAGATTTAAAGATAGTCTTAATAAAACATGGAAATGTAATATTAAGGCAAGGATCTAATCACAATATATTATAACTTAGAAGAGGGATGACGTAATCTAAGCTATAACATATTTGAAAGGTAGGTGAATGACGATTCACCAATTTCCACAATGAAAAACGAAATATAAATTATTTAGGTTTTAATTGGTTTTAAGAAACTCCTAGATTCTTTTGAGATTAAATGAACTTTTCAATGGCATATTTCAATCTCGAGTGTGCCCTTCATGTTTTGTGACTGGGATGCCGAGGATCACAAAACATGGTGTGAAGTAACCATGCAAATTACCGGGTACCCTTAATGTTTTTCACTCAATCGATGTGCCTGTTAGCCACACGCGCTCCACCGACCTATGAAAAAACTTAAGTCAACCTTTCCCTACCTTGTTAAGTCAAATTTAGTGTGCCAGTTAACCACACATGCTCCACTAACGACTTAATTAAAGTGCAAAGTGTAATTTCATGGGTTAGCACCTTATTCACATTTTTCCTAAAGTAACTAAGATTGGGAATTTATAAAAAAAACATTTAGTTACTTTATAATAATCATTATACTTTAATGAGAATTTTTAAGTCATTGTCCTACCCGTTCGGCTAACGACCCTCCACCGATCCAGGAAGTGGTGGGTGAGAGTCAACACCCATTAAGCGGCCATTTTATAGGCAACAACCTTATACCCCTCTTATAGACCGGCTTCGTGAATGAGGCCTACTAACGGTAAAACAACTTGATCTTATACATGCATATATATATATATATATATATATATATATATATATATATATATATATATAATTAACTTATAATATTATAGAGTATAAGGTTTAAATTTTAACTTTTACAAATTCTAAGGGTTGAAACTAATGTTTACTAGATGTCTTTACATGTTCCAAAACTTGAGGGCATGTTTTGTAACTTTACAAAACTTTTCAATTCATAACTTATGAGTTATTGTTTATTAAAAATGAAGACTCTTCATTTTTTGTAGCTTATGTGTTATGTTAATGGATTTATTACAAAGTGACTTTTGGTTATCCATAACTTGAGGACAAGTTATGGAATCCATTAAAACACTCATGGTCATGAATTAACTACTAATCAATAGCACATAATTCCTATGAACACATATAAGAATGGAATTTCGATATTATCCAATGTAAATGGATTAGAACAACCATTACACCACCTAAAATAAGTTTTAAAACACCAAAACAGTTTAGGGTAATATTTCTAGTCCATTTCCTACAGCAAAAATCGAAATTCTGCACTCTGCCTAGCCAACTCGTCGAGTGCAAGAATTGACTCGCCGAGTTGGTTGAAGATACGCTTGGACTCATCGAGTCCCCCATGGACTTGGCGAGTCCCCTGTTCAAACGACAACAACTTCGACTTTTTCAGCTATTTTGCATCTAGTATTAAACAAACAACCCTAAGCTCTGATGCCACTGTAGGGTTTTGAGCATTCTAACACTCCTAAGGTTTTCATGCAACCCTAGAAACCCGGGATCTATGTTTGACTAAGATACATGAAAAATTGATTTCCAAGGTTCATAACCCTATCTAGCATACATGGGGAACTTTTAATCATAAAAGTAAGCTAGAAAACATACCTTGTAGTAGTTTCGATTCCTTGAAAACCTCGTGAGCATAGCATCCCAAGTGTGACGCCTCAAATGTCTTACACAACACCAAATACACTTGGAATAAACTTTGAGAGAAATGTCACACTACTTGAAATCGGCTAGCCCTCTTCGTTCTTTCTTAAGTGCCGATTTTGGTGAACATAAGGATCCTTATATAGTGTTTTACAATTAGGGTTACACCATGTAAACCCTAATTGTCATGACCTTTCATTTCCATGACCCATGGGTTCTATAACCACCATGGAGCATGCATGGAGCATCCTATGGGTTTTAGTCCAACTTGATAATCCATGGAGCATTAGCCCACTGTACAAGTATGGATGATTTACACAATCAACCCATATATTTAATTAGTCACCTTTTGATCACTTAATTAATTATAAATTAATTCTTGATCAATACTAATTAAATAATATTATTAATATATTAGAACTTATAATATGTTAATAAACCATAAGTGTTATTTCTCTCATTTTAGTCTATCCAAATGCATGATGCCATGCAACCCAAATGGACCATGCCAAACCGGGTCAAGTACATACTAGAAATAGTTATGAACTTAGACACCTTATCCAACACTTCTCTGATCGTAAAGTTTCCAAGATTTGGCGTAAATTCTTACAATGCTCTTCCTTACTACAAGAGTAGATAAGTATGTCATCAATGAACACAGTGATGAACTAATCCAAGTAAGGATGACATACCCTATTCATTAAGTCCACGAATATTGTGGGTGCATTAGTCAATCCGAATGGCATCACTACAAACTCGTAGTGTCCATAACGAGTTCCGAAGGCTGTCTTAGGAACATCCTCCTCAAGAACTCGTAACTAGTGATACCCGGATCTCAGATCTATCTTTCAAAAGTAGCTCGCTCCTTGGAGCTGATCGAACAAGTCGTCTATGCAAGGTAGAGGGTAGCGATTCTTTAAAGTAAGTTTTTTTAGTTCTCTGTAATCGAAGCACATTCGGAATGATCCTTCTTTTTTCTTTACGAACAAGACCGGTGCTCCCCAAGGTGTGAAGCTTGGTCTAATAAAGCCCTTGCTGAGCAGTTCGTTAAGTTGACCGGATAGTTCCTGCATCTCAGTTGGTGCTAAACGATAGGGCGATTTGGCTACTGGGGTAGCCCCTGGAACTAATTTGATTTTGAACTTGACTTGGCATTGAGGTGGTAATCGTGGTAGTTCTTCTGGAAAGATGTCGGGAAAGTTGCACACTACTGGAATGTCCTTTAGGTCTTTCATTTCTTGGCTCACATCGACTACGTGAGCAAGGAATGCACGATATACCTTTCGTAGGTACTTCTGGGCTTGCATTCTCAAGACGATATGAAGGTTCGCACTTGGTTTGTCGTTGTAGATCAATAAGGTTTTGCTACTCGGTAGATTTAGATAGACTGCATTTTCAAAATACAGGATATCGGCACTATGGAGACTCAACCAGTCCATGCCAACGATGATGTCGAAACTCTTCATTGACACAGACACGAGGTCGATCGGAAACGAATAGTTATCTAGCATGAGGGTACAACCTAGGTAAATCTCTTTAGAATGCTTAGTCTTTCCGTTAGCCATTTCTACGATGAAGGTTTCTTTTAGTGCTTGCGGTGCTTGATTAAGTAAGTGTTTAAATTTTTGGTTCATGAAGCTCCTTTCCGCCCCAATATCAAATAGAATACATACATATGAGTTATTGAAGGGAAACGTACCCGCGACCACCATGGGGTCTTCCACGGCTTCATTATGACCAATACACGTAGTCTTTCGGCTCCACCAGCATTCCTAGCCTTAGGACAGTTTCTTTTGAAATGCCCCGTCTCGCCGCACCCTTAGCAGGCATGGCTTACTCCTGTACCAGGGACCTGGGTGATTGGTCTTGGAGGTGCTTTGCAAAACCGGATAGCATGGCCCTTCCTATCACAATTGGTGCAGTGCATTTCCCGGTAGGGACCGTTGTGGTGGAAATTTCACTTGGTGCACTTAGGTAGACTCTCTGCATATTGCTTCGCTGGTACAAGAGCAACAGGGGTGGTTGCAGCACAAACAGCCACAACCTGCTGGTTCTGGGAAGAAGGTTGAGTTGATTTGCCTTTCTTTTTTACCCAACGCTTCCTCTTGTTTTCGGATGCTTTGGCTGGTGCTGAGACAACCGTTATAGTTGTTATTGGAGGAAGGACCTCGTGAACGATAAGCCTTTGGGCCAATTGCTTGGCACTATTAAAGGTTGTAGGGTTCAATGCCGGGACGTTTCCCAGATATGGGGGCACCAGACCCCAGATGTATCTCTCGATCTTTCTGCTTTCGGTGGGGACCATGTTTGGACATAGAGTCACCAAATCGCTAAATCTGGTTGTATAGGCCACTATATCAGAACCTTTCATCTTAAGGCTTTAAAGTTCTTCCTTGAGTTTTTGAACTTCGCCCCTTGGGCAGTACTCCTTTGTCATCAGGTCCTTCAGTGTCTCCCAGCCCATGACATTAGCCACTACCAGGGAGAGTGACTTTACATGGCCATTCCACCATGTCAGGGCCCTTTCGGTGAAGGTGCAGGCAACAAACTTTACTTTGCTTCCTTCAGGGCAGGAGCAGATCTCATAGATCTACTCCGTTCTTTCTAACCACTGAGACAGGACAATGATTCCTTTGGTTCCGTTGAAGAATATCGGTTTACAATTGATGAAGTCTTTATAGGTACACTCCCGTGTACGCGTTTGGCTATCACCATGATTAGAGTTGGTACCCGTTCCAGCTCCACTGGCGCCACTAGAATTCACCTGCTACATGGCTACGGTCACAGCCGCGGTCTCAACAGCTTGGAACATCACCGCATCGAACTGCAGAGGATGTGGTGGTGGTGGTGGTAGAGTTTGATTTACAGGCGGGTTTCTATTTGGACGCTTACGAGGCGGCATCTTTCAGCTATAAAAGATAAAATGATAATAAGACTTCATTATGGCTATCATGGGGAATACAATGTCAGAATATAGTTTGATAGAGATGATCACTTAGTGGAAACTATATATGTCATAATAGTTGGTATAGAAGTTACATAGAGTTCATAAAATTTGACCTTGGAGCAGGTCTTACAACATACCAATAGAGGGAAATTTTGACAGCATAAAAGTTATAGTGGAAACAGTACTTGCTAGATAGGAATATTTACATAAAAAGAGGGTTATATAGCGCATCTAATAAGGCTATTCCTTAAACCAAAAGAGAAGGATGACAGGACATCTTTCAGTGGCGGCGTGCACCCAAACGGGCTCAGTTCTCAATAACATCAGCTCGAGTTACATTTAGCTCTTACTACAATGCCTCGTTGTCTCTCCTAGCCCTCGCATAAGCAACTTCGAGATTGCAAATGCGGTTTGTTTTGGCCTCTGAGTCTGCCTCAAGCTCTACAGTTCGATGAATGGCCGCCACACTTAGCTCAACATTGCAGGCCACTCGGCATACTACGATTGGAAGAGCTCTATCTGCGGAGCCTCCCTCATTTACATTGTAGAAGCGGCGATCCCCATTTTACGGGCGGGGTTGGCCTTGCTCGTGGCTCCACCTATCCAAACTTCCAACCCACATAGGTGTTGGGCCTTGGAATTCGAGCTGGGGGTTTGGATTTGGTATCGGGGCCACTTGAGGTAGGTTCTTGACTTCAGGCTCTGTGTCGGCCTCTTCGGGGAATTGTTCTACGAAGTCATCGTCTAGGGGAATGTCATGGTTTTCTTCAGGATCATCCTCTAGCCATCCCACATTCTCCTAGTTGGGAAAGTATGGGTCTCTTGGAAGATGGAATCCAGCCATGGAATCTAAGCGAGAAAAGGGATAAAAGATAGTTAATTTGCATCCTAATCTAATGATACTTATAGGGGAGTGATCCTTATTAGTTATTTCTATAAGTAAGTAGTGCATACCAGCTATATATAATTTCTAAGATAAGATACACCTTCGAATAAATGACTCAACGCTAAGACCACAACCAAACAAGGAACAGGAAGTAAAGCGATAGTCATAAATTCTAAGTCTATAGAATCTTTAATTATATATAACTTTATCATATACACTCCATACTCATAGACCTACTAATAAGAGTCTTTAGTTTTCATAGAAGTTAATATTAGCACAAAATACTCCTATAGTATTTTAAGTTTGTTTTATGCTCTCACTGAGTCTTTATGGATAGTTGGTAAGTTTTTAGACTTGTTGCAACGTCACAACCATTCTTGGGCATATGCTAATCACTTCTTGGACTAATATAGTTGATCAGGCTATGTCATTCCTAGAACTGACCATACATCCCCAAGCCTATTTGTGTTGCTCAACAATCGTTATACATTTGTTCTGTTATAGTACGATACTGACCCTAGTATGAATGCATGTATGTATACTTTTAGTAAAATACTTGTATATATTTTTAACAGTATAATTCTTGGTCAGAGTGTTTGAATCCCATTGTATTTATAGTTGTATATCTTTTATGGGTTGATATACTTAGTTCACTATAAACAACGCTCTGATACCAATCTATCATACCCCCAAACCTTTTTGGTAGAACCATTTGGTGGTGGAGGACGTCATGTACAGTATCATAACAATGCATAATAGTAAAACAAGCAACAACATCCATTACATTAATAGAATAGTTAAATACCTGTGTGTTCATTGGTAAAGTTTAAATGACACCAAAAATGTATAAAAAATAATGACGATTCTTGAATCCACTCCGTCCTTCAAAAGCTGCATGGTTGTATGTGACAACCTGTTTGCTATCTTCTAGCACTATTTTGAGTCAATTTGAGTGATCTAAGCATAGTACCTTCAAGTTAGGGTGTAGAAATGGGTCCCACAAGTTCAAACACTTCACAAAATGGCCATACACTCCATCATGAGGAGTGTACGGCCGTACACTTAGGTGTGCGTCCGTACCCCCCCCCCCCCTCTCTGGTCAATATATTGAGGACTTAGGCTCCATTCAACCTTTTTCACCTCCCTTAGCCAAGAACTTGAATATGCTCTCAACTATCATCCAATTTTGCACCTAGATCTCCAAAATTATAAGTATTTCTTCCTTTGAATGATTGATTCTTCCTCTTTTCTATATGAATCACTGATTTCATCCATGAAATCACTCCATTTTGATAGAACTTCAAGTGTTCTTCAGTTTCACCAAAAACACCTATTAAGTTCTTGAACCCCAAACACCCCAAAAGGCATCTATATTGTAAGTACTCTTTTCCATGCTTGATAGTTACTAGTTATGACATCAAAAATCGTCCAAAATCATGAACATTAAGGAGTGTACGGCCGTACACCCCCATGTGGCTGTACACCCCCTTGTTTGGTGCATTTTAGCCTCAAAACTTGCATTCTATGCAAAAACATGTTCAAAAACACTTAGAGGATGAAAGATATGGCCTTGAAACCCACTCTTGATCATTTTTACAAGATCATCAAGGGTGTGCGGCCGTACACACCCTTTTATGGTCCAAAATGATAACAAACACCCCTCTAAGTTAAGCTATGGCTAAGACACACTTCCTAGATGATTCCCAAGGCCTTAAGACATACTTTAGCATGTTTCATAGGGAGTGGGCGGCCGCACACCCACTTGGGCCGCACACCCTAGTCACATACACACACAAAACTGATGTATTTTGGCCCTACACTCCATTTGTGAGGCTATATACCCCTTATATGCAATCATATGTGATTTTAACGCTTCGAAATAAGTGTTTTCTTGTCCTTAAAGTGATTCCCTATCATGATTAGTTGTATAAAAACTAATTCTATACATATATATAGCATTATACGCTTATTAGGAACTGCTTGTGCTCGAGATTTCTCTTAAGCACTCAGCATCCTTTCCCGATCTTTCAGTCAAACACTCACTACAGGTGAGTTCATACCCCTCCAATCAACCTTTATAATCTGTTTTAAACTCTTGTCAAATTCTTTTACTTTCAAAACCATATTCATTTATGTATTAGTGTATAAGTATGCTTTAATGGACTTAGGACTATTGTGGATAACCATGACTCCTGTTCCTTGTTTGGTTGTGAGCTTAGGGTAGGATACATTAGTCCGACTATCGATTAACTCATAGAATATAAAAGTTTATCTTTAAAAGTTTTACTTAACTCAATTGTTCAAGCTGAGCAATTAAGCCTTGTCTACAAGTTGAGATCAAACAAACATCTAGTAAACTATAATAGGTATAGTTTAGCGAACATATACAAATAAAGGAAGTGAACATATACATATACATTTACATATACAAAGAACTGAAGAGAACATATACATATACAAGAATAGGAACGAGCATATACATATACATATACATACAAGTATAGTAAGAATACGATAACTAGAATGTGAAATACTATTTCATGATACAACAATACATCGTCATATCACCTTTGTAACCAGAATTTCCTGGAGGGAGAGTGGGCATCATGTGTATAGATCTATACGGGATAGACACTCCCATGCCCCAAATGGTAGCTACAGTCCCAGCCGGTAAGGCCAAGGGGTGACAAAATGTCACCTCACTATTTTATGACGCCAGAAGGTCATCAGGTATTTATCCGTCAATTAGCATGGTTACAACTAATTCACATTAAACTCTTTAATTAACCAAATCATAATTAAAGGCAATAAGACTCTCTAAGAAGTATAGTACAATTAATACAACTATGAGTCTTCAGTTTTTATCATTTCATATTCGATAGTGTCACTACTGAAATAAAACATTCTATTTTTCTAAATAAATAATAGGAATAAATGGGAGAAAACGTACTTTTACACTGGTATAAAGTACTACTACATTCTTCTTACTATTCCAAGTACATATGCAAACATTACATTTTTGTATGAAAACAAACATGTAAAACAGTCAGGCCTCGGGTAGAAGGCTACTTTCATTTGAAGCAGGAAATATAGGACTTTCTGGGAAAGCTATACAAACTTTTCAAGGTTGTTAATACAAACATTTTTGAGGTTTTAAATTACTAAATGACCCTAAACACTTATGAACTCACTAGCATTTATGTTGATACTCTCTTTCAAAATAACTTGTATTCTCAGGGAACCAGTAAGACAGGTACACCCATGCAGCTTTTGAAGGACGGAGTGGATTCAAGACTCGTCATTATTTTTTATTATACATTTTGGTGTCATTTAAACCTTACAAAAGAACACACATGTATTTAACTATTCTATTGATGCAATGGATGTTGTTGCTTGTTTTACTATTATGCTTTGTTATGATATTGTACATGACGTCCTTTGCCCCCGAATGTTTCCGCCAATTTGGTTTGGGGGTGCGACAATGTACCTGTCTACTGGTTCCCTGAGAATACAAGTTATTTTTGAACGAGAGTATCAACATAAAATGCTGGTGAGTTCATAAGTGTTTAGTGTTATTTATAGTAATTAAAAACTTCGAATGTTTGTATTAAACCCGTGAAATTTTTGTAAAGTTTTCCCAGAAAATCCTATATGTCCTGCATAGAAAGAAAACTCGCCTTCAACCCGAGGCCCAACTGTTTACATATTTGTTTTCGTATAAAAATGTAATGTTTGCATATGTACTTGGATAGTATGGAAAATTTTAGTAGTACTTTATATTTGCATAAAATATGTTTTTCCCATTTATTGCTATCTTTTATTAAGAAAATAGTATGTTTTAACCCAGCAATACTGCTGCTGAATAATGAAATGGGAAAATATGAAGACTACTAGTCGTATTAAATGAACTATACGCATTAGGGAGTCTTATTGTCTTTTAAACCGCTTTGGTTAATTAAATATTTAAAATGTGATGTAGTTGTAACCATGTTGATTGACGGTTGAATACACGGCAACCTTTGGCGTCGAAAATAGTGAGGTGACATTTTGTCACCCCTTGGCCTTACCGACTGGGACTGTAGCTTGCAGTCGGAGAGTGGGAGTGTCTGTCCCGTATAGATGTATACACACAATGCCCAATCTCCCTCCAGGAAACTCTGGTTACAAATGTGATACAACAGTGTATTGTTGTATCATGAAGTAGTATTTCACATTCTAATTACCATGTTCTTTCTGTACTTGTATATGTATAAGTTCTTTCATGTTCTTGTATATGTATATGTTCTCTTCCGTTCCTTGTATATGTAGATGTATATGTATATTCTCTCTAAACTATACCTATTATAGTTTACTAGTAGGTTTAGTAAGTCCTCAGCTTATAGAAAGGAGTCAACTGTTCAGCTTGAACAATTTAGTTAAGTATACTTTTTAAAAGTAAAACTTTTATATTCATATACATATTTTGCTTGTATAACTATGAGTTAATTGAAAGTAGGACTAGTGTATCCCTACCCTAATCCCACAACCAAACAACGAACATGAGTCAAGGTTATCAGCAATAGTCCTAAGTCTATTAAAGCATACTTATACACTAATACATAAATGAATATTGTTTTGAAAGTAAAAGAGTTTGAAAAGGGTTTGAAAAGAGTTTAGAAGTAGTTACAAAAGACTTTTCCTATAAAATCTAACAATGTTTTAAAAGTAGTTTGAAAATAAGTTGGAATGAAATAATTGACAAGTATATAAATGTTAATACTAACACAATTTAATTGTGTTCAACTTGTATTCCCCCCCCCCCCCCCTAAAAGCATTTAAAATAGTTAAAGGTTGATTGCATGGGTATGAACTCACCTGAAGTGAGTGGTTTGAATGAATGATCGATATGGGTGTTGGATTAGTGTCTAAGTCCATAACTATTTTGATATGTACTTGATCAGATTGTGAGCATGGTCCTTTTGGGTTGCCTTCACACTGGTGACTAGACAGGATAATTGTTGAGGAAAGAGGCTGGTTTATTGTTAAGAATAATAAATTAGGGTATAAATATGATTTTTTTAATATATTATATGAATAATATATTAATTTGGAATCATATTATTAATTAGTATTTAATCAGAAATTAATTTAGAACTAATTTTGGGATTAAAGGAACTGACTGAAAGTGCAGGGGCTATTTTGTAATTCTTCAATAGTTGAGGCTTTGGGCCATTGGATCACCTTTATTAAGGCTTGAACGAAAATCCTAGAAGGATCTAGGAGTTTTCGTCCAAGGGATTAGGGAAAGAGTCCATGGACTTGCTTAGGCACTATGCTAAGGGATTAGGGTTTACACCTTGAAACCCTAGTTAGCCTTAAGTATAAATAGCACCCTAAGGCACTAAGATTTTGTCCAAACTTTGGGAAACCCTAAAAGGGACGAATTCTAGGGCAAGATACCCTTCTCTCCTCTCTCTCATATTCGTCCTTTCACCTAGTGTGTTTGTGAGCCATTAGAGGTACTACACTTGTGGTACTTGCTTTCAAGAGCTAAGGAAATTCAAGGAACTAGTTGTTATTACTATATAACAACAAAAGGTATGTATTCTATTCTTCTATGTGGATTTCGAAAATAGTACTAGCATGCCAGGTTTCTTTTTTTGTTCATAAAGTTGTATAACTAATAGTGAAAACATAGATCCAACTCTAGGTTTCCATGCACACATAAGATTGTTTGTATAAAACCCATCAGTGGTATCAGAGCCTTTGGTTTTTTTGTTTTCAATTAGATTTGATACAAATGTATGAATATGAAAATTAGGGTTTATGGCTAATAAACCCTGGAGGCTTGATTTTCGAAATTAGGGTTTCTAAACCCTAGATTTCGGAATTTTTAGTAAGATTTCCTAAACCTTTTTATTTGGCCCCAAGATTTCGATTTTAGGGTTGTCTAACCCTAGAATTTTGAAATTACCTCCTTCCCCAAGATTAGATCCTAAATTTTAGGGATTTGGATAATGCCATATCTTGTAATTATCCTTTAAATGTTTAAATTTGGTAATTAAAGATTTTGAATTATCCCATCCCATAATTTCGAATTCTAGGGGATTTAAGGGATTAGGTTAAATTAATTGTTTAATTTAAAATATATCCTTACCAAAATAAAAGATAATTGTCAAATTAGTTAGATAATCACTTCCTTATGTGATAAACTTGATTTATTTGAATTATTTGATAGATTATCTTGCAAGAAATTGAATTAGGTCATATTTAGATAATTACTAATTAACTGGGTAATTATTATTATTTGTAATTTGATCTAGAAAGTTCTTGCTTATGTTTTGAAAAGTTTCAAAACTTGCCCTCAAGTTTTGGAATTTAAATTTTGATTAAAAGTTTAATTTTTGAAAGTCTAAATTCTAAAACCCTAATTTTGAAAGGTTCAAATTTACACCCTTGTGGTTTATTGATTTAATTACAAGTTTAAGTAAAAGAAAGAATTAATAAGCCATAAATTAAAAAGGGTTAAGACTAATTAACTTAAAGGTATAACTAATAGTTTAAACCACCTAGTATTTTAAAAGCGTAAAATACACCCTTATACTATATATAACATTAAAAGTCTAAATATTATATATGTAAATCTGCTAGTCTTACCGTTAGTAGGCCTTATTCACGAAGTCGATCTATAAGGGGGATATGAGGTTATGGCCTATAAAATGGTCGTTTAATGGGTGTCCACTCTCACCCACCGCTTCCTTGATTGGTGGAGGGTCGTTAGCCGAACGGGTAGGATAGGGCAAACCCTTTCCATTAAAAGTATAATGAAGTATAAAGTAACTAAATGTTTTTACAAAATTCCCAATCTTACTTACTTTAGGCAAAAGTGAATTGATGCAATTTCATTAAATTACACTTTGTGCCCTTGCGAAGACGTTAATGGAGCGTGTGTGGCTAACCGGCACACTAAATGGTTCTAAGCAAAGGTAGCAAAGGGTGACTCAATGTTTGTCATAGTTCGGTGGAGCGTGTGTTGTTAACCAGCACATCGAATAGGTGACTGTAGCATTGGGGGCACCATGTAAGTTTGCATAGTTATCCACACTCTGTTTTGTGATCCTCGGCATCCCAATCACAAATCGAGGGGCATATCGAGATTTAAACATGCCATTGAAAAGTTCAATGAATCTCAAAAGATCTAGGAGTTTTCAATAGATTTGAAACTTAAATTTCCTTTTTGTTTTTCATGGTGGAAATTGGTAAATCGTCATTTACCTACCTTCAAATACTCTGCAACTAGATTACGACATCCATCTTCTAGGTTTTAGAGTATTGTGTTGGATCCTAGCTTGATGTTTCATTTGGGTGTCACATCAAGGATTCTAATCAACTTAACTTGAATTTTCTCCCATTTTGTAGATGTCTAGTTATGACAATCATGGAACAAGCTTTCCAAATGAAGATGATGTTCCATGATATGATCGAGGAACAAGAGATCATGCTTCACTTCCTCCACGTCCTCCAATTGTTCTCCCCAACCCACAAGTTCGAAGGATTGAAAAGTTCAAGCTCACTCAAGACCTTTTGACAAGTAAACACGAAGATGGGAAACATGTGTGTAGACACGTCTTAGAGATGAAGTCACACATTGATAGGTTAAGGATGTTGGGTGTCAAGATTTCATGTGAGTTGGTTGTTGATTGGGTTCTTCAGTCGCTTCCTGAATCATATAGTGAGTTCGTTAAAAGGTACTATATGATGGATCACGACGTGAACCTCATGGATCTCACCTATTTTCTTATAGATGTTGAATCAGCAATGATTTGGCGTGTTGGTCAAGCAAATTTGTATCGTGACACAAACTCCAAACTGCAATGAACACTGGCAACTTCGGAAGTTTAGAACGAACTAAGTCTATGATTGTCCGATGTGTTGTGCCAAAGGAGTCCATTTGCTTTTATTGCCAAGAGAAGGGGCATTGGAGACGAAGATGCCCTATTCACCTGAAAGATCTAAGAGATGGGAGAGTCAAAACGTATGGCTCTACTTCAAGTGAAATCCATTAACTAACTCTTTTAAATTCATGTTCTAAATTCTTAATACATGATGTGATAAGATTACATTTTGATGTTTTGTAGGATCGAAGAAAAGAGAGGAAGCTTAAGGGAAGAAGTGAGCTGAATCTAATCGTGAAGAAATGGATTTCGATCGCATTACTTGAAGATTAGATTCTTGAGCTACTACTTGGAGTTAGAATAGATTGCTAAGAAATGTGTATTAACATAGTTTTTCAATTGAATTGCATTGTAAGGACAAATAATTCTGCAATGAAATAAATTTTGATTTTATATTATTTATCCTTGCAATGGCGTGTATAAAAAATTGATGTTTGAAGGTTTCTATTATTAGCAATAATGAATTTGATTCTTAATTATGTTATTTGTGGAAATGACAAGAATTTTCCAAATAGGGAGAGTTTCTCATCACCTAAGTTTCAATTGGACATAAACCTGGAATCATGCAACGAGTATTGTATTATGAACAAAAAACTTTCACATTTGGGAAATTTAGACTAATTCCTTGACAAAGTGTCAATTGAAGGACTAGGAGATCAAGTACACTAGGTCGTACGTTGATCAAGTCTACCACCAGAGTGACAACGATATTCGTCATGATTTACTAAATTTTAGTGAATATGGTATAATTCTTGGTTGATTGAAAGAGTTTCAATCAATAGCAGAACGAATAAGAAGAATCAAGTAGGCAAAAAATAAAAGTTTCTCTATTCTAAGAAGAAGGGACAGTACCTTTTATTATGTTTTATGATAGGTCTTAATGATTAAGAACCATATCTCAATTAATCCTCTAAGTGAGTCCTAGTGCAATTGTATGTCTGAGAAGAGGAATCAAGAATTGAAGAAATGGTTAAATCAAGAAGTAAATCATACTTCATTCCAAAAACAAGTCTTAGAGTTAATATTGTGATATTGAGTGACAAGTCTAAAGAATGTTTATAACATTCATCAAATGTGGAATTTGGAAAAACGTTTTCTTATTCTTGCACATTTGAAATTGGTAAGTTATGATGTCTTGGATAAGACAAAGACCAACTAGGACCAATTTTGTGAATTGTTTTGTCTTGCTAAAAGCTACACTAACTCTTGAATATTTGTTTATCAAGAAAAAGTTTCTTGACAAGAGAACCTTATATGTCAAGGAGTCAGTGGGAGTCTTAATGATGGTCTTGAAAAGTTTCAAGAACAAATCAAGAATAAACCTAATTAATCATCACTAGCACACAACTTGAGGTTTATAACCTATCGTGTTGACATTATTTTGTTTCTATGCCATTCCAATTGAGTTAATTATACATGTGAGTTCTATGAGTTGTCATTTGAATGCATAAAGACAAAGCATCTTGATCGATGGAAAGTACATTGATATGTAAGGATAAGTTGCTAAACTACTTGGAAGACATGGTGGGCACTTGTGTTACCATAAGGCAAGAAATTAAGATTGAGAAAGTTCAGTCCATATGAGTTTGGATTTGTCGCAAACTTTGGTTTTGGCAAATTCACATGGATAGGAACACATACACCATAAAATCTAAGTGTCATAAGATTCCCTCCACCATGAAAATGACTGTCAGGAAATGCTTTCACTAAGAGAGATTTTAAGAAGATAGCAATTGTAAAAATTGTATTCTCAAATTCGATTATGGTTACGGCATCCCTTTCCATAGTTCAAATTGTGAGATTTGGCAATTGGGTATCAGAAATATGAACTTAAGAAATTCAATAGGTATTGTTTTCTGGAAGTTCAGTTGTTTTCTGAATACATGTCAAAGCTAGTGGGAGCATAAGTGTTATGCTTATATGATAATAATCATCATGATAGTGGGAGCATAAATGTTATGCTTGTATGATTATTAAGGCAAGTATTGCAAGTTAGCAATATTAATTATAGAAAACAAGAGTTATACTTTGCATAAGTTGTAAGGGTTGAAAAGTTGTTTTGCTATAATTAAGGGAGAGAAGATTGTACTTCGTTTCAAAATCTAAAGCTTAGATTGAGAAATTTTAATAAATTTAGTCAAAGGATACATAGTGTGTTCTTAAATTTCGATTATGATTACGGCATTCCTCTTCATAGTTCGAATTGTAAAAACGTGACACATAAAATATTATGGCAGAAGATTGATAGAGTATCATATCTTTATGTAAGACATTATGCATTGTGTCCCATACGCTTTGGGTATAGGATCGATTGCAAATGATATAACATTTGACCATTCTAAAATTATCGAAATGTCTAGCGCATTAAGAGGGAAAAAGGACTAGAATCGGTTTTGACTAAAATAATTAAACAACTATCAAAGGACGATCCAAAGTTCGCTGAAGATTGGTTGCTTGTGAGTAGTTGGAAGTATGGTATTGGATGGACCATATCGACATTATTATGAATAGATAAGATTCTATTAAGAATGAGTTGTCATATGGAAAATATGGAAATGTTTCCATATTGGGAGTTGGATATTGAGAATCTATGTCTAGAATAGAAACTTTTATGCAAGAAGGATATTCAAAGGAATGTACTTTGAATGAGTGACATCATATCTATAGAATTGTTTCTGGTACTGATTGGCCAAATCTTGATGATTTTGAGCTATGACTTTACGAAAGGATCATTAGATAAAATGTTAGAATCTAGCATATTCTATAAGTGACAAGAATTTGATATTCTTATACTTATGATAAGGATTGGGAGTTGTGAAATGAGTATGATTGGAAATGTGTTCATTTGAACTATTTCACAAAGTAAGGACCATAAGTAAACATTGTGTGCATGCTAAGAGCATGTGACAATTGTAGTAATAATAATTCAAGTAATAAGTTAATTAACTGAAACAACAAATAATGAGTAATCGATATGGTGATAAATAAAAGGTGTTTTATTTATACTCAAAGGTTTGGGACCATATAGGATTAGTATTATTCTTGTGTTTCACTTTGCATGTTTTGACTTCCTGAATAATTAATTATTTCATAATAATCAAATTATTCGAATGGTCCACAGTCGTTCATATGTTGGAAGTAGGTATGAATGAAGACTATTATGAATTGGTTTGTAGATTGTCTAAAGTGTATTAGACATAGCAAAGGTTTGCTGCAACATTCGTGAGTGCTTATGAATATGATTTTGAGCATTGGATTAAACCCACGGTCACAAGAATCACTTCATGGATTTTATCACGAGTGATTGTGAGACGATAATATTGTATATTCTTGAAACCGAGACGTGTGAGTTGTTATTTGCTGGTCGGTTGCACATTGATGATAAGTAAACGCACCAGTAACTTGGTGTTATAAAGCTTATTGTTGTGTGTGATTCGATGAGTGAATACAAGCAAACATTGAGTTGAATTTTATCCGTTCCTTTTTCCCAAAGTTGGATAAAAGTGATATATGTGGGCCCCTTGATGATTTAGTGATGACACCCTAAGCGCTTGGCCAAGTCGGGACTAATTTGATGTGTTCAATTATAGTATGTTGTCAGTCGTCATAAATTGGAAATCGGGAAACAACATATAGACTGAGAGAATTATTTCAATCCATGTCTCACGTCTATGCGATATCAAGAATGGAGGAATATATGATCCCTTATCTAAAGGACACGCTTCTGATACGATCAGAGTTGACAGCGACTTTTGAAAGCTACGATTGTTGATCAGGTTCTGAAGTCATACGCATAATAGTTATTAGACTTATCCAAGTGGGAGACTGTTGGATTAGTGTCTAAGTCCATAACTATTTTGGTATGTACTTGACCCGATTGTGAGCATGGTCCTTTTGAGTTGCCTTCACACTGGTGACTAGACAGGATGATTGTTGAGGAAAGAGGCTGGTTTATTGTTAAGAATAATAAATTAGGGTATAAATATGATTTTTTTTAATATATTATATGAATAATATATTAATTTGGAATCATATTATTAATTAGTATTTAATCAGAAATTAATTTAGAATTAATTTTGGGATTAAAGGAACTGACTGAAAGTGTAGCGGCTATTTTGTAATTATTCAATAGTTGCGGCTTTGGGCCATTGGATCACCTTTATTAAGGCTTGAATGAAAATCCTAGAAGTATCTAGGAGTTTTTGTCCAAGGGATTAGGGAAAGGAGTCCATGGACTTGCTTAGGCCCTATGCTAAGGGATTAGGGTTTACACCTTGACACCCTAGTTAGCCTTAAGTATAAATAGCACCCTAAGGCCCTAAGATTTCGTCCAAACTTTGGGAAACCCTAAAAGGGACGAATTATAGGGCAAGATACCCTTCTCTCCCCTCTCTCATATTCGTCCTTTCACCTAGTGTGTTTGTGAGCCATTAGAGGTACTACACTTGTGGTACTTGCTTTCAAGAGCTAAGGAAATTCAAGGAACTAGTTGTTATTACTATATAACAATAAAAGGTATGTATTCTATTCTTCTATGTGGATTTCAAAAATAGTACTAGCATGCCAGGTTTCTTTTTGTGTTCATAAATTTGTATAACTAATAGTGAAAACATAGATCTACCTCTAGGGTTGCATGCACACATATGATTGTCTGTATAAAACCCATCAATGGGATGTTGAGTGTCAAGTGAAGTCTCTAACACAAAACGATCCTATTTAGAATGTAATAAGACATATATGTATCAAATTAGGGTATAGTACAACTAGTGATGATAGGAAAACACCCTAAGGACTTGGAAACACTTGAAACCAAGTGTTAAAATCATATGTGATTGAATGAGGTAGGTTCACGGCCACACTAAGGTGTGTGCGGCCATGGGTGAATAGCCCATGTGTGTATGGCCGTACACTCTTGAAGAAGTGTGCAAATGAGGTGTTTTTAAGGTCTTTTCTAGCATCAAGGAAGTGTTCTAGGTCCCATGCTTAGTTTAAACGAAAGTTTAAGGCCAACAATGAGCATCAAAGAGGGTTTACGGTCCTATGAGGTGTGTACGGACGTGCAAGGGTGTACGGCCGTACACCCTTCATGTTCATGCTAAGTTGGTCGATTTCAAGTTGAATAACAAGCATTTCTAGTAGATAACAAGCATATGAAGCAGTTACATGCGATGTGAAAGCTTGTTGAGGGTTCACAGCCACCAAGAACTAGTGTGTGTTCTTGGTGAAAGACGAAGATCTAGCCAAAGATGAAATTAATGAGATGAAACATGGATTCAACACTAGATAAAGCAATGTAGCAACAAATCAAGGTGGGAAATACTTACATCTTTGAAGATCTTGGTGAGAAATGTGATGATAGTTGAGAGAGAATTCTGAAATCTAGGCTTGGAAGTGTAAAAAGTGTTGGAAAATGGCTAACTATCACTTATATAAGGAGAGTGTAAGACCATGAGGGGGCGTATTGTCGTACACCCATGTGTACGGCCGTACACTCCTCTTGAAGGAGTGTTTGGCCCAAAATGCAACTTTATGACTTTGGTAACACATCCTTAACCACAACCTTGCTTGTACTAAGCTTAGAAGTCTCAAACAAACCCTAAAACTTCTAAAAGATAGCAAAAATGAGTCTGACATTGATTGAATTGAATGGCTTATATAGTAGAGAAATTTCGGATTGTCACAAATGGCTTTTATCTTGGATCTTAGGCCCATTAGCAAAGGCAAGGCTTTTGGGCCACTATGGAAGGACTTAGGTTTAGGTGTTTGGACTCTTTGATTAGATTGTGTTATAATCCTAATTTAGGGTTAATTGTATCATTGTTCGGTGTGTAGTTTTGGATTGTTAGGCGAGCAGATTTTGTGGTTAGCAGACTAAGGTGAGTCTTATCACTACACTCCTGGGTCGAACGCACCAAGGCCGGTCCATTAACTGATATTAGATTATTAGTAATGGAATATGTAATGGTTTGCTATGTGATATACGTGTGAACTTATGTGAAGACCATGGGAGGAGCCATGGCACTTGGCAAGACCATGAGGGGAGCCCATGGCTCGGGGAAACAAGACCATGGGGGAAGCCTATAGCATTCCAAATGAAGACCATGGAGGGAGTCCATTACAAACTTATATGTATATGTACATGGCATTATGTGATTATATGTTTTGCATGTTTTGGGAAACTCACTAAGCGTATGGCATTCCAAATGAAAACCATGGAGGGAGTCCATTACAAACTTACAAGTAGGTGTGGAAGGTAGTATTGGTCCCGTACTACTGAAAGCACAGGACCTGTACCCGAATCAATGATAGTCCTGATAGCTCTTAGGAGTCCAGTGTGGAGGAATCCCTTTCGAATTCCTTATCATTTTTATTTATGATATTTTCAGTTGAGGATGGCCATGATCATGCGAGGTTCGGGTTTAAGATCAGGATTAGGTTCACACTTTGGTTTAAAGACCATTGATGAGAGGCTACGTGATCTTATCGTGGCTAAGGTTACTCGTGGCATTCTTGACGCTACCTCAGTGATCTTTGGTACCATCAAAGAGGGCATCGTGGAGATCATGGAGGAGCGGCTCAGGTCTTTCCGAGCCAAAATTGTTGCAGGTCAGGTTGGGGCCCGAGCTCCATCGTTCTGGGAGTTCAAGGCGTGCAGTGCGCTTGAGTTCTTTGGGGTTGGGGATTCCATCACTAGTCAACATTGGGTTGAAAACAAGGAGAATGCCCAACACATGATATTTTGCCCTGAGACGGCAAAGGTGAGGTTTTCATCTTGTATGTTAAGGGATCGAGCATGCGATTGGTGGGAGGAAGTTATTCGGGAGTTAGGATCAGTGGGTGTGGTTGAGATGTCTTAGGAGTAGTTTGTGTCACACCCTAGCCGTCGGCGGAAACATCGGGTAGTGCAACGTCATACATTGTATCACAGTTATATAACATACACTGAACAGTACTAAGAATTTTATAAAAGACATACCTTCGTTGATGGTTGAAAGTTACATTATTGTTTTTCTAGAACTTATTAAATAATATCTGACTATTATAAACTTATTAATGAACAGATAAGGTAATAGTAAAACTTCTCCTATTCGAATAACATACCAGCTTTATCAAGTTCCTGAAAACACATGCATTTGAAAATATGTCAACATAAAGTTGGTGAGTCCACAGGTTTTGACTCCATATAAAAATAATACATTTTCCAAGTTCAAAAGTATAGTTTTGAAAGTATCATTTTGACTCTCCAACGTTTAGTAGATATATTAGGTATAATAGTTTACTTATCAAATAAGTGATATACCTAAACGTTCCATATACCTAGGGTATAAGTATGGGGAAACTTATACTTAACATTTATACTTGTATAACGACAAAGTATAATGTTTCTAACAATTTGCTACCATGATTTTGTAACCGCTGCTATGACATACAATGCCTCTGATAGCTCCCACTCGTGCTTTACATGAGGACAGCCCACTCATGATTTCCACAACATATACTCAATATCGAACTCTTCATCGACTACGGAACAAGAAATAAAAGGATAGTTCATCACTTGCTTATGTTGGGTTGTAGCTAGCAACCAAGAGTGGGGTTGTCAACCCGTATATTATTCATACACGACCTTCTCGCTCACATGGGGTTAACGGTTACAGGTCAAAGGACTTTCACTAAGATCCCCAATCTTAGATGATGAACACAATAACTCATGTAGACTTTATCGGCTTCCTATAGCTCTAACAACAAAAGCATTTTCGTGTCTAAAACCCTAAGTTACTAGAATATGCTTTTAAACTTTACTCCTAAATTCATAATATTTTAGGCAGTACAAAAACTATAACTTGAGGAAAAACCAGGTTTTATCTTAACATAAAACCAATAATAACAACATATAACGTTCCTAGTTTTATCTTGACATAAAACCAATAATAACAGCATATAACATTCCTAGTTTTATCTTGACATAAAACCAATAATAACAACATATAACGTTCCTAGTTTTATCTTGACATAAAACAAATAATAACAACATATGACGTTCCTAGTTTTATGTTGACATAAAACCAATAATAACAACATATAATGTTCCTAGTTTTATCGAGACAGAAAAACAATAATAACAGCATATAACGTTCCTAGTTTTATTTTGACATAAAACCAACTACAACAACGTACATATCCATTAACATATAGAACTTCTGAGTATAACTCTGGAACTATATCGCACACAACATATATATAGAATCCTAAGTATAAATCAAGATTTGCATTAGTATATTTCTATAACAATAGCATGCTAACAAGTTTACGATAATTGTATAGATACAATTTAATTATATCCCGACTAACGAACATACTATCATATAAATATAGTATTAACTTGTATACAACTTATAGCATGCGTTTTCCCCAGAAAACATTAAAAGTAGGGCCATGAAACTCACCCTATTAGCGTGATTTTAAGTAATCTAAGCAGAAACGGCTAGCGGTACGAGATCGTTGGGCTCAGGAAGTGATATGCCTTCACCAAATGATAGAAAGGAAAGAAGTTTAGGTGTGAGATTGGATGAGGTCGAACTTTCTATTTATAGGAAGTATTTTGACCTCTCACGTCATGATCCATATAGTCTCACTCCATAAGCCATGGTCGGTCACCTTGTAGACTTGCCATTTGCGTCCCTAGCTTCGGAAGGTATCCCGTTGACTCCTTACGACATGAGAAATCCTTGCTCACGTCGTGTGATTTTGACTTATCGCTTTGTAGACTTACCATGCATCCTCTAGGACCGAAATGTCGCGTTTGGACTCCTCACTTCATGAGTTTCTATGCTCATGTCGTGAGCTCAGTCAGATTAGGGTTTCTGATAGTTGTATCTTTGGAAGGTCGTAACTTTTGCATACGAACTCCGTTTTTAATGGTCTTTCTTTCCACATGTAGGTATTTATGAGTACTACAACTCTCTTTTAGACTCTAATAGCTAATTCCAATTCAATTTTTAAATTCCTCTTATTACAAATTTTTATAGTGTTCGGTTTATCATAACTTCTTCATGTGAAGTCAGATTTAGACGTTTTCTATATTTTTGGAATCGTATGGATGTGTACTTTGAGTTGTATCATAAAGAAAGTTCATATTTGTATTAGAATTTATCATGAACTACATAGTACATTTATCACATTACTAGTTTAACAAAATCAGATTACATGATTGGCATAATCACATGTGATTGTTATCGACCTATTTTGACTGGTGTTACAGTTTGTGATAAGATTTGATTAGGAGTTTAACCCATCCATTGAGGTGAAACTTTTGGTGAGAGAGTTCCAGGATTTGCAGTAGACTACCACAACTGTGGCGGAGATTACTGCCAAGTTTCGAGAGAGGGCACTATTGGTCCTATAGTACTCAATAGATGAGCAGATGAAGAATACGAGGTATCATCCCATGCTAAGGGATGATATCTGGGAGTTTGTGAGATTTTCGGAGTGCAAGAACCTGAATGACATGGTGGAGAAGGCCTGGGAACAAGAAATTGAGTTAGAGCTTCGCACGAAGCAGAAGCCAGAGAAGGTTTAGGTGGCTGTGGGTCAGGATAAGAAGCCTAACACCTCCAATCCTCCCAGCATGGGCCAGCAGAGATGTGGCCGATGTGCCAAGTGCGGTAACCCACACAGTAGAGCCTATTTGGAAATGGGCTTGACATGTTATGCTTGTGGCCAGTCGGGTCATATGAGTAAGGATTGCCCCAAGAAGGGCTTATTTTTTTCCATTGCAATCAGAAAAGTCATAAAAAGGTCGATTGTCCGAAGATGGTTAGAGGAGGAGGAGTAGTGGCGGCGCCTGCGCCTTCCACAATGATGATTACCGATGGCCACCCGGTCAAGGTAGAAGAGCCGCACATTTCAGTTGACTACAGAGGAGGCCCGAGCAGCGCCAGACGTCGTGACTAATGTGTGATCTATTTTTGTCTTGTTTATTTATTGTTATGCTCATGTTGTTATGATTTTCTATAGCGACCTTCTTGGTTAATGGTTTGTCGACTCAGATTATTTTTGATTTGGGGGCTACTCGATCATTTGTATCTCTTGCGCTCAGCAAGCGTTTCGAGATGCTCTGGGGACTTTGGATTCCCTACTCTTGGAGGAGATTGCAGATGACCGCACCATAAGCACTGCGAGGGTGTTTCAGAGGAGTGTTCTGAATATGTTCGGGGAGAGGTTTACTATCGATTTGGTTCTGATTCATTTATGAGGATTGAAGGTGATCATGGAGATGGATTGGTAGGGGTCCAATGGGGCCATGATTGATTGCGAGCGTCATTTGGTGAGATTTCGAACCCTAAGTAGGGGAGAAGTGGTTGTTAATAGAGAGAGAACCTCGCATGGTCCAACTCTCTGTTCGAATACGAGGGCTAGGATACTCCTTCAGTAGGGTTGTTCTAGGTTTTTGGCTTATGTTACGGATACGAGGGTGGAGGCCAAGCCAGATAAGAGAAGAGTTCCAATTATGCGATATTTTCCTGATGTATTTCCAGAGGAGTTGCCTGGGGTGCCTCTCGAGAGACAAGTAGAGTTCTATATCGATTTAGTGCTTGGTGAGGCTCCAATAGCCAACGTACCATATGATCTAGCTCCGCCTGAGATGCAGGAGTTGTCTATGCAGCTTCAGGAGCTGCTAGACCGGGAATTCATTCTTCCGAGTAGTTCCCCATGGGTAGCATCGATACTGTTTTTTGAAAAAGAAGGATTGGTCATACAGGATGTATATTGATTATCGGGAGCTAAACAAGCTAACGGTGAAGAACCGTTACCCGCTTCCGAGGATTGATGATTTGTTTGATCAGCTTCAGGGTGCATCTAGGTTTTCCAAGATCAATCTTCGGTCAGGCTATCATTAGATGAGCATCAGGGATGAAGACATACTAAAGACCGCATTCAGAACTGGTTGTGGTCATTACAAGTTTGTGGTGATGCCATATGGGCTCACCAATGCTCCAGCAGCATCCATGGATCTTATGAACCGGGTTTGCAGACTAATGTTGGATCGGTCTGTGATTGTTTTCATTGATGATATTTTGGTCTATTCTAAGAACAAGGAGCAACACGAGCAACATTTGAGGGAGATGTTGGAGACTTTGAGGAGGGAGAGGCTTTATGCCAAATTCTCCAAATGAGATTTTTGGTTGCGTGAGGTGCAGTTTCTGGGGAATATCATCAACCAAGATGGAATCTTGGTAGACCCAACCAAGATCGAAGCAGTAATGCGTTGGGAGGTTCCGAAGAATGCATTTTCTGGTGAATATCATCAACCAAGAGGGCATCTTGCTAGATCCGACCAAGATCGAAGCAGTAATGCGTTAGGAGGTTCCGAAGAATGCATCCGAGATCTAGAGTTTCTTGGGTCTAGCAGGGTACTTTAGGAGATTTATTTAGGATTTCTCCAAGATGGTTGTACTTTTGACCCGTTTGACAAAGAAAAGTGTGACCTTTCGGTGGAATCTAGATCAGCAATTAGCTTTCAAGACCTTGAGACAAAGATTATGTGATGCCCCGATTCTAGCACTACCTGAAGGGTTAAATGATTTTGTAGTGTATTGCGACACTTCTATTTCGGGATTAGGAGCTGTTCTGATGCATAGGGGGCATGTGATTGCTTATACCTTGAGGCAACTGAAGCCTTATGAGGCAAATTACCCTACTTATGACTTGTAAATTGGGGGCGGTGGTATTTTTCCCTCAAGATTTGGAGGCATTATTTATATGGGGTTCGATGCACCGTCTTCACCGATCACAAGAGATTGAAGTACTTGATGGATAAATAGAATTTGAATATGAGCCAGAGGAGGTGGTTAGATGTGGTGAAAGATTATGACTGTGAGATCTTGTACCACCCCAGGAAGGCCAATGTGGTGGCCGATACCCTGAGTCACAAAACGGTGAGTGTTCCGATTAAAGATGTCTGCTTGAGGATAACAGTGATTTCACCTTTGTTGGATATGATCAAGGAGGCCCGGGTTGAGGGTTTGAAAAAGGAGAACTGGAAGAATGAGAGGATTTGGGGGCAGATTCCATTGTTTGTTCGAGACAGTCGAGGGTTATTAACTCAATGTCTAGAGTCTAGGTTCCAGCATTTGGAGTAGTGAGGCAAAGGATCTTAGAGTAGGCATACAAGTCCAAGTTTTCTATTCATCTCGGGGCCACAAAGATGTACTGAGACCTGAGATTAAGCTATTGGTGGCCTTGTATAAAGCGGGAGGTTCCGTAGTTTGTCGAGTGGTGTTTGACCTGCAAGAAGGTCAAAGCCGAACATCAGAGGCCTCACGGAAAGATGCAGTCGTTACCTATTCCAATGTGGAAATGTGAAGAGATCACCATAGATTTTATCACGAAGTTACCTAATATCGCGCAGGATGTGGACTCCATTTGGTTTATTGTGTATAGGTTTACTAAGAGTGTGCATTTTATTTCGATTTCTGAAAGTATCTACGCCGAGAAATTAGCAGATATTTATGTGCGGGAAGTGGTGGTCAGGCATGGGGTACCGGCATCTGTGGTCTCGAACCGTGATGTTCTGGAGGAAATTCCATGAGGAGTTGGGTACTCAATTTCATTTCAGCACTACTTACCACCCCCAAACCGATGGTCATAGTGAACGGACGATTCAGATGCTCGAGGGTTTGTTTCGAGCATATGTATTATACTTTGGAGGGATTTGGGATACTTACCTTCCACTAGCTGAGTTCTCATACAAAAATAGTTATCATGCTAGTATTGACCAACTGCCGTTTGAGATGTTATACGGTTGGAGGTGTAGGACCCCAATTTGTTGGGGGGAGGTGGGGCATCGTTTCATGGGCAGCACTGAAGTGGTGCTTAAGACCATAAAATTGATTCAACAAGTGCGTGAAAGACTACTAGTTGCGAAGAGCTGTCAGAAAAGCTATGTTGACCGTCGTCGATCAAACCTCGAGTTTCAGGTGGGAGATTATGTGTTGTTGAAGGTGTTGCCTTAGAAAGGCGTCATTCGTTTTCGGAAAGGGGGAAAGTTGGGGCCCCGATTCATTGGGTTGTTCAGTATTTCTGTCCGGGTCGGTAGGGTTGCTTATCGGTTGGATCTTTCAGATGAGCTCAGTCAGATCCACGACACCTTCCACGTATCTCAGCTCCAGAAGTGTGTTGCTGATGAGGCTACTATTATTTCATTAGTTGACATTCAGGTGTATGAGAGCCTGAATTATGTTGAGAAGCCGATTTCAGTACTGGATAGAAAGACTAGGGCTCTTCGTAACAAAGAGGTGAAGCTAGTGAAGGTGTAATGGCAACACCGAAAAGGATCTGAATGGACCTAGTATCCAGAGGATGAGATGAGATAGCATTATCCAGATCTTTTTGCATCAACAAACTTTGAGGATGAAGTCTAGTCCAAGTGGGGGAGATTTGTAATGGTCGGGATCCAGGTATTTACATTTCTTACCCTTAATATGAAAACTTATGGCAAATTGGTCCCTCCATACGTTGGGCGTACTTAAGGAGTACGCTTAGCGTGCTAAGGATGGGTGATCTCAGAGGCTCGTCACATATGTTGGGTGTACCAAGGGAAAGCGGGGTGTATGTGACTGAAGAACAAAACCCAAATATTCGGGCTTGAGACTTATATAAACATCCTTAACTCTTTTGGACCAAACCCTAATTAGCCTTCATAGCCTCATGTCATCCCTTAACCTTATATTTCCTTGTGAGTGTGATTCTTGAGCTTAAAAAGTGTGTTGGTGGCCATTTTAGAGAGTATTCAAGAAGGAGAAGGTGGTGATCAAGCCTTAGGTGTCATTGAGCTTCTAGATCCAGTATCTAGTTTATCTTAAGGAACTTCTGGAGGTATAAAGTCATGACCTTGTCATCTTTTTTGATTGTTTGAGCTAGGGTGTTGTTATGAAGTCCCTTTTGGCTTTTGGACCTTCTCTTGTGAGTTGAGCAACTCTAGAGATTGCGATTGCTAGATCTAAGCCCCTTGAGCATGCTTGATGCATAAAGGTGCCATCTTGAAGGGTTTTTCAATTCCATGCTTAAGTTAGACGTCTTAAATGACGTCTTAATGGGCAGAATGAAGTATTGGGGTCACTCATGACATGTAAGGGCATAATGCTACCAACTTTATGCCCTAGGACATCTTAATGGATTCAGATCTAAAGTTTGACGTTGAAATCCCAAGTACTAAGCACCTAATGATCGATGATACATGTCTTGCTTGTACGTTGTGCATAATAGTGTGTACGCAGTGCGTACAGCTTAAAGGGTCTCGTACGTTGAGCGTACTGGACTGGTATGCAGGGCATACGCATTCCAGTTGAGTTAGGGCGTTGTGTGGGCTTGTAAGCTTATTGGGCCTTTTTCCATTTTAGGCCTGGTTCCATTTAGAGTTTTGGGTTGATAATTTGTTTTGGTCCATAGTTATTTTGGTTAGGCCTTATTGGGTCATTGGGGTCCATTAATGGCTTTTATCTTAGATCTTAGGGCCATTAGCAAAGGGAAGACTTTTAGGCCACCATGGAAGGACTTAGGTTTAGGTGTTTGGACTCTTTGATTAGATTGTGTTATAATCCTAACTTAGGGTTCATTGTATCATTATTCAGTGTGTGGTTTCAGACTGTTAGGCGAGCAACTTTTGTGTTCACCACACTGGGGTGAGTCTTCTCACCACACTCGTGGGTCGAAGACACCAAGGATGGCCCACTAACTGATATGAGATGATTAGTAATGGAATATGTAATGTTTTTGTAACATCCCAAAATACCAAGAGTAGAGTTGATGGGCAAAAAGGGGAAATTGGAAAAGAGGAACTCGGCGAGTCCATGGCTGGACTCGGCGAGTAGGGTCGTGAATTGGTCGCGTGTTAATTGGCCAACTCGGCGAGTTGGTGCTGGGTGAAGAAAACCCTAACCTTCGGGGTTTGCCCCCTATTTAAAGGATGTTATGCATCCTTTTCAGCCTCTATACCCCCTGAGAGTTCCAGTGAACACTCCCAAACGTATTAACTCCATTTTTGAGAGGATTGAAGCTTGGAAGAAAGGGTTTGTGAAGAGAAGTGGGTCGAATTCGTGGATAGCTTCAAGACGGCTTGGAGATCTGGAGTCTACATCAGTTTAGGCTCACCTTTGGGGTAAGGATCCTCTGTCTTGAGCTCTTTTCCCCTTGTTGTCTTCTTTGGAGGTTGTTTTGGGGGTTTTGGGTGTATTTCATGAGTTATTCGGGATTGGAAGATGGATCTGAGGATGCTACCTCAGATCTGGAGTGTTGATAGTCCAAATGTGCATAAAGTCCCTATGTTGAGTGTTGAGTGAAGCTATCTTGTCCCAAACCTTAGCCCTAATGTGTATTATGCCTAGATCTTCATGGAATCACGTAAAGTTTGCCACTTTATGTGATGGACGGGTTGTAGGAGGCTAGATCTATGTTTTGGATCAATTGCATGGCCTGGAATGCTTCTGTATGGATTCAGATCGGTGGTACTCGGCGAGTCACAAGGGTGGACTCGACGAGTTGCTTGAAGATGAGCTGGAACTCGGCGAGTAGGTTAAAGATAGCCTTAGACTCGGTGAGTTTGTTCTTGGACTCGGCGAGTCTTGTCGGAGAGTCCCAATAATTTCTGGTTGAGTCGAGAATCGGTGAGTCAAGGGATGACTCGGTGAGTTGGGTGTGAGTAGACTCAGAGTGGTTGGACTCGGCGAGTCTCGGGCTGACTCGGGGAGTCAGGTCGCGGATTAAGGGAAGTTCTGAACTTGGGGACTCGGCGAGTCATCGGGTTGACTCGGCGAGTAGAGTCAGTCAGGGGTTGACTTTGACCTCATCCAAGGGTTGACCAGTTGTCTTCCAGGGGTATTTTGGTAATTAAGGATATATTTTGAGATTGAGTGTTTTGGTGTTTAGTGGAGGAGTTCGTGTTGGAGTTCAGAGTAGCGGGATCTTATCCTTTCAGCCGACAGTTTCAAGGTGAGTTATCCTCACTATATCAATAGGGTCTAAGGCACCAAGGTCGGCCCTTTATTGGATTGAGATTCGGATATGGTTATTATGTTATTGTTTGATATGTTTGCATCCTGGTAGCTAGGATGGTACATGCTAGAGGCCTAGTTAAGGTCAGTTTCCCGATATGTAGAGTGATGCTATGCTAGTGACCGGTTAGGTCGGTAACCTGGTTAGGGTAATGATATGCTATGTGATCTGCTTGCTCGGTTTGTTGACTATGACTGTTAGATGATTGTATGTTATGTGCACATGGTTGTTTGGACTGGAGATGGGTTGAGGCGGGTCCTGCTTTGTGCTGTAGGCCAAGATACCCAGGGCGGACCAGTTATTCCGAAGGCCCAGCGAGCGGTCCGGATAAGCTGTAGGCCCCACGAGGGCGGACCAGACGTGCCGAGGCTTGGAGAGTGGACCTGGCCGACTGAAGGCCCGATGCGGGCGGACCAATCACGCTGTAGACTCAGAGAGTGGACCAGGTGGGTTGAAGGCCCGGTGCGGGCGGACCGACCACACTGTAGACTCGAAGGACATGACTAGACTCGGAGGATGGATCCGGTGGACTGAAGGCCCGATACGGCGGACCAGTCACACAGTAGACCCGATATGCATGGTTGTTCTATGTTCTGTTATGTTATGTATGTTTTATATGTTATGGGCTGGAAGGCAATATGTTTTGGACTAGAAGGTCGTAGCCTGGAAGGGCGTATATGTGGTTGGTATTTTGGGGGTATCTCACTAAGCTTTCGGGCTTACAGTTGTGGTTTAATGTTTTTCAGGTTCTTCAGGAGACTGTGGCAAAGCGAAGGCGTGATCGTACCGCTCCTCATGATTTTGTAGCAATGTGATTCTGGGAATACTCTAAATGATTTGTATTGAAAACCATTTTGTAAACAATTTAATGAAATCGAGTTGTTTTTGAAAAATTTAAATTGGTTGTATTTTTCGGTCGTTACAAGTTGGTATCAGAGCCTTGGTTTGAGCGAATTGGGGGAACACTTGTGTGACTCCAGTCTCAAATCGAGGAGGGTTTTCAAAAAAGAATTTAAAATGGTTTTCAAAATAAGTAAAGGAGGACGCGGAGGTACGATCAGCCGGAGCCAGTAAGTAACCCCAAATTACCATTCATGACATTTGTTTATTCAAGCTTTAATAGAACAGCATGCTAGTGATAGGCTAGGGATCTTCAGGATTTCATGATAATGTTGCCTGCTATGTGACGCCTGTTAGCCTAGGGTTCCTCTATTGAGGGTTCCAGTGTTCCTCTAGGAGTGAGGATCGAGTGCTTGCTATGTATATATGTTACTAGGGTGTTGTGGAAGTACTTCATACAAATATGGGTAGGTGTGGAAGGTAGTATGGGCCCGTACTACTGAAAGCACAGGACCCATACGCGTATCAGGGAAACCATGACCTCTAGGGTTGGGTTGGGAGTTTGTTACCGGGATAGTGGGAAGTGTCTGAGGTTTCTGGTGGTTTATTTTCAGTATGGAGACTTCAGGGCATGTTGGGAGTGGATCCGGGTCAGGATCAGGAGCAGGGGAGGGAGTTCCGGGTGGGTCCATACAGCCCGAGGTTGTCAGTCAGATGAGTACGCACGAGTTGGATGCGAGGATTCATGAGATCCTGCATGATGAGTTTGTTGCATTGTTTCGGGCCGAGCTGCCGGAGTTGTTTGGGTCGATCAAGACCGCCATGGTGGAGTATTTTGATGAGCGCTATGCGGCTCTCACGGAGACGGCTGCCGCGGCGGCTACAGCGGCTGTAGCAGCGGCAGGGGGAGGAGCTAGTAGAGGATTTCAGTATCGGGACTTCGATAATACGAAGCCCCCCACCTTTGATGGAATTCAGGATCCGATCATTGCTATGAGATGATTATCAGACGTGGAGGGATGTTTCTTCACGTGTGCATGCCCTACTGATCAGAGGGTGAGGTGCGCTCTGAACCTGTTAAGGCTCGGGGCAAAGGATTGGTGGAGGTTGGCCACGGGGTCATATTCGGATGCGCAGAGGGCTGCGATTTCATGGGATCAGTTCAGAGAGATGTTCAGTACTCGTTATGTTCCGCAAGTCGAGAGGGAGAGGTTGGCTCAGGAGTTCCTCGAGCTGAAGTAGGATTCGGATTCGGTGACGGAAATCACCAGGATGTTTACTGAGAGGGCGATGTTTTTCCCTGAGTTCGCTTCAGAGCAGGCTCAGATATCCCGATATCTGAGTATGCTAAAGAGAGACATCAGACAGTTTGTGTCCGCGCATAGGTGCGGGACTTTGCTGGAGTTGCAGGAGGCCGCCAGGCGGCGTGAGTTAGAGATTGAGTTGCAGATGCGTGAGCTGAGGCAAGCTCCGGTTCTGTCGCAGCCGGCGACGAAACGGTCTAAGACCGTTGATTCCAGGATGGAAGATCAGAGTACCCACGTCTGTGGAAGGTGTGGAAGGGGTCATGCCGGAGTTTGTCGGTCCGGTGGTACATGCCGCAAGTGCAGAAAGGAGGGACACTATGCGAGGGATTGTCGACAGTCAGTGTCGGTTCGAGATTTGAGGATATGTTATCATTGTCATCAGGTTAGACACTTGAGGGTCAACTATCCACAACTTGCTGCAGGACCGGTGCGGGCTCCTGCACCGGCCACGTTGAGGATCACAGGTGGAGGTTAGGGTGGAGCGGAGCCCCCAAGGGCTTAGGGTCGTGCTTTTCAGCTTGCTGTTGCGGGTATGTTTCTTTCTGTTATTTTGTTTATTTATGATTATTGTGGAGTATCGTTATCTTCTAGTCTCGTTGGATGGTTATGGAATTGCGTTTCAGGTTTTTGTGTGGTATCCGTTGTTCCTTGAGGGTTTAGTGAGTCGTGTTCGGGTTTTCGTGTGGTATCCGTTGTTCCTTGAGGGTTTGGTGAGTTGTGTTTGAGATTTCGTTTTGGTATACTTTGTTCCCTGAAGGATCGATATGGTTATGGATTGGTGCTTCGAGCTATCGTGGATTATCTCTGTGAGGATTAGTGGCGGATGCGGTGTTGGTTTGAATGTCAGGTAGCCTCTGCAGTCTGAGGGATAGATGTTTGAAGATTGGGTTCCTTTCGAGCGGGTTGTTCAGTGTCGAAACATGATTTTTATGGAAGTTGTTAGCGCTGGTGAGAAACATTTTGCGTGTAAGTGTTGGTTTTCTGCAAGGTTGTTTTGGGAGATTGGTGATGGCAACCGGTGGTTAATTGTTAGTGTCTTAAGTGGGGGAGAATTGGAAATTCTCCGGATGGTCGTTAGGCTTGAGAGGTTGCTTAGCTGCTTGGGGGAGTTCAGCGGTATTTCTATCAGCCGAGAGCAGGCTCGTATGGGTGAGTAACAGGCATGCGGGGCGGAATACAAACCTAGGGCATTTGATTATGGAAGGCCTGGGAGCAGGCCGGGATTGAGTATGTATGATGGAGATAGAGCTCGGAACCCTTAGAGGGCTAGAATGGTATGCATGGGAGGATTTCCCAAAGAGATAGCTCGGAATGATGAATGCTAGTTGAGCGGTCCGGATAGACTGAAGGCCGGTAGGCGTACCAGTCAGGCCGAAGGCTCGGAGGACGGTCCAGCCAGATTGGCTGAAGGTTCTGAGAGTGGTCCAGATTGGCTGAAGGCCTGGTGAGGCGGTCCAGTCATGCTGAAGACTCAGCGGGTATTGTTGGGTCGGTTCGAGGATATGTATTGCGTATGTTGCAGTGTGATTACATTGGAAGGTCTGGCCCCGGGTAGTGATCTTGAGCAGTGAAGGAAGTGCATGGGCTTGAGAGTCCCTGCGATGAGAGTCAGAGTAGTGGTGATGAATGGATATCGGGTGCGCTTTAAAGAAATGGTGTAGCGTGGGGTGAGCACCGTGGTACTTGTCATGGTGACAAGGCGGTCGAGTGGTTTCCTTGGTAAGGAAAGAGGGAGGAATGAAATTCCAAAAGGAAGTGCAAATTCACGGAAGTGTAAAGTTATGATCGGAGTGGTCCAACGGTGGTCATTAAGCAGCATGTGCGGTGACGGTTTGGGATGACATCATGAGGGGATGCCTGTCGGGGTTGCAGAAGGGATTTCCGGGGCTGTAAAGTTAAGAGGCTCGTAAGGGATGTAGATATTGAGTTTTGGGTTCCCAGTTTGATTTCGGGAAAGGATTGGGGTATCAGTAGTTCATCCTGAGGGATGTTTTGAGGATCATCAGAGTGATGGGTTTCCTAACCCGAGGGTGCTAGAGCTAGTTCAACGTGTGCATGCGATTGCAAGAGGAGAACTCAGGGGAGTTGCTCTGAAGAGTGTGTCTTTCTGTCAGCCTGGAATGGATAAAGTTGGACGCGGATCGGGAATCGAGTGGTTCATGATTAACTTCTAGCTCGTATCGGTCGAGTAATGGTTGTGATTTGGAGCAGTAATGGATTATGGGTAATTCTCGATTGCTGAGTGCGGTTATCGGAGGGTACAGCCGGTGCCCGGTTTGAGTAGGTGGTTAGGACACCGTAAGAAAGGAGAAAGTGAGCTTATGGTTTCTATGGTTGTGCCTTGAGTAACCTGGTCCGGTTAAGGCTAGGAGGTGCGTTCTGGGTGTGTTTTTGGAGTTGAGTTGTCGTAGGCTTCGAGGGCAAAGCCTACTTTAAGTGGGGGAGAATTTTAACATCCCGAAATACCAAGAGTAGAGTTGATGGGCAAAAAGGGGAAATTGGAAAAGAGGAACTCGGCGAGTCCATGGGTGGACTCGGCGAGTAGGGTCGTGAATTGGTCGCGTGTTAATTGGCCAACTCGGCGAGTCGGCGGCTGGACTCGGTGAGTTGGTGTTGGGTGAAGTAAACCCTAACCTTCGGGGTTTGCCTCTATTTAAAGGATGTTATGCATCCTTTTCAGCCTCTATACCCCCTGAGAGTTCCAGTGAACACCCCCAAACGTATTAACTCCATTTTTGAGAGGATTGAAGCTTGGAAGAAAGGGTTTGTGAAGAGAAGTGGGTGGAATTCGTGGATAGCTTCAAGAGGGCTTGGAGATCTGGAGTCTACATCAGTTTAGGCTCATCTTTGAGGTAAGGATCCTCTGTCTTGAGCTCTTTTCCCCTTTTTGTCTTCTTTGGGGGTTGTTTTGGGGTTTTGGGGTGTATTTCATGAGTTATTCGGGATTGGAAGATGGATCTGAGGATGCTACCTCAGATCTGGAGTGGTGATGATCCAAATGTGCATAAAGTCCCTATGTTGAGTGTTGAGTGAAGCTATCTTGTCCCAAACCTTAGCCCTAATGTGTATTATGCCTAGATCTTCACGGAATCACGTAAAGTTTGCCACTTTACGTGATGGATGGGTTGTAGGAGGCTAGATCTATGTTTTGGATCAATTGCATCTCCTGGAATGCTTCTGTATGGATTCAGATCGGTGGTACTCGACGAGTCACAAGGGTGGACTCGACGAGTTGCTTGAAGATGAGCTGGAACTCGGCGAGTTGGATGAACAACTCGGCGAGCAGGTTAAAGATAGCCTTAGACTCGGCGAGTCTGTTCTTGGACTCGGCGAGTCTTGTCGAAGAGTCCCAATAATTTCTGGTTGAGTCGAGAATCGGTGAGTCAAGGGATGACTCGGTGAGTTGGGTGTGAGTAGACTCAGAGTGGTTGGACTCGGCAAGTCTCAGGGTGACTCGGCGAGTCAGGTCGCGGATTGAGGGAAGTTCTGAACTTAGGGACTCGGCGAGTCATCGGGTTGACTCGGCGAGTAGAGTCAGTCAGGGGTTGACTTTGACCTCGTCCAAGGGTTGACCAGTTGTCTTCCAGGGGTATTTTGGTAATTAAGGATATATTTTGAGATTGAGTGTTTTGGTGTTCAGTGGAGGAGTTCGTGTCGGAGTTCGGAGTAGCGGGATCTTATCCGTTCAGCCGACAGTTCCGAGGTGAGTTATCCTCACTATATCAACAGGGTCTAAGGCACCAAGGTCGGCCCTTTATTGGATTGAGATTCGGATATGGTTATTATGTTATTGTTTGATATGTCTGCATCCTGGTAGCTAGGTTGGCACATGCTGGAGGCCTAGTTAAGGTCAGTTTCCCGATATGTAGAGTGATGCTATGCTAGTGACCGGTTAGGTCGGTAACCTGGTTAGGGTAATGATATGCTATGTGATCTGCTTGCTCGGTTTGTTGACTATGACTGTTAGATGATTGTATGTTATGTGCACATGGTTGTTTGGACTGGAGATGGGTTGAGGCGGGTCCTGCTTTGTGCCGTAGGCCAAGATACCCCGGGCGGACCGGTTATTCCGAAGGCCCAACGAGCGGTCCGGATAAGCTGTAGGCCCCACGAGGGCGGACCAGACGTACCGAGGCTCGGAGAGTGGACCAGGCCGACTGAAGGCCCGATGCGGGCGGACCAGTCACACTGTAGACTCAGAGAGTGGACCAGGTGGGTTGAAGGCCCGGTGCGGGCGGACCGACCACACTGTAGACTTGAAGGACATGACTAGACTCGGAGGATGGATCCGGTGGACTGAAGGCCCGATACGACGGACCAGTCACACAGTAGACCCGATATGCATGGCTGTTCTATGTTCTGTTATGTTATGTATGTTTTATATGTTATGGGCCGGAAGGCAATATGTTTTGGACTGGAAGGTCGTAGCCTGGAAGGGCGTATATGTGGTTGGTATTTTGGGGGTATCTCACTAAGCTTTCGGGCTTACAGTTGTGGTTTAATGTTTTTCAGGTTCTTCAGGAGACTGTGGCAAGGCGAAGGCGTGATCGTACCGCTCCTCATGATTTTGTAGCAATGTGATTCTGGGAATACTCTAAATGATTTGTATTGAAAACCTTTTTGTAAACAATTTAATGAAATCGGGTTGTTTTTGAAAAATTTAAATTGGTTGTATTTTTCGGTCGTTACAGTTTTGCTATTTGATATATGTGTGAACTTATGTGAAGACCATAGGAGGAGCCCATGGCACTTGGCAATACCATGGGAGGAGCCCATTGCTTGGGGATACAATACCATGGGGGTAGCCCATGACATTCCAAATGAAGACCATGGAGGGAGTCCATGGCAAACTTATATGTATATGTGCATAGCATTATGTGATTATATGTTTTTGCATGTTTTGGGAAACTCACTAAGCGTGTGCATACAATTTTGTTAGATGTTTCAGGTACTTCCAGCTCTAAGGGCAAGGGCCCGACTAGATGGTGCGACATGCATTCCTTAGTGTTTTTGTATTTAGTTTTGAAACTATGAACTTTTAAAACACTTAATGATCTTATCTACTTGCTAAGATCAACTTCCTAAAAACTTTATGGACATTGATAATGATGACACTGGAAATCCAGAAAAAACATTCTATTCCCACTGGAAAAGGATCGGCCATAGTCAACTTGGTTGACCAAATGATAAAGAGAAAAGCTAAGTATAGTCCCATTACCAAAGGGTCCATATGTTTACATTTCCAAAGAAAGGGGCATTGGTTGCGAAGCTGCCAAATTTACCTAAGGATGTTAAAGTCAATAAGTTTGACTCTACTTTAGGTAAAGTCCACTATCTAACTTTGTTAAGTTTATATTCTGAGATTCTTGATACATGATGTGACTGGGTCACATGTTGATGTTTTAAGAATCAAAGAAAAGTGAAGAAACTTAAAGAAAGAATATGTTGAATCTGATCGTGTAGATGGATTTCTATCGCATAGTTTGAAGATCGGATTCTTGAGCTGCTTCTTAGGAGTTATGATATTTTTCTTAAGAATAGATAACAACAAGTTTTCATATGGATTGTAAGGATAAGTTTTTCCGCAAAGTTTTAAAATAAAAGGTAAATCTTTTGATTTTATTTATTTTAAAATATCCTTACAATGGCATTTGAGAAAATTTGTGTTGCTTATAAGATTCCATTAAGAGCAAGAGTGGAAATATGAATTTGATTCTTTCATTTGTGGTAGTGTCTAAATTTACCAAATAAGGAAAGATTCTCATCACCCAAGTTTCAGTTGGATAGAAACTTGGAATCATGCAAGTTGTATAGCATGATGAATGAGAACTTTCGAGCATTGGAAAAATAAAGACTAGCTACTTGTTCACATGGATGTGTGAGTCAAGTGAAGGACTAAGGGATCGGGTACACATTCTTGTGCACTGGTCAGAGTCCACCACAAAAGATTGATAAGAGTATTCGTCATAATTTACTATAGCTCAGTAAATATGGTTATAGTTACAAGCTTAAGTGTAATTCTGAGACATTGGAAAAGCTTCCAGTGTATGGCAGAGTGAATAAGAAGAATCAATTTTAGGCAGAAAGATAAAAGTTTTTCAAATCTGAAAAGATGGGAGAGTACTTTAGTATCATGTTTTATGACCATCTTAATGATTTTGAGACCTTATCACAATTCATCCTCTAAGTGCATTCTGATAGTTAAGAAGAGGGGTTATGAATTGTTGAAGTGGTTAAATCAAGAAGATGATTCATACATCGTTACAAAAACAATTCTTAGAGTTATACTCTAAGATTGTAACTTGAGTGACATGTCTTAAAGAAGGTTTAAAACACTTATCAAATGTAAGAGTAAAAGTTTTCTACTCTTGTACATTTGAAATTGGTAAGTTGTGATGTTTTGGATAAAACAAAGACCAACTAAGGCCAATTGTGTGAAGTGTTTGTCTTGATTAGAATCCACACTATCTCTTGAATATCTGACAAGAAAGTCTTATATGTCAAGAGGACAGTGGGAGTCTTAAAGGTCTTGAAAGTCTTAAGAACTAATCAAGAATAAAACCCGAGGTTCTTCACTAGCACACAACTTGAGGTTTATAACCTATCGTGTTGACATATTATGTGCCCATTCCAGTTAAAGTTGGCTTTGCATATGAGTTCTTAGAGTTCTTAATTGGTTGCACAACAAAGTGGAAGCAGTGGTAAGCCCTTGACTTGCCAGGTGGCAAGAAATTAAGATTGAGTTCAGTCCATATGAGTTTAGATTTGTCATTATCCTTGTCTTGTGACTATGGTTTTGACAATTCACATGGATAAGAACACATACACTATTAAATCTAAGGGTCATAAGGTTTATCTACGATTCATGAAAATGATGGTGAGGAAAAACTTCCACCAAGTAGATTTGAAGTAAATAGCAATTGTGATATTTGCATTCTCAAAGTCGTTAATGGAGCTGTGTTGTTAACCGACACACTAACATGGACTTGTGAGAAGTGACAAAGGTCTAAACAATTGAGACTATGATTACAGCATCCCTTTTCATAGTTCTGAAATTGTTTAGACACACCTATGAGCTATCTAAGATAAGGTGTATGATATTGATAAAGTTTTATCAAAGCAATCTAGTATCAGAAATCTGAACTTTGGTAAGAAAGTCAATAAAGTATTGTTTTTTCTAGAAGTTCAGCTGATTTCTGAGTACATGTCAACGCTAGTGGGAGCATAAGTGTTATGCTAATAGTCATCATGTTAGTGGGAGCATGATAATTATGTTAAAGGTTGCAAGTTAGCAATGTTAATTATAGAAAACAACAGGTTTCAATTGGGAAAAAGTTGTTTTGCTATAATTAACGGAGAGGAAATTATACTTCATCTCAAATCTAAAAGCTTAGATTGAGGTTTTAATCGTAGTTAGTCAAGTATATATGAATGTTATGTTGGAATGGGTCAACATAAGAAAATTATAATATATGGGTCCATTATTTGCATTCTAAAATTCGATTATGATTACGGCATCCCTTTTCAAAATCTGAATTATGAGAACTTGGCAAATTGAAATGGAAATATTATAGCAAAAGACTGGTTTAGTCTTTATGTGAGACATCATGAATCGTGTCCCACATGCTTCGGATATAGGATCGATTGCATGTGCTATATTCATCCTTTCTAAAATTTTCCAAATGCCTGGGGCATTAAGAAGGGAAAAGGTCTAGAATTGGATATGACCAAAAGGATTAAACAATTGTCGAGGACAATCTAAGGTTTACCAAAGATTGGTTGCTCAAGGACAGTTTGAAGTATAATGATAATTCTGGAAGGACCATATTGACATAATTTGTAAGGAGGCAACTCTTGTTAAGAAGTGATAGTCAAAATGGAATATGAAAATGTTTCAAAGTTAGAAATTATTCAATCTGTGTAAGATTAGGAAACTTAATGCAAGAAGGATGTTTCCAAGGAGTTGATCTCCTTTGGAATGCTCTGTAATGTTTTTTGTCAAGTCTTTCTGACTTTGTGCATAATCATTACAAGAGGATCAATGCATATAAGTTTAGAATCTAACAGATTTCAATAAATGGCATGAATTTGGAATTCTTGCATTTGCAGTAAGGATTTGGGACTATTAAAAAAAGGATCATTGGAGTTATGTTCAATTGATCTATTTCACAAAGTAAAGATCATAGACAAACATAGTATGCACACTTGGTGTATGGCATGACTAGTGTTTCAAAAACATAGTGTACATGCTTGGATCATGGGACAACTATTGTTTTAAATTCAAGAATAAAGTTGATAGCTGAAACAATATACAATGAATAATGTGTAATCATATGGTGATCAATAAAAGTTTTTTTATTTATGTTCATAGGTTTTGATACCATATTCGATTCAATTATTCTTGTGTTTCATTTTGCATGTTTTAACTTCCATAATAAACTAGGTCATTGTTCAAGATGACTAAGTTATTCAAACCATCCACATTCGGGCATATGTTGGAAGTAGATATGAATTAAGACTGTCATGGGTTGGCTTATAGAGGTCTAAGATGTTGGACAAAGGGCTACAACACTCATGAGTGCTCATAAGTTCTGAGTATTGGATCCAAGCCGCACTCATTGGAATAACTTCATGGATTTTATCACGAGTGATCATGAGACTATAATATCTTATATTCTTCAAACCTAGAGATATGAGTTGTTACTATGAGTTGGTTATACATTGATTGCATGAAAGCGCATTGGTAACTCGATGTTATAAAACGTGCCTTTGTGTATGATTTAACAATTAGTAGAACAAGCCATATGAGTCGAAGTTTATCCATTCCTTTTACCTTCGGGATGAAAGCGATATCTGTGGGCCCCTCGATGATTTGGTGATGACAAAAGTAAGTGCTCGGCCAGGCCTAGATTGATTTGATTTGTTCAATTAGTCAGTCGTCATAAATCGAAAATCGGGAAACAACAAAAATGGATAGAGAGAATGATTATAACCCATGTCTCAGTCCATATGATATCTAGAATTGAGGAATATATAATCCCTTATCTAATGGACATGTCATTTGATTTGTTCAGAGTTTGACAGCGGCTTTAAGAGCTACGATTGCTAGTCAGGATCATGGAGTCATACTTGAATAATAATTTTAGACTTATCCAAGTGGGAGACTATTGGATTAGGTGTCTAAGCCCATAACTATTATTGGTATGTATTCGACCCGAGAGTAGCATGGTCCATTTGGGTTGCATATCATCAGGACAATTTGTTAGGATGGTCTTTTGAGAGAAGGTTATTTATGGTTTATTAATATATTATAAGTAATAATATATTAATATGAAATCATATGTTTTAATTAGTATTGATCAAGAATTACTTTCGAATTAATTTAGTGCTCGAAAGAGACTAATTAAATCTATGGGGACTAATTATGATAATTAGTTATATTTATATGTGTTAGGATTATGATCCATGTTAGACCAAGTTTATGTATGGATATATAAAGAGTTGGGCCACATGAACCATGGATCATAAAACTCATGGGTATGGATTTGGGTTATATCCATGACCCTAGAAATCCCACATATAAATAGATACTTCATTGCCCAAAATCGCCACTTGTATCCTTTTAGAGTTCATGGTGTCTTTTGTGCGCATGGAATTCTCTCTCAAGTTCATCCTTTGTCCATGGTGTGTTGTGATTCCATTTGAGGCTTCCACACTACTGGTGCTAAGCTCTTTAAGGCCAAATACACCAAGAATTCAAGCTCCGTCAAAAGGTATGTCATGCTAACTAGTATATTATATTTTTATGTTAAATGCATGCTAGTTGTAAGATTATGTGACATCCCCAAAATCTTGGCCAGAAAAGACCGATTTCATTTATGTTTTTTAAAATAATTTCAGAGTAAATCCTTTTAATTTAAAAGAGTTGCGGAATTTTT
The DNA here is from genome assembly GCF_052625555.1 of Lactuca saligna. Taxonomy (NCBI): domain Eukaryota; kingdom Viridiplantae; phylum Streptophyta; class Magnoliopsida; order Asterales; family Asteraceae; genus Lactuca; species Lactuca saligna. The sequence goes on along the minus strand of NC_136423.1, from coordinate 13,053,481 downwards.
TCCCAAAAACAAAATATGATAAAATAATATTTATCAAATCATTTCATCAAGAGATGCATTTTCATTATATAATCAAAACTCGGGATGTCATGTTCCGATATAGACCATAAAGCATAAACGATAACATTACAAGTCATTCAACAAATATATACATATACATACTTGTAAACAAAACAACTTGATGATTCATCCATCTTATTCCCTCGCGCCAGTACCTGTAATACGAATAAACTGAGTGGGTCAGGCTTGTGAGCATATAGGATTTTCAACCCACAATAAATAATTATATTTAATTTCACCAACCAACAATAACCCGATTACCCATTCCCGTTATCCTCACTTTACGTCCCTAAAACAACATCTATTACCAGGGACCTAATCTAGAGTTTTCATCGATACGGACATTACTGCTAAGGGGTTTCCTCAACAATAGATGTCCTAAAGGCAACCATGAGGGGGATAGAGTACACTGGTGAACACATTGTTCACAACACCTACATGTTATGAACCTACTAGCGTTCCACAAGACTATCTAGAAAGAGTCTGTGGTCGTTATCTATACTCCGTTGAACAACTAGATCAACAACAACAACATCGAGGACTCTCATCTGTTTATCACACATCAACTATCTACCCATGTTCTACCCAACATGTTAGTAGATAAAAATATATATTTTTATACACAGTTTAAAACCAGTATAGCATGTTCAATCAATACATATTCCATATAAGAGATGAGACACACACACATAACACGTATATCATAGAGAATAAATCAGATCTATGAGATAGAAGAAAGTGAATATACATTCACACATATAACAACAAAATATACACATAACACGTATTTTATATAAAATACTTCATAATTATGCGTTAGAAGAAAGTAACTACACACTCACTTGATCAGAAGATGATCGGACAGCACTACGACTTGTAGAAGTAGTATTCTTCGGTAGATCTTGAAGATCTTCACAAAAACACTACAAGAAAAAAACCCTTTCACGACGCGCAAATCACGACGCTCACTGATTTATGTTACACAAAAGAGAGTGACAATAAAAACGTGTCGTCTGTTCAAAAAATTTGAGGATTTAGGTCGCGCATTATTGCGTGCCCCTAAATTAGTGTCTAATGTAAAAAAAAAAAAAAAAAAAAAAAAAAAAAAAAAAACACGGAGGGCACATTATCTAAAACGTGCGTCCACTGTGATTGTCGCTTTATGATTTTTACTAAAACGCGCGTTCTTGAAAGGGGGAAATGAAATCCCCTCAAAAATTTTAAAATTTTTAATACCCCGCTTCAAGATCCCCTTCGTTCTATTCTTCATTTTTCTCTGCAAACCCTAATCACGATACCATCTCTGTTGTATACCTCAACAATTCATATATCAGAATATCATTGGGATAATTTCTAGGGCTTTTTAAAACACTCATTCGACTCTTCTCTCTCCCGCCTCCCGTGTCTATCTATTTGGTGCTTTGATATCCCCTTTCCATTTATGCCGCCGTTTCCGTCGCCATCAAAATGAGGATATGAGACAGTGCTTGATCTACGATCGTCCAGTTGTCGATGCCCGGTTAATAGGAGTTGAAAACATCATAACATAAAAACTGTTCTTAACCTTGTCGGACTCAGAAAAGCCGATGTGGCACATCCACGAGTATGAGCTGAAGAGCGACGTCCTTTTCCTTCCCGACATCATTGGTCCGGTTGAGCGGCAAGATCGGGAGAAAGCGCCGAAAACTTACAGGAAGACGATTCACTTTTTTGGCAGGTGGATAGAGGCGATCAACTTCCCCTAGGTCTCCCACAGGTGGATCGAAGGTTGCAAGTCAGATTTGGGATCGAAAGTCTGAGGTTTAGGGTACGATCGGAAGCATCAAGATGCAGAAAAAAAAAAAGCGGAGGAGGCATCAGGTTCGAAGATTGTTCTCTTCTTCTTCATGTATGTGCCCTAGATTTCTTTCTCTTACATTCAATCTCTAAAGATTCTTTTATTCCCTAAATTAGGTACGAAGATTATTCTCTTCTTCTCCATTTGTTTTTTTGGAATGACGACCTCTCCTCTTAGGAGTAAGTCCTGAGTCCCCAATACTTGATCTGCAAGCTGTGACATGAGTTTTTAGTGAAGATAATGAGTAGCAGACTTCAAAACCCATTTGTTGGGGCAGCTTTCCAATCTTCCTTAAAGCCAAGAAACGTGAACTGTTTGGGTTATCTTGGAAACAAATTTCCCATAAAACCTCGGTATGATATCATTCCACGTGCCAAGAAAAACGACTGGATATCTCACGGGATTAGGTTCTCACAGTCATTCGGGGAAAATGTTGAGATTTTATGGAAGAATATGGGATTAAGAAGTGGGTTTGTGGTGAAGTCTGTGAAAGAGCCTTTCACTAGAAGCAAAGCTATAGTTAGGTCATTATCCATAGTCTGGGAGGAAGGTTTGCTTCTATTCCAGTGTTCTGTTTTCTATGATGTGATATCTGGGGTGTGCTCTTGCTTCTTCACAAGACTTAACTCCTGAATTGAAGCTTACAACTGCCTCAGCAATAGCAACTGGTATATTCCATTCAAGAAATAACAACCTGAATGCTCAAATTTTGATCTAAGTATTTCTTAAAGATTCATACTATACTAAGATGATTATGGTGAGATATAAAATAGCTTTTTTTGTTCATATTAAGGTCATTAAAGAGGTTAGCACCAGTCTTTCTTTCTAGAGAATTATGGTGTTATCTTTTATTTACTTGTTCGGTTGCAACACTGCTGCCCTGATGAATTCATTGCATCTTTATCAAACTTTTGCAATAACAAGGTGAAGCTTGTGTATGATCTTTATGTGTATTTATAGTGCCAAATCTTGATCATAGGTCAAAGTGGACAATTACATTCAAAGAATATAATTTATGTACTGCATTTATATTAAAAAAAATTCAACATGTTTTGGTTTTACAGCTTGAGGAGTTCCGTAAAAAGAAAGTAGCAGCTAAAAAAGCTGCATCCAGTAATTCTGTTAATGGAGACTTACATGAAGTAAAAACTTCAGTTGCTGATGCTATAAACACTTTCAATAAACCTTCTACAAATAATAATCCAGAGGAGGATAATAATCATAGCAATTTGAATCATTACAGTAATATAGGTGCATTGTTAGGGACATATGAAGATAACACATTTAAATCCGAGTCAAAGAAGCCTCATCTCAAGTCAATTGGCTCTCTTAACCTTGGAGGTGGACCCGAGTTAGAAAAGAAACTCAAGTACACAGAGCATGTTTGCTCAGGGGTAATTTTGGGAAAAGAGCTTGTAAATGCACCTCCCAATGTACTTACCCCTGGTTCGTTATCCTTCTTATTTTCAATTGTTGATAGATACATAGCGTTAAAATATAGTTTTTCATTTTTCTTTTTTAATAATTGTAACAGGGGTATCAGCGGAAGAAGCTGAAAAGATTGCTTCAACAATCCATTGTGATAAGTTATCTGATATAGGTTCCGAGTATGAAGGGTAAGATTGTCAAACTTGTTGATAGAGACATAGAGTTAAAATAATCTTTTAAGTAAAAGATTTTGAATTTATGGAATGCTTCAACAAAAATGTAAATAATGATAAAATCTAAATTGGATAGTTTTTTTTTGTTGTTGTTGAAGGTTTTTGATTGACACAGCTGATAAGCAACCTTGCATTGGTATGGGCAGTGGCGGATCTAGTGTAGAAGAAGTGGGGTGCATGGACCCCACTTAAATGCTGGTCCCACAGTATATATATATATATATATATATATATATATATATATATATATATTAACATAATAAGTTTTTCTTTATTGTAATTGGATATGTCCCCACTAAATTGATGCTGGCACCCAAGCCGTTTGAATTTTTCATAAAAAATTGGCTCTCTTCTCCCTCTCATCTAACCTAGTTCACTCCCGCTACTCTCTCCCTTTTCTAACCTAGCCGCCCAAGAAGTTTTCTTGCCCCATTCACCACAGCCACTGCCCTGTTCTCTATGTTTGTCGTCGCCGGAGTGAGCCTGGCCACCACCGCTGTTCATGTTCTTTCTCTAATCTCTACTAGATTAGCCGAATGGTATTTTTCTTATTTCTATTTTTCAATTAATTAAAGTTAGTTTTGTGGAGTATGTATATCTGTAATAATGAGTTCCTTTACCAGACTTTGTTTTTATTCCCCCAAAAAATTAGTGCGTGGTATATTTCTTAGTTTTGATTAGTTAAATTTGGGATTTTTAATTTGTTTTTGTTTTTTTTTTTTTTTTTGGTAATGAAAGTTTGTTTGTTTTAGTTGTTAATCGTTGTTAATCAAGTGGGGTAGTTAATTGAGATTTAATATTTATTAATAGTCTGATTATTCACTAGAACCATGGAAATATAGCTTAAATGTTTATACGTATTTACATATTCATTCTTTTGGGTCCCTGCAGTCTTTATAGCTTTTGGGTCCCTGCAGTCTTTATAGCTTTGCTTACAGCTACTTACAGTTTTATAGAGAAACAATCTGCTCAAAGCACACGAAAGTTATCCTTATGTATGTATGATCACATATATGCCGAAAATTACAAAATGTCATAACTCATGAATATTTTTATTCATAAGTTAATTTTTTTTTCAGGTTAGCAAGAGTCGATTCATAGCTATCTTCTCATTACTTTGGTGACTGCCCTGTTATTCATGCACACCTGTACCAACATACTTCCTTGAAGACATTCATGATAGTGTAGATTATAAGCTAGCTTCAGATTCTCTAGCTTCTTTGAGATCCAATGCACCAAAATAGAAGGTATTTTACAAGTTATATATTAGTAATGTATAGTATATTATAATTATATATTGTCTGGCAAATCCCAAAGTCAACAGTTCTAATAACCTTGAAACTTTGCTGAATGGAAATGCAATATCTGTCTTAGTGTAAGTTAGGTAGTGTAGTCCAATCCTTTAAGTGTGCTCGTAAAGTGTTTCATATTTTTCTAACAAAGATGAGGGACATACACCTCTTCTTCTACATCGCCATTTAGAAAGGCTAATTTAACATCACTCTGATACAAGAAAGGTGAAAGCCCTAGAAGAGTTGATATGGGTGAATATTCTCTATTCTCTAATCTCTCCGCCTTTTGTTGTAGGATGGATATAATTATATATATTGAATATGGAAAGTTTTGTGTTTTGTGTTGTAAACACTTAAATCTGTTATTTGTTCTGTTGTGTGTGCTGTTACAGGACACAGAAGAAGAAGATACACTTAAAGTTAACATCAACTTTCACTTTATTTCTTGAAGCTAACAAAAACAAAGGTAAACTACATAATCTGAATCTAAATTGATTGGGCTCATGTGCATTACCTTGCATGCATCATGTGAATCACAATTACGAATGGAATCTGTACAGGTCTTGCCTTCCCTCAACAAAAGCTTATGTCTCTTCAAAACCATCCGGAAGCTTCTCCTGGACCCCACAATTCATACCTTGGTAATATGCAATGCCTTTCTTCTTTATCATTCGCAAGTTGAAACAACTTTTACAAATTAAGACCTTGCACAATAACAAGTAAAAATAATTCATTATCATTGTACTTGTATTACTTTGTGTATTATAGCATCCTACTTTCATTTTTCCTATCACAAGGTTGTACTTAAAATACCCTATTATAACAATGTCATTCATATACTAAGGGAAAAAAACTAGAAGTACAATGGCATAATAAAAAAAATGAAAGTAGTGTTCAACAATTACTGTGAAACTTCTAGAGTTTAGATTTCTTACTGGTTGTGAACATTTGTTTCTTCCCTTTCTACCCTTCACTTGCAGGTTGATGATTTGTCAAGAATGTTCAGACTATTTTCCAAAAATACCCCATGGATTGGATCCTGTCTCTAGTATGTTTAAAAAGGGTTGTGATTTAGAAGCTTTCGAGGAAACAAGACTCAAGCAAAAGTGAACACACAGAGAGTTGTTGGCACATAGTAAGCTAGATAATGCAATTGTATATAAATGAGTTCATTTTTTTTATAACATTTACTCACTACTGGAATAGTTATTTGTATTTGACATATTAGTGAAATGAATTATCTTTGTTATTTATGGTATTTTATTTTGTATTATGAGATTTTTAATGTATTATTTAATTTGAAAATTAGTAAATCTATAAATAATATTTTTTTAAAACATTTAAAATTATGATACGCAAAAATGTGTGTCATCTTCATTTATGACATGGCCTTTCTTGACAATGGCTTTCTTGATACGCATTGCGTGTCATTAACACGCGCGTCGTAAGATTACGACACGTCAATGTGTATCGTCTTCCTTTATGACAGGGCCTTCCTTGATACGCATTGCATGTCGTAAACGCGCGTCGTAAATGCGCGTCGTCTATAGACGACGCGCAAAATTGCATCGTCTTTCTTTATGACAGGGCCTTCCTTGACGCGCATTTGCGCGTCGTCTGAGCCTTTTACGACGCGCAATGAGCGTCGTAAAAGGCTGTTTTTCTAGTAGTGAAATTGGCTTCTTGCGGGCAGAGCTTCGGCTCGGGAATCGCACTTCTCGGGATCTTCGGGGCTTCAGGACTTGCTTCGGGGCTCGGGATTAATACCGGGGCTTTGGGATATTTCTAGCACGTAAAACGATGCAAAACAGGAGAGAGAGAAGAGAAAAAGAGCAAAAATCTCGGCTGCCCTCGCAAGCCTTTTATAGGAGGCTGAGGCCTCGCATTACGCTGGGCGTAATGCTCTACGCGGGGCGTACTCCTCCATAAACGTCACTGCATGCGTCATCGGAGCACTCGAATCCGAGGCGGTGCATGCATCGAGGTAAGCTGGGTGTACTCAAGTACGCTGGGCGTAGTTCGGATTGGATCGATGACTCCTTCGGATATACATCCGAATTAAAGATTAATTAATAAATATTAATCATTTAAAAACTTCGTAAATTCATATCTTCTTCATACGAACTCCGTTTTCGACGTTCTTTATATCCACGCGTAGGTGAGACTACGCTCTACAATTTTCGTTTAGACCTCGTCGGCTAATTTTGACTTTTATTTTTATTATTGATTTTTAGTAGGCCGGGACAGGAAAACTCCGTTAAAAATTCATAACTTCTTCATCTGACGTCCGTTTTCTTCTGTCTTTTCACCAATGCACTACTATCAACGAGATCTTCGATTCTCGTTTACATTGTCTCAACCAACAATCACTCGATCTCGAATCGAGTATTCGGGTTGCATACTGCTAAGTTGAAACTTTGGAAAATCATAACTTCCTCATATGAAGTTGGATTTGGGCATTCTTTTTATGCACACTCTCGGTTTTACGAATTCTACGTCTTTTGTTTAGATCACCAAGGCTAAATATCGCTCTAACGTAAATTTCACTTTTTACGTCGTTCAGCGTTGTCGGTTCTGTCGCGAAATTTCCACAGGTCATAACTTCTTCGTTATAACTCGGATTTCGGCATTCTTTATATATTCGGAAACCTCATTTCAACTACTACAACATTATCCATAGATATCGAGCTTATCTAACATTTCATTTCGATGCTTATTTTTATTCTAAATTCAATTAAGTCACACAACTAAGCACAAAACACATAATACTCAGATAATACACTTCTATTATTTCAAAATGGGTTACAAAGGTTAACCTAGACTATTATATCAACATTAATGACAAGCCCAGAAACACAGGCGTTACAGATTAATACCTTGGAAGCCATTTGCATGTATAATTAGTGAAAACATAGATCCAAGGTATTTAAGGTTGTATGTGCACCATAGGATGTTGTAGTATACCAAAACCCAACAGTAATGACATTAGTTTAGCCTATCTGTGATGATGGTGGAATCGATGACTTCATTAGCAGATCACAAGAGGCATGGAAGGGCAGTTGATGGCTTAGCACAATAACTGTAACATCCTGAAATTTAGGTATATCTCTTTAATCCTTCTTCTTTTCCAAGTAGCCAAGATTAGCCCAAAATAGAAAATGGTGACAAGTGGGTACGTTGGGCATACTGAAGAGTACGCTGCGCGTACCCTTGGACGTGACTTTGATGCGGACTCTACCCAGGTACGTTGGGCATAATGGGCCCAGATTCAAAACCCTAAATGAAACATGAGCACTATAAAAGGTGTACTATAGCCCCCATCCCAGCCACCATTTTAGAGAGAGTCAAACCCTAAGAGAGCCAAACCTTCGTTCTAAGCCTGTGTGTGTGTTTTGAGCTTGAAAGTATCATTGTGTGCTTGTGAAGAAGCCTTTAAGCCTTTGCATGGCTGTAAAGGTCACCAATCACTCCAAACTCTTATCCTCTCTCCTCATTAAGCCCTTATCTCATGCATGACTCAATATTAACGGTCAAGATTGGATTTTTATGGATCTACAACACATTGTATACTAAAATGGGGCAGATCAAGGCTTATGGAGACCATTTACTCATAAAGTCTCCATCTTTGGGACAAAAACCCTAAAAATGGTCCATAATGCACAAATCCAAAAAGGTTAAGAAAGCTTTTAGCTTTTTACCTCCAAATGATGCTCCAACCCCTGTAAAGCTCATATCCAAGTCTTACACTCTAACTCTAGCTTCTACAATGGCCCTCTCTTCTTCACAAGCACACAATGGTACTTTCAAGCTCAAAACACACACAACCTTAGAACGAAGGTTTGGCTCTCTTAGGGTTTCACTCTCTGTAAAATGGTGGATGGGATGGGGGCTATAGTATTCCTTTTATAGTGCTCATGTTTCATTTAGGGTTTTGAATATGGGCCCATTACGCCTAGCGTAAGCTAAGGTACACCCAGCGTACCTGGGTAGAGTCTGCATCAAAGTCACGTCCATGGGTACGCACAGCGTACTCTTCAGTACGCCCATCGTACCCACTTGTCACCATTTTCTATTTTGGGCTAATTTTGGCTACTTGGAAAAGAAGAAGGATTAAAGAGATATACCTAAATTTTAGGATGTTACAATAACTATGGTCTCATAAGATCTCGACATCATAAACCCTTTAGAACTATGATTGTTATCATGCTTGAAGGACGAATGGAAGTAAAGGGGTGACGATGACATTACAAGTGGGTGAATCCATTATTGATCATTTCTAGATCGATTATAAAGAGTATTCTTAAGTGTGTATTTGTTTGCATGAAGAGTTCTTGGTAAAAAAAACAAACCCTAAAATGTTTTAGGGGCATGATTTTGATTTTTAAAGAAGATGAAGATATGTAAAAAAAGATGATGATGGTGTTTTATAGATTGTCTTCTAAAGAGAGAATGTGGGGGAGAGAGAGAGAGAGAGAGAGAGAGAGAGAGAAAAAGAAAGATTTTCTTTTTTTCTTTTTCTTTTTTTGATTTTTGTAATAAAAAAATTAAAAAATAGAAAATACCAAGGGCAAGTCCATTTTGGACTAAACTTGCAATAAAACGTAACTATTAGATCATCCTTGCGAATCAAACTCATTATGAACCAAAACCAAAGTTGTTAGTTTTAACATACCACATGGACAATTCTTGCAATTTTATCTTATCTTTTTAATGTATCTTCAATATTGAAGCATGGAGTATATTTATATTAGTATTAGTATGCTACTTTAAATCATAACACAGTTAGGAACATGCCTTTTTGCCTATTAAGAATTTGCCACAAAACTTTGCCGCTTAATAATATTGCCACATAACTTTTTGCCTCTTAAGAATTTTGCGAAAAAATTTTACCACATAAGAATGTTGTCACAAAACTTTTCGACATTGTCAATTTGGGTCCCTACAGCACAGATATGAATAGTGACTAAAATTCTGCCACAAACCTTTAGCACTTTGTTAATTTTGGTCCTTGAAAATGAACACTATAACATTTGACACTTTGCCACTTTTTTATCCCTTATATAAATGGTCTATGGATTTTGTTCACCTTGGCATTTTTGGTATTTATATGGGCTTTGCTATTATGCATCCCTATTTAATCCCTATTTATTTAGTGTGTTATGTGGTTATTTTGTCATACGTTACATAAATGATTCCTACATTTTAGTGGCTTATTAAGAAATCATCCACTTATGATATTTTTTTTATTTAGTTTTTGTTGTTTTAAATGCAACGATTTTTGTGTGTTTATTTTTAAAACACGACTCGGGTTAAGTCTAGGATCACCTACTAGTTCATATGAAATCCATAAGGCCCTTACGAATGGTAAACTATGTGAGGAGGGTTTCTTTTTTGACATAGATGGTCCTTGAACTTTATTAAAGTTGTTAGTTTTGACCTAATTTTTAATTTTTATTCAGTTTTGGTCTATTTTTTAAAATCAAAAACTACTTTTGAATCATTTCTATTTTTTTTAGTTAAAAAAAATGTTTTAAGTAAAAACTGAATCACCTACTAGTTAATTTTAAATACTCTATTTAAAATTAAAATAAAAAATACTTTTTTTTTAAACGGCAATCTAATATATTCTTAAATAACTACACATTAAATTCATCTATGTTCACAACCGAATTTGAACCATCAACTTCAAGTAGAGAATACAGCATCGGATATTGTTAGACTACAAACCATTTGTATAAAAAAAATACTCTATTTAAAATAATTTTTAACTACAAAAAATACGTTATTTGAGATGACCGATCATAAATAAAAAATAAAAATAAATAATAATTTAAAAAAACTCCAATAGGTCCCACACAACGCAATAGGTAGGATAATATCCAGAAATCCCTTTCTATATTTATTGCAACTAAATTTCAATTATGATCCGTTTTCTCTTTCCATCCAATATAAAATATCAATTATAAAATGAAGTATTAAACTCTTGATGCATGAAGTACAAGTCGTTCAGCTGTAATGCTTTCTAAGTTATTGTATTATATTTTAATGTTGTTGTATACGGAATCATTTAAAAATGTAATATATTTTTCGATTTGTAAAAGTTTAGTCATTGAGTTTTTTTTCTGTTTATATTTACTCATTCAATTTGTTAAACTGTACACATTTAGTCCTTATGATCAAGTATTCCAAGTTAATCGTTAAAAATAACTTAATAGGATAATATATTTTTTACTTTGCACACATTTAATCTTTAATATTTTTGTATACATTTAGTCGTTTATATTCGTATTTTGCTGCAAAATAAGTAATTTTTTATTTTATATTCATTCAATACTTATGAATGATTTATACATCTTACGTGGGAAAATCATTAATGAGGTATTTGAGGCTTTGATGCTTATAGTTATCGCGATATGGAATACTTGATTGTTTAGGTCATATTATAATTTCTTCATACGATCTCAGATTTTAACGATTTTTATATCCATACATTCGCATTTTAGTCTACTACAACTTTTGTTTATATTATTTCAGTTAAAAAGTAATATATTTTTATTTACGATCTTTATATCCATACTTTTTATGAATGCATGTATGGATGTTTTATTTTAATAAAATCTTAAATAAAAATATATAACATTTTAACGAGAGTAATGTTAACGAAAATTGTAGTAGACTCAAAAAAACGAACACGTGGATATAAAGATCATTAAAATCTAATATCGTATGAAGAAGTTACGACATTCATAACACAAGACATACGCAACCAAACAATCAAGATCGCAATGAACATAAGCATCAACAACCCTAAATATATCATCAGTTATTGTTTCATGTAAAATATCGTGAGAAAAACCTAAAGAAACCATTTATAAGTACTACAAAAACAAAAAAAATATTAATGACTAAATGTGTACAAAAATATTAAGGACGAAATGCATACAAAATGAAAAATATATTACCTTATGAAGTCATTTTTTCCGATTAACCTGGAATAACCGGTCATAAAGATTGAATATGTATAGTTTAACAAGTTGAAGGGGTATATATAAACGAAAATAAAACTCAATGACCAAATTTATATGAATAAAAAAATATATTACCATTTTAAATCATTATCCCCTATACTCAACAAAGCCAGATAAAATTTTTGCATTTCACATATTTATATACCCATAAGCACCTTACATTTTATTAAAATTTAGAGCATTGTTTTTTATTGAATCTGTAAAAATTAGGTCTGACTCGATCAGATTTAAACTATTTAATACCACAATTTGAAGTCTTTAATTCAGTTTTGACTCCTCCATATGTCTCTTAATCCGTCCGATTTAAAGTTATATCCGACTCAAAATGAAAATTATCAAACACCCTTTAATCAAAATATTTAATATAAAACATAAATAGCAATTAAATCTTTACGTCATGGAGCACAAAAGTAGGGAAAAGTTATTAAATCATTTTTCCATACCAATAATTCTTCATGTACTTGTATTTTATGCAATAGCAATGGTATAGACTCATTCAACTCAATAAAGACCTATTATTGGCTGAAATCTACAAAATGACAAATCATATCAATGTACAACTTCAATGCACTCTTCACAACTTAAAAATAGTCACCGCACCCCAAAATGCACGTCTCAAAGTACAAAAAGCATATGAGGACCACATAAAATACATGATTTACAACATCATTTCAAAAATAGCTAATCATTTTTCATTTAAAAGGATATGCAACAATAGAAAGCATGTGCACTTGTATAAAAAATTTGCAAAAAAACACGTAAAATGTATGTTCTAAAACATCATTACAAATAAAGATGAATTTTACACAAAAGAAATACATTATAGTAATAATTGCACTTAATCCAAATACAAAAAGCACGAAAAAATTGTGGCCTAAAAAAATACAAACTCGATATAAAAATACAAAGAAAAATAAAACAAGCAAGGGTTAACATAGTTTACATGATCGAAATAATCAGATACACAAGATCTGTATCTACTAAGTTTTTATTGGTTTGATCCAAAATTTTGATCAATATCTCAGGTCTCGAATCTATGGTCCCAATCTCTGGTCCAATATCTTTTGTATCGATAATAAGTTCAATGAACAAATTCATTTTTTAGAACATGATTTATGAACCAAGTAATAAGTTTTTTTTTTATAGAAATGTTATTTTAACAATAATTTACAATAAACCAAAATGATAATGACATAGCTAAAGAGATGATTTAGACCCATGGTCATAGGCTGACCATAACTTTTCAAAAGGGTCCCACAAAGAATGCTACATGTAAAATTTGCATGAGTCCTGTTCCATTTTTTCCTTGTTTCTAATTTTCCTACTTCCTCCCACCTTCTTCAATTCCACTATAAATTGCACCCACCCCCACCTTCATTCCACACACACTAACATCACCTTTCCCTACACACACACAACTTACACGCTCTGAAGAAAAAAATGGCGACATTCCCAATTGTGAACATGGAGAAACTGAATGGAGAAGAAAGGTCTGCAACAATGAATTTGATCAATGATGCTTGTGAAAACTGGGGTTTCTTTGAGGTATGCAATCATCACTTGTACTCTATGCTATCATTTGTTGTAACTTGTAACTTATTAATGTTTTGTTGTATGATTTATACTGAAGATTGTGAATCATGGGATATCGACTGAGCTTTTGGACACTGTGGAGAAGATGACAAAAGGGCATTACAAGAAATGCATGGAAGAAAGGTTTAAAGAAATGGTGGCTAGTAAAGGCTTAGAAGCAGTTCAAAGTGAAATTGAAGATTTGGATTGGGAGAGTACTTTTTATCTCCGTCATCTTCCTGAATCCAACATCTCTGAGATCCCTGATCTTGAAGATGAATACAGGTATATATATTATATACATAATGATTATTAAGTTATTAATTTATTATGATGATTTTGTTATTTATAGATTGTTGATCATTCAGATAAATGTAAAAATGGATACAGTTGTTTGCCACGTAAGAATGGAATAAAGAATTTATTCAGGAATGCGATTCCGTTCGTTCGGGTTGATAGATTATAATCATATATAACTTTTATTTTATTTATACGATCTTCAATAACTACTAGTGATTTTAAAATTAAATAAATTAAAAACTAAAACTGAATGACTTTTTTGGTGTTATAACTATATACTTTTTCTACTATGATTCTATTTCAAAATATCATGGTATTTACTTTTGTAAACAATTGTTTTAGATGGCAATTCTTTTTATTATTTAAAGCTATATATAGTATTTGTATTCAACCGACATCAATATGTGTTCATATACGATTTATTTAACGATATCTAGTTTGATTAAAGTTTATTTTTATGAAATAATAATTTGGTTTATTTATCAATTTAGTTTTATCTAGCGTTTTATTGTACAATATTTCGTTATTTCAAGCCAACTAGATATGATAACAAAGCTAATGATCTATTCCATTAATTACTTTGTTCATTCCACTCTTTTAAATTCAATTCCATTATAACAAAGAGACCCTTATGGTTTATGTGTGATTATAGGAAGGTGATGAAGGAGTTTGCTAAAGAAATTGAGAAACTAGCTGAAAATATCTTAGACATATTATGTGAGAATTTGGGATTAGAGAAGGGTTATCTCAAGAAAGCTTTCTATGGCTCCAAGGGCCCCACCTTTGGGACCAAGGTGAGCAACTATCCTCCTTGCCCCAAGCCCGATCTTATCAAGGGTCTGCGGGCCCACACCGATGCTGGCGGTGTTATATTGCTCTTTCAGGACGATAAGGTCAGTGGGCTCCAGTTACTTAAAGATGGAGAATGGATTGATGTGCCACCTATGCATCATTCGATTGTCATCAACTTGGGTGATCAACTTGAGGTATATATTACAACAATTTAAAGTTTTAAACCAAACCCCATTTAAACATATGCAATAAATAGCAACATACTTCCATTGATCTGCTTTTTATAACAATCTACTTCTATTTGTTCCTATCATAACATTGTACTTTGCAAAAATTGATCTAAATGTAGCAATGTCATCCAAATAAAAAGGTATAACTACAAAGAAATTTAAAAATTTAATGTCTTAATAAGAAATAAATTGAAGGTACAATACTATAATTTAGTAGATTTTTCAAAGTATAAGCGCCTTAATAAACAAAACAAAAGTACAATAATATAACAAAAAAAAATTAAAAGTAGGATGTTATGCTACAATGCTATAGTTTGGTACAAACGAAAATATGATTCTATAATACGTAAATAAACGAAAGTACATTGCAACTTCTTGCATTTAGCCCAAGTATAGAGTATTGCAATAAAATGTTGTACTTCATGCTTAAGGAATCATGCCCATTTCTTGAAACAATAAAGGGTGTACTAAAAACATTATCTTTCTTTTTCAGGTGATTACAAATGGAAGGTACAAGAGCGTGATGCATAGAGTGATTGCTCAAACAGATGGGACCCGCATGTCGATTGCATCATTTTACAATCCGGGCAGTGATGCTGTGATCTACCCTGCCCCAGAATTAGTAAACAAAGCAGAAGAGAAAAACAATATCTACCCGAAATTTGTGTTTGAGGATTACATGAAGCTCTATGCACAAGTGAAATTTCAGGCTAAAGAGCCCCGATTTGAAGCTTTTAAGACAGCTATGGAAGACACCATTAGGGTCGACCCAATTGCAACTGTTTAAGATAAAAAAACCTACAGTAATGGTGTTTGTGTGTCTGCGGATTTAATAAAATAAAAGATTTATATATATTAAAAAAGGAAATTAAATTAATGTGTTAGGAGTATATTCATAGGTGTTGTGTTTCTAGTGTCTTGCAGGCATCTATCTATGAATGTTTGTATAAGAAGACCAAATCTTGGAAATGCCCTAATAACATAATGACATAATTTCTGTGTTTTTCCAATATTAATGTTTGCTTAATAGTTACTCAATAATCCTGCTCCTGCATGTGAACAATGACAAACATTGTGAAAAGAAATTATAACAAAATAAATAAACATCTTTTTTTTGCAATTATATTGGGAACATCTTCGTCTTTAAAAATGATAATGTCATTTCGAAAGAAAATAAAAGAAAAGTAATTTGCAGTTTCCTAACTGACCCATTGCAAATGGGTGGTCATTTGGTGATATGGGTCAAATAGTTGATCAAATTATAAAATGTTACATATGTCCATTTTTATGATTATCCATTAACTTTGACAGAAAACCAATGCAAATCAAAAGTAGGCTTATCATTTTAGTTATGCAAAATATCCCACAACACTTGAACAAAACTAGCATCAGCTTAGAACTATTTGGCATTTGAACAAAGTCCGCATGATCAATGGACATTGGTGAGGTCTTCAGTTCCAAATATAATTATATGAAGATAGAGATGCACATTGGCAGTATCGGTCTCTGGTCCGTTTTGCAACAGTCTGACTTTTTGGGGACTAGAACAGTCCGGTCTTTTTTCAGACCGGTCTCCGACTGTTCTTTTTAGACCGGTCTCAGTCTTTTCGGTCCAGTATCACAGTCTTATCTTGCACATTTTTCGGTTCAGTTTCGGAGGTTTTGGGTTCACTTTTGGTACTTTCGGTTTCGAGTTTCTTCGTTAACATTAAGATTTATAAAAAATGATACACTAAAATTTAATGAAATAAATAAAGGAAAAAATTCGGTTAATGCGTGTTTAAAAAAATGTGTAATTAACACAAAAATAATATGTATATAAACTTTGGTTTCTATTTTTTTAGATCGTTATCGGATCGGTCCGGTCTTTTTTTAGATCAATATCTGAACAGTCCATTCTTTTTTTAGATCGGTCACGTTCAAGTCTTTTTTCCATTTGGGTTTTTAGGACTGGTTTATTTTCACACATGGTTCTTTCTTTTTGGGACTAATCTTTTTGTTCATGTCTAAATAGACATTAAGACCTATGGAAATGAGCTCAATACCTCTAAACCCAATAAAATGGTGAAAAAAAAAAAAGAATGAATGGTAAGTAGCGTTAATTTGGGAGATAGAGGTTGAGATTGAGATTAATGAATCCAACAACTCCATGACAAGAAAGGAAAGTTAGGTGAAAACACGCAAATGAACGGAGATGTATCGTCAATTCCAAAGATAAGAACACTAAAGTCTCCATGCATGAACCTAATACACCCACACTAGGTATGAGGAATTGAGGACCCAACTTAATGGGCCTAAGTATGTCAATTCTACAGTTAAGCATGAAAATGTGGAAACATCCCAAGTTAATGGGAGGAGGACCACCATAACCCGGTAATCACGCGCGACATATCCTTGATGTTGAAAACTTAAAATGGACGTAAATGTAAACTGATAACAAAATAAAAGGGAATAGAGCTAGGGTTTATCATCTAAGGAAAAGGTAAATTTCAATGAAAGTGAAAGACAATTTATTTGGTGTAACATAGCTAAATTGCTAAATAAAAGCCCAATATATTTTATTATGCCAACGTAAATAGTTGCAGTCTTTCTTCAAAGGACAAGCTTTTGAGTCAGTTTAGGCATGATATGTTTTAGAATATACCATAACTATACCCCTATTATTTTGTATATGTTTTAACTTACATCATTCATGAGGAAATCATCGTCTAATACTGGGCTCCCATACCAATATGGGTAAACATTAATGGGCCACCTTCATGTCATCACTCTGCGAGAATGGACGGCGGCCAAGGCTCAGCCCACCTCCTAGTGTCATATTACACTCAGCCCAACAGAGACTAGAATTGTTTTTGTAAAAAATGTCTTTAAATTTTTCAAAAAAAACTTTTTGACGTTTAAAATAAGCCATGTTATATATTTATATATAAGTTATTTAGTGATATACTTATTAGATTAAAGCTTTTTTATTTATTTATCTATATGTTATTATATATCAATTTAGTTTTATTTAGTTTTTTAGTTGTATATAACAAATAACGTGTTTAAATGATACATTCCGTGTATTCAAGTCAACAAACCTAGTGATCAATTCAAATACCTTCTTCATTTTATTTTTTTGTGATTTCATTCCATTATACCAAACAAACTCTTATATTTTTTTGTGATTTCATTCCATTATACCAAACAAATTCTTATATTTTATTAATGAATAGAAGAAGACTATGAAAGAGTTTGATAAAGAAATTTGGCAAACTACCTTTAAATATGGAAATGGATTTAAGTACCACCTATGAATCATTCGATTGTCATCAACATGGATGGTATGTGTGTGTGGATTTAGTAAAGTAAAAGGTTATGAAGGTGTCTTGGCATAATAATAATAATAATAATAATAATAATAAAATGTGTTGGGAGTATATTCATCTAAGTTGCATGGAAACGGATACGGAACGGAAACGGGAAACGGCAAAACTCAAAAATTCAAGATACGGATACGGCAAAGATACGACAATATATATATATATATATATATATATATATATATATATATATATATATATATATATATATATATATATATATAACAAACATATATTATAAAAAAATCATGGTTACAAAATTGAAATTCTTAATAATAGACTGATAACTAAACATTTAAAGTTTAAGGATTATATTTATGAAATCTGTAAAACCACAAGGGTGTTACTGCAAATTATTTGAACAATTTATATTGTCGTGTATCCATTAACCAATAGGATGATAGCATGTAGTCACTTCTCCAATCAAAAGGCTCCACGTACGAAAAGTTAACGTGGATTCTAGAATATATATACGCTACTCGAAGACTCTCTCTAGTTTCTACTGCCGCACCATTCGGAAGCATTTCGTCCGATCTCTCATTCTGGAGAATCAAATGGAGTCACACGGCGTCGGTCTCCGCCGTGTTTCAGAGCTCGTATTTTGGGTCTCCGGTATTTGGACAACTTATATATACGAAGGCGTTCTTCAAGAGACTGTGTAACTAAGGTTTTTTCCTGAACTAATTCATACTCTTTTTTTTTTCGTTTTATCCCTTAATCTTTGTAATGATCATTTAATTGATTTCATATCTATCCGTCCAATAAACGTTTCGAATTTTGGATTTAATTAGAGCAAACAACTGTGTAAAAAAAATGGAAACTTTGCAGAAACTTCACAGAAACGTTTCTTGGATACCCGATACGTCACGGAAACGTTTCCATGGCGTATCAGTTTCCTGGCCGTTTCAGATACGGGAACGTCACCCAAAATGGAGTTTCCGTGCTTCTTAGATATTCATAGTTGTGTTTTTGATGTCTTCCTCTTGCATACATCTAACTTTGAATGTTTGTATAAGAACACCAAATCTTTGGAAATGACCGGATGACATAATTTTGTATTATTTCTGTATATTTACATTTTAAAGGTGTTTTGGCATAAGAACATAAATCATTAAATATCTTAATGATAGTCATTAGAACTTTAACCAAGTCAATATAGTTGAGCGGTATAGGTTGGTTTTTTTTTAATTTTCGGTAATGATAGTGTTTTTCGTATATTATTATCTTTTGATTTTTTTTTGCTTTCAGCTTTATTGTTTGTATCTATTTAAAATTACCTGACTCATGAAAAGAAAAAACACACACACAAGCGCTTGATTATGAGACATTTTTAAAGTAAATTATACCTTTATTCCAAAATTAAAAGAAAAACATTAAATTGTTTAATTAGAAAAACATCAAATATTTAAGATTGTTGGATCCTTTTGCTATCATGATTGTTTTATTCAACTCCATGTTAGAGATGTCAAAAAGTTTTTTGTGGGCTTCGTCCCGTTTGTGAGTATTTATTAAAAAAAATGGGGGTGGAGGAAGGTTGATCCCCATTTTAATTTTGGGGTTGGAGGCAGGGGTAGGTAATCGCGTCTCAAAACCCGCTATGTAGACCCTGTAATTAAATTATACATATATTTATATAAAATAATTATATAAATATAATAAACAATAACATGATTTTGAGCTTTCAAAATTCAACAAAATCATGTTATTAAGTTGTTAGTATAATTTTTTTTAAGATGTCATAACTTTTTTATTTTTAACATGTAAAATTCTGCTATAAGTAATTATTTGTTACCTAAAAATAATTTCTTTTAGCCCCCCTAAAAAAAACAACTCAAAATCAATCGGGGACAGGGGAACAGGGGCGGGGGGTAATAAGGGGATTCGGGGCGGGGGCGAGGATGGGAAGACGGGACATTTCTGGGGCGGGGCTGGGGATGGGGAAATTTCGGGGGCGGGGGTGGGGATGCACTCCTCGTTCTGCTTTCCTCCGTTGACATCCATAATCCATGTATTACATGAGTTCATTTAAAAGAAAAATATACTAGGAAATTCTTAATATTTTGAGAAATCTGAATTTATAAGAAAAATTAGAAAAATAATGAATTATTAAAATTAAAATGTTTTTTCTTTTTTAAATTTAAACTAACAATTTAGATAAGTTAACATAGGAAAATAATAAAGCTTTAATTTAGAAATTTAGAAATTTAGAAATTAGAAGAAATGTCAATTAATGATACTTATATATATTTATTATTATATTTATTGTATCATTACATTTAAATATTATATGAAATTTAATAAAATAGAAAAAACCACAAAATATCATTTTTTTTAAAAAAATTAATTGAAAAAAATCTTAAAATAATATGTGGCCAAGTCAATAAGAATTTGACACGTGGCAAAAAGATTTTTATTTATTAAATTAGATTTAAATATTGATTCTTTAACACTTTAGATATCTCAACCTCTAAAGTCCCACCAAGCTTAAATTGTTCAACATATGTTTCTAAATTGTTATTTTATTAATCAAAACCGAGCTTACCCTTAATTTGTGACCTCTCAAAAGCATATATTATCACCGTAAATGATATGTATTTAAAGTCTCAAAACCACTGCCAGTTCGTTGCCTCGTCGGCAGACACTTCACAAAACATTTTCAAGTCATTCACGACTTTCACTAGCAAGTGATATGGCACTATCGTGTCACTAATACTACTAAGTTGCCTTTCAAATTCTAAAATCTTGTTTGTAATGTCAATTAATGGGCTGTTTGGCAGGATCTGGATTTTTAAGATCTAAATTTTTAAGAGATTTGAATTTTTAAGAGGGTTTGAATTTTTAAGAGTTGAATGTTTAAAATGTTGTTTGGTTGGGACCTCTGAATTGTTGTGTTGAATTATTAAAATGACAATTTTACCCTTTTGTTTCACTTTTTTTATTGAATTCATCTGTTTGTTTAGAAAATAACCTAATAAATTTCTTAAATAGGTATTAAAAAAAATATAAACACCATATAAAATCCAAATTAGGGATGAGCAGTTTGTCCCAAATATCGGAACTGGTACCGAACCGTACCGAATTTAAAAATACGGGACGGTGGTTGGTACTCTAAATACATGAAATTCGGGAATCGGTACCACCGATATCGATACTAGTACCGAGTACCGGTACCGATGATGTTAATTCGGTTCGGTACTCGGGATTAACTTTTGATCAAATTCGGTATTCAGGAAATCGGGAACGGGATGGTCGGTACCGGTTCCGTCCCATGCTCATCCCTAATCCAAATTTAGCATAAATAAAAATTAAACACAAATCCAAATCAAACATTAATATTTTTAAATCCACAAAATCATACTAAAATCCAAATACAATCCTACAAATGATTAATTTATAAATGTAACACATGTTGAGGGAAAACATAATGAACAAGATACAAAATTATAGATGATTATGTATCAGTGGATCGTTCTTGTAATGATTTATAGATTCGGTATACAGCTATGCACATTGTAGCATTGCCAATAACCGTTAATGCCCCTTGGATTGCAACCAAAACCTATAATTTATGTTGAACATGATTAATCAATTAACAAGATCAATCAATGAACAGTGAATCATATATGAATATGAATCGGTTTAAAATTTAATTAAAATGAACAAGATCAAAAAATCATACCTCTAGTGATTCCGAGTTATAAAAGAAATGTCAAGTAAACGCACGAAATGCTCCTCCTCCTCCTAGTAAAGGCACCTGATGCAATTTACTCATTATGTTATGCGTACATATCATACAACAATGGGGGACTCAAAATGAGTGAACTAATTACAAATAAAGGGAGTTGGGATTGATAATAATTCACCATACCCCATAAAAGCCCCTTCCAAGACTCATATCCAGATTTCTCCCCATATTGCCATACTAAAACCACTGATTTTGATTTTTGATTTTCGACTTTGGGGGGAAAGAAGGAAGAAACAGAAGAAGAGCAATCGATTTTAAGAATGAATAAGGAACCTATTTTTGATTGTTGATTTTCGAGTTCAGGGCAGCCGCGAGAAGGTGCAGCAGCGTCGGCCTTGCTAGGTTGAAGCGGCATCGACGCTGGTGTTGCTTCGTTGGGCGACAGCGTTCAGCGTCGTCATCAGAGTATGCAATTGGGAAGGGAAGCAGACGCGAACGGGGAAGAAGCCGCAGGAAGAAGAGAAGAGGAGGCAGGGTGTTTGATTGTGTGTTAGGGCAAAACAAGAAACACATGTTTTTTTTTTTTTTTTAATTCAGACTTTGTTCCATATCTGAAAAATTAAGAGGTGTTTTTAATTTTAAAAAGTAAAAAATTAGACGCAAACAAACGATCTGAATCTTAATTTTTAAGACATCGTCTCTTAATTTTACAATTAAGAGGTAAACAAACAAGGCCTAAATAGAAGCTTTTTTTAATACTCCAGTAATTTATTAGAATATCCAATCATGAATATCAGAATATTAAATTCATTATATCAATTATTTATAAATATATTTAATAACTGTCATATTTTTATATACTTGATATTTGATAATTATGTACTCATTAGATTATAATTTACTTATATTTACATATAATTGAATTGCTATTTACTATTATAAATAATTAAAATATTAGTTATATATTATGAACTAGTTTTTGTATGCTGGACTAGTATCATAAAAGTCTTTAAGTTTTTAACCGTGACTGATAAAAAACTTAACATTTTTTTTATTATTGCTTTGGTTATAATTTTTTTTTTTGCATAATTATCATTCTATCCCTTTTAACGGGTTTCATGATTAATTTTGTTAACTTTTTTTTGCAAAATCAATCCTAAAATTAGATTTAAAGTTCAAATTTGATTCCTGTAGTTTACAAAAAAATTACACCACATGGTTTTTAACTTTTCGTTTTTTGTATGCTTTATTTATTTTCGATATATATATATATATATATATATATATATATATATATATATATATATATATATATATATATATATATATATATATACTTTATTTGTATTCATTTTTTAACTGTATTTTTCAACAATTTGATTTTTTTCTTACCTTTTTAACCTTTTGTTTTCTATTTTTTTTTCTAATTTAGTTATTTATAATTTTTCTAATGTTTTATTTATTTTGATTCAAGTAAATGAACTTGAGTTCAATATAAAATACTATAACATGTTTTTTATAGAGACCGATTATTATTATTTCTTTGGTTCTCTCTTTTAGTCTATTATCAAATTTAAAAAATATTATCTTGAATTTAATTATTAACATCACATATAGAAATATGATTTAATTTGCAAGTTATATCACATATTGAAACATTCATTCTCAATAAACAAACTATTTTTTTAATTTTCATTTTTATTCGTAACATAAATATAATAACATTAAAGAACAAAAAAATAAAAAATAAAATAAGTTGGACCGAAATTACAAATATAAATATGACTATTTTATTTACTTGAATAAAAAAAAATTACAGAAACTATAAATACCAAAATTGTAATATACGCTAGTATATTAATACATTTTACATTTTTTGAAAAAGGTCAAGAAAAAATTAAAAATACAAAAAAAAAATTAAAACAAATACAAAAAAAAAATTTAAACAAATACAAAAAATAAAAAAAATATATGAAAAATTAAAATCTAATATGAAAAAAAAAACTATAAAAAAAACCTACAAAAAGTGTCCATGCTATTTGTTTTTAACTATTAAGGGTTTATTCAAACCTAAACTCTTGAAAAAACTCATATTATTGATGCATCAACTACATTGCAATGGTGTGGAATGGTCTTTTATTATGTCTTTACCAAATCCTTAAGTTATCGACATCTTTGATCATATAATATTTTTTTTCATATCTTAGTTGCATATTTCATGTTCTCTTCAACACTATCGAAAAGATGAATCGTTTGTGGTTGATCCCACTTCGATAAATCTTCTTTCCTAAAGCATCTCTAATGAGGGTTGGACGAGGTTTGTATGATATGAGATGGAGTGGTATGGATGTTATATGAATTGGAGGGTGGTGACGTGGAGTGATTGTTTTGGGGTTGTATGATTATTGAATGGTTGTATGGATTTTTTGATGATAAATTTATAAAGATTGAGATAAATATATATGTGAGATGGAGTGGTAATAGGGTTGTATGTATTGTATGTAAGGGAGATGTTTTTTAGGTAGGTTGCATAGAAATAAAATGATGAAGTAAAATGATATAAGAGGGTTGCATAGATGTCCTTAACAAAAACAAATGAAGTTTCTTATTGTTAAAGTGCACCTACAACATTTGACTTTGAAATCTCTTATTTCCTTCTTCTTTAAGATTATAATTAAATGGTGAGCTCTCTTCAACAAAATCGGAGGGTTATTTTTTTATTTTTTTATTTTTATCAAAATGTTGTTTATGAAAAAAAATATTATGATATAGGTATAAATTTAAAAATATTTAACAGTGGAGCTTCTTAGTAGAGTACAATAGATCTTGTATAATAATGTTATATATCCTGGATCTATGAATGTTGTCTTCAAAAAAATTTGCTTTATCATACAAAAATGTTTAGCGGCGCAACTTGTTGCCCGTTGCTTTCTTATTCGTTGTACAATGATAACTAAAATGTATTAACTTGTTATGAATTCGAAAAAAAAATCTATTAAAAAATTATTAAATAGGTGTAATTTCAAATTTTTAATATTTATTTAAATCAACCTTTTAATTTACTTTTTTTTTAGTTTTGTATATATTTTTTGATGAGATGGTTTTATGTACACAAACAAGACAAAACTGCAAATTTGGTCCTTGTGGTTTGCAAAAATCTTTGAATAAGGTCCAAAAAGTTTTCAGCTTGCACAGAAGGTCCAAAATCAAAAGTTTTCTGGGTTTTTGGTCCAAAAAACTTTGAAATTACCTATTTACCCTTTAAATTTTAGTTTTGTATTTTCTTTTCTTGTTTATTTTAATAATTTATGAAATAAAAATAAACAACAAAAAAGATAGCACCCCACCCCTATCGGTACCCTCTCTCTCTGTCTCTCTCTGTCTGTCTCTCTCTCTCTCTCTCTCTCTCATCCTACGACCAAAAAACCCAACTTCTCCATCATCTTCTTCCCACAGGTCTATCATCTTCTCACCATCTTCTCTTCATGGACACACCACCTGCAACCTCATATTTGTTACAGTTCACCGATAAGCAAACCCCCTTCACATCATAATTCCCACCTTCAGCCACTACAATCATAAACACGACCTGCAAATCAAAAAGAAATCACACATAAGTTCATTTTTCTTCAACCGGGTTTACACCATTTTTGACTTTCTTGAGTGTGTGTGTGTGTGTGTGTTTTCCAATTTTCTTCAATGTGTGTATTGAACCCAGATGTCAAAACTTCGATTACTTGTGGAAATACGCTTTGATTGTCCTTTCTTCTTAAGAGCCCTAATTTCTTTGATGTGTGTGTGTTTGTATGGACTCTCGAGGACCACAAGTTGACTATATGTGTTCCACCCCCAATCAACCCCACCAAGCATGGGTAAAAAGATGAAGAACATATGTATTACTTCCCTAATCAGTTAACAACCAATACCAAAAACAAAGGTTTGATTCTTTTTGTTGGAAGTGTTGATTGACGATTGAAATAAAGAAACCCCAAAAAAATGAGAGATTTATAGGTCTATGTAAAGAAGATGATGAACATGGGAGACTTCGCCCCACTTTTTTACTAGGCCTCGGTCTAGAATGAAAAGGGAATGTGCCCGATTGTTGCTTGATTTCAACATTGCTGCGTGATTTATCCATTGTTGCTCGATTTAAACCATCCCATCTCACCTTTTAAGTGCAGGAAATCATGAAAATGGTGTTTGAAATTCTGTATCGATCTCTACTTGATATTATTACCCATGAAAGCAAGTTGCTAGAGGTTTTGAGATTGATCAATCTCTTCATTTCAAAGAGAACAAGAGTACTTGGGGAGAATAATCAACGGGGAGAGAGAGAGAGAGAGAGAGAGAAAGAAAGAGAAGGGGGAGGAGGAGGAGGAGGAGGAGGAAGAGAGAGAAGGGGGAGGGCTCCAGTGGGGGTGGGTAGAGAGAGAGAGTGAGAGAGAGAGAGAGAGAAAAAAAAGAGAGAGAGAGAGAGCTAACTTATTTCTTTTTTTTGTATTAATATTTATAAAATAAAAATATAAAAAATACAAAAAAGAAATTTAAAGGGCAAAATAATCAATTCAAGTGCTCCATGGACCAAAAATACAAGAATTTCTTAAGTTTAGGACCAAAAACCTAGAAAACTTTTGATTTTGGACCTTCTGTGCAAACCAAAAACTTTTTGGATTCTATCCAAAGATTTTTGCAAACCATAAGGACCAAATTTGCAGTTTTGTCCACAAACAACTTTTTAATATGATCATCGAAATCTAAATTTCAAATTCCATCGATCTGCTACTTGTAATGAAATCAAATAAGATGTGATTTAAAAAGATAAAAAAAAAAACCCAATCTTGAGACAAAACGATTAAAGCCGAGATGTAAAAAGCGATCGTATAATTATACGCAATGAAATATAGACACAAACTATAAAAATGAAAAAGTATTTCCGAAAGAACACTGAACCATAATGATCGAACTATTTTTAAAACCAATAGTTCTGTTTTTATTTTTTGTTAACCGATAAGTAATAGTTCAGTTATGATCTTATATGGAAATCAGCCCGATTCTTTACTTTTTGTATTTTTAGACATCAACAAAAAAAAAATTATCCTCTTTCTTTTCCCTTGTTGTCGATTTACAACAATCGATACAAAGCAATTAAAAAAACTTTTTTTTTGTTTGTTTCTTTATCTCAAGTCAAAAACATCTCTTTTGTTTTTGTGTTCTTGTCCAAATGTACAAACCACAATATTGTTTTTTTTCTTATTTTCCTCTTCTGCCCTTTTGATATGTGAAAAAAAAAATTACTGTTGGCGTGAAAGAGAACAAAAAAACAAAAACAACTCTTTCTTTCTTATACTTACATTTTGATCATGAACATACAAAAAACATTTATATATATATATATATAAAACTTTTCGTATTTATGTATACAAAACCATATCTCATCAAAAAAAAAAAAATTATTGTAAAAAGTTCTAAAAAATCAAAAAGTATATTAGAAAAAAACAATAAAATTATTAAAAAAAAATAGAATTTTTAGAAAAATATTAAATTTGAAACTCTATTTGATAAATATTTTTAAAACCATACCCATCTGCTAAATATCTTTTTTCTAAAAAAATATTTTTTTTTGGTAAAAGCTCACAAAATTGACAAGTGCATATGAATGCCACCACCATTGGGAATCATTGATACATGGTTTTCGAAAATTGATTCTTACTTGACCCTAAAATGGGAAAATCTTTAATCTAGTATGAGATAAACTATGAGAATTGTCTAATCTTCAATGTAATCGAGAGAAATCTATTAACGAAATCGAAATCCCTTCATATGAAGAAATAAGAATCGCAGGTACTCGCATATGGACAAAGTTTGCAACTTTCTGATAAGATTTTTGTAGTAATCATCAATGTGGGCCTGATAAATCTATATTCCAATTATTCGAATAGATGTTGTATCATTGAGTCGGAAACGAATATTAGAATTTTTAATATTCAGCTTTGAGCTTAATCGAGTTAAGTTATATTTACACTTTTGACCTTTATTTTATTATATTTACAAAATTGAGCTGGGTTTAGTCGAGCTCACGAGCTTAAGTGTATTTCTTATTACAATTTAATGTAATTTTTATTTTTTTTAATAACTAATTGAGTCGGTATCGAAAGTGTCGAGTACTTTATCAAGCTCGAGCATGAGCTTGAATGTAGGGCTCGAGTCAATGTCAAGCTCAAGTCTAGTTTCGAGCTCAATTTCCTATTTTGGTAGCAATAACATTTTTAAATCTCTAGTAAATTAAAGATTGATTGGTCCTGGTTGGCACATTGTCACAATTGTTGTTCAATTTTTAAAACTTTAACATGGTCCATTTCTATGGTTTTAAAAGCCATCACATTTTATCATGTTTGTTGTTATCTTTTAGAAACACACATATATAATGGTAGAAAGTAAACTAAGAATCTACACAGAAACATGCTTTACATGACATAGAAACCACACGATGAGCCAATCTTTCTAGATTGAATCATCATAATCATAAACTCCATTTTTATACTATACTTTTAGATAACTATATATTAAAAAACGCATACATAAGATGGATAAAAAAACATGATCAAGATTTGATGAAGCTAGAAATGTCAAACGTCTCAATAAACTTTTGATCAGAAACTCTTGACTTGTCACCAGCGAAGTGTTTGTACTCTTGATGAATAGCACTCATGCACCCATTTTTCAACTTTCTAAAGCACCCCACAACACAACCAGTTCGATGCTGAATCCCACAAATTAACCAAAAATATTAATCACTACCTTGAAAACTCTAGAGCTAAATGCAAGATAAAGCAATGTACTTTTCATTTCTTTATTTGTTTATTATAGCATCTTACTTTTATTTCTTTCAACAAGAGTATTATAACTATGTGAAAATTTTATATTTGGATGCCATTATTGTAACATGATGTTGTAATAAACATATAAAGAAAATTATATTTTTATTTGTGCATTTTTAAACTTAAATTTAGACATCAACACTAGATTATTGTTTGAAGATGAATTAAAGAAACCTTTCCACGTTTGCAATGGATGAGCACCGGACGGTTTTTTGGATCTGGATAAGATATATAGAGTGAGTGTCATGAAAATTCTCGAAGTAAATATGTTGACATTATGACTAATATAACATAAACGATTATAAACAAAAAGTACATAAATTCCCTTACCCATAAGAACCTTTAAAGCATCACGAATTTTTCCCTCTTGGATCTCCATTATAGGATTTTGATCCTATACATATATAAAGATACGAGTATAATTACAAAAAAGAATATAAAAAAAAAGGCAACACATTACACATTGGCAAATCTAAGAGTTTTTTACAATGTGTCATGCAATTAATGTACATATGTAACAAGTTGAGACATTGAAAAAATGTTACGTGTTTATTAACACAAACATAGGTTGAATTCATTGAAAGTAACAATTAAATTATTTCTACTAGGAGTTGCTTAATAATTTCAGTCAACATTCAACATGTTTGATGAATGATATAGAGTTTGGAATCATTCCAAACTCTAAATGGTCCATTTTTATCAAAGTTGTTGATCATAATTGTTGTTTTTATGATGTAAAATTGTATATTATTTTTATAATTTTATTCTTTTTTATATATTGGTGGTTTTGACAAACATTATCATATTTATGATCAAACGGTGCTAGTCGGTTACTATACGTTAGCAAAACGTGTTGTTTTGTGCCGATTTTCTTTGCGCGAAAAAGAAGACCACCGACTAATTCGCAGTGTTACGTCATTTTGTATATTGTAATTTGTAAAATGAATATATTGTTGTGAAGTAATGAAGTTATGTGGACAATGAGGGATGTAATTCTTGTTGATGCTATGATTTTTTTTTTTTTTGATAAACTCTAACAGGTAGCCTAACTTTCCCAAAAATTAAGTGAAGTTGATAATTTATAGAAACATCATTCTTGAAATGGAAACAAAATCAGAAGCCAGATGTTCAAATTAATTAAACAAACAAATGTAGTTCGATAACAATTTCGAATAATGCGCTTGAGATACTTACTTAAATTTGATTCATGATTGAATTCTTCAAGTAGAACCTTTGGTTGAAAAATTGATAAATTAAATGAATCATGATTAATGCAAATTGAGGTGATTATATCTGCAAATACCTTAGATTTCTGGATTCCGAATTGATGGAGCTGAATCGCATTTGCATTGAGAAACTCTAAATTCTCCTCAGGATAAGGTTCAGGGCATAGATATCTTCATAACACACAAAATCACCATGATTTCACATCCCCACAAAGAATTTTATCATAAAGCAAAACAATTAGCTCAAAAAATTTGTGAATTAGCTGAACATACATGATCGAGCGGAGTCCGAGAGTTTTCAAGAAGGATAAGTTAGTTGTATCTGGAAATCCTGACCGGAAGATTCCGTCGTCAACCACAGCAAAATTGAAAGGCGGAATGTACAGGCCATCGGAGCTATTTTCCAGCTTCCAGTCGATAGTCATCTTGTTTTCACCAGAGGATTCTCCATCAACTCCGATGACATTGAACACCACGGGTGGCGAGCTTTCAACTTTCATGGCGTTTCGCGCCAAAAGAGAGAGACAGTTGTAGTTTGTGTGTGTGAGTATGTGTTTGGTGTGGCATGTCAAGAAGAGAAAGACACCTCTATATATAGATGTTACCATGTAGATTGTAATATATTATTATTATTATTATTATTATTATTATTATTATTATTATTATTGACATAATGTAACCTCTTTTTATATTATTTTGAATCGTTTAAAAAGATTTTTTCTATGGTAGAAATACAAATTAGCATATGTTTGTACTTTGTATAACAATAATTAGGATTAGGGATTATTTTTTCAATAATAGCACCCTTAATGAAAGTCTTTTTAGATATTTTTTATTTATTCTAGGAGCTGATTTGTACAAAATATTTTTTTAATATGTAATATTTATGATTTAAAATATTAATTATATAATCTTATAAAGTGTATGAAAAATTTTATATGAATCACTTCCATTAATTTGTCATAATATTTCTATAGAGACCGTAATTTTTTAGTCAACTTTCTCAATTTTATTATTTATAGTATTTTATATTTTGTGTTTTATATCATTGATTTTTTATTTAATAATATTTTTACTTATTATTTATTAAAATTTAAACTTCAGAGTATATATATATATATATATATATATATATATATATATATATATATATATATATATATCTTTTCAACAAATTAATTTAATTTATTTTAGTCGTTAATATCAAATATTAAATTCTTTACAATTATGTTATTTTTATCGCTCTTTATTTATAATTTTATATAATAGTTCATATTTTATATTTAAAAAAATACCCAATATAGTTTTCTTTTTAATACTTTTGCTTTGTGTGACAGCTTATGTGAAAAAGATGTCAATAAATGTTATTTTCAAAATAAAATAATAATAACATACACTTAAAAGTTAAAGTTAGAAGTAAGAACTTTAGTTTTGGTTAATAAAAGTTAAAAACTTAAAGTTAATTTAGTTGGATTGTTATGAAACCCAAGTTTGGCTAATTGAGTTTTGTAATGCATTTTTTTCCATGTGTTTGCTAACGATTCAATATAATTTTTTTTTTTTCAAAAAACATACAGGGAACTATATAAAACATTTTACAAAAATGATAATACATTTCTTAATTTAAAGAGAACTTTTAAAAAGGATTAGCCATTAAAAAAGCCACAAGCAAAAAGTAAAAAAAAAAAAAAAAAAAAAAAAAAAAAAATTACATTTATTTTGTTTATTTTTTTCGGTGATTTCTGAATGACGAGTAAAACCACATCCAACACGGTGAAATCCACGCTCACCCAATAACAATAAAATAACTTTTTTTTTTTTTGGTGACATCATATTATGTGAGAATATATGAGAATATATTTACATCGTTCTTCTATTTTGTATCTTTTTTTATATGTTAATTCTTTTTAGTTAGGTTTGTGACATTGTCGATTTGTCGTTGTTATTTCTTATTTATAGTTTCTTTTTTAATTTTTGTAATCACATTTTTCATCAATGATAAAATTCTTTGGCTCTCAACTTTTAGGGCATAATAACACAATTATATCCATGTTTTTGAATTTGATGATTGAAGAAGCTTCACCGTTGGGTACCATAGCGGCGAATATGGAATATAATAACATCGAGTTCCCTAATTAAGTGATTCAATAACAAAAAAAAAAAATTCAACCATACTTTTGGCATTTTCGGTTGGATCGAACCAATAAAAACCAACCAATTTGAAAAATACAACTTCAAACAAACCGGTTGAACGGCTTAATATATATATATATATATATATATATATATATATATATATATATATATATATATATAGAGAGAGAGAGAGAGAGAGAGAGAGAGAGAGAGAGAAAGAAAGATAAGTTCATATATTTAAAGTAATTATTGTGTTATTATATGCATAAATGTGGACCAATAAAAATTTAATAAAAAAATTAAATAACTAAATAAATAAATCAGGGTAATTTAGTAATTTGTTTAGTAAGTTCTAAAAATAATCCCTATAATCATGGTATTAACTTATAACCTAAATAAATAAGCGTAACTTCAGTCTCCCATCCGATTAAACCCTAGCATCAACGCTTTCAGTGTTCGGAAAACCTCTTCATCTTCATTTGATCATGATAACGCAACCCTAACGAAATAGAAGAAGAATGGTGGCTTGGATTTGTAACCGGTCGGTAGCAGCAGTAGCAGCGACAGAGGCACCGTAGTAGCGACGACGGACGTCGGTGATCGACGGTGATCGACGTGCGGTGGGTTTCCTTCGACGGTGAGCGACGATGCGCTCTTCTCGGTTGACTGCTAGGTGTCAAGGAATGAAGATGAAAAGGGTCTGAAGAAGCGACAAAAACAGCAATAGCCGAAGCAACGAAGGTTCGTCGGTCGGCTTCGCAAGTCGATGTGGTCTCCGGGCTTTGTGGTCGATGGGAACAACAGAGAAGGAAGAAAACGAGGGGAAAAAGGAGGACCTATAGGGTCTGGCTAGACCAAAGGAAGAAGCAACGAAGCTGCGGTGGCCTTTGGTGGGTGCAGATGGGAGTTGTAGGATGACAATGGGTTGTCTAGGGTGGTAGTAGTCGGTATTTCTGTCTGCTTTTTTTTTTCTTGTTTTAGACAGAAATCAATAGAGGGAAAAGATGGGTGTTTGGGTTTGTTGTTTTTACAAGGAAGGGAACATGAAATGGGGCTAGTGACCATTAAAACAAAAAGGGGAAGGGGGAGTTGTAGTGAAACAGGTGAGCAGAGGGCTATTTTTGCAGCCCCTTCGTTCTTCATCTTTTTTTGTTTAATTTTTAATGGTAATGGAAGCAAGAAATCAGTGGCTTTTGCTTGTGGAATCATGATGAGCAAGGATGACCAAGAGAGGGTTGTTGCTCTCTTGATTACTGGGAATTTACCCATCTCTAGTGGTGTTCTTTAGCAGGAAAACAAAGGAGAAGAACAGGGAAGGCTTTGGTTGCTTCATTTGACAGAAAAGAGAAGGAAGAACAATGGTGATGATCTTTTCATTGATTGTGTATGTTTTTTTATTGGGGTTTACTAGTTAAATAGATAAAAAAAAAAATCAATTCTCTTGATGATCTTATTGTATAGTTGTGAATTTTGATAGATATGGAGTACATTGTGATCTAAAGGAAAGAAAACATAAATGTGTGGTACAATTCTTGAGATTGACATGAAGAAGATAAAAGGAATCATGAATTCCAATTCTGTTGGAATGGAACCATTAATTCCAATTCTGTTGGAATCTAAACTACAATTTGGTTTTGTTTTCACAAAAGTTGATGCTTGAAGAACGCACCGCAAAATTGAAAGTGATTATAAGCAACATTATTCTTTTAAAATGTATTAGTGTCGTTAAATTTTAATGTTTTTTTCTCGTTTTGAAAGTTTTTTAGTTTTATTCTTTAACAATAAATGTAATTCATAACAATTGTTCAAGAATTTATTATTCTACAAGAAGTTTTTTAAAGTCATGATCAAGAAATAGGTTTAAGAATATCTTTATTATTTATGGTTCAAGAATATTTTTATTTTTGAATATACTCAAAAACACATTCTATCAGAATGTCCGAATTAAAAATTTATAATTCGTAAAATCGGATTTTTAAAATTAATAAAATTTATGATCCCTTAAAATATGCAATTTTCCTTTATTAAATCTATAATAATTGGCTAAAATACCCTTGTCATTAAATTAGATTATATTTTTCAATTATATTTAATTCAATAATATATATTAGAGTAAATTACACGAATGGTCCTTATGGTTTGGGGTAATTTGCGCGTTTGGTCCCTAACTTATTTTTTTAATCGGAAGGTCCCTACAGTTTGTGTTTGTTACACGTTTGGTCCCTATCTTACCTAAAAAGACTATTTTGCCCTTGATTTTTTAATTTATTTAAATAAACAGACCCTCAACCTCACCCCTCACCTTACCTTACATATCTTACCATTTTTCCCTATTTACATAATAGTTTTTTAGGTAAGAGAAGGACCAAGCACATAACAAAAACAAACAATAGGGACCAAACACGTAACAAAAACAAAATGTAGGGACCTTCCGAGTTAAAAAAAAGTTAGGCATCAAACGTACAATTTACTCTATATATTAATCACTTTCTTAAAACAAGTAAAATTGATTAGCCCATATTTATAATAACACAATAATTATTATGAATAGAATAACCTAAGCTTTATATATATATATATATATATATATATATATATATATATATATATATATATATATATATATATATATATATATATATATATATATATATATATATATATATATATATATATATTAGCTCTTATCTAACATCGCCTCATTATTATTATTATCATTTATTTTTTTTATTTTTGGCGGTTGATGGATTTATAAAAAAGAGTTTGTGTGCTTGTGTGAGTAACCATACATGAACTTAATGTTCTTATATAAAAAAATAATTTCAAGTAACCAATGAATTAAATAACATAAGTTGAAATGTTTAAATTACATATCTATTAAATACATAAGTTGAAAATTCTGGAGTTTTAAATAAATATGGTTTAAAATATGTCATCTATCTAGAACCATATTCATTTGAATGACTTTCTTTATAAGAGATATATAACTAGATAGATAGATAAATATAGATATGTTTGAAAGTTGTTTTAAAAATAACTCGGTCAATACGCGTAGAAACAAGTTTAAAATTTCATTAGTGATGCTACAAGTTTTAACACAAGAAACGTAAAAGTAAATCAAATAGGGTTAAACATACAAGAACATACTTATTCTGTATATACTCACATACATATGGTAATCATCAAAACACCATAACTATAAGTCTATAACTAAAACCTCCATTATATCACCTCTAAAGTAGTAAAAAAATCTATTACCATAATCATATTCTTTATAAATCCCTATCACCTTTTAATTCATCTCACCCCCTCTCTATCTCTCAAACTAATTTCGGAGCCCGTAATCAACAATCTCCAACCATCATTACTATGGTAGAATACAACGGTGGTCGAGAGTACACAACCAATGGATGGTGGTGGTAGATGATAACCGATGGTTGTGTTTAACTTTAACATGCTTCAAAGAACTACAAACATTTCTTCATGCTCTTTATTATGATATGCACATATATGTTTAGTTTTACATTTATAAAATCTTAGATACAAATAATAAAATTTTAAATTTCAATTTAAGAAAATTTTAATCAAAAATCCATATGGATGCATTGTTACTGTTAGCGTCATTTAGATGTCATTTGTTTTTTCGAAACAAAAATGACTGAAGTATGTTGATCACCTCGGCAATCCTCTGTAGCAGATGAGGGGGACGAAACGGATGCAACATGTAATAAAAAATTTGTTTCTTTTTTAACCTCTGCAGATTGCTACAATAAGTTAAAATAAGGTGTGAACGAAGTTTGAGGCACATGGTCAAGTGCTGCTCCACGCAACACGCGTGTAACAATTTTTAAGTCAGAAGTCTTCTGAAAAACAAATAGCTGCAAAGAGCCAATTGTTACGCGTGTGCTACGCGGCGCAACAATAAAGGGTTACAAGTGGATTTTTAGAAAAAATAAACAACTTAGGCATGTTATGGTCACTAAAATGACACGTGGCATGCCACATAAATGTTGTAACGAACTAACCGCTTCAAAACTCGTAAAATGGTTTTAATGACGTAAAATTTGAATGTTTAAGCCGTGAAATACAAAAAAATAGTTAAAAAACAAATAACTTGATGAACAAATGAGATCAAAACAAACACAATCACATTACCTTTTATTTATAATACTAAAAAAACATATAAGAAAAGAGTTGACACATCAATGTGTCTATTTGATACCTCCACAGACAACTTCAAGAATCATGTTTATTATTGCTATATTTTGAGCTTAATTAAAATATTACAAATTCCTACATATTAAATAAATCAAAACACGTTACATATTTCTTTGCGTATATAAACTGTGTTTTATGGCTATACTATCATAAATTGAACAAATAAGCAGATTAACAAGTTAGATATGTATAACAACAAATTATTTCGTAAACTGCCCAAATTAAAAAATGACACAAGTAAAGCTAACCTTGTATTGGTTATGCAATTCATTTGAGTGATCATTGTACATAGTGGATATAGGGTTTATGTGAAACCTATTGTTTTGTTGAGTAACCAAAGTGTTAGAGTCATTTCAAGCGCGAATATTGTGTGTAGATATGATCTGTCTAACATGAAACCGAATACTGTAATCCCCGCTTTGTTGTTCTCAAAGTATGTCACTGCAACATGTACAATCCAATCATATTAATCAAATAGGATATGAAAGCAACCATAATTAAGAGTCTTATAAAAATTTAGGGATTAAGATTATATTGTTACACTAGACAAGAATGTACAAGCTTTTTAAGGTTGTTTTCAACCGTCTTGGATTATTTAATTTAAATAGACTTGTTTTACAATAGGCTAGTAATTAGTTTGACAATAAGTTAACCTCCTAGAAAATATATTAGTTTTTTACAGTATATAACTTATTATTACAAACTAAAAGCATGACTTAATATTCTAAGAAGTCATGGTAAGTTATGTAAAAAGTTAATAATATTTTCGTAGAAATTTTTAAATATTTATTTTCACTTAATTACAAAATGATTGAATAAACATGTGATATAACAAGTTATTTAGATATAGTTTTATATATGTTTTTAATCAGTTTATGACTAAAACTAGTTTCAGTTTAGAATTATTTCGGTCTGATTTTACACGACTGTTGAAGGATTAGCCAGTCATTCTAAGATTAGAAACAGTTATAATTATTCCATTCTTTTTATCGACCAGTTTAAGCTTTAAACTATTTAGCTTAGTCATGCGTATCAAATAACGGAACTCACCTAAGGCTTGTCTCTTCTGGAACGAGACTGTATGCCGATAGACTGGAACTAACTTTGTATTGTCCAATTCGTCTTCATCTCCTTCTTCACTATCCGAATGTGACTGAGGGTTAAAATTGTAATTCTGTCTCTCGGAAGTAATGTTAGTAGATGGAGTCTCGTCAATAGGATCAATGTCATCAAATGAGTCCACGGTGGCGCATGTGTGCCATTTGGCTGCCAAGCTTGTCACAGATTGAGCTTTGTGTGTGATCTTTGCCGCATAGCGCAAGCATATGAGTAACCCACTCACAAGTGTAGCCGAGCACAACTACAATCATTACAACATGTCAATATAATTGTGTTGTGGAATAATTTGATGGTTTTGGTTTTGGTTCAATATATCAAAAAATAGCAATTAATACGGGTGAAAGAGAATAAAATTCGTTCACAACCTCTTATTATGATAGTATAACTTTCTAATCAAAATTAATTAATAGATTTTTTATAAATTTCAAAAGGGACAAAAAAAAAAAGGTTAGTGAGTGAAGGATTACCGCGAGTTCTCCAGCAGTAGAAATATTGACGAGTGAGCCTGTCCGAGTCAACACAAGCAAGGAAGCAAACTGGCTAGCTGTAACAAGTATGAGAGTCGATAACACAAATCCACGAAATCTGTGGCTTATGATACGAAGAGTTCTTCTGATTGCAAGATGTTCAATCAATATCAAACCTACATCTCCTTGTCTTTCAAACACTTTAGCAAAATCGTCAAGTCTGAATATTTGCAGAGAACAAGTGAGCTTGAAGAGCATGCAGACAAGAAAGAACAGTGATGTACGGTATAACCAAGACCCCAAAAGCAGGACACAGGCTATGGTGTGGCTTAAGTAGATGTTGGAGATGAAAGGTATTTGATGTGCTCCAGAAATAAACCACCATATCTTGTATATAGCGTCAGCTAGGAAACAAGGAACCACGAATGCACAGTAAAATTTCATTGCTTTCTGCATAAATGAACACTCATGTTGTCAATTTGAACATTTTAGGAACCAAAATCTGTAATCGAGCACAAATACCTAGATGTGAGGTTTAAACCCTAATTTTTTTGGCAATTGTAGTTAAAATGTGATGATCGATGCATATTTATACAGGAATTTCTAAAATCGATAAAAAAATTAAGTGTAATTGGGAAGTATTCCAGGAAACATACATGAAGCTGATCGGAATATCCATGCCGGACTTTATCGCTAACATCAGACATTTTATCAAGGAACAGAAATCGCCGGAGACCGTATTTCCGAGAGAAGGACGAGAGACTGACGAACGAAATAGCCGAGAATACAGAGAGCGACGACTGTACAATCAAATCAAATGGTCGGCGGTGGTTGTAATCGCAGGTGGAACACTGAAACACCATGTGTGATAGAATCGGGACGCAGATCGCCAAGAGGAAGAAGATTGACCATGAGAGACCAGCTTTCCATAGACTTGATTGGTCGAAAAAAATCCAGGAAAAACCCCTGGATTCGAGAGCATCGATAATCCAGTAATTTGATTTTATGTTGATTTTGTTGTTTACTTCTGTTAACAATGTCTCTCGTGAATCCGCCATTGAATTTGGATCAAATTGTTTCCAAATTTGAAAAGAATCCGCGAACAGGGAGATTGTGTTTATGATGAAGGGTGGTTGTATAATGTATATATTGAGGATTACATATATCACGTCATATCTAACTAACTTTTAAAAAATGTATGCATCTAACATGTAAGAAAAATAAAATCTCTTTCTATATTTCTATATTTGATTTTTATCTATCTTTCTACTCAAATAAAATAATAACATTTTACATATATTATTATTATTATTATTATTATTATTATTATTATTATTATTATTATTATTTTGATATTTACATTGATATATTAAATAAGAAAATAAATAATATTTGATTTCTCAATATATAATCATATCATATAATAATAATATATTTTATAATTTAATTTCTTCATATTATTGTTTGTTCCATTATTTGTTAAAAGCAATTTAATATAGTTTTAGTTACATTATCAACATTATGTTTTAATATAAAAATACCAAATTAGTTGTGAATTATCTTTAGTTTCTTTTTGAACGATAGTTGTCTAACATGAGACATTTTTATTTGTCTGTTGTTTAATTTTTAGGTAATTACCACAATATCACATTGATGGTAGTTGTAAATTAAGTTAGTGTTGAAAATTAAAAAAAAAAAATCAAATATTCATCCCTACATATTTATTGATTTCAACAGGTATATATTATCAGGTAATTTAACATAATTTATATTTATTGGTTTTAAGTAACATAAAGTATACAAGATTTAATATCAACACTTGAAAAATTTAGACTAAAACAATCTAAATGAAATACTTTCTAATGATACACTTGTTAGATATTTATGAAAACAACATAAAATACATGGATATTTTGTATATTATAGTATACAAAAATGATTATATTGTATTCATCATATTTAACTGATAATATTATAATTATCTAAAAATCTATAATAATTTAATATATATAGTCTAGTAAGAGGATGTATAAATATTTTTTAAAAAATAACTCATAGCTTTTAAAAAATATTTTTGATATAACCAAAAACTATTTATAACTTATAGTTGTCTATATCCTTAGAAAGTTTTTTTTAATCATTTTGACAAACACTAAAAAATATTTATAAATTTATAAGGTTTTAACACCGGATAAACTAATTCAAACATGTTTTTAAAAAAAACTTTATTTTCATGCCGTTGTAAGCTAACAAAATTTATAAGTTGAAAAATTGTTTATTTTAAATAAACACCCTTAAAATAATATGATTATTAATCCAACATTTGAAATATTGAAAACAAAAGCGGTGAGAGAGATGGAAACCGGTACGATGAGTTGTAATCAAGCTCGTGAACATAAAGGATTGTTGGTAGGTGGTGAGTTGCACGAGTACGTGTTATAATTCAATCTTTCTGTGGTAATGTGGTTTACGTCTTTACAAGCTTACGTCCATTTCGCTTTTGCTTTTTCTCTTTTAATTTCTAAATATTTTAATATCCAGGTTGAAAACTAAAATAAAGTCAAAATTCAAACATGATGGAATTCAACTCAGGTTAGGGGTGCATAAAAAACAAATATTCGATCT
Organism: Lactuca saligna; assembly: GCF_052625555.1. Classification (NCBI taxonomy): domain Eukaryota; kingdom Viridiplantae; phylum Streptophyta; class Magnoliopsida; order Asterales; family Asteraceae; genus Lactuca; species Lactuca saligna. The sequence goes on along the minus strand of NC_136423.1, from coordinate 13,012,993 downwards.
GAAAACCAATACGAGAGAGCCCGGATTTTAAAATATGTTATTCGGATCCTATTAGATAGCCTAAGATATTAATATTCTTATTAACAAGCTTTTTGTTTTTGTTTTTAGTTTAACTAATTGTCAGTTCAATACATATCGATTGAAAGCAAACGAGCAACAAGTTGCACCGCTAGCTCTTTCTGGATGGCAAAACCAATTCTTTTGAAAACAACATTTGTGGATCTAGGAGATATGACATTAGAATGCATGACCCGTTCGACTCTATTAAGGAGCTCCACCGATGCGAGAAAACCAAATGTATCGAATGCAAAAGAAACAAACACATGTTGATTTTCTCTACATGCATTCTCGTGCTTTACCACTTTGCACGCAGTGACTTTCAAAGCGGCATGCCCAACTGCGAAACCTCCGCTCCCCAAACCAACGAGAGAAGAGACACCAGTAAGATACTAAGATCCACGCACGCATGCTTCCCTCCTATCCATCCAAAGACAAAAATGTCAACCGGTCTAAGTGTGGACCTGTCATCCTGCGGGTCCGTCAAAAAGTTCATTGGTGCTTCTTTCTTCACAGATATACCAGCACGCCGACAAGCATCAAAGAGAACATCCTGAACCACATCATGTCTATACTTGAAACCAGGGAGCTCTCTACAATGAACCGCGTGTTCCCCAAAGGTATCCAAACATGCCTTGCGACAAATAGGGCATATCTCGTCAATTGAGAATATGAGAATCATGACGCGGTAACGAAGGATAGTTCGATACTCCACAGGAGACATATGCTGGCCAAGACATCAATAGGGATAGTTAGCAGAAAATCCTGAGCATGAGGCGCCCGCAGACACTCAAAGACTGCTTTTTGTCTAACAGTCATATCGAAGTTGACTTCCATATCTTGGACGATTTTGCTAAAAAGGGCACACGACAAAGCTTTTTGGGATTTAGGGGGGGTGTCCTTATTAGTGAAACCGCTACAGTCAAATCCCGGAATTGTATCACGGAGACGAGTTATAGCACATAGATAATCCGATTCCATACCACATATGTCACTATCACGTAAGATGTAGTCTTGTAATGCCCAAGATTGGGCCCTCGAGGCTACAAATGCATAAGAGGAAACCTCGTAGGCCGAGTACAAACCCAAACCACCGAAACGAATAGGTAAGGAAGCCAAGCGCCACTAAATGTCTCCAAAGAAGGGGCCTCCACATACCACCATATCCTCGATAGACCTGCGCAATCCCTTGTCAAAGAATAACGCTGCCTCTTCTATGTGTACCGGCTGACATGTTCTTAAACCAAAGAAAAGTTTGCAATACTCATACATGATCGAAGCAAAAGGAGCTCACTCTGTGGGTCACATAGTTGTGGAAGAAGGCCCATAAAATCAACATCATTGACCGCTCTTTTCATGGCCAGCCCGCTAATAAACCCCGCGTCTCTGCTAACAGCCCCCCCCCCCCCAAGGAGTTTCACCCCCAAAGAAGCCCGAAGCTTCCTACCATGACATGAGGGCAAAAAAATCTCCGTTTTCTTGATGCTCAACTCAAGACCCAAACCTGGACTATGCAACCGAATTATGTTCAACACTCTAGGCACCTCCTCTGAATCCCCAATGACAGTCTCATCATCTAGGTACCAAATATGGAGAAGGAGCTTACAATTGTTTATAATCTTGTGCACAAAGAAGAGGGCCCAAGGGGTCACCTTGCTGCACCCCAGTGACAGACCATATTCTTATTTATATTTCTATTCATTTGAAATTGTGTGTCTTAAAATGTTATTAATTTTATCAAAATATAACAGTTGTCACCATTTTACATGGATAAAAGGATAAATAAGAAAAAAAAATAGAATGATATTTAATTTCTCAGATAGAAATAAATAAATGTTAGATCTTATTTGGACCCGATACAAAACCGTTTCTTTTAAACGGGATGAAAACTTTGTCCAGTGATTTGGTTTTTGAAGATTCCCACCGCTTCAATCTTATTTTTGAAGTGTTTAAACAAATTGGCATCAGGAAATTTCATTGTATAGAGTAAGTTTGAGGTTGCTGTTATGAGAGTAAGTTTGAGGTTGCTGTTATGACCTTTTATAAAAAACCAACTTCATGTGCTGTGTTTGAGGTTGCTGTTATGAGAGTAAGTTTGAGGTTGTCTCTATGAAATTGATAATTATTTTGTGAAAAATAAAAAAATTGAGCTATTTTATAAAAGGTCTTATACAACAATAAGTTTTTTTTAAAAGAAATTAAATATTCTCCTACTTATTATTTCTAAAAAAAGTAAGAAGATATATTTTTTTAAATAACATGATATTTTTTAAATAAAAAACTTATAAGATATTAAATACTAGGTTTAAGATCCATATATTACATAAGTTAATTAAAAAAAATTAATTATAAAGATCTAAATATTTAAGAACTTTGGATTTATAAAAAATAAGAAAAATAATGAACTATCAAAATTGATTTTTTTTATCTTCTAAATTTAAATAAATAAACAAAAGAAACTAATGGGCTTTAATTTGGTTATTTTGAAATAAAAATGTAAGTTCATTAATAAAATTGATATTCATTTATTACTATATTTATTGTAATTATTACATTAAAATATTATGTAGAATTTATTAAAATAGAAAAACCCATAAAATGGCATGTGGAAAAGAAATTAATTCAAAATAACCACAAAATGATATTTAATAAATTGAATTAGCATGTGACATGTGACAAGAAACATTTATTTATTATAGTAGATTTGAATACATTATTACCATACCGATATATTTTTCTAACGTACTCATTTCACAATTTATTAATAAAAACACCTTAAAATAGTCATTTTTAAGTAAATCGATGACACTTATTGCCTTTATATTAAACTAATTTGTTGTCTTATCTTTTCATTTTATCATATTAGGTTATAAAATTAATATATATTTTATATTAACTGTAACAAGATTACAATCTATTTTTACCAGTTTTTTTTGTAAGATATTAACCATTACATATTTATATTAGCTTTTAACATATTTTCCTAAATTTTAAATAATAGTCAAAATTATGAAACCGAATTAATATTAATTTTTTATCTTGCAGTTTAATTATTGAATATACTGTGTACTTTTGTAGTTCGCGTTTATAATACGAATGGGCTTGGCCCAATGAATCAGCCGCCCATGGGATTGGAATATGCGCCTTCCTAAACTACGAATCAACGGCGATCCAAAACGACAACAGAACACCATAAAGATTTTTTTTTAATTAAAATTTCCATTTTCAGCCCCTTAACTATTTAACATAACCAAAACTGGTCCTTATACGTTACCTTATTTCACTGCTCGGTGTTCGAAACCCAGAAATTCTTCGATTTCTAGCACCGGAGTTGGGAGAGAGTAGCTATGGCGGTATCTTTTTTTCCTTCTTCGACGTGTTCCTCGACCGCAGTTTCATTTTCTTCATCTACGATGTCAAGAAGTAGTTTTAAATTTTACGCTAGTTCGTGTTCTTTGTCTCGTGCTTCAATAGGTTCTCCTAATCGGCTTCATTTGAGGTAAATTTCCTTTTTTATTGTTTTGCTTTCTATTGGTTTCGTGAATAGTTCAGATTCTGTTCAAATTTTAGAGAATGAATTTTTTATTTTGTAGCTGAGAAGTCTATTCGTTTTAAGATGGAGAAATGATGTAATTGTTTTAAATTAGAGGAAAACAAGGTATTTTGTTATGATGAATACCGGAAAGCTACTTGTAACAATGATTTTATTGATTTTTGAAAAACTGAGATCCTGCGATATTGAATTAGAATGAGACAAGTGATTCAAGTGTTGAATTGTTGATTGTTGATTGTTGATTGTGATGAATGATGATTTTTTTCTTCTAAAATTCAGCTCGTAGAAACTGAGATCCTGCTAAAATTGAATTCTAAGACTAGTACCTTTGATCAAAACTCAGGTTTAGGCCAGTCAATTTACTCAGTTTTTAAGTTGATTGAGGGAAATAGAAGACAACGTCCCTGTTTATGTTAGTGTAGTGTTTTAGGAGCAAGGAATTTGGATTTGCAATTGTATCAGAAATTGGTACCCAGATATGCTCCAATTACATTTCTAAGCCATGGATTTGAGTTCCCGAACATTCTCACAAAGAGTAATAATCAGTAATCCACCTTGTTATTAGAGGATGAAAGGAATTTGAATTTTCTGAGAAAATAATGGATAATCTGAATCTTTATGTAAGAATAATCCATGGTCTCTTTGTTTATAATTATGTTACAAGTTTTATGTTTACTTGTTTATAATTCATTTTCATGCAATTTCTTGATCATCTCTGTAATTTCACATACATAGGAGGTCATGTAAGGTCCAAGCAAGTGTCCTAAAAGAGAATGAGGAGAAAGTGATTGTAGAAGAAACATTTCAACCCAAAACTTCTCCTGATGAAGAGAATAGAAGTCCAAGTGAGCCCCCTTCAAGTTCTATGGAGAAATTGGTCATAAAGATTGAACAATCTATAAACATCTTTCTTACAGTAAACATCTTTTCTTATTAAATTATTATGCTTTATGCATAAATCGCTCCCTTTAGACTTTAGAATTTGTTTTCTCACTCTAAACATAATACTGGTTTTCTCATGTCAGGATTCAGTAATCAAAGTACTTGACACATTATATCATGATAGAGACTATCCACGTTTTTTTGTTCTTGAAACTATAGCAAGAGTCCCATATTTTGGTAAGTGTTAATAATTTCTTTTCCAATTTATCAGTTTCTTTTTCATATTTTGTTTTTAGTGGACCAAGAATCACATGAACATTGAATATTTATGCCTAAAATGAAAGCGATGTATACAGAACATGTATTTTATGCATATAATGATGTTTTTTATTTTTGAAAATGCAGCTTTTATGTCTGTTCTTCACATGTATGAGACTTTTGGTTGGTGGAGAAGATCAGAGTATTTGAAAGTCCACTTTGCTGAAAGCTGGAATGAGATGCATCATCTGCTTATTATGGAGGTAATATTTCATATATAAGATTCCACTTCTAATAATTCATAAGATATTATTATTTGAAACTTAATAAGATACCCAAATCCCTAATATTAAGATTTGCACTATATTAATTCCAATATTGGGTTTCTTGTTTTAGCAAACAGTATATACTAAATTACTAATAAAACTTTTGTATTTGACTATTTGTTATCTTTAGTATATTTTTTAAACAATAATTGATTTAAACTAATTTTCTTTTCATCTGCTATATTTTTTTTGCAGGAATTGGGAGGAAATGCATGGTGGTTTGACCGGTTTCTTGCTCAACATATTGCTATCTTCTATTATTTCATGACAGTTTTTATGTACATGTTGAGCCCAAGAATGGCGTGTGAGTTTGAAAAATATATAAATATATATAATAACTTCTTGTTTACAATTAATTTTCTGATATTTATATGTTCATTGATTTATTCTGCAGATCATTTTTCGGAATGTGTGGAGGGCCATGCATTTGAAACATATGACAAATTTATCAAGGAAAAAGGAGGTATGCCTCTTAATTTTATTTTATTTTGATTACATTTAGTTCGGTATAAATTGTCTAAAATACCCTTAATAATAATTGGTAAACAGATGAATTGAAAAAAATTCCTCCATCTAAAGTTGCTGTGAAATACTACACAGAAGAAGATCTGTACTTGTTTGGTAAGTTACTTTAATTCTATTTTCTTATAAAGCAATTGTACTTTAAAATTAATGAAGTACATTGCTATTTCTTGTATCTAATCATTTTAGCATCATCTATATACAGATGAATTTCAAACTGCACGGATTCCCAATACCCGAAGGCCAAAAATAGGTAACAATATCTAATTCTTTCTAATAATTTCAATCAAATTACAAAAAAATAGCAACATACTTAATTATCTATTTATTTATATATTATTATGTTCAGAAAATATGTATGATGTGTTTATGAACATAAGAGACGATGAAGCAGAACATTGCAAGACAATGAAAGCATGCCAAACACATGGGAACCTTCGTTCCCCTCATTCTTCAGAAGAAACAGTTACAACTGTTTCTTCTGAAGATGATCTGGGGTGCATTCTGCCTGGCGCAGAATGCGAAGGTATTGTAGATTGTATAAAAAAATCCATCACAAATCCTCCCGTTAACCATATTAAGCCATAAGCATACATAAACATGTAAATAAAGGTAACGAGAGTAGTATCTGATTTATACATACATATGTAGAGAGAGATTTGATACAAGCTTAAATATTAAAAAAGGTGAAATAACTTTTTTATATGAAACATGGAAGGGTGTTTCATTTTAGGTGTTTGTTGGTTGTAATACTTATATATCAATTTTGGTTTTGTTGTTACTTTGTAGATTACTTTTTTTTGACTAGATTATGCAATATATTATCATATTTTTCTGATCATGTTATGGATTTGCCTTTTTTGGGTATTTGATCTAAAAAACAAAATCCTTGAAGAATATACTCTTTCTGTCTCTTATACTATGCAAATGAACACACAAAATGCAAAATATTCTATGAAGATCGATGCTCCAATGTATGAGCTTACTTGAGTATTTGTACCTTAAAAAGGAAGATCGACGTGGGGATCAATATCATGAAAACCATACATTTTTTATGAAAATTAATTTTAGGGTTATTAAAAGTGATACTTGTCTTTTGTAGGAAATATATGTCTACTACAGCTGAAATAATCAACTCTTTTGCTGTATGTATTGTTTGTGTGCATTAAATTATATGAAAATTGTGATGCATTAAATATATGATCGGACACAAGCATTGCCTTGAATCTAGTAACAGCTTTGACTTCCAATAAAATGTCCCAAACTTTGTTTAACAAGAAGTGGTGTCAGTTATGGCTTACAATAAACTGATCACCATTTTTGTTTCCTCACGTGTTATATTATTCATATATGTATTCTTTCATATACTAGTCCTTGACTTATACGGAATTGTCCACGATCAAATGGACAAGCTATGTTATATTTTAATACACTTAGAAAAATTCATCCAAGTCCTAAAACTGGTTGTCTCACAATATGATATTGGCACATATTTTGCTAGACTTATAAGGTACTAATTTTTAAGTAAGGACAATTATTACAAATTGTCATAATCAAAAACATATTTTGGGACTAAGCTTAGAGGGAATGGTATTATGGTAGCACTCTTAACATCCTATCATATCATTAGCACTTCTAGCACTCTATCAGATCATTTTTTTATTGTCATGTCATTTTTTTGCCTACCATCTTGCTAACAACTTATTCTTAGCATTTTATAGAGAGTTGTAGCACCTCTAGCACTCTTTTTTTTTTTTTGCAAACTTAAATAAAGGGAGATGATTTATATACAATAATTTTTCTCCGTACACAACAATTAGTGCTTTAAAATGTTGTACTGTGCAACTTAATAATACATAAATTGTTGTGTATGACAAAAAATTGTTGTATACGAATCACTTCCTTAAATAAATTATACTCTTTCCGTTTTCAAATTATTGTCTGCAGACAAAAGAAACATGAATTAAGAAAATAGTAGTTACCATTAACTTTATTAAATGCAATGACAATTATACATTTTTGTTACATTTAATTCTATCATTATGTTGTATTTACTTCCATGCTAGGTTAACTAATAATAAAGGGTATTTCGATAAAAAAAAATATTTATTTTTAGAAGTGGTATATTATTTTGTAACAAATCAAAAATGAAACATGGACTATTAATATGTGACGGATGATTATTTTTTTAATATACAAACATTTCATATTAAATAAGTTATATATATATATATATATATATATATATATATATATATATATATATATATATATATATATATATATATATATTAAAATACAAACAATTAACATTAAATAAATTATACTTTTTTAAAACACAAATATTTCATAGGGATAATGATTTAAAAGGGTAACATATTTTTCGATTTGTACATATTTGGTCACTGAGTTTTTTTTTTTCTTCCACATATACCCCTTCAACCTGTTAAATTATACACATTTAGTCCTTATGATCGGCTAATCCAGGTTAGCTGATAAAAATAACTTAATAAGGTAATATATTTATCTTTTTGTATACATTTAGTCCTTAATATTTTTTGTTGTAAAATAAGTCATTTTTGTTTTTGTACTCATTTAGTACTAATGAATGATTTCTTTAGGTTTTTCTCACGAAATCTTACGTAGGACAATCATTAATGAGATGTTTCGGAATTTTGATGCTTATGTCCATTGTGATCTCGACTATCTTGTTGTTTAGGTCATGTGTTCTAAATGCCATAACTTCTTCATATGATCTCGGATTTTAACGATATTTATATCCATGTATTCATATTTTAGTCTACTACAACTTCTGTTTAGATTATTCATGTTAAAAAATAATATATTTTTACTTATAATCTCACATATGATTACTTATGGTTACACATTCCTTGGATTGTTGGTTATGTATCCTTGTGTATAGGATGTTACTGAGTTGTAGTGATCTGCTAGATTTATGTATATATCCTTGTATGATAGGATGTAACAATAATAGTATGCTGGTTAGAGTACTAGTAGGTTGGTTATCGTCTAGTGGAGTGACATAGGGGTTATATGTAGTCATGTAGGATAGCTTGAGAACTTTTGATCTAGGCTTTCTTGCATGTTCCTTGTTTGGTTGTGGCTCAAGAGTAGGATCATCTATTCGGGTGGCTATCTTACCTCTAGTTATGTATGGCTACACATTTTATAGAGGTTAGCTGGTAGCGAAGCAGTGTGCTATGAGAAGACTAGTAGTCGATAGTGAGATGTATGATTCATAATTGTTTGTATAATGTGCCTACTTGATCCTTGATTATTTATATGTCGACATATGGTTGTGGGATAGGTTGAAGCGGTCCTACTATGTGTTGGGGGCCAAGATACCTGGTGCGAGCCGATTGTAAGTCGTAGGCACGGAGGATCGAGAAGAGCTGTTGGGTTGAGGCGGCATGCCAACGAACCATGGGTATTCTACTCTGATGAGTGATTGGATACATTGCATTTTGGCATTCCAGTCCAATGACTGATTGGGCCAGAGTATTTAAATATTATGATTGTGAGTCCGTTATGCATGATAGTACGTTTGTTGTATGTGGTATTTTGGGGGAAACTCATTAAGTTTTATGCTTACCCAATTGTTTACGTTATCAGGTTCTATCATTGATCGTGGGAAGGCGAAGGCAGGACTGTACATACTCATCAACAATACTGAGGATTCTGCATTTCTTATATTACTCTGATTTTCAATAAATGTATCTTGGAATAAACGATTTTTTTAATAATGAAGTTATAATTAAGGAGTTTTGTCTTATTTAAATAGGACGTTACACATAAGCCTCAACAACTCCACACCTCTCACAAATGAGTACTAAATGAGTACAAAAATAAAAAGAACTTATTTTGAAACAAAATCTTAAGGACTAAATATGTATAAAAACATTAAGGACTAAATGTGTACAAAATGAGAAATATATTACCCTATTAAGTCATTTTTCACGGCTAACCTAGAGTAACCGGTTATAAGGACTGAATGTGTACAGTTTAACAAGTTGAAGGGGTAAATGTGGACGGAAAAAAAAACTCAGTAACCAAATATGTACAAATCGAAAAATATATTACCCTTTTAAGTCATTATCCCTATTTGATATTAAATTAAAAAAGTTACAATAAATTATGAAACATCCCAAAATTTACGACAAAAAATATCATTTTTAATAAGACAATTATAAAACAATTCATCTGAAAACAACCATAGTATCAACTCATATCAAACCAAAGTATCAATAGTTAAAACATTTCATGATAAAACAACATCAGAGTAACAATCCCAAAGATCTCCAGTGCGGAAAAATGTAGTGAGGCGCTATGATCATTCCGACTCCTTTCTCTTCGAAGAGGAAATACCTGAAACCATAACTGAAAACTGTAAGCACAAAGCTTAGTGAGTTCCCCCATCATACCACATACCATATAATAACATACTGCCTAGCCTATCTGGGTGTTGGCCTCTCCTTCAGTCTCTTTCAACTGGTAACTACCTAGCATATTTGTGTGTTGGGCTACCCTTTCGGTCTCTTTCAATCGATAACTGCCTAACATATTTGGGTGATGGCCTACCCTTTTGGTCTCTTTCAACCGATAATTAGGTACTATTTCACCCCTACTATTACCGAATAATACCCTAGCATATACACATAAATCACATACTGCCTAGTATATCTAGGTGTTGGCCTCCCCTTCGGTTTCTTTCAACTGGTAACACCGTAACAGGGCCTATCCTACCCTTCATACCGCTATCGTATAATAACATAACATACTAACACATAAAGCATAACAGATAGTTGCATATTAGATAATTATCATAAAGACAACCATCTCAACTATAATCAAATACTAGTGGGCTGACCTTGGTGCCTTCGACCAACTCCTACTGGAAGGTAACTCACCTTGAATGTTGTGAAGTAGCTGAACTGTCCTCGACTCTGAAATCAACCCTACTCAAACTCCTCCACATAAAAGATTTCCTTTAATTACCCTTTCATACTCATAACCCCCTTATCTATTAATTAAAGTATAAATTAAATATATAAAAATATAATAATAATAATAATAATAATAATAATAATAAAATAAAGGTATATATATTAGGTAGAGGTATGAATTTAAATTTAACCAAAATCAACGGCAAGTAGCATTTTAAGTATGAAATTATAGCCTGTGGGGTCTTGGTCCCATTACCCATGACTTACATTGTAAAACATCAACTTCACCAACCAATATCTTTCATTTTCACTCCCCCAAATCAAAAACCACAAATAGCATTTTATCCAATGTTTTCTTTTGAACAAGTATACCTTAATAAATTCAGAAATAGTTTTTCATTGTGCAACTATTAAGTATAATTGGTGGTGTTACAATAGACTCGTTGGTCCTACTGAATAAAAGATCAAAATAAGATGTCTTTCTTCATGGATTGAAATAAATTGAGTTGATCCATCAATTTATTATTTTTTATTTGAAATGAATAAATAATTAATACTAATATCAATGAAAAAGTAATATAGATTTTTAATTGGTAGATTGGTTGAATTAACTCATTTTCTCTTTCGTTAAGGTTTAAAAATTTTGTATTTTGAACTTGAGTCGTGGTGATTTGGTAAGATATGTGAAATATATTGTGGATAACCTATTGACTCATGTTCAAATCCTGACACTACTCAGCCTAATGGCCATGGACATTCGCCTGCGGTGACTCCAGGATATGAGACATAACCTCATGTTCGAAGCAGAGATTAATCGGTGCGTAAAAGCTGACCTGAAAACCCTCGTTAGAGAAGTTTCATTTTCATTTTTTTGACCTATTTATAAATAAATGTTTTTAAATAAATAAATTATACCATAGTTGTAAAGATTTAGTTTTGTATTTGTACTTTTAACATTAATTATTTATTAAAATACCTAAAAAAACTAAGCAAAATATATTATTATCATGGGTCAGACTAATCTGTCTAATTCTTTTTAGGATTGTCTAAAACCGACTTTTTAGGATCGTCTAAAACCGATTTATTTTTATAGTATATTGAGTTTTGATATACAAATTCATATCGTGGTTTTTTGAATAAATATATTATTTAGTAAGTTTTAACTTAAACAACTATAATACTTTAAATTTTTACATAAGGTAATAAAATAAAACCGGTTATATCCATTTAATAAATGAAGAACAATCCTTGGGTTCTTAATTTATGATGGCACTCTTCAATTAAAAAATGGATAGCTCATTCAAATAAGTTTATATATTTGTTTGTTTGTTTTTTTTTTTGTCATTAAAAGTTTTAGAGTATATAATTGGACACAAGTCGGAAGAAGAAGGACCAAGTATCACTTTGTCCGAATCCAAAAGGGTTGTTTTAGTAAATACAGGAAGAAAAGGAAAGAAAACGAAAGTTACAACGCGCGACTAACGTGGACAGTTTCCACCCATACAATGCAACACATACACGGATTCTCTCTCTGCGTAAAAGCAAAACCCCGTGGATCATTCCTTACAAATCAGATTGTTTTAGAGAGAGAAACTGCATTTTTTTAGTGAGAGAAACTACTGACATTGTTATGGGAGGTGGAGGCGGTTCAATCGGAGGAGCGATTGTGCCGTCGGTGAAGTCCGGTCTGCCTGAACCGTCATCGGAACTACCAGCTCCTGCTCCGATTCCGCCACCATCGGTATATCAGCTACATCCGCCGCAAGTTCCGGCGTCTGATCGCGCGGTTGTGGAGGCGGAGGTTAGGAAGGATGATCGAGAGGCGGCGGAAACGGATAAAGATTTGCTGTGTCCGATATGCATGCAGATAATCAAGGATGCCTTTTTGACATCATGTGGTCATAGTTTCTGTTACTTGTGCATTGTGACGCATCTTCAGAACAAGAGCGACTGTCCTTCTTGCGCTAGTTATCTCACCACTAATCAGATTTTTCCTAATTTTTTGCTTAATAAGGTAATTTTGTTTATCTTTTTAAAAATTCTGAGCTAGAATTGTTCATTTGTCCAATATACACCACTTGTACTTGCATTTGCATTGGGCGTGATTGTGATATTGACAATTCTTAGATTTTGTGGAACCAATTAGAAGCTTTAGTCAAAGATATATGAAATCCGTGGTCCTTCAGATTCCCAGTTTTGCGTGCTATTTAACGGTGATTATATACATGATACTTCTACTCATGCATTTAAGTTGCAATAATGAAGTAATTTGTAATACATGGAATTGTTATTCTCACTATCCACACTTGAATTTGAAATCTGAAGACAATTTTTTCCAAGTGGCAAAATTGACGTCGGTATTTTTAGTGTAGAAAGTTCCAATGATAGTATGATACTTGTTGATTCATGCATTTTATTTTATGGAGAAAACATGTGTATTTAAATTTTACTTTGGTACTTGCACTCCAGATTACAGTCCACACTTGATTTTGAAATCCAAAGCCAGTGTTTCCCAGATGGCATAAAACGACTGATGATTTTAGTCTTTAAAGTTCCAACTCTTTTATGATTGCAAATGCTTCTTTTAAGAATGTAGTCGTTAAAGGCTCGCCATAACTAAATCAATTAAGGTCAAGTCTGAACTCATTAAGGAATCACTGTCACTTAATATGTATTCTTACTTCTAGATAGAGGATGCAATTTCTAGGAAATGGAAATGTTTTCTCAAATCACTTAAATTAAGGAGTAAAAGCTTCCAATTGGCCTTGCCTAGCTACAGTAATATCAACATTCATTGATAAAGACCTTGTTGAAAATTCTCAAGGATAACATTCACTTTCCATATATGGAAATCCTACTTATGAGCATGATTATGCAAGTATCAAAGTATAATTAGTGTTTATGCTCTGGATTTTTGGCATTTTCTGCAGCTATTAATCAAAGCTTCAGCACATCATATAGCAAAACATGCTTCTCCTACTGAACAGCTTCGTCAAGCACTTCAACAGGTCAGTTATCGACCAGCTATTTTGATTACCTCAATTGAAATTATTGTCTAATCGAAATGTTTTTTTATGTTGAATGTTGATGCAAGTTCCAATATTAGAAATACAAAATCATTTCATTTTTAGTTTGATTGTGCAAGTTCCAATATTAGAAATAGTCAACTCAATGTAGTCTTAAGCTGCTTTGAAAGTAAAGTACTAATTTCATCAGCATATAATACATATATAGGAAGAAAATTATTCATGAAGTCCATATTTGGTGGTGTAAAATATCAAATAAATTTGACATTTATTAGACAGGGATGCGATGTGTCAGTCAAGGAGGTGGACATCCTCTTGGTTCTTCTTGCTGAAAAGAAAAGAAAAATGGAGCAAGAAGAAGCCGAGACAAATCTTCAAATTATGCGCGAATTTTTGCATTGCTTACGAAAGCAAAAGCTTGAAGAGCTAAACGAGGTCCTTCACTCTTTTACCACTTTTAGCTTATTCATGTGATTCTAACTTTCTAAGTAATGAGCGATCTTAATATTATAATATTATTAAAATTGTAGATACAAAATGATCTTCAGTACATTAAAGAAGACATAAATGCTGTGGAGAGACAAAGAGTAGAGCTGTATAGAGCACGAGAAAGATACTCGGTAAAACTAAGGATGCTTTCTGATGATCCTAATGTAAGATCATCATGGCCTTCATTGATGGACAAACGTAACAGCAGCAATATGTCTATTGGAAACAGTGTTAAAGGAGGCCAATTTTGGGTGGGTGGAGGTGCTTCACAAAGTAGGCCAGCTGCTGCTGATGTGGAAGCTCCTCCTATAACCTCTCAACCACTTCAAAGAAAGGAGGCTTCACAAAGTAGGCCAGATTCACAGAATACTACTCAACCAGGAGTAGCTGTAGCAAGAAAGAGGCGCGTTCACGCACAGGTTAGTGCTCTTTTTACTTATTGAATTTGGACTTACATTTTTTATTTTTTTTTTATAAAAAAAATTTATATAAAAGGGTTGATGTCGTAAATTGGTAACGAACTGTTTTTTCTTTACAAAACACCATTCTTTACAAAAGATTTGTATTCCTGTTGTGGAATTCTAGTCGCGCTTACGTATGATAGGCTTGTTCATTAGTCAAACCAACAACGACCCCCTCCAGGACACGCAAGACAAATTGCTACGTCATCAACAATTGGATATCCAAATCTTCAATTAATGTACAGTATATCTAGGTTATCGAAAAAGGTTTGGACCTCACAAGTCATTTGATAAAGACTTATAAGAAGTCCTCACTTTGTAATCTTTACTTCAAAAGGCTTTAATGGATTGAAAACATTGTTCTAATATAATCTCAAATCACAATTAAAGTTGTTAAAAGCTTTACTTGCATCAGTTCAACGACTTGCAAGAGTGTTACTTGCACAAACGGAGATATTGGGCAAAACATGGTCAGAAGCAGGAAGAAAAGGATTCTAATCATGTACAAAGAGAAGCTTATCATCATCATCATCATCATCCAGGACTTAAGGATTTTCAATCTGTGCTTTCTTCTTTTACACGATACAGGTCAGATACAATATTAATTATTATTATTTCATTCCGTATACCATTCATAAAATCTATACACTGAATTTTGTTTTCTTTATCTTTATTTTTCCATAGTCGGTTACGGGTTGTTGCTGAACTTAGGCATGGGGATCTTTTCCATTCAGCCAATATCGTATCAAGGTTTCTCTTCAGCATAGATTTTATGTTAAGTTTACTGATTCCCATATTTTTTTAACTATTTTTTTTTTTTACTTGACACTTGCAGTATAGAGTTCGATCGAGACGATGAATTTTTTGCTACTGCTGGAGTCTCACGACGCATCAAGGTTTTTGATTTTGCTTCTGTAAGTCGTCAAGATGTTGACTTTTTCCTTGTTGGTATTTTGAACCAACAAGTTTTGTTAAATGAGAAAAGTTTATAAATAATTTCACTTACAGAATTGTTTTTACAGGTGGTGAATGAACAAGAAGATATACAGTGTCCTATAGTGGAAATGCCAACGCGTTCCAAACTTAGTTGTTTGAGCTGGAATAAGTACACTAAAAGCCATATAGCAAGTAGTGATTATGAGGGCATTGTAACTGTATGGGATGTAAATACTCGCCAGGTAATTTATTTGTTGTTTTCTAACTAACAAATACCAATATAAACTAAACTCAGCTGTTGACTTTAACTTTGACTCAGAGTATTATGGAGTATGAGGAGCATGAGAAACGAGCATGGAGCGTTGATTTCTCACGCACTGAACCTACAATGCTAGTTTCCGGAAGTGATGACTGCAAGGTAATACACCAAGTTTCGAATATTGCTTCTGTGTAGTGCAGTCTGTTTGATTCTTATGTTGGCCTCTTTTCAAAAGGTAAAGATTTGGTGTACAAAACAAGAAGCATCTGCCCTTAACATTGACATGAAAGCAAATATCTGTTCAGTCAAGTACAATCCCGGATCTAGTTTTCATATCGCAGTATGTTAAACTTTACACTTTACATTCATTCCTCTCTTTTATTCACCATCATCATCATCATCATCAACCTTTCATTATATATATATGATACATGCTATACCTTGGCTTGTAGGTAGGTTCAGCAGATCATCACATCCACTATTACGACCTGAGAAACATAAGTCAACCGCTACACGTATTCAGTGGCCACCGAAAAGCCGTTTCGTACGTAAAATTCGTCTCCAACTCCGAGCTCGCTTCCGCCTCTACGGACAACACTTTACGTTTATGGGACGTCAAACAAAACATCCCAGTATGTACTTGTAGTTGTATATATAAACACAACAATCTCACTTTTATACTTTTATTATTATTTTAATTTTTAACATGTTTCCACAGTTAAGAACGTTTAGAGGACACACGAACGAGAAGAATTTTGTTGGACTAACTGTGAGTAATGATTACATAGCTTGTGGCAGTGAGACTAATGAAGTTTTCGTCTACCACAAGGTAAGCTTGATTTGCTTGTACTTTTCCATCACGAAATTTGATTTTATTATGTATATTTTTTTTATTATAAATTGTAGGATATTTCGAGGCCTGCAGCATGGCATAGGTTTAGTTCCGAGACAAATGAAGGTGGGGGAGATGACCCTGGAACATATTTCATTAGTGCTGTGTGTTGGAAAACTGATAGTCCAACTATGTTGACAGCAAATAGTCAAGGGACAATCAAGGTTCTTGTCCTTGCTGCATAGTGTGTAAATATATATATAAAAAAAAAACACTAAACCCGATTTTTACTCAGAGTCCTGATGCTTCTTCAGACACCAAAACACCTCCAACAAAGTAAATCTGTATTCACCCTCAAAAATAGAGAGATGTTAGGACTGATTTGATTAATTAACTGTGATGTAGTAGTAATCAGGAGTCCGAAGCTTTGATTATATATATAATAAAGAGTAAACGATAAGAGATGCATTAAACCTAAAATGGAGGAAAGATAAAACTATTTATACCTAGGCTAAGAAAGGGAAAATGACATTACAACTTACAAGTCATCGTACTATACAAATACCTTTTTTTTTTTTTTTTGAAACTCCCAGTTGGGAAGGATTGATGTGATTTGAGATTGGAATGAGCGTTGGTATACCAATACCTGGTTTTCATACTAGTTTCCAAGGGGTACCTTGTAAACCAATCACTAATTTACATTTAAAATTATATATAATAACATGCTATTCATGGCTCTTATCCTTGAGTAGTCTAATCAAACTACATTCTTGAACAAGATACTAGTTCCATTGATAATCAAACTACGAACTGATAAGAAAGATTAGGGTTTTCCCATTCATTCGAGAGGAATGGACTCTCCAAGAAGAACAAAGTTCATTCTACAGAATAATTCTTAGCTGCTGACTCCTTAAAACAAAAGGACTATATATACTACCACTAGAGACGAGACAAAAGGGAATAATCAGCCAATAATCAGGTGTTGTTCCCACCAACAGGAAAATAAACAGATAAAAGACTGAAATACCCTTGGGACCATTTTCTATCCAGCACAACCAGGAAAATATCACCTATTGTGCCCATTTTGCCCTTCAACTATGAATCAATAAAGTTTGGGGCTTATCAATCTTTGAGTAGTCTAAGCTTTTTTCTACTACCAACAACCTTAGTATGATGTTTCAAACTAGTACTCAAGTTCTATATCTTGTTACAAAGTGTCTTACACTCATTTCACATTTTGTCTTGCAATTTCACTTAATAGCGACGTAATTTGGATTTTTTTTTTTGGTCAAATATTTGTGTTCTTTGTACCATTCCTATCTAAATACACGTTATAGAATGTATAAACAAAATTCTTATATTTTACAACCTATAAAACATGATAAATACCAATACCTTGGTGAATCTACTTTTGTCCCATTTTGAAACACAATAAAATTCTACTTTGGAATTCATCCCCTCTTTGTTCCCCTTCACGTCTTTTTACATCACTATCAATCTAACATATATATTGACATGTACCCACACAATTACTAAACTACTTTGACATATAAGCACATTTAACACTATTAGCATTTCTCATTTTTGTCCCGCTTTTATCTAAAATAGCAATCTACTTTAGGATTTTATCACATTCGTTCGTGTCCATTAACGTATCTTTTTATACCATAAAATTTATTATATAAGAACTATAACCATTTACATTTACATGTCAAAATAGTCAAATATGCTAGGGTTTATCAACAGATTTTTTGCTTAATTAGTATAACGAGCTGATAAAAAAAATTCAAAGTATATTTCTATAATGGTATATGTATCAACATAGGATATTTTAAAGAATGATGTTGCTAAATAAACTCATGATGGGACATATGTGGGGTCAACCAACCATACACACCCATACATACATGGGGTTTATATAAGCTTTCCCATTAAAGAATAGTAAGTATACGATTATCAAGTTTGTGTGTGGTTTTGGATGACTACATGTACAAATACCACTACGAGATTTGACTATTTTGACATGTAAATGTATATGGTTATAGTTCTCATATAATAATTTTTATGGTATAAACAGATACGTTAATGGACACAAACCATACCCACCTATACATACATGGGGTTTATATAAGCTTTCCCATTAAAGAATAGTAAGTATACGCTTCTCTTATCAAGTTTGTGTGTGGTTTTGGATGACTAAATGTACAAATACCACTACGAGTACATTGGTATTATTGGTAAACAAATATACGAACATTTCTACTATTGATAAGGAGTTGTATGTACGTTGTTATTGTGTATAAAAAATATAAGTACATAGCTATTATGTGGAAAGATATGTTGGTTGGTTGTTATTATGTGTAAAAAAGTGTAGGTAAATTGTTATTGTAAAATAGATGTAAGTATATTGTTATTAGGTATAATAGTAAAGCATATTTTATAAGTTTTAGGCTACATATTGGTGATAACTACTATGGGTAACAGTTATAAGTATATATGTTGCCATTATGAGTAACAATTGTAAGTACATTGTTATCCGGATTGTAATTTTGCAAATAGGAAACCTTGATCAATGATAATTTATTATTATTTTTTAAAAATGGATCAAGTTGCCTAATTAGAACCGGGGATTAGTTACATATTTAATCATTTTAATAATTGTACCTGCTAGTTAAATTTCACAAACCTTAAGAGGCCAAACTGCTTAACATAAAACTGGGCTTTATGTTTCTAAACGGACCCGGTTGCATAACCCAACTCTTTGACATTCACATAGGATTCTGCAACACAGTTTCAAAACCATTTTGAAATAAACATGACATTATTTGTTTTTTCCACAATAAAATAATTTACTTTCTGAGAACTATGTTCACAGTCGTGAATGATAGGAAGATAAATGTGATACATTCACATGTATGGGCATTTCTTTTGTCCTCTAACTACAAACTAGTAAAAAACATAACTTAAACTTAAAATATAAATTGTTTATACCCTTAAATTTCAAATTTAAGGGTGCAAAACATGTGTGTACATATATATAAATTTCAGGGTCAACCGTAGGGCCGGCTCTAAGGAATTAAATATCTTTAAAAGCTTAGAATGAGCAAAAAAAGACTCTTATCGTTATTATAAATTTTTATTTTTAAATAAAAATATATAATAAAAAAATTAACCCTCGTAAATGATAGGAAGATAAATGTGATACATTCACATGTATGGACATTTCTTTTGACCTCTAACTACAAACTAGTAAAAAACATAACTTAAACTTAAAATAGAAATTGTTTTTACCTTGAAATTTCAAATTTAAGGGCGAAAAACATGTGTGTACATATATATAAATTTCAGGGTCAAGCGTAGGGTCGGTTCTAAGGAATTAAATATCTTTAAAAGCTTAGGATGAGCAAAAAAAGACTCTTATCGTTATTATAAATTTTTATTTTTAAATAAAAAATATATAATAAAAAAATTGGCCCTCGTGTAGCTTCCCCCAATATGTTTCATCCTGGATGCTTTTCCAAAATCCACCGAGATCTCCCTGGTCTCAATTCGTTTTCCAATCATCTGAAATGCGGGGTTTCAACCCAGTTGCGGAGCAAAAAGACTCCCACACAGTCTCCCCACACGACTTCTAAACGAAATCCTTATTTGTCAATAGTTGCCATCTGTTATCTTGCCAATATGGCTCTAACGACCTCCAGATCCAACCGATCGGGTCCATACGTCAAATCCTGACATCACCAAATCCAAGGCTAAAAGTGATTGTAACATGACCAAGGGTAGCCTTATATCCCAAACGACCTTAAACGGTCCATCGCTTCCTTGATCCCATGACTGCGGTGGTGTTCCTACAGTCTTATCACTGGCTCAACCATGTCTAATTCATCCAGGGAAATCCATAAACCAACCTGTGGATTTGCCACGCCCTCACTGCTGTTCCCGAAGTGGTGGGTACTACTGCTCCCCCCCCCCCCCCCCCCCCCCCCGCGATCTAACAACATTCCTATGCTATCTACCAACCTAGTGAATGCTACAACTATATTCACAATCTTACAACACTCTAACACTATCTGCCAACCTTGTGAATGCTACGGCTACACCAACAGACTTACAACACTCTAGCACTATTTTCCAACCTTGTGAATGCTACGACTACACCCGTAGACTTACAACACTCTAGCACTATCTGCCAACCTTGATCCTACTGCCAATCCAACTATACCCATCTTGGGTCGAACACATACTCGACCTAACACTCAAATGAACTTGAGTCCTAACTGGACCTCTAACCTGGTCCCAAAAACTTGCTATCCAATGCCAAGGAAATGCGTGAACCAAATGTTGGAATGTTTTCCAAACTCCCAACTCACCCAATCCTCAACCTAGACGACCACTCGACCGCCTTCCTCCCTTAAGGGGATACGAAACTCATCCTAGTTTCACACATATTCCTACTCCTGAATACCTGTTTGATTCTCCCCCACTTGGATTCGACTAAGTCTTCACAGCATACGAGAATTGAAGAATTCCCAATACTTCTCACTTTCCAATGATCGATCTGATGACAACCAACGCTTAACATCTAGTGCTCCACCACTAGCCTATCCCCAAAAGGCCACACAACTTCTAAAGACCAGATGACCACTTACCAAATACCAGCGAAACCGATAGCCCCTGATGCTTGAAATGATACCACACTCAAATCTTGAAGACCCAGAAAACAAGTGCTCTAATCAATACCTTAGCAACGAGCCACTTCCCTTGACGCTTCCATCGGCCACTCCAAGACAACTACTAAGCCACCAAATCCTGACGGTGCTGAATAACCATCCTGTAGACCCTAATTGCAGAGCTTCACATAGCCTTTGAATATATCTCTACTACGAACCGAGATAACACTGAACACCGAACCAGCAAAAGGGAAACGACCTTACAGTAACCACTAATAATTCACGGTATGCAAATGACATATGACAATATTGGAAGATATAACCCCACAGGAGCAAAGAAATAAACCAAGGATGCACTTACCCAACCCGCTACAATATTCCAAACCCAACCAAAATTCCCACAGCAATGTATAGATAAAACTGAAAGAAGGCAAGGATACATACCCACAACATCGCCTGCTGGAGTCCTGACTTCTCCTGCCTGACACTGCAGGGCCTGACTCTTATTTGTTGGGGCTCCTTCCCTACCCTCTTGACCTTCAGAGATTTGAAAAATAGCTAGAGCAAGCGCCTTCACTGATCCTCCCCTCCTCCTCAGACAGTCGGCCTTCTTGTGGCTCACCTGATTGTAGTGAAAACATAATGGGCTTGGCCCCTGAGAACAATATTTGCTAACATGACCAACCTACCATACTTGTAGCAGCCTAAACCCCTAGAACGACAAACTCCCTTGTGCACTTTCCCGCATGTGCTGCACTGACTCTGGCCCTGCTGGCCTTTCACCCGATGATCTGAAGTCTTGGTTCTCTTCCCGGGACCCTCTACTATACGCACCTGGCACGACCCTCTCTTCCCAAGGTGCTCCAAATCGATCTTACATCCTCGGACTCTGGAAGTCATATCCTTCAAGATCTAACACCCTATCAAGCTTACTAGCTCACTTGCCAACGGCTGAACTGTAATAGCTGGAGCATCCTCAGCTCCAACCGATGGGTCATGTTCTAATGACCTCTCATCGTATAATGCAATGCTTAGACTCAAGTCTCTTAGAGTTAAATTCTAGAATGGAATATACATTCCTTCATGTTCTAATGCGATATAATCACGTTCTAGCATGTAGTACTTCTAGCTACAAGCTTCTTTACTTTACCGCTGATCTTTATACTTCTATTGATCACTTCGATTATCTTTCACTTCAATCTTCCGGGTTAAGTCAGATGCTACATTAATCTTGGTTCTCTAAACCATGTAACATACTTATATAAGTCAGAATCGATTTGATATGACCACTAGGGTTGGAGTAGCAATCATTGTAACATCCCATTTAAAATATAATAATTTAATAATAAACCCAGAACCCCGAGAAGCAATTATTATTATTATTATTATATGTTATTATAGTCCAAAATTAGATAATAAATGGTGGGTCGTTGGTTTCGGGAAGCCAAATATCGAGATTTGAATCTCCAAGGGTTAAAGTGTAATTTTGGTATTATTTGGACTTAAGTTGTAAGGATTTTCAGAAGGAGGGGTTAAACGGTAATATTTGGATTTAATTTTGAAAAAAAAAAGTGTGAAGGAGGGACCAAATGTGTTGTTATGGAATGAAGTTTGAAGGGATCGGGTATATGAACTCGTCACCTTCACAAACCCTAACCCTAACTCTTCTAAACTTCAGCCGCCTCCACCTCTCTCTCAAACTTCCGGCGCCGCTACCCTCTTCTGTCGAATCCAAGACCGCCGTTGCTACCCATGGCCGGATATGTGCTAGCGCCACTTGGGTGGAACTTTCAGGACCTAAGACGACCATGGGTGGTTGTCGCCACCATCCCTCCGACGTTCCTACTCCTCCGACGCCATCCGCAGACGCAACACGTTGATTGTCGGTGATTCCATCTTGTAGCTGCCATGTGCCGCCGCTCGGTTGCTCTCGCTGCTGCTACTGTCGACGACGTGGCTGTAACACTGCCACCTTTTCCTTCGTTTGGTCGCTACTGCTATACTCGGTGGTTCGAACCACCTTCTCCTCTCCTCTCTGTTCTATTTGTGATACGACGCCACCACCGCTCGAGCAGCTTCCCTCCGCCACTTGTTCCTTCGCTGATTGGATTGACGTGGTCGTCGCCGCCACGCGGATGTTTCACTGTGGCCGACATTCTTCGTCGCTGCTCACCGCCATTGTTAAGTGTGTGTGTGTATTGGGTGTGTTTGTTCAACCATGTCTCACAATATTGTGGGTGTTTCAGGTTGCTACTGCCGGAGAAAGATCAAGGAAAAACCACCATGGCTATCGGCCATGGTGGTTGCCGCCTCAAGGACCGCCATGGAGGGTGTGTATGCTTCCGTAGGGTGTTATTTTTGTGTGTGTGTTTATTAGTGTCTCTGTGTGTGTGTGTGTTAATCGCATGGTATTGTAAATTGTAACAAGTGGAATAATGAAATGAAATTGAAAACCACCACCTTAGGGTGGCGGTGTGCTCGTCTTGTGAGTTGACTTGATTGGGGATGCTTGAAACCCTAATGAGCCTTGTGAGCCTAATGGGCCCAATGAAGCCAAATGGGCTTAGTGAAAACCCTAATGAGTCTAATGGACTCTAATTGACCCAATAGAACCCTAATGGGCTTGATGACATTCTAGTGGGCTTGATAGGCACAATAAAGCCCTAAATAACCTAAAAGTTCAACAAATTAATAAATGGACTAGTATCTAGGTTGGAAACCCTAATTAGGGTTTGGAAAACCCTAATGTAATCAAAACCCTAATTTTGGGAAATTAATGAGGACACACGGGAATTATTTAATAACTTGAAATATTAAATAATAATCATTGGCAAATATTAATCCAAGCAATATTGGACTTAATGGATTAAGTCCTTAGTGGATGAAACCCTTAATGGGTTAAGTAGGAAACTTAACCCTCACAGTCATTTTATGAGAAACCCTAATTTCACATGGGTTTATTTTTGGGCCCTTCTATTGGGCCTTGATGATCGGTTATTAAATGGGCCATACAAGATCAAGCAATTAGACTAGAATAATCTAATGGGCCTAGGGTAAGGCCCATGTAAGGGGTTTGGGCCCAATTTGGAAAATTGGGTCATAGTTTGGGCCTTAATAATTATATGATGTTGGGCCTTAGAATAAGTCCATGTATAGACCTAGGCCTAATTTGGAAAATTGGGCCATATGTTGGGCTTTGGCCCATTACTTGATTATTGAGCCTTTAGTGTGTGAGTTGGACTTTGGGCTTGGAACCCAATTATTAATTGGTGTTGTTTGATGTTGACAGTTAGGGAATCTGTCAACCAGCAGCTAGAGTTTTATTGGCGGGACTTCAACAGTGCCAGGTGAGTTATCCTCACTATATCAACAGGGTCTAAAGCACCAAGGCCGACCCTTATGGATTGTATACATATTATCTTATGATATGCTTACTGATTTAAATCCTGGTAGTTAGGATGGTGATATGCTATGCTCAGTGATCTGGTTAGGTTGGTATTCCTGGTATATAGGATGATACTATGTTAGTGACCTGTTAGGTCGGTATCTTGTGTACAGGATGTTGCTATGGTTAGAGATCTGTTAGATTGGTTTGACTTTTATATGCATAATATTGTTTGTATGTTATCCATGTGCACATGATTGTTTGTTTGGGGATTGGGTTGAGGCGGTGTCTTGCTTTGTGCGGTTGAGGCCAACATACTCGGGGCGGTCCAGATAGGTTGTAGGCCTGTAGGAGGTGGTCCAGTCATGCCGAATGCCCGACGAGCGGTTCGGATAGGCTGTAGGCCCGTAGGAGGCGGTCCAGTCATGCCGAAGGCTCGGGAGCTGTCCAGATAGGATGTAGGCCCGTAGGAGGCGGTCCAGTCATGCTGAAGGCTCGTTATGCATGTTGTTATGTATTTATATTGATACGATATTTGTTTTGGTTAGTATGGGTTGGTATTTTGGGGCTAACTCACTAAGCCTTTGAGCTTACATTTATCAATTATTGTTTCAAGTATTATGATGATTGCGGGAAGGCGAAGGTGTGATCGTGCACCTCCTTACATTTCCATGATTGATTCTGGGGATACTATGATGTTTAATTTATTTAAAAGTAAATTGTAATAACTTAATGTTTTTTCAAATGTTTTAAAAAGTTTTAAATTGACTTGAATTTTATGGGTGTTACAATCATCTTCCTAGTCATTAACGAAACAATGGTAACAACATACTTGAAAAAAACGAAATCAATTACTAGCTTCTTGGTAACCTTATGACTTTCCTTGATCCAAGTGCGAGTAATGTGCTTCTGGTAGTATAGGCCTCTACTACCATTCACACATACTCATACTTGTTCCATGTATTGCCTCACAGTTCTCAAAGTTATTATAAAAAAAAACAATTTTAACACATACAAATGTGTCCAAACAATCATAAATTTTTCCCTAGACTCTACTAGGAAATCTTCCATGCGTATCTTCAATCGTCAATTCTGATTCAACTCGGTTGGTGGTGGAAATGCCAGATGATGGGTTAACTTCATGGATTGTACCAAAAATCTTTCTTTCTGCTAATCGAAAGTGTACTTCTCTCGTACTAGACGCATTATTTATTAGACGCATTCTAAAGGCAAGATATCACTCTTACGATATCTTCTGATATGTATAATTCACTATCATAAGCCTTCTCATTTCCTCCGTTTAATCAATTCACTACGAGTCTTCACCATGACGTTCTGTACACCAAAGCAGGCATTCAGTGTATCGAGGCGAGAATATAGATAGAGGAAGGTCTAGACCCGTATTCCTCCTTATTACTCCGAAAGGTTATATGCCAGTTCTAATACCTTAATTAAACGTTTAGAGATTTCAACACATAAAGCTTCCAGATGCGGTCGGCAACAGGACATAAATCCAATCAAACGATAGCATCATAAAGCATATAATGAATCTTATAGCATAAATCATTTAACACATAAAAGCATTCTAGGCATCTTCCTTAAATAAGCTAGTGCTTGTGTCTATTCAGGTGTACTACCTAAAATATATTACACATTCAACTCATAATCACCGCTTAACATTCTAAGTTTAAGTCTAGAAATAAATCTTTATTCCTAGTTCGCTTAAACTAATGCTATGATACTAATTGTGACATCCCAAAATTCATAGTCATTTTAAAAAATTTATTTATGCTTATTTGAAAATCAGAGTATCCTTTTTAAAGAATAATATTGTGGAATTTGTTCTTAGAAAAACATGATAAATAGAGTATCAAAGCATTTTCGAAGAAATGTATTTTAAAACTTTGGGATGTCATCGTCAATATAGAAACATAAGCATAAATAGACCTTATATTTATTTACATTATTGATCTACATCTCCTTTAATCTCTCAGTATAATGTAGTTTCGTATCGACACCTGTGATACAAATAAACTGAGTGGTTTAGGTTAAGAAACCTAGTGAGTACATAGGGTTTTCAACCCAAAATAATATAGTTAATTTGTTTCTTCACATAATTTATATCAAACAATTAACCCGATTGCTCATCTCCTTTTTATTCATTTAAACTTCCCTAAATACTCATCCTATGGGTCATCTCTTATATCGTATTTACCTCTCATCTCCTTACATCGCATTTTCTTATATATTTGTTCCTAAGGATCATCACCTACATCGCATACACAATACCGATTCAGGGGTTACTCCCTCAATACATGTCTAGTAAGGGTTAGCTTATCATCTCATGAATAAGTAGTTACAACATAGTCTGAAATCATAATTCATATTAAGGGTTAGAGTATCATCGCATGAATACCTAGTTACAACATCGCCTGAACTAGTAATTCATCACCTATAAGTCATGAGCCTGCTGGTGTTGCCACATGACTTGTCTAGAATAGTCTGTGGTCGCCACCTATACTCTGGTAGATGACTACATTGCCACATCGTCGGTCAAGGTTATGGTATCTCCTCTCATCTCACATCTCCTATTTATCATCACCTAATTATCATCACCTATCTCTCATCACCCGTTGCTACCCAATATATATTTATGAGTATAAAAATATGTATACAGTTTAAATCGCATAAACATGTATAAATCGTTTATCTAGCATAGATATCAGGAACACAGATAATATGCATACATAGCACATAATTTATATTAAATACTTAATATCTATATGTAAGATGAAAGTAACTATGCACTCATTTGTTAAAGTGATGATTCCAAACTCGGGCAGCGCTTCGCTTCTAACTATTCTATTTTCCTTTAATGAAACCTACCATTATTATCGCCAAGTTTTAGTCTAATATTTATTGTAACTAATTATTAGTTTGAATTCATCATTAACTCAAAAGTCTAATTTCATGATCTATCAAGTAAGGAACAACCAGGTAGGATCATATCGGAGGTAATGTCTGTTTGGTATACGACGTATACTGTTTGGAAATCCCACTTTAAACACCTCACTAAATCACAGCCTAGACATCATCCCCGTAAGTAGATCAATAAGTATAATGACTTGGAATCATTGATAAGTCTTGTTTATAGGTTCATAATAATAATAATGAACTTAAACATAAGTTATACTTAAAGTACGGTAAGCATAACTCAACTTACAGGGGTTTAGCGAGAAACCGGGCTCTGCGGGGCAGAACTTCTGAGCCGAAAACCTCTTTTTTCTTAGAACCTTTGGACGCTCCGGGGCTTTCCTCTAGCACCTTGAGGTTACTAGGGTTTTGGGAGGCTTAGAGAGAAGTTAGAGAGAGAAGTGAAGGGGTTTTGGTGGGAATAATGAAGGCACTCTCACAAGGTATTTATAGGCAAGAATTGAGTCAAACTAGTCAAGTTTTGGCCTCCAACTCATCGAGTTGGTGCCACATGTCACCATCTGGTGGCAAGGCGTGGGGAGAAAGCAATGGTCCACATTAAGCTACATCACCCCTTTCGCAACAACACCCTTCCAACTTCTAAATTCCAGAACTTTCACATACGAGCTCCATTTTTGACATTATTTTTATCCACACGTAGGTATTGACAATATCTACAACTCTCCTTTTGACTCTATCGGTTAATTCTCGACCGATTTTAAATTTAAGATTATGAGAAGATTACACTGTTAACGACCGTGTAAATGTCATAACTTCTATATACAGACTCCGTTTTTTACTGTTTTTTTATCGTTGAACTCCTATTAATGAGATCTTCAATTCTCATTTAGGTTGTGCTGGCTAAAAATTAATGGATCCAAAATCCGAATTCTAAGTTGTGCACTGCTATGCTAAATCTTAGAAAAATCATAACTTCCTCATACGAAGTTAGATTTGGATGTTTCTTTTTATGCACGTTCTCGGTTTAATTTATACTACGACTATCATTTCGATCGATAAGTCTAAAAAGTAATTTATCAAAAATTCACTTTTTACGTTATGCGGTGTCGTGCCGGGTTTTCCGTAAAACTTCGACGGGTCATAACTTTTTCATTAAAACTCGGATTTCGACATTCTTTATATGTACGGAACCCTTGTGACATATACTATAACTTGGTTAAGATTATTCCTTCTAAATAATTTTCCATCAAAAATTCATTTTTGACGCTCGTTGTCTCTAAATGGACTAGCCCGAATCTGCGGGCGTTATAGTTTTGAGATTACAACTTTCGTGAATCTTCTATCAAATATGTCTATTTATGTGACTGGTCATTTGTACTATAAAACTAAAATGATGTTTTACAGAGTTTACCCCATTGATTCAGTGTCGGTTCCCGAATTAAGTAAGATAACACGTAATAAGTACTACGACAAGACCTTACAAGTTTTATAAACTCAAGATCTATTAGTTTTACATATAAATTTAAAATTTCTTGCACCGAATTTCAAGAGCAAAGCTGGTTGTTTTATGTATTCAGAAAGAGTGACACGTCTTGTTTTTATATAACTTGGAATTCAAAATCCAATATAAAAATGCATTTTGGTCATAAGAACAGTAAAATTTGATATAAGTGTGACTTACTTATATGTATTTGTCAAGTTTTGTAGATTTGGATTTGAACAAAATATATTTCTATACGATTCCACAAACACTTTTATAACTCATGTATTTTTATACTTTCGATCGAAAAGTGTGAATTTATAAAAGATAGTCAACCAGATAAATTTTATAAAACACTGTTGTTTATAAAGGTTCTTTGTGTCAAAATCTATAGAACTCACCAACAATTTTTTTTTGACGTATCTTAATGTGTGTATTCTCATGTTTATTAGTAGGTCGGAAGAGTTTGCACATAAGACTTTCCATTATTTTACTCTACCTTTGTAAACGTCGAATTGTTAGGCGCATGTCGCGATTTAGTAATAGTCATCGACAATGTAATTTATATTTCGGTAATAACAGAAGATTATATTTTTACTGTTCAATGTATGTGTTAAAGGCGTGTAGCAATGTCTAAACAAATAAACAATATGAAGTAAAATGTTGCTCAAATGCACAAAGGGGTTGTACAGGAAAGTGGGGTCGAATCAACAGGGACACGTCCTAAAGTCTATGCCTTTCTTGTGTAAGATACGTACTAGTCTGAAAAAAAAATCAAAGGGGGGGGGGGGGGGGTGGTGATTATTAAAACTAATTTGAACAAAATTTATAAAAGAAAATGCAATTTAAATACTTGAGAAAAATTAAAAAAATAAAAGAATTTTTAGTTTGCGATGACTCTCCTAATCATGCAAATAGTTTGATCAGCTTATATCAGAATTAATCCCAAACACATAACCGGTATAATATTTGTTACTTTTACTGATTCATAAAGAAAATTACGGATCTAAACAATCAGTTAACTAGAATGACTCAATAGCAATTAAAGTTGCCAACATAAATTGAATCAAAATCAAACATTCAGTGTTAGGGGTGTCAAACCCAACAAATAAAACAGTACAATAGACTCCAAATACACTGCTTTAATGCACTAAAAAGTAGTACAAGGCAAGCGGGGTCGAACCACAGAGACACGGGACAAAAGTCTTTACCTCTTTGCGCAAGGTACTTTGGTCACAAAGGGGGGATTTGTTTGCAAAAATCAAATAATGAAAATAACAATCAACTTTGGAACATGCAGAAAATGAAATAGATTTGTAAACAAGTTGTAAAAGTGCTTCCAGTTCTAGTTCTCAATGTTGTCATTTAACCTGATTGTGACTTGATGTAATTTGTGATTACTATTCTAAGTTGGTACTGAAAGGTATTAACACGCTCTAATACCTCTCGCTTGCCAAATTATCTAACCAAAACACACTTTTTGACTAGACCTAGCTTTATTAATTCAACCTAAACACACTCTTAGATTGTATTAAAAAATTGCATTAAGTTTTGTACAAGCTTCCCAACAATGTTCATTTCTTCTCATATGCTCGGAAGTGTGAAAACATGTGATAAATGTTCTAAAATAAGAAAACCTATTGTTTGTTACCAATCATTAACTTTATAGAACGATTAGGTGCCCTAAAAGTTAATTAACTACATAAAAATTCAATTCATGAAAGTGGCCAATCAAACACAAATCAAATTTAAGGATTCTAGTTTAAACAAGAACATAATCACTAGACTAGAATCACAAATAAAACATAAAATCATATGCTTTAAGTCAATCAGTCAACATGTTTTGAGCACGAACTAAAAACTAGGGTTTCTTAGCCACATGTGGCTAAGAACAAATGAAACAAAAATAAAGATGGAATTGGAATGTTTAATGCTTACAAAAATGAAATCAAAAGTGTTTGCAATGATTAGCTCTTCTCAAAAGCTCCAAGAAGTCTCCTAGAATCGCCCAGAGTTGCTCCAGAAACCGTTCCCCCATGAAATGGTGACATCCCCTTGTTTTAATAAAGTTCACGTGCTTTCCATAAGGCCATGCGTTTTTAGCATGGCCATGCCTTTTGCCCATGCGTTTTTGGCATGACCATTTGTCTTGACCATGTGTTTTTGGCATGACCCATGTTTTTTGCTAAAAATCAAATAAGTCTTCACTGTTGGCTCCATCTTCCGTCTAGCTTCACCATGAGTCATGTTGCTCAAATATGATATGATAAATGACAAACACGACCCATGTCGGTGTGACAAGAATCGCGTTTCAAACGTAGTCCTTTGCTATGATGACAATCCAACAATGACTCAAGTTATGTCTTCATGCTTTCCTCCATGGAATGACCGGTTCATCTTCTCTTCATGCTCCATGCTCCAAGTTCCATTCTTCCAAGCTCCAAGCTCCATGATGCCTGAAAAATAAATCAAAAATGGTGAAGTACCAGACATTCTTAATGAAATATGCAGTTGCCCAAGTAATTAACTAAATGTAAGAATTATGAAGTTGAATGCTATGAAATGGCCGAAATAAACATGAAACATAGGTGCATAAAATGCACCTATCATTCAGTTAAGCATAAAACTGATCAAACTAAACGGTAATCACAACAAAAAAATCATGCCTTGCATGAACAATTAAATCTTTTGCGAAACTGAAATCTAGGGTTTTTAGTCTGACATGGATAAAAACAAATTACATAAGATATAATTAAGTCCTAAATGATTAATCTTACTAAACTGATGATAAGATCGAATCATGTTCTACAGATCTTCACGTTGCACTTGGAATCTTCAGCAAATTGCTTCTCTGGACCCTCTGGTCGAAGTTAAAGGGACATAAGTGTTATAAGGTTCTATTTATACGTCCATAGAGTCGTCAGCCCGATCCATGATTGGGTTTTTTATGGGCACGATCATGTTTTCTTCAAATCGCGTCCAAAGCCCATTTAATGAAGTATGCTTTATATTTGGTATAGTTTTCACGATTTATGTTAACTTCGTTATTAACTTTGATGAACTTATTTCAATATATAAAGCAAGTAAAAGTCACAAAATATATAGTATGAGAACTATAACCATATGTATTTACTTGTCAAAATAGTCAAACATTGCAAGGTTTATCAATCAATTTTTCACCAAGTATAACATCCTCATAAAAAAAAATTTAAGTATATTGCTATAATGGCTATCAGGCCCGACCCTAATATTTCGGAGATCTTGTGCAAAAACTAAAGTGATGCCCCATAAAAAATTTCTTGTAAATATTATTAACTATATTTGTAACCGCTAATTCAAAAACATAAAGTCGCTAAAAACATCTCATAAATTCACTACTACAAAATAATATCTTCACTCATTGGTAATCAAATAAAACTGTAAAACTATTATAAACAACTTTTCAAAAAAAAAAACAACTCATTACTATTTTCTAAACATCGACCTTCTAGCATTTTTAAAAGAAAATTCATCTATAATATTTTTTCTTACTTTTTGGTGAGTTTATAAAATATAAAAACGTTGTCTAAAATTTATAAAGAAAACAAATTTGATTTTTTTTTTTGGATATAGATATTTTCATTAAATTGTTGATAAATTTTAAATTTATGATTAGATTTTGATTTTTGTTGATTTTTTTTTTCAGAATTAAAATGCATCTAAAATTTTAATCAAATGTTACCGGGCTAATTTTATTTATTGATAAAAAATAGATTTTACAAAAATACCAATACTATAACTATAAATTATCCCAAAAATTGGAGGCCCCCTAAGATCGGAGGTCGGGTGTGACTGTGCCGCCAGCACCACCCGGGGGCCGCCACCGATTGGCTATGTATCAAAATAGGATATCTTAAAGAATAGTAAGTGTACAATTATATTGCACATTTTTGTGTAGTTTTGGTTTACTACATGCACAAGTACCACTACAAGTATGCTAGTATTATTGGTAAACAAATATATGAACATTTCTACTATTGATAAGGAATTGAAAGTACCTTGCTATTGTGTGTAAAAAATATGTAAGTACATAGATATTATGTGTAAAGAAGTGTAAGTATGTTGTTATTGTGAAAATAAATGTAAATATATTGCTATAATGTATAATAGTAAAATATATTTTATAAGTTTTAGAGTACATATTGGTGTTAACAGCTATGGTAACAATTGTATGTATGTTGCCATTATGAGTAACAATTGTAAGTACATTGCTATCGAACTTTTGATTTTGTAAACAGGAAACCATGAGTAATAGAAAATTTACTAATTTTTTTTTTCCAAAGGGACCCGGTTGCTTAGTGGGAACTAGAGCTCTATTACATATTAATAATCGCTCCTGCTAGTTAAACGAGAGTCGGGATATTATGCACCAACCTTTAGAGATCAAATTGCTCAACATTGAACCGGGCTTTATATTACTAAAAGGACCCGGTTGCATAACCCAACTCTTTGACACTTTCACATGGGATCCAGCGACCCGATTTCAAAACCGGGTTATATTACCATTTCAATCGCAATTGTTTGCATGCATTGTGGTAGTGTAGGGATATAATACTGGTAGCTGCTTTTTTCACATAAAATAATTTACTTTGTGAGAATTATATGTTCAAAGTTGTGAATGATATGAAGTTAAATGTGATACATTCACATGTAAGGACATTTCTTTTGTCCTCTAACTACAAACTAGTAAAAAACGTAACCACTTATACTTAAAATAGAAATTGTTTTTACCAAGAAGCTAAACCAAATTAATTTGCTGTGTTGCAATGATATCCATGTGACCCTGAAACTTTAAATTTGAGAGTGCAAAACATGTGTGGACATGTATATAAATTTCAGGGTCAGGTAAACAAGAAAGAATCAACCTGTAGATTTGTGTCTACCTTGTATAAGTGTTCTTTATTCTACCTTTGCTAGCTGAAAAACAGTCATCATGTTGTCCATGTTGATGCGAACTCTTTGTTTTCTTCTTTTATTTGTACATCAAGATCATCATATGATTCAGGCATCAAGAGTTTTTCGAAAGATCAGTCATCAATCTGTAATGCCTTCCACCATAGATGAATCTTTGATCTTTAATCATCATCGTATTCCTGAGCCTATGCCTTCCACCTTAGATGATCAATCAATGATCTTTAATCATCATCGCGTTCATGAGCCTGTGCCATCAAGTTCTTCACCAACAGAAAGTGGATCGTTACCACTAGCTAATGAGCCAATGAAAGAGATAGGCGGATTAGTGCCACTACCACCAATAATACCGACGCCACGTCATCAGCCAGTGCCACCAACTTTTTGGCCAGCTAAGAGCGGACCTTCAGATGGTGGTCGAGGGCACCTGAACCCACCTCCCTCCAGTGTATAAGGCTGTTCTCCGCCCCTGAAAAGAAAGAAAAACAAATAAAGTTATGTACATTGTTGGTTTAGGCAATCCCCTTCCAACATTTTTAAGTAATACTTCGACATCTTCAGTGAACAATGGTTATATGGCCAAGGATGGTTTTTAGATTTTTCAAAAGTTGAACGAGAATTAAGTACCTGATCGTCAAAACAAAATGAGAAGTAGAATGAATGGACTTAAACGAATAAAACTTACAAAAACTAAATATTATAACAGTAAACTCTCGAACAATCATGCATATTATTCATTGGTCATC
This sequence comes from Lactuca saligna, assembly GCF_052625555.1. Lineage (NCBI taxonomy): Eukaryota > Viridiplantae > Streptophyta > Magnoliopsida > Asterales > Asteraceae > Lactuca > Lactuca saligna. Next base: position 12,978,263 of record NC_136423.1, on the reverse strand, counting down.
GTCTAATGACTCATCAAAAAAATTTTCTTTTACCATTTCAAGAAACAACTACGTTTCAAATAATTTTTACGGGTACATATGCGTTGCTTTAGGCTTAATTTTTAAAAGAAATATTTTTAAATCTATTGCGACCACATGTCTTTGCAATAGGATAATATTTTTAATTATTAGATTTATCAACGATCGATGTCACAATTACTCAACCATATGGAGGTGATATCAATGTCATCGATACGACACTATGGTCATGAGACAAATAGTTATGATCGTTGTCGCAGTAGATCTATTACGCCTCCTAAACGTGGAAAAGACACATGCGGCTGCGATTAGAAATGGAAACCAGGTCGAAGACGCCAATCCTCATCCCGATCCATTAATTCCAACGAGAAATATAAATGAATCCTTGTCCCCACCCCCAATGTGGACCGGCACTACAAGAATATACACATGTTCCTATGACATCTATGCCGACGACAAGTGTCGTTAGCTACAAATCAAGCTATACCGACGACTTGTTGTCGGTGTAGGATTGACCAATTTCTTTTGACGAGGGAATCTGTACCGATGACTTGTTGTCGCCATAGATTAAGCGGGGAAGGAAAATGTTTATGCAGTTTTCTCAAAACCTATGTCGATGAAAAGTTGTCGGTGTATGTCACAAAATATATGTTTTTCCATTTATTTATTATTCATGTAGCAAAAAATGAAAAACAATATCGTTTGTGGAAATATGTCCCGACGACAGGTCGTCGGTATAGATGGCATCCGATACATGTGATGGGTTTCCCGATGACATGTCGTTGTACGATTTTTTTTTTATTTATGAAAATATTGAAACGTTGTCGTTTAATTTAACCTTATATCGAAGACTTGTCATCAGCATACAATTTTATCTCAAAGACAAGGTCAGTCGACTCTCATTTGCAATGCCACACTGTGACATCCCTGAATTTTCACGGTCATTTTAAAACTTTTTATTTATGTTTATTCAAAACATAGTTTATTTATAAATGTGGAATTGGTACCGTAAAAGTATTTCCGAAGAAATGTTCTTCATTAATTTATTAAAACTTAGAATGTCATAACTAATATAAGAAACATAAACATAAACATGCCTTGCAATATCTAATGGCCTATACTTTCTTTAATCTCTCATCGGATCCAAACATCAAATACCTCTGTATCAGTATATGTGATACAAAGAAACTGAGTGGGTCAGGTTGGAAAACCTAGTGAGCACATAGAGTTTTCAACTCATAATATTATATTCTTTTAATTATATAATCTTCAACATTTAAATATCTCAATTACCCCGTTCCCGTTATTCTCTTCCTAATCCTAGAATAATGATCTGGAGAGATCTTTTATAAAGGATCTTTGACAACAGTCATCTATATTTCCCTAAATGATTAGGCACGAAAGTATGATAATACTTTAGACATGGCATGACAATACAAATAGTACTTTTGGATAAGCACGACAGTAGAAGGGTACTTTGGATAGGCACGACAATACAATAGTATATGAACATGGCAAGTCAAAACTTGTTATTTCGCACAGCTCTCACTAATCTATCACAACCTCTCATTTATTGTTTTACACAACCCATTACTACCCAATCATATTATTAAGTATAACATGCGATTAGATCAAGAAACAATCATATCATATTGTACAAATATATTAAATACAACGCACATAGCATTTAAGCATTTAGAATACTTGTATCTATGTTTAATTTGAAAGTAACTATGCACTCACCTGACATAAGTAGGTGACTTAAAGTTAGGGCAGCGTTTCGCCCTCAAATTTTCAAAGACCTAAATGTATAACACTAAGTCTTAGCCTAGTTTCGTAATAATAGTCTATATTCCTCACTAATCCCAATGTCTGCATCAAGATCTATCAAGTAAGGAACAACCAGGTAGGATTATTTGGAGATAGGGTCTGTTTGGTATACAGAGTATACTGTTTGGAAATCTCCTTTAAACACCTCACTAAATCCAGCCTAGACATCATCCCCGTAAGTGGATCATCAATATAATGACTCTAGAATGACAAATAAATCTTAATTATAGGTTCATAATAATGACTATGACTATAATTAAAAGTTACACTTGAATAAAATAAGTGTAACTTAACTTACAAAGTTTCTAGAGAAAACTAGGAAATTGTGCAGGCAGAATCTCAATCTAAAAGCTTTATATCTTAGACGCTTCAAAACCTCGCTAAAGTCAAAGGTATTTATAGGCTGAAAACGGTGCTCACCGTGCACTCTAACTGTGCACACCGCACAAATTATCGGAAGAGGTGACATGGTAGCTTCTGAGTGGTGACACATGTCAAGTTCTTGTGACTGTATGCGAAGAATTATACTTTCTTTAAAAATCCATATCTTCTCCATATGAGCTCCGTTTTTTACGCGTTTTATATCCATGCATAGCTATCGATGAGATCTACAACTTTCACTTAGACTCTTTCGGCTAATTTTTACTTAATTTTTAAAGCTATATTTTTAATAGGCCTAGACTGTTAAAGTCCGTTAAAAATTCATAATTCTCTCGCCCGACGTCATTTCTTGACTGTCTTTATATCGATTGACTCATATTATCGAGATCTTCAACTCTTATTTATATTGTTTTTCCTAACAATCGACCGATTTCGATTTCGTTTTTTGAGCCAAATAATGTTACGCTGAAACTTGGAAAAATCATAATTCCTCTCACAAAGTCGTATTTAAGTGTTCCTTATATGTATGGAATCTTTGTCACATATACTATAACTTTGGTTAAGGTCATTTATCCTAAATAACCTTCTATCAAAAATCGTTTTGTTCACTTATAATATCTTAAGCATCTAGCCTGAATCTGCGGGTGTTACACACACCCTCTCATCACTCTCTAATTGATCGATTGGCGTTTCTTAGAAAAACGACCACTCCAGATACTCCCCTTCACTTCATTAATTGGTGACGATTAGGTATGTTTCTTGGTCCTTCTTTGCATATGTGTTTCTGATTGCTCATGTTTTTTTTCCCTAATTTGGGTTTTTCGGTAAATATCAGCCATCACACCACCGGAGGGCCACCTTCAGCCTCTATAGTTCGTTACTATGGTTCAACAACCTACACTGTTGGCTGGGAAGTATGTCCCTACACCAGAGATAAGGTATAAGGTCCTGATTTCTTTTTTTTTTTTTTCTGATTTTTGTTGGAAGTCTAATTTTTTTCATGTTTATGCCCACTGTGATGGTTTGTATAATTATATGAAACTGAAATTGAATATAATTTTTTTGATTTTGTGTATAGATATATTATATAATTGTATGAAACTAGAATTGGATGTATAAAATGTAAAATGTTTATGATTGTGTTAGTTATTTAGGTTTATTAGTTTAAGTGCATATAAAATGAAGTGATAAAGTGTTTAATTTATTAGTTAAAGCGTTTGTATTTAATTTCATAATAAGTGCGTTTAATGTGTTTATATTATCATGATAAGTGCATAATTTGTTTTGTAAGTGAATGCTTAAAGAATAATTGCTATTGGTTTGTACTTTAAAGTGCTTAATATGTTTTTATTTTCATGATGATAAACTTTAAAAGTGCTTAATTTTATTAATGACTTAATTGTAATCATTATTACATTAGTTTAATTAGATAATATGATTGATTAAAGTACAATATCATGATTGAAAAAAAAAACACAAAAGTAAATTGTTAAATAGAAAAAAATATATATATTTAAAGTACAATGTTCTATTTGAAAAAAAAAATAATAATAATAAGATGTTATAAACAATATAAATATGAAAAGAAGTGAAAATAACATGTTTTAATAAACAAATTAATAAAAGTATGTTGCTATAAAAGAAACCTAACTGCGAATGTTATTAATAGCAATGTACTATTAGTTAGTTTACTAAGCATTATATTTTCATTTATTTTTCATATTTATAATAGAAAAAATATATTTAAAGTACAATGTTATCATGTATAATCTAATAACTTAATTGATTAAAATACAATCTTATTATAAAAAACCAATAACAAAAAATAAGTAAAAATAGAATGCTTTAATAAAAAAAAACTAACATAATTATGTTGTTATTAAAGAAAACCTAACTGCAAAGGTATGACCATAATTAACAAAAAGATGAAATTAATAAGAAAATCAAATTAAACGGTACATTATTTAAACCATAATATTATGTAATATAATATTGATGGTATTGATGGATAAAGAGGCATTTGTTTAAGGATTGTTCCAGGAAGTTTCCAAGATCATGTAGAGAACGTTGGAACGATATAGAATACTCAAGGAGTTTCCAGAGAGATTGAAAACACACTACGTGCCCCTCAAAGATGCTAGAGAATTATGTAAGTCCCTAAAAAAATATGGAGCGACCAGGAATAATCCAAAAGATGCAAAACGATGCTAGAACAACTTCGAAGATTTTGGAGCGATCTAGAACACGCTAGATCATACATGAATGACTTAGATAATATAGGAACGTTCTAGAAATCTCTAGGACGTCGTAGACTAGTACGGTATATTTTAGAACCTTATAAATATAAAGATCATGTAGGAACGATCTAGAATAGTCAAGAAAGATCGGGATCTAGACACCTTAATTTGAGGAGGTGTAAGAACCCTATAAATAAGGGTGGATCCATTTGTAGTAAAAATTTGAGAAGTTGCCTTGTAAACTAATTGAGTTCTATAGTAGAACCTTTCTTTCTTACGTAAAAGTGTTCTTTATCGTTTCTCTTGCTTCCTTGAGTTGTTAGTACATCTAGATAGTCAAAGTTAGTGTAACTTAGTCGGAGAAACACTAAGTGGCATACAAAATTGACTAGTCGAAAGAGTCATCCCATGACACGTGGTATCAGAGCCAAGATTTTGACCAAGAAAGGGACCAAAACGATGCAAGGAGCAAGTGAAGCAGTCAACTTTCCCCCTCTCATCGAGGATAAGGGAAGGAAAACCAAGAATATGGACCAGTCGGTAGATGCCTTGGAAAGATTAGAGAACAAGCTAACAATGGTGGAGATTAACGTAGGTGAGATCCTTGAGTGGAAGGATACCGTCAATTAGTTCTTTGCAGAGATAAATGACACAAGAGATGGGTTAAAGGAGACCATTTATGTCATCAAGGAAGAAGTCCTTGGAGTTATAAACACCTTGTGGAATGAGTTCTGTGAGAAGGTAGCTACATTACAACACAAAGTAAGTTTATGCAAGGCAAGAATCTGCAGAGGAGCCGTTGCGAGAACTTTGCCGCACACTGAAGCATCCAACCAATGAAGTATGGAGGTAAACACGACCCTAAAGAACCTGAAGAATTATTTTGGTTGATGTAATGCTACTTCAATGCTAGTTAAGTGAAGGACGACAAGACGAAGGTAGATAATGTCGCCCTTTATCTATGCGAAAGTGCAACTCTATGGTGGAGAAGGAAGCACATAGATATTGAAAAAAGCTTATACACCATAGACACATGTGAAGAATTCAATAGACAACTTAAGAGAAAATTATGCCCACATAATGTCGAAGACAGAGCAGTAAAGAAGCTTTGTGGGATAAAGCATATTGGATCCACCCGAGACTACATCGTCGAGTTCATGAGCTTAATGCTAGAGTTACCCGACATACATGAGAAACACAAACTTTTCTATTTCATGGATGGACTACAATCTTGGACTTATAATGAGCTAAAGAGGAGAAATGTTAGAGACATCAACGAAGCTATTATCGTGGCAGAAATCTAATGGAATTTCGAAGAGAAACCACAGTTAAGAAAAATAGTAGGGGAGATCAATCTATGTCAAAACCACAACCAAATCAAGACATACCCCAACCCTCGAATACAAAATGAAAATCAATCAAATGAAAAAATAAAAAAGGAGAACGAAAGGTGGTTAGGTGTTACATGTGTGATGGTCCTCACTTGATCCGAGATTGTCTGAAAAAGAAGACCTTCTATGCGATGGTGTTGCAAGAGGAAGAAGAAGAAGTACAAATTAGCTCAATGTGTCTCTTAAACTCGATAACGAAGGATGGTATAAAATCAATTAAAGGGGACAAAACAAAAAGAGGATCTCTCATGTTCATCGGAGCTAAAGTAAATGCAAGTAACACTAAGGAGCTAGTAGATTTGGGAGCTATACGTAGTTTCGTTGCAGAAGAGGAAGCCAAGAAGTTAGGTATTCATTATACAAAGGAGTCAGGTCGGTTGAAGGTTGTTAACTCTTCACGGGACGACTCCTTTGACTACTCAATTTCGTGTGTCACTTACGGTTTCTTCGACTAAGTCAGGTTAACTTCGACGATCTAGATATACTAACGACTCAAGGAAGCAAAGCATTCATGTAGGATCTAGTGTGTTCTAGATCGCTCCAATGTCTTCCAAGTTGTTCTAACATTGTTTTTCATCTTCTAGATTATTCCTCTTCGCTCCATATTTTTTTCGCGAACTTCCACTTTGTCGGAGAAACACTAAATGGCACACGAAATTCACTAGTCGAAAGAAGCCATGAAATTTTGATTAATTTGTCGATCTGTGGAAGAGATAGACATATAACTGGTAAGATTATCCATTTCTTCATAATCGTTTCAAGCTAAGAAACATATTAAAAAAAACAGATGAAAATTTTCAAAGAACAATAACCCATTTGTTGTTCCTTCTTTCAACGTTCAACGACTGCAATCTGTTGTTAGTTTCATCTTGAAACACATATTATATCGGTAATAACCTCTCTTTCCAATTCAATATATTTTAATCCTTTGTTTTGTTATGAACTGTAACACTCTCTTCCACTTCATTTTTTGTTATAGATTATTAAGGCACATCTTCTTCTTTATGAATCCTAAGTATTAATATCTAGTGAAACTCCCATTCAAGGGTTTAATCAGAAACACCCATCTATTTTTTCTTTACATCTATGTTAGATAATCGATTGATTGATTCTCAAAAGACAATTACATAAGAATATAGAGAAAATACCTAAATATAATGGCTAAACCCTAAAGGGCTTCGGCCTAAACTCTAATCATTAACATCCCCCCGCAGTTTGATCGGGTGGAGACGTTTAAACTAGAAAAATAAACAAAAGAAGAAAACATAAAACCTAGATGAAGATAGCGGCATCGGTGTGGTAGAGCTCTAATAATGGCGGCTAAAATTGACTGCTCGTCGGAGAAGAAACAACGGCTATATGTGATTCCATATTAGAAAAAGAGAAGACCGGCAACAACAGCGATGATCATGCAACCAACGACAAAGGAGTCCAGCGAAAGGCAGTGAGAAAAAAAAGGGCTCGAGTTGTGGTGGACAAAGTCAATTCTGGCGAGATCGGCAACTGCAATGTTGATAAAGAAAAAAACGAGTACAGATCAAAGGTTGTCCGATGAAAAAAGGTGCCATTAGAAGGAGGCAACAACAACATCAGAAGGGGATGAATCGAAAAATAGACCTGAAGAAGTGGTCAGCCGAGGAGGAGGCAGAAAGCTTAGAGGCAGTGGTCGTCTGAGGAGGATGTAGAAGTAGACGAGGCAGTGGAAGAAACCGATGAAAGAGCTCTAGTTTGGTGTCGGTGGATATTTTATTATTTAGGCGGAAAAGAGAAGAAAGGAAAAATGTAGAGCATAATGAAGGCACCCCGACGACTATTAGAGAAGGTTAAAGAAGGTGGAAGGCAGTGGTTGTGGGTTGTGGTCAACAACAGGATTTTAACCTAGAGCTCTAATACCATATTAGATAATGGGTTGATTGATTCTCAAAAGACAATTACATAAAAATATATAGAAAATACCTAAAAATAATGGCTAAACCCTAAGGGGGTGTTTGGTACAGGGAAATGAGAGGAGGGAAATGGAATTGTTTCTATTTCCTTTGTTTGTTTTCTATTAAAATGTAGAGAATTGAGAAAAAAATGGATTCCATTTCCATGAGTTTATTTCTCTATTATTTAGAGGGAAATGTGAGAATTGAGGCTTGAAGGCCTCCCAAGAAAAGAAAAAAAAGCGGAGATTTGAAAATCAAAGAATTCTCTCCCTAGTTCGATCCATGTACACATTTTTTTTTTGCTTCAATTTTTCCCCTTCCACCTTTGATTTCAACTGCACGTCGTCTTCTGCCTTTGATTTCATCTTTTTTCTGCTAGAATTTTTCCGCTTCCACCTTCGATTTCAACTGCACGTCGCCTTCTGCCTTCGATTTCCTCTTTGATTAGTGACCGGACATCGGCCCAGGTATTCCTCATTCCTTCTGTGTCGATCTTATTGTGTGATTATGCCCTTAAACAATTTCTTCTACCTATCGATCTTGGTAACCCATAATTCTCCAATTAAGGTAACTTTTTTTCCGTATAATCAATTTAACTGCTCATGTGTTCTAATTCATTAGTTTTTTTTTTTAATTATAATGTGTTTTGAGTGTTTATGGTATGATCGATTTCAGTGAAGAAGATGATAGTAAAGCAAGGAGTTTCTTGTTTTTTAAATTACGCACCTACGGGAGTGCAATTTTCATGGTGAAATACTGCTTTCGGAACATTGCTTTTGAAGTTAAAATTACATATTTGACATTTAAAAGTCAAACTTGAAGTTTCTTTTGGAAGTCATAAGTCAAATTTGGAGTTCTTGATGTTGAAATATAGCTTCCATATAGTTTGATAATTAACATGTTTGTAGGTTTAATCCACAATTATTAAAAGGTATTTGGTAAAATATAACTGAGAAAATGACAAATTAGAAATATAAAAATGCTTAATGTGAGAAAGTAATATTTCAATCATAATGAAAATATCCTAAAAGAATGTCTGATTGAAAACGATAAACATGGTTAAAAAAATTATTTCCATTCCACTGTTTAATAAAACCAAACAAGAGAATTGATTATCGGGTAAGTCTCTCCGGTGAATTCTTAATTGTACCAAACAGAGGAATCATTTCTCTTTCCCCATCATAATTCTCTTTCTCTACATTTCCATTTCTTGCTTCAATTCCTTTTCTTTGTACCAAACACCCCTAAACCCGACTAAACCCTAATCATAACAATCTCAAACATATAAACCCCTCATTTGGATTTGCAACGAATGACTTTTTCTTGTTACACTCGATTAGCCTCATCATGGCAGATAACCAATTGTACGTATGTGAACTTTTTACATCTACTTTTTATTTATGAAGAGTAATAATTGTTCATGATTTCTATGATTCATTTTGTTAGGGTTCCTCTGTCCTCGAATTGTTCACCAATTTATGGTCGCGAGAGAATACAATCAATTTGCGTTCACATTCTTTCAAGAATCTGAGATGGTTGTTGACATTAATAATGCACATATCTCGTAAGTATATATCTCGTATATGATTTTAACACATTATAAATTACTACTATTACACTTAATAAAGTAGCTAGATATAACTAGTTGTTTTTTATTATTATATTTTTAGGCCTAATATGTATAAAATTAAAATATAGGGACTAATTGTGATAAAAAAAATCAGGGGGGCCACAACCCCCTTATCCCTAATAAAGATCCGCTTTTGCACATATTCCCTAACCTCTCTCTCTCTCTCTCTCTCTCTATATATATATATATATATATATATATATATATATATATATATATATATATAGGGTTAAGTTCAAATAAGAACACTATTTAATGTGAGAACGTGAGAACACTACTTTATGTTACTATTCTACTATGAATTTAATATGTATAGTATTATAGTAATTATAATATAAATATATTCAATTTTATATTTCTATTCTACTATAAAATTTATATATATGTGTGTAGTAATTTAGTAATTCTAATGTGAATGTTAAATATGTGATTGTTCATATATTCGGTTGTAACATTCCGAGTCCAGGAGTGCAAGTTTGGGGTTCAAAGTGTAAATTTGAAGGTCAACTCGGCGATTCCATGGGTGGACTCGGCGAGTAGGGTCGCGACTCAGGTCGCGTGTTAAGTGGCCAACTCGGCGAGTCCAAAGCTGGACTCGGCGAGTAGGCGTTGTGCGAAGAAAACTCTAATTTCAGGGGATGAGCCCTATATAAAGGACATTATACCCTCTCCCCAGCCTCCTTACCTTCCCTTGAAGTCCAGAAAACCCTAGAAACGTGATTGTGAAGGATTTGAGTGCATTTGAGCCTTGGAGAAGAAAGTTAGAGGAAGATCTTGGAGAGTTAGGAGGCTTGGAGCAAGAGGATTTGCTTAGATTCAGATTCCTTGCTGTTGGGGGCTTCTCCTTGAGGTATTATCTCGTTTTTGGGTTGCTATTCATGTAGATTCATCATTTTTGGGTTGTATGGAAAGTTTGGCTTGTGGTATATAGAGTTTGAAGGTTAGATCTGAGGTTGCTACCTTAGATCTGGAATGGAGAAGGTCTTGAGGGCATTAAAGTCCCTGTTATTGAGTGATTGGTGAAGCCATCTTGTCCTAAACCCTAGCCCTAGAGTGTAAAATGCCTAGATCTCTTTGGATTCACGTAAAGTTTGCCACTTTACGTGATGGAGGGGTTGTAGAAGGGTAGATCTACGTTTTGGATCAATTGCATGGCCCGAAAGGCTTCTGTATGGGTTAAGAACAAGTGGTACTCGGCGAGTCACAAGGGTGTATTCGGCGAGTTGCTTGAAGGCGGGCAAGAACTCGACGAGTTTGAAGAACAACTCGGCGAGTTGGATGAAGATAGCCTTGGACTCGGCGAGTCTGTTCTTGGACTCGGCAAGTCTGTTCTTGAGGTCTTATCCTTTCCTGGTTAAGCTAAGAATCGGTGAGTCAAGGGATGACTCATTGAGTTGGAAGGGGGTCCTTTTCAGTATTGAGGGACTCGGCGAGTAGAGTCAGCCAGAAGGTTAACTTTGACTTGGACCAAGAGTTGACCAGTTGACTTCTAAGGGCATTTTGGTAATTGTTGGCTTTTGTTTGAGTTTAGTGTTGGTGCTAGCCAGTGGTGGAGATCGTGTTAGTGGTCGGAGCATCTCGATCTTATCTTTCCAGTCAGTAGTTGCGAGGTGAGTTATCCTCACTATATCAACATGGTCTAAGGCACCAAGGTCATCCCTTTATCGGATTGTAATCCGGGTATTGTTGTTATGTTGTTGTTTTACTATGTTTGCATCCTAGTAGTTAGGATGGTATTCGTTAGAGACTTGGTTAAGGTCGGTATCCTGGTATATAGGATGATGCTATGCTAGTGACCGGTTAGGTCGGTATCTTGCTTAGAGTATGCTGTGTTAAGTGATCGGCTAGATCGGTTTGATTGAATATGAATTGTTATATGATTGTATGTTTATGTGCACATGGTTGTTTGACTGGGGTTGGGTTGAGGTGCGACCTGCTTTGTGCTGTAGGCCAACATACCCAGGGCGGACCGGTTATTCCGAAGGCCCATCGAGCGGTCTAGATAGGCTGTAGGCCCCACGAGGGCGGACCAGACGTGCCGAGGCTCGGAGAGTGGACTAGGCCGACTGAAGGCCTGATGCGGGCGGACCAGTCATACTGTAGACTCAGAGAGTGGACCAGGTGGGTTGAAGGCCCGGTGCAGGCGGACCAACCACACTGCAGACTCGAGGGACATGACTAGACTCGGAGGGTGGACCCGGTGGACTGAAGGCCCGATGCGGCGGACCAGTCACACAATAGACCCGATATGCATGGTTGTTCTGTGACCGGTTATGATATGACATGTTATATGTGTATGGTATATGTGGTTAGTATTTTGGGGGTATCTCATTAAGCTTTCGGGCTTACAGTTGTGGTTTAATGTTTTTCAGATTCTTCAGGAGATCGTGGCAAGGCAAAGGCGTGATCGTACCGCTCCTCGTGTTTATGTTTTATGATATGGTTCTGGGAATACTTTGATAATAAATGTATTGAAAACCTTTTTGTAATAATATTATTAAAATGGGTTGTTTTTGAAAAGTTAAAATTTTGTTGAAATTTTTGGTCGTTACATCGGTGATAAATAATGTCATAAAGTTTTACATACAAAATCTTAATGTGAATATTAATGTGTGATTGTTCGTATATTTGTTGATAAATAATGTCATATCATTGTATATACAAAATTCATAGTAGAACAGTAACATAAAGTAGTGTTTTCACGTTCTCACATTAAATAGTGTTCTCATTTGAACTTATCTTTACTACTTATAAAAGAAATCTCACTATTTCTATAAATAAATTGAATATAATAATATTATTTTTTTAAGACGTCCAAACTATTAAGCTTGAAGTACAACCCATTTATAATATAATAATATAAAACTTTAACCCTATCTTTTATCCCCTAAAAATCTCGTATCAAATTAATAGAAGAATTCATTTGCAAATTGAACCCGTCAATCTCAACACTTCAGCCATTTGAAGCGGTCAATGTCAACAATTTATAGAGGATCTCTTCTCTCACATTGGTAACAAGTCATCTCATAATATCTATCTTCGTAATCCCTTCAAAGTAAGAAATATACGCACATTCTCTCGAAGAACCATAACCAGTAACCAGGAAAGTATAACCACCACCACTACAGCCGCTCGGCCTTCTTCCGCCTTCAACCAACCACTATCACGACTACCGCCCTTCCTCTCACCCACGACATGAACTTTCTTTTGGAACATAACATTTTTCTTTAAAAACTATCGTTGAAAAAAGCTATTTGTCCCCGCCGCTGTGCGCGGGTAACGGCTAGTGTATATATATATATATATATATATATATATATATATATATATATATATATATATATATATATATATATATATATATATGGGAAAAGTGAATATACCCTTAAGGGTATATAAGCTTAGGTACCCAACTCACCATAATACGTCGTTTTGTTTGATATATTTATTATAATGTTCTTCAACTTCAATCCTTAACTTGATTTACTTTCAAGATTTTCAAAATTTTATTATTATTTTCCTCTTACATCACATCTTTTTTACGACCATCAATTAGGCTATATATATTATAGTTGAAAATGAAAATTATGTAAAAGAAAAATAAATGTGAAATTTATAAAAATCTTTTAATGAAATCAAGTTAGAAGTTGAATTATAAGAACATTAGACAATTACAATGTATATATATGATACAAAACGATGTAGTATGGTGAGTTTGAGTATCTAAGCATATATACCTTTAAGGATATATTCACTTTTCTATAAGGAAACTACATGAATACAAATTAATTTTAATAAATACATAATATATAATCGTTAATAGACATATCTTTTGTCCTCAAATCACAAGGAAATAACGTGAAAACTTAAACTTAAAAAGATAAATTATTTTTGGTAAGTACATAAAAAAAAATTGATTTGCAGCGATGCAATGATATCCATGTGGCCATGAAATTTGACTTTATTGGTGCAAAACATGGTCGGGCATGTATATAAATGTCAAAGTCTGATCTGCACTAAGCAAGAATCAATCTCTAGTTCTGCGTCTACATTGTATAAGAATTTTTTTGTTCTACCTTTTCTAGCTGAAAAACAGTCACCATGTTGTCCATGTTGATGCGAACTCTTTGTTTTCTTCTTTTATTTGTACATCAAGATCTCCATTCAGTTCATGCAACAAGAATTTTCCGGAAAACCAGTGAATCAGTGATTCCAGCAGAAAGTAAATCAGTGTCACTGCCACAAGTTTATGGGCGAACCCAAAACAGCCACGCGCCACCTGCTTTTTGGCCAACAAAGGATGGACCATCAGATGGTGGTCGAGGACACTAGTCTTATGTTTTATAGAGTCAGTTATGTATTGTTGGTTTAGGCAATCCCCTGCCAACTTTTTAAAGAAATTAATAGTATGCATGTTCAAGTGAAACGTTGCATTATGTTCGAAGGATGGTTTTCAGATTTTTCAGAAGTTGAATGAGAGTATTTATGTATTTGATTCTCAAAACAAAATCATTAGCGTAGCTGGGCTAAACTGAATAAAACATAAGCTTAATCTTCTAATAATCTCCCAAACATTCATATAATTAATTATTCATCGTCTAATTCCGTACATCAGACTTAAATCAAGACTATACATATAATGATTCATCCATCTTCTCTTCATCGCCATTATCGGACATTGTATTCTAGGTTGTCGATTTTAGCATCCATCTTTTCGGAAGTCTCAATGTGGAAGCAACATTTCACCTCAAGATCTAATATGGAGCTCAACACAGTGTCCTGGTCCGAAGATATAGTGGGCCTAGGGCGGAAAAAAAATGAACCTCTAAAGTTAAAAATAGACAAACTATTATAAAATTCACTATTAATATTAAAAAGCAAAAATATTATCATAACATTACAAAAACAAGTGATTTAAAGAAAAATATTTTCCTACAATTTTTAGATAAGTTGATTTCTCTCTCTCTCTCTCTCTCTCTCTCTCTCTCTCTCTCTCTCTATATATATATATATATATATATATATATATATATATATATATATATATATATATATATATATATATATATATATATATATATATATATATATATATATGGGAAAAGTGAATATACCCTTAAGGGTATATAAGCTTAGGTACCCAAACTCACCATAATACATCGTTTTATTTGATATATTTATTATAATGTTCTTCAACTTCAATCCTTAACTTGATTTACTTTTAAGATTTTCAAAATTTCATTATTATCTTCCTCTTACATCACATCTTTTTGACGAACATCAATTAGGCTATATATATTATAGTTGAAAATGAAAATTATGTAAGAGTAAAATAAATGTGAAATTTATAAAAATCTTTGAACGAAACCAACTTAGAAGTTGAATTATAAGAACATTAGACAATTACAATGTATATATATAATACAAAACGACGTAGTATGGTGAGTTTAGGTACCTAAGCTTATATACCCTTAAGGGTATATTCACTTTTCCCTATATATATATATATATATATATATATATATATATATATATATATATATATATATATATATATATATATATATATATATATATATATTCTAGAAATTTTGAGCCCCCTTAGAGACACGGACCCTGGGCGACCGCCCGGGTTGCTCACCGTCTGGGTTGGGCCTGACAGTGTCATTTGGACTGGTGGTCTTACGACCATGTTTCCTTCACAAAGGTTTTCCGAAACAATTTAGAAATTTTACTTTTCACTAGTACTTATCGTCGGGCACAAGGTTGACGAGAAATTTTGTTACTCTTTTTGCATTGATGGGGATTCTAAAAAGGTTATGTTGGCAGCATGTCGTCGTGACAGTTTTTAAGTGGTTTCTTAGTTTTAGTTTTAATTAAAACAAATTTTAGTAGAATATTTTGTTTATTCATAAGAAATTTAAAGAATAAAATTGTTTACATCGAAATGGAAGGAAAATGAATAACAAGGTACTCCGCAAACCCTAATATTTTTAAAAACTATATCCATAGATATTTTAAAAAACTACATTCATAGATATTGAGGTCATAATATTACTATACATGGTATGTTTGATTATGTTGAGTACCTCCACACCTTCCAATGAAACCCAAAGTATCAAAATGAATGATACAAACATGATTATCCATAGATATTTTCTCGTGTTTAGTCACTTTGCACAAGATGGGGTTTAAAGGAGTCTATCTTGGTGTCAATCCTTTGTTCCTCTATCATGCAAGAGGGAAACCTACTAAATCCATACATGTGTGTTTCCTTCTTGTCCATCCAAAAACCAAAACATCATCTGGTGTGACTGGTGATCTTCTTTCCAACGGATCAGTTAAAAATTCACATATGCTTCTTTCTTAACGAAACATATCTAAGTATTAGGGGCTATAAACAACCCTAACCATATTGTGTTGGTGTTTGAAACATGGGAGCTACTACAATGTAGGACATGCTCACAAAGAATTCCACATGCCTTACAACAAACAAGGCGTATCTCATCTACTAGAAATAATGAAATCATTAGTTGAGACATAAGGATATTGGTGACATATGTTAGCCTAAAATATCTATAGGGTAGCTAGAAGAAAAATCTTGAGATAGTGTTGCTTGTAGACACTAAAAAAACTTTTTTTATCTAATGGTCAGTCGGTCATGTTGAAGTGTGTTTTGATGTCCCTGTCAATTTGACTAAAAAAACTCACTCACTAATACATGTTGGCCTTTACGGATGGTGTTCTTGTTAATGACACTGCAAACGTCAAGGCTCTAAATCACGTCACGAATATAATCCAAAACACAAAAATAATCAGAATCAATACCAAAATTGGGTCCTAGTTAAAGCCATAAAATCATTGGATGAACCTATATTTCATTTCGGAGTATAGCCCCATACCACCAAACTTAATTGGTAAAGAAGAGAGCTATTATTGGATATCTCAAAATAAAAGTCCTTCACAAACCACCACATATATCCTCAATCGGCAAGTGTAACCATGTTAAATAAATAAAAAACTTCAATTATGAATATCTTTTTGGTACATAAAAACTAAAAAGAAATATTGTTCTTTTTGGGTACTTTTTGGTATGTCACTTTGGCTCTTGTTTGTTGGAAACCGTGTTAGGATGCCTGGTGATTCTATGTTACTCCAGTTTGTGTAGTAAATTTCATAATACCATGGGAGGTAAATTTAACGGCCCAGAGAGAGTTGAGAGAGCTGGTGTATGGTGTATCAGAACATTCCAGAATTATGGTGTATTGTAATGGTGCTTGGACGATGAAAAACTTTGTGCTAACGATTTTGGTCTTCTTTCTTGATTGACCTTCTAGTGTTATGGGTAATAGGATGTCTTTAAGTTCGCAGCTCAACATTTTTTTCGCATGGTTGAGAGTTAGCCCTTAGGCATTATTTTATTTGTTAGAAGTAGTGGCTGAAAATTGTGTTTACCGAGCTACCCAATAATTCCTTTGGGTATATTCACTGCGTATGAAATACTATGTGATTTTTGTTGATCATTTTTACCATATCATTTAGTATATCCATTGTGTATGAAATCAAACGACTTTTCTAAATTTCTCCACTTTAAAGCATATGTCAAAAATTAATTAAAAAATACAATCATTCCATTGTGACAATGGTAGGGAATTCAACAATGTCCAATTCAATCAACTTTGTGTATCTAATGACATTTACTTCTGATTCTCCTGTCCTCGGGCCTCCTAACAAAATGGGAAATTCGATACTAGCAATAATACAGCTTGACCTCTTTCTTTTTCATGCTCATTTACCCCCCCTCCAATCACACACACACACATTTGGTCGAAGCACTACAACTCGCTTATGTGTGTTTGGATGTCTGTTACCCACACATTATCACTTCTCATAAACTTACTCCAAGAACTACACCATGTAACTTTCTTAGATATCCCTCCAACCATCGAGGATATAAATGACACGCCCTAGCCACCAACAACATAATCATCTCATAACATATCATATTTGATGAACCAACTTTCACATTTGGTTCCATCACACCAAACAATCCACCCTCCTACAATTTTCTTGAAACAATCGATGACTCAACCTCATTTGCAAACTCTTTTCTTCATCGTCCTCCATAAAATTCACTCGTATCTGCTTAGATAATATTGATGATATCAAATCACCAACAATCTTATCTTGATTTTTCTAACAGCAAATGCGATTCTTCACTTTTCATATACAGATAGGTGCTCATATTGCATATCTTATCTTGTATATTGACAACATTGTTCTGAAGGTTTCATTAGATAGTCCCATGAGACTGGTTATTGGTATTTTCACCACCAATTTTCCCCGATCTAGGCGATTTGAACTACTGTCTTGACATTATCGTCATAAAAGATCAAATATGCA
Organism: Lactuca saligna; assembly: GCF_052625555.1. Taxonomy (NCBI): domain Eukaryota; kingdom Viridiplantae; phylum Streptophyta; class Magnoliopsida; order Asterales; family Asteraceae; genus Lactuca; species Lactuca saligna. Next base: position 12,960,445 of record NC_136423.1, on the reverse strand, counting down.
TGTTTATCTCCTAACAAAAGTATGTTATAGATATTTAGATCGAGCAACAATGTTGAAGTACAAGCCTGCTTAGACCGTTGTAGACACGTTAGCCAAACTTAATGGCTAAGTCCCCCGGTTGTTGATTCAATTCTTTACTATTGATTCAATTTTTTATTGAAGCCTTAATGGCGCATTACAATACCTATCTTTTACTTGATCAGATCTCACATATGAAGTTCAACAAATATGCATGTTTATGCACCATTCTCGAGAACCTCATCTGATTTATCTCAAGTGAATTCTCAGTTATATACGTGGAAATTGATAAGGACTTCGGTTGTTTGCTCAGCTAGCCACATGTCTTACTGCATATTCAGATATTGATGAGTTAGTTGCCTCACCACCGAACGTTCTCCCTCTGAAAATTGTATCTTTCTCGAACATAACCTCTTATCCTGGTTGTCCAAAAGATAAGGAACCATTTCTTTGATCGAGTGTTGAAGTCGAATACACAAAGTTGCAAATGCAATCACAGAAACATCTTGGATTCAAAATGTGATTTGTGAAACTTCAATAACCTACATGTCATGCCACCATTATTTATTGTTATAATGTCTGTGTTGTGCACCTTTCTTCCAATTCAGGTCAACGCCACCAAACCAAGCATATCGAGATCGATATAGATTTGGTTCAGGACAAGGTAAAAATGGGTTAGATACAACTTTATCCTTGCCTCATCTTCTCACCGGTTTGTAGACATCTTCACCAAATGGTCTCTCTCCTTTGTTTCTTTGTTTCCTTTCCAACTATCATATTATCAATAATACAGACCACATATGACATCATATCTTTACTTTTCAAATTAACAACATACAATTAAAAAAAAAAACATAAACATTTAAAGTTAGAAAAAAGAAACCTATTTATTTAATAAAAGAGGATTACAATCTTGAAGACATTCCTCCTGCAACCACAATCGTCTCACCGGTTACATACAAAGCATCATCAGATGCCAAGAAAGCGGTGGCTGCCGCCATGTCTTCCACCGTCCCTAGCCTCTTGAGTGGTGTCTTCTCCATAATGGCGTCTCTCTAACAACACAAACAAATTTAAATCAGTTTCATCAAAACACATGAACTAAGCTTCAAAATGCATGCATTTTTTTTCTATCTTTTATATGTCAGATATAATTATATTTGAAGAAAAAGAAGAAGAAGAAGAAGAGGCTTACAATGGTATCATTATCAGTGATGAAACTAGCAAAGTGTGTAGGCACAGTCCCTGGTGCAACACAGTTCACACGAGTATGTGGGGCCATCTCACTTGCAAGCGCCTACACAACAATAACAATTAATAAAAAAAAAAATTAAATAATTTTTAAGAAAATACGAATACTGAAATATGTATATGTAGTTTAATAATACCTTGGTAAGACCAAGAAGAGCAGTCTTTGTGACACCATACATAGCCATGGAAGATGGAGGTTGAAAAGCACTTATAGAAGAAATGAAAACAATTGAAGAATTTTTTGTTAAGTGGGGAGCTGCATCCTGTAAAAACATTAGAAAGATATATAAAGAAAGACTTATGAATGATAAAAATATATATATTTTTCTTTATATATATAATAGGGAGTATACCTGAAGAAGCAATATGGAGGTTTTAACATTGATTTCCCAAAGTTTGTCAAGGGTTGATTCTTGGGTGTCAAGGATGGCATCAACAGATGGATTTGCAGCAGCATTGGACACGATTACATCTATTTTCCCGTATTTCTGTGTCATTAAACTAAAGTCAGATAAAATTATGCTTAAAAAATATTTGAGAAAGTAACAGGAAAATGGTACATGATTATCTCAATGAGATCTTGGTTAAAGAAAATCAGTTTAAGTTCTCACCTCAAGTGTCTGTTGAATAAGATTATTTCTTTGTTGTGCATTAGAAACATGGCATACCAATCCCAGCGCTTCAATTCCTTGTGTTTTCAGCTTTTTTACTGCCTCATCAACGTTTCTCTGAAAATTGATTATCAGTTTGAACTCAAATCAAACAAGTCTGAAAATACGAGATTGGTGTTTTTAAGTAGAAAATTGCTCAAGAAACCTTGAAAAAAGCTTAATTTTGACTCGAATATATGTATGAAAGTCGATTAGATTGAATAAGATCAAGAAATCCTGATCATTTTCATGCCCAATTAGCAACTCATATGGTTGAAACTTGAAACTACTCACTTCGTCGCATGGAAATTGAAATAACAAAATTAGTAACACAATGGAAAACCCCGAATTATCATGGGTACTTTTCTCCAGCAACCAAAACGAGATCATCAACAAATGTTGAAAATTTAAAGGATAGGTGGAACATATAGAATTCATATAATTCGAACTCAAGATATACCTAGATAAATTAAAGTTAAAAGGATTGCAAAGTTGAGCCAAATTCATGAAACGAAACTAGGGCGAAAGATGTATGAAGTAGGTGGAGACGAACCTGTCTCCGAGATGAGATGACGACAGAGGCTCCTTCAAGGCCGAGTCGTTCAGCAATACTGAAGCCTATGCCTTGAGTTGAAGCTGTAACTATGGCAACTTTCCCTTCAAATCTTCTCCCGATCTTCGATTTCTCCATTGTTCTTGATGCTTCGCTTCTTTCTAGTTTGGCATCTCTCTTTTCTTTCTTCTTTGTCGCTTTCAATTTTAGAGATTTAATATTTTTTAAATTGTTGAGAAATTGAGAAATCTAACAACAAGTATATCCGACTTACCCGATGTTTTATAGAAATTAGTAATTTAATCATTGTGAATTGTATTTTAATTATATTAATTTTTTTTAAAACGGCAAAAATTTTTATTAAAAAAACTAGCAAGAAGTTAGAGAAAAAACATTACAACAAATTACAAGCAAAAATCGGGTTATGAAACCAAGAAGTTATCATATCTTAGCTTTACTACACCTATTGGAAATCCAAAAGAAATACATTTCAACCACTTCATCAAAAATAAAGGATTTCTAGGAAAAAAATTTCCGAAAATACTAGCGTTACGAAAATTCCATAAACACCATAAAGTACTCAGAACCACCACATAAAAAGCTTTTCTTTGACCGCCTCTCAAAACAATCGACTCAGACCAAGAAATAATAGAATCAATGGATAACCGAAAATGAATTTGAACACCCCACCAAATAGCAACCTGATACCAAATATCACTCAGATGACTACAATCTGCAAAAAAGTGGTCAATAAACCCAACCGTAATGGAATAAATAGGGCACATAATGGAATTAACCATAACTCCTCAACGGGAAAGACTCACTTTAGTGGGAATACTATGTAACCTCAGCCTCCAAATAAAAATATTTAACTTGATAGGAACCCAATTGTTCAATCTAGTTTAGCACCCACCCGTAAACAGCATACCACTATTAATAAACAATCTAGCTGACGAAATCGAAAAAGAATCAGAAGCATCAATAGACTACCCCCAACCAATCAGGAAAAGAATGGAGTCGGAGATCATGCATCAAATAAATAAACGCAACCTGTTGGGTCTGCTCAATGCCCCCCCTAGGAACTCGCCCGAGAGAATCAGTACTCCAACCAACCAAAACCCTATCCCGAAGCGATACAAAATGACGGAGATACAATGCAAAAATCCTAGGAAAAGTCACTACCAGAGGCTGATCACCCTTCCAAACATCATGACAAAAAGAAGTCTTAATCCCATCGCCAACCCTAATCGGACAAAAAGAATGCAAATCAATACTCCGGTCTCTAAGCTGCACTAACATCCTAATAATCCCACTCCAAGGACCTAGCCACCCTCTTGTCAAGGACAGAGAAGAACAACCCCCATCAGCACCATTCAAAGCTTTCACCACCCTTACCCATATCAAATCAGGGTTATGAAAGAATCTTCACCGCCAACGAAAGAGAAGGGATTGGTTAAAAAGAAAAGAGACTTCCAATTCCAAGTCCACCATCTTTTTTATAAGCTAAAACTCTATCCCAACAAACCCAATGCATATGTGTGTCTTCCAAATCTGCACCCCAAAAAATCTAGACCAAAGAGCCTCCAAAGAATTGAAGACAGAAATCGGGGCCATAAAGATGGACATCAAATAGCCACCCAAACTTCCTAGAACTAACTTAATCAAAGTAAGACGACCTCCAATAGAAAGACTTTTCGCTTTCCGACCCGACAATCTAGAACGGAAACGATCCTCAATAATAGACCAAGCCGACACCCGAGCCATATTTTGGCCTACAGGCACACCTAAATGAAAAAAGGGAAGAGATTCTGGAGCACAAACCAATCTACTAGCGACAAACTTCACATGATTATAAGAAACTCCCACTCCAATCTACATGATTTTTTGCAAGTTGACTTTAAGGCGTTTAGCATTATATGGATCCCAAAAAGACAGCAAGACAACATCATCTGCATAAAACAAATGGGAAATATGGATGTCACTAATAGAAATTCTCCGGAAAACATTCACTTGATGAGCTTTAAGCAAAGCAACATGAAAGCCCTCCATCGCCAAAATAAAAAGGAACGGAGACAAAGGATCTCCTTGTCTCAACCCTCTATAAATATGAAACTCATCAGTAGGAGAACCATTCACTTAAATCGAAGCCCTATCCGTACTCAAAAGCTCCCTTATCCAGTCACACCATATAGAGTTGAATCCCATAATATGCATGATCTCCAAAAGATACTCTCAATACAAAGAATCATACGCCTTCTCAAAATCCACTTTAAAAATCATAAAACGATTTTTCAAAGCCTTACTCCAAGCAACCACCTTGTTCAATAGAAAAGGCCCATCAAAAATTTGTCTCCCTTTAACAAAAGCAGACTGGTCCAAACTAACAACTGAAACAATAACCTTCGCCAACCTATTATATTAATTAATGTTTTATTTTTTTGAAGAATAACAATTTTTTCCGGAATAGGTCACTGCGGACCTAAAACCGGCTCAAGCCCAATATTGTATGTGAATGGTATATATATATATATATATATATATATATATATATATATATATATATATATATATATATATATATATATATATATGGAAATGATCAAATGAGAACACCTAAAAGGTTGAGAACGCGAGAACAAGTATATTAATTTGTGATTCCATGTATTCATTTGTGGAGAAATGATAAATTTTTACGCACAATCAACATGAATATGCTTTTTCTCTTCAATTGAAATTAAAGGCGTAAAAATTTATCATTTCTCCACAAATGAATACATGAAATCGCAAATGAATATACTTTGTTCTCGCGTTCTCAACCTTTTTGGTGTTCTCATTTGATCATACTCCTATATATATATATATATATATATATATATATATATATATATATATATATATATATATATATATATATATATATATATATATATATACGGGTCTCACACACAAAAATCCGGACTATGTGTTCCGGAATTTAAAAATCTGAAGCACGATCTACCCGCATTTTGGACCTACATTCGTGTAACGACCCAAATTTTACAAAGAAATTTTGAATTTTAATTAATCAAACACATTTGCATAAATCATGAAATCCCAAACACAATTGTTTTCAAATCCCCACTCATTACAATTTTATTTTTAAAACATCAGAGTGTCCCCAAACCATATCAGTGAAAGAGAGATAGAGTGCACATCGCGCCATCACGCCTTGCCCTTGACCTTGGGATCAGATGTACCTGAAACAGATCAACAACCTGTAAGCAAAATGATTAGTGAGTTCCCCACATACCACACACAATCCACATACACATATATCTTGTTAGCTATTAAAGCTACACACATATCACATAAGCCATGCATACATAAAACCTGTAAGAATGACATAGGCTACCCCACATGGTCTTTCCCTAGGACTGCCATGGGCTACCCCACATGGTCTTACATCTAATGTCATGGGCTACCCCACGTGGTCTTTACCTAGGACTGCCATGGTCTACCCTACATGGTCTTACATCTAATGTCATGGGCTATCCCACATGGTCTTTACCTAGGAATGCCATGGGCTACCCCACATGGTCTTACATCCAATGCCACGGGCTCCCCCCGGGGTCTTCCATGCAAAACACACAGTCACATATCATATCAAATCATATAATGACTAACACATATATCATAATCACATAATGGGCCGACCTTGGTGCCTTAGACCCATGGGTATGGTGAGAAGACTCACCTCTGTCTGCTGAATACAAAAGCTGCTCTCCTAACAGTCTGTAACCTTCTGTGCTGAATAATAATATTAATCAATGTCAGGACCTTACTTAATCAAAAGAAACCCACACTTCACACCCTTCCTGAGGCCCAACTATCCTTCCCTTGTTAATGGGCCCAAAGTCCAAGTCCAAGATCATTAATGGGCCTCTTAGCCCAATAAGGCCCAATCAATATGTCCAAGGCCCATAATAGATGATATAACTAATAATTCCCATAATACCACCATGCCCAATAACCAAATGAGGCCCAAAGGCTCAAAGGCCCAACACAGATTCAGGCCCAACTAAGATGTGTACGCTTGGCGTATCGTCCTACTACGTGCAGCGTACTGGGGTCTTGGGACTACGTGCAGCGTACACTAGGTTACGCCCAACGTACTACCAGATTAAGCAATTTTTCCATTAAGTGCTTAATAGTCGGTTCCTTTACGTCCAAAATCAAGATCTAAGTTTGTTAAGATGTCCTAAGGCATAAAGTTGGCAACTTTATGCCTTTGCATGCCTCATATACACCCAACACCTCCATTAAGACCTTTCAAAGGTCTTTAACACATGCAAGAGGCCAACACTCCCATCAAGAATCCATTTTTATGATACTAAAGGGCCAAGGGACCTCATATCTGCTATTCCTATCTCTTAAAGTTGATTAACTCACAAATGGAGGTCCAAAATTAACCAAAGGGACAAAACTAGAAAACCCTAGCTAGATCTAGAGATTTAAGTGGAAAGATGCAAACTTTCTACCTCCAGAAGCTTTACAAGATGACCAAGATGTAGATTCTTGAAGCACCAAATCGTCCCAAGCTTGCTTGACCACTTCTTCTTCTTGGGATGAACACTAAAAAGGACCATAATGCACTCTTAAGGCTCAAAAAGCACTCATAAAGGCTATTAGGGCTTCCAGGAACGTTTGAAGGTGAAGATGGTTGATAAGGGTGAGGCTTATGTGGGTTAAGTACATTTAAATAGGTCACAAGTCCGAAATTTAGGGTTTACACCCTCGGCACGTATGCCCAGCGTACGTCCAGCTCCTCCGCGACAAACCATACAAAGTACGCTAAGCGTACTCATAAGTACGCCCAGCGTACTCAAGGGACTATTTATATAAAAATGTAACTTTTTTGAGGGTTTCAAGTCAAACCTGTTTTAGGTGTTACAATCCGTCAAACCAAGTAAGTTCTACTATTTTAGTTACTTTCCATTTGATTTTATAAACAGATTTACATATTCCGGAATGGTTCGGAATACGAGGAACGACTCCGGAATACTATGATCGAATCTGGATTATCCTTTTTTATGTTTTTCTAACTGTACGTGTATGAATCTCATTTAAGTACCTTGTAGTGTGTTTCAGATCCGTTCTTTTAGTCCGTAAATAGGATTTATAGGGATTCTAGAATGGTATTGTAAGTTCGGAACACGAAGAATGTGGTCCAGAAACCGATGAACTATTCTGAAAATGATGTTTCTAACATCTGGATCCCAATGTACTTTATGTTTTCAATTTTTGGCATTTTAGGGTTTGCCACGGCATGGTGGAGGCACCAGAGCGTAACAACTCAAGATAAGATCGCTTGTTTCATTTAAACCGCCACGACGTGGTAGTATATGGCCACTGCGTGGCAGTTGGCTTGTGAGAAATCATATTTTTCAGGTTTTGCTCCCTATTTAAAGGAATGAAGAGGCTAGGGTTTGCTTACCCTCATCCTCCATCAGCCTCCTTAAGATATAAGAAACCCTAATTTCCTTCCTCCTATATTTAAGCCCTTCCTGGTGTTTTTTAAAGTCCTTGAAGGAAGATAGAAGAAGAAATGAGGTAAGATTCAGCAAGTAAGTCCTCATTCTTGGTTTTAGCACTCTTTGAAGTCCAAGACTCGATTTTTATCATGATAGGTTGCTAGATCTTGAGTTTTATCCCTTAATCTTCTTGTTCTAGTTAGTTGGAGTGGTGAGATATCATAAAGTTTGAAACATTATGAATCTCTAGACCTTTTGGTATGATTAATGATTTGTATATGAGGTGTAGTTGAGTTGTTAAGCCATACATGTGATTTTTATCAAAAACCCTTATTTTTTACTCTTTAGGGTTTTAAGACATGCATTGGACATGCATGTCCATAAATCTCTAACTTTTATGATGGTTTTGGTATTAGAAACCCTTATGGAGTGTATGAGATATGGACTTTGTGGAATAAGTGCTTTATGGATGAAGTCATCTCTTATTTAGCCTTTTGGTAACCTAGGGTTTGAGATTTTGACCTTTTGGGTGGTCTTTTTGGGTAAAGTTGGAAACTTTATCCTTCTAGACCTTGTTTCGGACCATATTTAAGCTTTGGTTCTCTTATGATCGAAGAAAACAGGTTAACCCATTAAGTTGTTGAAAACCCAATGCCAACACATGGTATTAGGTCGCCATGATATGGCGACTGGAAAAATCGTGATTGTCTAAATGTTTGAGGGACATGGAAGGCCACGACGTGGCGGTCGACTAAAGTCAACGTTCGTCGTTGACTTTCGACTTAAGTTGACTTGTGGACAACCACCTAGTTTGGAAGAATAGCTAAGGGTTTATCTGGTATGATTGTATAGGTGGTGCGTAGCAACGGTATTCTGACAATGAGAGCAGTAGCAGTTGAGCATTTTCTGAGAAGTGAGTCTTCTTATTTGGGTCGAAGACACCAATTTCAGCCCACTTGATTGTGTATGTAGGATGCTAGTTGTCTTTGTGACTCTTGCATGTTGTATGATTGGGATGAAATAAAACTCAGGGTTGGGCCCATTATTGTATGTTTGGGTTGAAAGAAACTCTAAGGTTGGGCCCATTGTTTTATGTTTGGGTTGAAAGAAACCCCAGGGTTAGGCCCATGAGTATGTGATGAGTTGAAAGAAACCCCAGGGATAATCCCATTATTGTATATTGGGTTGGAATATACCCAATGGTTGGGCCCGACTATATGTTTGGTATGTGGTATTTTGGGAAACTCACTAAGCTTTGTGCTTACAGTTTTTGTTTATGGTTTCAGGTACTTGCAGTACGAAATGGAAGGGTCCAGCATGATGACATGGCATCCCCCTCATGATTTTGCACTTATGATTGTTTTTACTCTGATTATTTGACATTTTGTATCATGGTTGACTTTGAGACATCTGATGTTTGGGATTAACGTTTTTTTCTACAAGAAAAAATTTATCACTGTTTTTGGGATTTTACAATGTTACGGGATATCAATCTGGAATAACTATACTTATCATTTTTTTGTAATTATTTTTTAATAACCCATGTTAGTCCAAAGACGAGTTTGCGTGAATGTTAAAAAAAAGTAGGCTTTATGGACGATGAAGTTGTATTCCATTTACAAGAGCTTTCGAAATTGTGTCCGATAAAGGTAAAATCAAAAAACAAAAATTTATAATTTTAATTTATTTTTACGAAAGTGTTCTTGGAATTTGATTTTACAGATAAAAAACCAACATGCAGAGTTGCAAAATAAAATAAAATAAATAGACCAACAAATGTACCTATAAAATTAAGAAAAAAATCAAGAAGAGTGTTAAAACTTAATTTAAAAGCAAATAGAACTTCGAAATATAGGAGCATAGCAAATGTAGACAAATCTTTTATAATAGATTAGTTGCAATTATGTTTTCTTTTGTTATGAATATGTTTGCAAGTTAATTTTATTATTATTAGATACTTTGATGCAGGTTGGTTAATAATGAATATATTAATATATTTTATTTTCAGTCTATAATATCCAATTACTCGAACATTAACGGTGAATTGCCTATAGAATATGTTATACCACATCTTAAAAACAAGCAATTACGTTTTGTTGATGCGACTGCAATAAAAATATCCGTGATTATCAACATACAAAACAACGAATGGTAATATTATATATATTGTTCGGTTACTCCATTTTGATTTGCATACTAAAAGTCGGAAATGATTATTTTACTTGCATACTCTTTCACTCACGCAAAGTCAGAAAAAAATAATAATAAGTTACATTTATAAGTGTTTTATAAAATAAAAAATTGCCACGTCAACAAATATTCCATGAAAACGATAATCTACCAACCCAACCAAACAGCAAACAAAGGAATTTAATTTCACATGCAATTTCCATTCAAAGTCCATCTCAAAAATGGGCAGCATTTATGCAATAATACCAAAAACATTTGACATCAAATTCAAAAAAAAAAAAAACATAAGGAGAAAATGGATGAGAAATCCATCATAAATTCGTTGCTTTATTCATATGGATTCTTAAAGTTTTTCAAGAGATCCGGAATGTCATATCCAAGCATATCATCCACAGCCTGAATCATCTTCGGCTTCAACTTCTCAAACTTATCAATGTTGTAATTTCCAAGAACTTGCCTAAATTGCTCCACATCCGGGAAATCGCCAGCTGGCAGATGAAATTCCTTCTGAACCTACATTTTCCAAAATTAAAAAAAAAAATGTTAAAACATAATAAATACCAATGTACGTTCATTACAAAGACACAAATACCTTTGCAAAAACCTCTTCAAGATTCTTCATGAGTTTCTGTTGAGCTTTAGATTTACCCATCACAGCTGGCATCTCTTTCTTCAACTGGCTAATTATGTAAGCATGTATCTTTGCATCCCGAGCACGTTTAACAAATTCATTAATCTGAAAATTACCAAAAAAAAAAAAAAAAAAAATCCTTTTTTAACATCCATCAAAATCCAAAAAAAAAAATATATATATATATATATATATATATATATATATATATATATATATATATATATATATATATATATATATATAATATACCCTGCGATCACAAGCTTTCTTTGGAATGTCTATTAAATCCACAAGTAAATCATCCTGTTCTTTTTCAAAAAGCTCCCTCCCCATGGAATCAACTGATTCTTCATTCATCGGTTTGTCATTAAACGATCTGTTCACATAATTTTCACAACAAAATTAAACATTTAAAAAAGAAGAAACAATATTACAAAAAAGAGAAAAAAATAAAAAATAAAATACCCAATGTAGACACGTGTCACTTCAGGCGTGTTGAGTACTTTCCCAAGTGACCACATCAACGCACCATAAACCCGCATCAACTTCAATAAAACAACAAGGACCAAACATGCCAAGTGATTCAAACTTCAAGGGGTTCAATTGAAAAGTTTAAAATTTTGATTCTAATTCTTACTTGTTGGGTATCAACTTTGTCTGCTTTGTTAAGTACAACACGAATCTTATCATCTTGACCACGTAAAGACGATATCACGCGTTTGAATTCATCACTTATATCAAGTTTATGAGGATCAAACAAAAGGAGAATAAGATCACATCTTTCTGCAAACCACTTTATCACTCCAGTAAAATCATAACTTCTTTGTGTTCGTTGCTTCTCTCCGGATAAAACTCCCGGAGTATCCACAAATGTAATATGCTCCAAAAGCTGCAAATTTATTACAGATATAGGTATAGATATACATTAATACATACAGAGTAGTCTTAAGAAACTCCAATTATGAGCTTACAGGATGATTCATTTGAGAACATTCAAATTTGGAAAGAAATGCGCCTCCAAAAGTTGTTAGGGCATTGAAAGGCATATCTGCTTGAACAGCAATAGTGTTTCCAGGCACACTTCTGTCATCAGGTCCACCCTACATAGCAATGACAATTAAAAAAAATGTAATCATTCGACAAAATGAAAATATTTATAATATATTGATATTGGTATATTACCATAATAACAATAAATCGGTCTGTTGTAGGTTCTGGACCAATGTGAGCTCCTGTACATGTAAAAGAAAGATTATAAAAATTGTACATTTTAAAAAAAAATAGGAGTATATATATAATTTTTAAAGAAAATTAAGTGACCTGGATAGTTGCTTTTGAGAAGATGTTTAATAAATGTTGTCTTCCCAGTTGAGTATTGGCCAAGAAGCATTACCATAGGTTTTGCATCAAAGTCGCTATTTGTCTGCATATGAAGATTGATAAATTTAAAGTCGCTATTTGGAGGAAGAGATATATATAAAGTAAAAATTTTAAAAATGTTTATGGTTTTCTAACCAATAAAGGAGATGCAAAATCATTGTAACGATAAGCAACTTCCAGTGGCTTTAGTTTTTCGTTGTATAATCTCTTTAAGCCATCAATTATGGATGTGACTTTACCAAGAGATGCATGATGAGGTGTCTAGAAAAGAAAGAAATATAGGAAATCATGTTTAATGATAATCTCATAATCTGTATAAAGATGTGAATAACAAAAAGGTGACAAACTACCTTTTTATTAAGTTTTGAAGTAAATAAATTCTTTGGTGGCACGAGTTGACCAGTCAAACTGCCTACATCATCTCAAAGCAACCAGCATAATGAATTAATAGGAAGATATTTTGTGACATAAAAATGAGACATGTAATGTACTCTAACCATATGTTTCTTGGACACCATTGGTTCTTGAATCACTATGTTTCTGGGTATGGGAGAAGAATAAACCATTAATACAAGAAAGGGTTTCATAATATCAATTATAAGTTTTATAACTATAAAAAAAATTGGATGCTTTATGCAATTATGCTTATTGTTATTGCTTACCACCAGAAGTGAATCCAGACCTTCCATGTGTGGAGGTTGCAGAAACTCAAGATCAACTATTAGAAAGAAAAAACAAAGCAAGGATAATATGAAATATTATCTACTTGTAGAAATAAATAAATTCTAACAAGGACATAAATTTTATAGTTAGATTGACATACCTCCGGTTCTTAGTGATTCTGCACTTATTTCATTACCAGATTGTGCCAAAGAGAGCAACTGTTCTCAAGCAAAATAATAAGTCAATAACTTTAAGCTAAGGTAAGATTGTAGTGTGAATATTGAAAAAACATAAAAGAAGATTGCAGAAGTACCTGCATAGCAGTGATGAACTCTTTAAAACCTAAAAATCCTTGGCGTTTGGTATCTGCAATTGCCCAGACCTTCAAAAAGGGAAATAACCATGATCAAAGAACAAAATCTTTTTTGCAAAAAGATATCTTTTAGGATATTAGTTTCCAACTTCAGTATGTTTATAGAACAAGAATAATTATATATCAAAAAATATTACTAAGCCTCAAAAATCCCCAAAATACTCCAACATGTAGGTTGGTTATGTTTCATATATGAATATTGGTTGCAAACAGAGTATATGTCAACAGCTACATTTCTGAATGATAACTTCATTAACTTCTGCATCGAAGCTAACTTTTGGATGACAAATCAGTTCTTACAAAAGGCATTAGCAAATTTGACTTAACAGTGTGGTCTACAAACATTTTGAAGACATTGAATCCACAAGGAAAAGAAAAATTAGTATCGCCATTTTGCAAAAGTTCATCGGCAAAAGTTCTCTATACTTTGCTCGTTTGATTTCATTCCATTTCAGCATCAATCATGTGAATGTTATATAATAAAAAGGGCAAAACATAATGCGTCAAGTCAAGTCTATCATTTGAGAGCAAGTTTTCAATTTAACCTGTTTAAGTTCAGATTTTTCAATATTCGACATAGCAAAAAACTTCGTTGCATCATCTCCTGTTATCCGCTCATCACCATCTGCATATAATAACGCACAAACATAAGTATACACTCACATATACATCCGTACTATATCCAATACAATCATACGCAGACCACTGTGTGTGTGTACGTGATATAGATCAAATACAACGAATTCAGTAGAAATTTCATACAATATGCACAGATTAAACCACTACGTATATAGTTCGTCTATATAACCAAACAACTAAACACACATATACTGATATACAAGATGTAAACGAGTGCAAAATGATTCAATTTAGATGATTTACGAATTAAAACCCTGAAAAAAGCTAATTAAATACTATGAAATGGAATTACAACCTGAATCGACATAGTTGAACCATTGTTGATAGATTTTTTGATGCTCCTTCGAACAAGTAGCCATCGCACCTGATACAATCACCATTTTCTTCTATGAACTGGAAGAAACCAAAAAAGTTATCGATGTCTGAAGTTCTACTCTTCTTGTTGGGGTTTTAGATAAACATTTGGGGTTTGGAAATTTGAAATTGCATCTTTTGCGCTTTCTGTTTTCCCCCTTGTTATAGGACCAAAGTAGCCTTACGACGTCGTTGCCAAGTGCCATTTCTTTCCGATTTGTTGGGTCCCAAATCATATTTTACATATTTATTTCGGTTTCTTGAGTCCCAAATCATATTTTATATATTTATGTATCATATAAATAAAACTTAAATAAGTAATTAAAAATATTACGATTAAAACTATGATATATATATGATGACAAATAATATATCAATTTTTTATGTATAATAAAATATTGAAGATGGTAGATATTCTTCATCATGATTTGATTTTAAATCGTATTTGAATTATTGAATTGCGCCTTTTTTATACTAAGTCTAAAAAGTGGTCCCATGATATTTCATGTCTTAATAATCTAATTACTATAAAGTTATTCAAATTTCCCTCTCAACCTTAATTTAAAAGTGCTATAGACATTTTACATAATTGAGTTACGGATAAAACTCATCTTAATATTTTTAATATTCTTGACAATTATGCTTTAATCAGCTTCATATCCCAATCAAATATGGACAAACAAATTACGAACAACATATCCCAATCAAATATAGACAAACAAATTACGAACAACGCAACCGTTGGAAAAAAAACATAGGGTATGTTGGTTCATCGATTTTAAAAAGAAATTGGAGGAATTAGAATGTGAATCGTAATAGACAAAAATTGAAATTCTTTAAATTTTATGAAATTATATGGTTTGAATAAATTTGTCATTCTTTACCTAAGAACAAATAGTTTAAATTTCTATTATTTATATTTATTAAAAAAGATAAAAAGATATTCCCACCACCCCGTTATTTTGGTTATAATTCATCTAATCAATACAAATTATCATTATCAGGTCCGTTCCTGAGAGATACCGAGTGTGCAGTATATGGCCCCGAAAAAAATAAGACCTAAGTTTTGTCTAAATTATCTTTTAAATGTTGATTATAACGTAATATATATTAGTTTTGCGAAAAGTCTTGTAAAATTGTATATAGTTCACATGGTTAGTACAATAGTTTTAGTTGAACCCAACCGAGTTCGTTTCATCTTCTTGTCCTTGTATTATTTTGATTCCATAGTACACACCTTCAAGTAGGGATGAGCGTAGGACGGAACCGATACCGACCCGTCTCGTTTCCGATTTTCCGAATACCAAATTTGAACAAAAGTTAATCACAATTACCGAATCGAATTAACATCACAGGTACCGGTACCGGGAATGGTACCTACCGAACCGAATTAACATCACAGGTACTGATACTGGGAATGGTACCGGTACTCGATACTAGTACCGGTACAGGCGGTACCGATTCCCGAATTTCATGTATTTGGAGTATCAAGTATCGTCCCGTATTTTTAAATTCGGTACGGTTTGGTACCGGTTCCGGTACGATACCAATACAGGATCAGGATTTGGCACAAACTGCTCATCGCTACCTTCAAGCCATTTTATTTCAATTCCAGCATACATATCCTACCCCTGTTTTATTCTAAAAAATTTCATAATTTGCCCCTCATTTTTAACTATTTTGCTAAATCTTTTTCTAAAAGTTACATATTTAACACTAAATTTACATTTGTGTCATTTTAGTTAGCTTATTTACTTTTTAGTCATGTTCAATTTAATTTGCTTACATATAGAAATTTTTTATTTAGTGTCTCATTTTTATCTTTGACATAGGGCCTTCAAAATCAACGAACCTACTTTGATCATCATTTGTACACACTACACTTCATCTTCATCAACATTTACACTTATACCCATCCCACTCTATCTATATGCGGATCCAAACACATTTTTAACCCAACCTAACCACGCTTACAAATCCACACCACCGTATCATACCTCATCCCATCCAACTTACCTTACGCCTACACCCATACTCGTATCCAACCCACCACACCACATCTTGCCCACACTTACACCCACCTTATCACCAATCATACTTCCACCCACACCCATATTCATCCCACCTCGACCCAAACCAATCTAACCTTACATACAATACATACACCTTACCGATATAAAATAAATATGTATATTGGTTATATTTATATAATTTACTTTCTAGTTCATTTGACAAATTTGGAAGCCAAACAAAAAATCAGATTATCTTCCATGTGAACCAATGCATAACTTATTAGATTTTTTTTGGATTTCAATTCCTTCAAAGATTCTTTTTTTTTTTTTTTTACAAATTTCATTTACTTCTAAAACATTATGCGAACTAAATGGACCCTTAACTAATATTTTTTTTCATTGCTAATTGCGCATGACACGACTTTACGAGATGCTTTTCGTAGAGTCAGGCTAATAAAAAAAATATCATGAAGTTTATGTGATACAAACTAGTGCATCACTAGAAGAAATATGTTGATACGTATTTGCACAATTCAAAATTTATAACTTGTTCAAAATTTTTGGTAAGATATAAAGATTAAAGAACACATATTTCGAAAAATGAACAAACTAAAGATGCAATTATTGATACATGTGTGGTTGGTGTGTCAAACTGTCGGTTGAATTTTGCAATTTCATGGCTTAGGATCTATATGTCATAATATGACATGAACCCAAAACCTCCACAATTATTAAGTTCCTACTATAAAAGGCAATAAAATAGAGAGCTCAATCAATTTGAGCTCAAACAAAACGTGACAACCTTTAATAATGATTGATTTTGTATTTTAATACTTCAAAGAAATCTTACAGATGTTTAGCTAGTCGTGTGGCTTTTTAATGTTATTCATTCGTTTTCAAAAAATTACAGAAGAGGAAGTGTAATTTTTTTTTTATAGAAACATTTAATAAAAATAGTTGTAAGTTTTTTTGAAATGTTAAATGGCATAAAATATAAATTCTAAAATCCAAAAGTTATCAATACTAGTACTTAAAACAACGTTTGAATTAAAAGTTTTTGTTTAGATAAAAGTTTAAAATGGCGTTTGAATTAAAAAATTTTGTTTAAGATAAAATTTTATAATGTCGTTTGAATCAAAAGTTTTTATTTAAAATAAAAGTTTCATGCGCATGCTCGTACTTGTGAACAAAGTTTTCTATAATTCGATCTTTTTAGAAGCTAAAACTTAAAATCTCTCATCATTGTCCAACATAGGTTTGTTTTGTTACAAATTTCATGATAAATTACCCAACTACTTAGAGGCTTTTGCATTATGATCATCAGCGAACACATACATGATACACCTAACAAAATAAATACACAAAAAAATAAATAATATTTTCAGAATTCACTTTTTGAACCCATTACCAACACCTATACATAACTTTTAACTCAAATTCCATAATATCTTATGGGAATTCTTTTATCTGCTCCAATGAATACACTTCTGTTCTTCATCTTGGAGCTCTCATTCCCAATCTTGCTTCCATTTTTTTTACATAAAAACTAAATACTCTTCAAATTATCGTCTCATTGTTGCCTCTTCTACAACTTTTTTTCATTTTACATTATATACCCGGATGGCAAATTCTTAAAGCAAGAAACATCATGAAGACCTTCGAATAGCTTTACACGGGTATGACATCAGCAGTTTGACTTTCGTCACAAGTCAACACAAGACCTTCAACATAAGTTGGAAAAAGCCCACAACCCCATCTGCAGCCTGTTGAAATCGGCTCACTTGGTGGGACAATCATAAGCATGTTTTCGTGTCGCCTTACGACCCCCATCACACTAACTGTACTTCCTTCTTTGATATATCTGTAACACAATTACAAACAATCAGTTTTAGTCCTACTTGTATTGCACAAATCAAAATGTATGCTAAACACAGTACTGTACAACTTTTGTCTCATTAACATCAGTCTCAGTCCAATACAGACCAAACACACCTGTTATGTGAGTAACTTACCCTTCTTTAAGGCGCCGCATAACACGATCATCACATGACAAGCTTCGATCAGCAAGCCAACTTACAAAACTTGGAGACGACTCACGGTTTTCCTTGGTTATATCCACCACCGTTGCTTCCTTAACAAAAGGAGCTACTTTTGCTCCATAACCTGCTTTCACCACCGCCCTTAACCCCGATTGGAAGTCCGATATATAAAAATCAGCCACGTATTTCTACATATCAAAGGAAACAAAATGTAAAATTCCCTTATTTACCCTCCTCCTTGAAGGGTATTTTAGACATTTGACAAACGGTCAATCTTAACGTAAACTAACCTCGGAATTTCTACATCCCCAAGAGAAGCATCGGTGCTTAGGGTTTGCCGATTTACCACCCCACCCTTTGTATTCGTACAACTCCGTAGAAACATAAACACACCTTGGAACCTTCTGGAACGATGATTCAAGAGGGATGCTTCCACATGTCACTACCTACATGCGATAAATAGCAACATACTTTCACTTTTTTTTTTTATTCTATCACTCGAGACTTGACTTTCCTATTAAAGGGAATACAATACTTTCCTTAAACCACTTCAATAGCAAACATACTTTCACTTTATTTCAAAAAAGTTAAACACCCCTGACAAGAAAACCTGCAAATGATTTCCTTATTTGGAAAGTGGACTTTATCATTTAGTTCTTCTGACCCCATTGCCCATACGTAATCGGATCAGAAAAAGTAATAATTGATTAATATATTGGTGTACAATATCGGTTTTAAATTCCATCTTTCAATCCACCATCTTGGCATCTAATACAATACTATTTATAGTAAGGACCAATCATGGCTATTAATTTTCTATGTCAAGTGGATTCACCCATCCAACATACTTAAGAGTTCCATATGTAAAGCAAAGATTACATTTTTTATGTGGAGAATCAGATTATCAGAGTTGTTTATGTCTTAAAGACGTAAATTCTTAATAGCATTGTACGTAACGCATAATTAATTGTACTTTGTATAAAGGTTGTTCTTTTGATTAACAATTTCAGTGAATTATATATATATATATATATATATATATATATATATATATATATATATATATATATATATATATATGGAAAGTGTGAGTGAGTGTGTGGGTGTAGGTAGTGAATTACCCCGGTAACTTTGACGAATTGGCCATCAATGGCGCCACGAAGCTCCGCATCAGGGTATTTCCGTAAATAAGATTTTAATCTTCTCTTCTTACAAGCACAGTTCCATAAAATGACGACGACGGCGAGTACCAGAACACCCGCAACCGCCACAAGAATCAGCGGCTTCTTCACCGCCACCATTAAAAAAGTCCCAACCATCAAACCAATCACCGCGATCACCAACAACATCCACATTAACTTTTTGGATACTTTAAACCCTAACTTCACGTCATCATAACCTAACGTCGTAACGGCGGAACCGTAAATAGTTTTCCCTTTCGAACTCACTGTCGGTGGCTCCAACTGACCGGATCTCCGGCCAACGCTCGATCCAAGTGGGCCGGAGGTCAGTAGTAAACCAGTTGGATGAAGCCCCACCATCGGTCCCGACCCGGATAATCGTTTAGGGATGGGCCCAGACCCGGAATTCGGTCCGGATCTAAGGGATCCGCTGCTCTGTTGCGAAGAAGATGATGCACGATGAGGCTTGAGAACAGGAGGTGGGTGGTCTGAAACGGATATATCGAACATTTTTCCTAGTTCACCTGACTTCTTGACATCGCCGCCGGTATAAGGTATGGCTCGTGACCCGATTATGGGTTGGCGTTCCTTTTGCTGCTCGGGTCGACCCGATACGTATAATCCATTGCTGAGCTGGTGCGATGGGATTCTGCTCCCCATCTCCAAAATCCAGTAAAGCTATACCGAAAAAGAAGGAAAGAAAGTATGCGTTTCTCTGAATTAGTGAATGAAATTGCAGAAAGATTAGAATTCTTCGTGGGTATGATTCAAGAAAGTGTTGTAGTGCGTGAAGTTGAAGAGAGACAGAGAGAGTGTGTGAGTCTGTGTTTTTTAGAGAGAGAGTGTGTGTTTGTAGGTGAAAGAGATGAATGTGGTGGATTGAGAAAATAACGACGATGGAAAAGGGCTACCAACAGAATCGTGTTTAAAGTGCATTACATGCTTGTACAGTACAAATGGTTGATGCATTTGGAACCTAATTATTATTTCTTTCTTAAAAACATCATCAAATATTCCTTTAATTTAACAATTAACAAATCGAACAGTCAATTAACATAGCAGAATAAGTTACGAATTTACGATGAAAATGGATTTTTGTGTTAGCATTTTTTTATTTTACATTAACATTTTCAAAATAATAGTTTCTTTTAAATGATCTAATTTACTTGAAACACTTAAATACATATTATTGTATTTATAACATTTTAATATTTATATATTTTAACTAAATTATTATATTTATATTGCACTAAAAGGAGGTATATGTAAGCAAAGAATGACAATGACGATAATGGGGTGAGTTTTTAAGAAAATGACATGTGTCTCCTTTTGTCCCTTCCACTTGCTGCTACAGTCTTTTGTTCGTTGCTCCAAACATGAAGTTAGACGAGTTTTACTAAAATGCCCTTGTGTGCTTTCAAATTTTGAAAAAAAATAAAAGAAAAATGGTTGTAAAAGAGATGAAAAGTTAATGGACCCATTGGGTAACCCACGTTAATAATTAAGTGGGTACGATATTGAGTTGGATGTGTTGGACTTATTGAGGGTAGAATTAGAAATACTTTATAAATAGATAAAAGGATTAGATAAAAGGATTTCACTTTAAGGTTTAGTTTTTATTATTTTCACATTAATGAATAAGCATATAGTTTGTGATTGTGAAATAAATCAAGTGAGTTTGTATTCATACTTAGGAAATGAAAAATTCTTTAAATGAACACTTTCTCCGGATTAGCAGATTTCGGAGACAGATACTCATTCTGGAGCTCTGGTCTTAAATAAAAATCTTCGTATATTTCAAACTTACAATCCGGAGTACCAATTTCTGAAATAGGAGTCTATGTATAATTGTCAGGCTCATACTTTAAAGTGACAATACGGAGTTACTCATTCCGGAGCTCTCTCATAGTCTCATCTCTCAAAATTGGGTAGAAGACCCTTCTACCCTCCCTGAACTCTCTTAAGTCGGTCTTGACCAAAACCCTAAAGTCAACGAAAGTCAATGGTCAATCTTTGACCCGACTCGTCGAGTGCACATGGGCAACTCAGCAAGTCCACACGTGTCCTTCTAGCCTTGCTTGACACATCGAGTCAACCCCTTGCTCGACGAGTTACACCTGGCACGAATCACAGGGCAACCCCGACTCGACTCGTCGAGTCCAATTATGAACTTGGTGAGTTGCTCCCATGATCATACTCAAATGACCTTCTGAGGCCAGATCTATTTAGCCAAATCATATATCTAACCTTTAAACAACTAAAAGTCACGTAAATGTGCCACATTTTCGTGCATTTAACCCATACCAAGCCTCAAATGGAGATATCACACTAGAAATGGCAACCTAGTCTCCAATACCTCATTTACTTGCAAAAAGCTGGTGGATCATGACTCTAGGGACATCTCATAGTCCAGATCTGATGTTATTCATACAAAAGGGACCTCATACTCACTAAATCTCATAAACTATGTGAGGAAAACCCTAAAACTATGGAATCTACCATGTGAACACGAAATGGAAAGGATTTTACCTCCACATATGATATCCCGAGATAAATAGCTCAGATCTAGTCCCCTTCACGCTCTAGATTTGTGCTCATATCTTCCTTCAAGCAAAACGACACAAAAGATGATGAAATCGCCTCTTCTTGCCCTCAAACTCACTATCTCAGCTCTCTAGGGTTTCTCTGGGGGGTAGCGGCCGCAAATGACGGCCATAAAGGCCTTTAAATAGGTCACAAACCCTGAGACTTAGGGTTTTACTTTACAGAGCGGACTTTCCGATTCCACGCATCGACTCGTCGAGTCCGGTCCTTAATCCGGATAAGAACTCGCGATCCTACTCGGCGAGTCTAAGCGTCAACTCGCTGAGTCCTTCCATAAAACTCAAAAACAAATAGTTAAAATAAGATACCTGGAAATCCGGATGTTACAATTCTCCCCCACTAGAATTAGACTTCGCCCTCGAAGTCTCATTCTACAAACAGCTCTGGATGCTGCTCCCGCATCTCTGACTCCGGCTCCCAAGTCAGCTCGTACCATCTCCGATGTTGCCACTGAACCTGAACCAAAGGCACCTCCTTGTTCCTCAGAACCTTGATCTTTCGATCCACTTTCGCAACTGGCCTCTCGACATAATTCAGGCTTGCATCCACCTGGATATCCTCCAACGGCACCACTACCGACTCGTCGGCTATACACTTTCTCAACCTAGATACGTGGAAGGTATCATGAATCTGGCTCAACTATACAGGTAGCTCCAAACGATATGCTACCCTGCCTACCCTCGCGACTACCCTGAATGGACCAATATACCGGGGCCCTAACTTGCCCCTTTTCCTAAATCGGATCACTCCTTTCCAAGGAGATACCTTCAGGAGTATGAAGTCTCCCACCTGGAACTCAAGCTCGGATTGTCGCCTATCCGCATAACTCTTCTGGCGACTCTGAGCTGTCAGCAACCTCTGTCTAACCTGTTATATCTGCTCGGTTGTCTGAAGCACTATCTCAGTGCTACCCATCACATGTTTCCCTACCTCACCCGAGCAAATAGGAGTCCGACACCTCCTCCCATACAACAGTTTGAAGGGAGGCATAATAATGCTCGAATGGTGGCTGTTGTTATAGGAAAACTCAGCCAAGGGTAAATACGTATCCCAACTCCCCCCGAAATCCAAAACACACGCTCGAAGCATGTCCTCGAGCGTCTGAATCGTCTGCTCACTCTGCCCATCCGTCTGTGGGTGGTATGCGGTACTAAAATGCAGCCTCGTGCCCAATTCCTCATGGAATTTCTTCCAAAACCTGGAAGTGAAACGCACATCTCGATCTGATACAATCAAGATTGGTACTCCATGCAA
The DNA here is from genome assembly GCF_052625555.1 of Lactuca saligna. Lineage (NCBI taxonomy): Eukaryota > Viridiplantae > Streptophyta > Magnoliopsida > Asterales > Asteraceae > Lactuca > Lactuca saligna. Next base: position 12,937,140 of record NC_136423.1, on the reverse strand, counting down.
CGATATCACCTCTCTCACATACAACTCTGTCAGCCTCTCAGCAGAAGAGCTCTCACTGATAGCAAGGAAATGAGCGCTCTTCATCAACCAGTCGACAATCACCCAAATCGCGTCGACGCCCCTCGCAGTCCTTGACAATTTGGTGATAAAATCCATATAAATCTATTCCCACTTCCACTTGGGAACCTGAAGTAGCTGTAACAACCCATGTGGTCGCTGGTGCTCGGCCTTAACCCTGCGACAGGTCAAGCACCTCTCAACAAACCACGCGACATCCCTATTCATACAGGGCCACCAATACTCTCTTTTCAGGTCCAAATACATCTTAGTGGCCCCGGGATGGATCGAGAACCTCGATCTGTGCGCCTCCTCCATCAAAATGGTACGCGCCCCGCCCATAAACAACACCCAAATCCAACCCTGGAAGGTCATAAGCCCTCGGCTATCAGTAACGAACTCCGATACCTGCCCGATCACCCGCTCTCTCTTGCGGTTCTCCAGTCTCATGGCCTCAGCCTGGGCCTCTTGGATGGTGTCCAACACCGGAGTCATCACCTTCAATCTCATACAAACGTCTCGTATCAGGGTACTCTCTGCCCTACGACTCAGGGCATCAGCTACAACGTTAGCCTTGCCTGGGTGGTACAGGATCTCGCAGTCATAATCCTTTACCGCATCCAACCATCTCCTCTGACGCATACTCAGGTTGGGCTGATCCATCAAGTACTTCAAGCTCTTGTGGTCTGTGTATATGGTAAACCAAACCCCATATAGATAGTGATGCCAGATCTTGAGGGCGAACACTACTGCCCCTAACTCCAGATAGTGGGTGGGATACCTCATCTCATGAGGCTTCAGCTGCCTCGATGCATATGTTATCACATGCCCCCTCTGCATAAGCACCGCTCCTAACCCCGATATCGATGCATCACAATACACCACGAAATCCTCCATCCCTTCCGGGAGGGCTAGCACTGGGGCTTCGCATAATCTCTGGCGAAGTGTCTCAAACAAGGTATGCTGCTTCGGACCCCATGAAAAAGCAACACCCTTCCGGTTCAACTTGGTGAGTGGCACGAAGATCTTGGAGAAATATCTGATAAATCTCTGATAATAGCCAGCCAACCCTAGGAAACTCCTGATCTCGGTGGGTGATCTTGGCACCTCCCAACTCATCACTGCCTCAATCTTGGCCGGATCGACCAATATCCCATTGTGGTTAACAAGGTGCCTCAGAAACTGGACCTCTCATAACCAAAAATTACACTTGGAGAATTTGGCGTAAAGCCTCTCCGATCTCAGAACTCCGAGGATCACCCTCAAATGCTCCTCGTTTTGCTCTCTGGATCTTGAATACACCAATATATCATCGATGAACACGATCACCGAACGATCCAACATCAGGCTGCACACCCTGTTCATGAGATTCATGAACGCCGCCGGTGTATTGGTAAGCCCGAAAGGCATCACCACGAACTCGTAATGCCCATAATGAGTCCTGAACGCTGTCTTCTGGATATCCTCATCACGCACCCTCATTTGGTGATACCCAGACCTCAAATCAATCTTGGAGAACCAAGACGCTCCCTGCAACTGATCGAACAAATCGTCGATCCTAGGTAAGGGGTAACGGTTCTTGACCGTCATCTTGTTCAACTCCCGGTAATCAATGCACATCCGGTGTGAAACATCCTTTTTTTTGACAAAAAGGATTGACGCTCCCCATGGTGAGTTACTCGATCGAATAAACCCCTTCCCCAGCAACTCCTGAAGCTGCGAGGGTAAATCCTGCATCTCGGGCGGCACAAGGCGATAGGGTGCCTTAGCAATAGGCGTCACTCCCGGAACTAAATCGATGCGAAACTCCACCTGGCTCTTAGGAGGTACACCCGGAAACTCCTCGGGAAAAACATCGGGAAACTCCTTATGGGTTTTGGTCATAAGAACATCCTATGTGCTCATACAAACCCTAATGCTTGGATCTAGGTTTCTCTATTGTACATGCAAGTTATCCAAGACTATAAACCCTAATTCTAGCATACAAGTAATCATATTAACATAAGAATGGGTTTAAGACATTACCTTGACTGTTATGTAGCAATAACAATCTCAAATCCTCCTTGTAATGACTTTAGAAAGCTTAGAGTCACAAATGTCACTCCTCCAATGGTTCACAAACACCAAGAGCAAGAGGACGAAGAGGAGAGAGGATAGAGGCTGCCCAAAAACGTGTGAAACCCTAGAAGGATGCTTAACCACGTTTTTGGGTCATAAGGGATGTATATATAGTTAGGCTATTAGGGTTATCTAACAAGGAAACCCTAAATTGGATGCTTAAACCCTAAGCAACCCATAGATTCCTTTCCTTAAGGCCTTGGACGATTTGCTCATGGGGTTTCCAATAGAATTCTTCTACTCCTTAAAATAAGGCAATCCATGGCCCAATTTCAATTATCTTATAATTACAATTCCAGTCCCTTAAGTTTAATTAATCTCTTTTAGTCACAAAACTAATTACCAATTAATTCTTGACTAATATTAATTAAACAATATGATTTCTCCTTTAATATATTATTCTCATAATATATTAATAAATCATATTTAATCCTTTCTCTCCATAATTCATCCTATCAAGTTGATTTGGTGAAGGCAACCCAAAAGGACCATGCACCATCGGGTCAAGTACATACCAAAATAGTTATGGACTTAGACATTAATCCAACAGTCTCCCACTTAGATAAGTCTAATAACTATTATGTATATGACTTCAGATCCTAATCTGCAATCGTAGCTTTCCAAAGCTGCTGTCAACTCCGATCCAATCAGATACGCGTGTCCTTTAGATAAGGGATCATATATTCCTTCATTCTAGATATCGTATGAGATATGATTTCAAATCATTTTCTTTGTACTATTTCTCGACTTCCGATTTATGACGACTGACTAATTGAACAAATCAAATTAGCCCTAGCCCGACCGATCATTTACATTTGTCATCACTAAACCATCGAGGGGCCCAAAGATATCGCTTTTATCCTACTTGGGATAAAAGGAACGGATATACTTTTATTCAATGCTCGCTTGCACTTACTCACCGAATCACACACAACAATATGGTTTATGACACCAAGTTACTGGTGCGTTTACATATTATCAATGTGTAACCGATTCGCAAGATACAACTCACACATCTCGGTTTCAAGAATATAAGATGTTATCGTCTCACCAGTCACTCGTGATGCAGTTCATGGAGTGATCCAAGTGAGCGTGGGTTTAATCCAATGCTCAAATTCATATTCATAAGCACTCATGAACGTTGCAACAAACATTTACTTATGTCTAATACTCTTTTAGACATTCCACACACCAATTCACGATAGTCTTCATTCATATCTACTTCCAACCTATGAACGACTGTGACATCCCTAAAATCTCGGCCAGAAAAGACCGATTTTTCATTTATGCTTTTAAATATTTTCAGAGTAAATCCTTTTGATTTGAAAGAGTTGCGGAATTTGTTCCCAAAAACAAAACATGATAAAACAATATTTACCGAAGCATTTCATAAAAGAAATGTATTTTCATTATAATCAAAACTCGGGGTGTCATGTTCCGATACAAACCAATAAGCATAAACGATAACATTACAAGTCATTCAACAAATATTTACATATACAGACTTGTAAACAAAACAACTTGATGGTTCATCCATCTTACGCCCTTGCGCCACTTCCTGTAATACAAATAAAACTGAGTGGGTCAGGCTTGGGAGCCTGGTGAGCATATAGGGTTTTCAACCCACAATAAATAATTAAATTAATTATTATCAACCAACAATAACCCAGTTACCCATTCCCGTTATTCTCGCTTTATGTCCCTAAAATAACTAACACAAGGGACCTAATCTAAGAATATTTTCATCGGGGTGACAACACATGCTGCGGGGTTTCCTCAGCAATATAAGTCAAATAAGGCAACCATGAGGGGGATGGAATACAACGAATGAACACCCAAGTTCATTAACACCTACAGGTTATGAGCCTGCTAGCGTTCCACATGACTATCTAGAAAAGTCCGTGGTCGTCATCTAAATTCCGCTAGATGACTGGATCAAACAACAACGAGGCCTCTCATCTGTTTATTACACACCAACTATCTACCCATGTTCTACCCAACATATTAGTAGATAAAAACATACATTTTATACATATTTTCAAAACCTGTATAGCATGCTTGATCAAAACATTTTCCATATAACAGATGAGGCACACGCACATAACACGTATTTCATATAGAAATAATCATATCTGTAAGATAGAAGAAAGTGAATATACATTCACACACATAACAACAAAATATACACATAACACGTATCTCGTATAAAATACTTCATAGTTATACGTTATGAGAAAGTAACAACACATTCACACGTATAAACGACAATAAACTTAATACCCTCGAACCATACTTGTATTATTATTGCGTTTATGAAAGGTAGTATACACTCACTTGATCAGAAGATGATCGGACAGCACTACGACTTGCAGAAGTAGTAATCCACAGCAGATCTGGAAGATCTCCACAAAAATCGAACTTCTCGCGGGTAGAGCTTCGGCTCGGAAACCGCACTTCTCGGGATCTTCGGGATCTCGGGACTCGCTTCGGGACTCGGGAATATTACCGAGGCTTCGGGATGGCTTCAGGGGTAAAACCGCAGAGCTTCGGCACAAAAACGAGAGGAAATTAGCAAATTGGCCGGCTGCCCTCGCATCCTATTTATAGGAGGCTGGAACCCCCTCGTACGCGGGGCGTACAGCAGTACGCAACGCGTACTGCCTCCGAATTGCATCACTGCATGCGTCATCCGAAGTGTCGACACTTTGGCTGTACGCGGCGCATACCTCGGATCAGAGCTGTGACTCGTCTTCGGATAATGCTTCCGAATTTTCAATTAAAAATAAATACAAATTAATTAATAAACTTCGGAAATTTATATCTTCTTCATACGAACTCCGTTTTCGACGTTCTTTATATCCACGGAAAGGTGAGACTACGCTCTACAACTTTCGTTTAGACTCCGTCGGCTAATTTTGACTTTATTTTTATTATTTATTTTTAATAGGCCGGGACAGAAAATTTCGTTATAAATTCATAACTTCTTCGTTTGACGTCCGTTCTCGCCTAACTTTTTATCGCTTTGATACTAACAACGAGATCTTCGATTCTCATTTAGATCACTAAGGCTAAATATCGCATTAACGTAAATTTCACTTTTTACGTTATTCAGCGTTGCCGGTTCTGTCGCAAAACTTCGACAGGTCATAACTTCCTCGTTATAACTTGGATTTCGGCATTCTTTATATCTTCGGAAACCTTGTTTCAACTACTACAACATTATCTATATCAAGTTTATTTTACACTTAAATTTTGACGCTTATTTTTATTCTTAATTAATCAAACCACATAATTAAGCAATTAAGCACAAATCACATAATACTCAAATAATACAATCTTATTATTTCAAAACGGGTTACAAAGGTTAACCTAGACCATTACATTGCTAAAAATGGCAAGCCCAGAAATACAGGCGTTACAACGACTGTGGCCCGTTCGAATAACTTGATTGTTCTTAATCAATTAAGTTATTCAGGAAGTCAAAAATGCAAAGTGAAACACAAGAATAATACTAATCCCATATGGTCTCAAACCTTTGAGCATAAATAAAAACACCTTTTATTTATCACCATATCGATTACTCATTATTTGTCGTTTCGGGTAATCAACTTCTTACTTGAATTATTACACTTGTCCCATGCTCTTAGTATGCACACAATGTTTACCTATGGTTCTTACTTTGTGAAATAGATCAAACTGAACACATTTCCAATCATTCTCATTTCACAACCCCTAATCCATTTTATAAATGTAAGAATATCAGTTCTTGCCACTTATAGAATATGCTAGATTCTAACATTTTATGCAACGATCATTTTGTAATATCACTGCACCAAAATCACAAAGACTATTGCCAATGAAATTACAAAGTCCTTTATCGGAGATTGTTACAAGACAATTCCATAGATGTGATGTCTCTCACTCAAAGTACATTCCTTTGAACATCCTTTTGCATAAAAGTTTCTAATCTAGACATAGATTTTCAATATTCAGTTCCCAATATGGACACGTTTCCATATTTTCCATATGACAACTCATTCTTAATAGAATCTTATCTATTCATAATAATGCCGATATGGTCCATCCAATATGGAAACATTTCCATATTTTCCAATACTATACTTCCAACTACTCACAAGCAACTAATCCTAAGCGAACTTTGGATTGTTCTTTGATAGTTGTTTAATTATTTTGGTCAAAAACCGATTCTAGTCATTTTTCCCTCTAAATGCGCTAAACATTTGGAAAATTTTAGAATGGTCAAATATTATAGCATTTGCAATCGATCCTGTACCCGAAGCGTATGGGACACGATGCAAAATGTCTTACTTAAAGATTTGATACTTTATCAATCTTTTGTCATAATGTTTTATTTGCTATGTTCTCAAAATTCGAATTGTGAAGAGGAATGCCGTAATCATAATCGAAATTTTAAGAACACACTATGTACTTTTGACTAAATTTATTAATATTCCACAACCTAAGCCTTTAGATTTAAAATGAAGCATAATATTCTCTCCCTTAATTATAGCAAAACAATTATTCCATCCTTACAACTTTGCAAAGAATGACTCTTGTTTTCTATAATTAATATTGCCAACTTGCAATACTTTCCTTAATAATCATACAATCATAACATTTATGCTCCCACTATCATGATGATTATTATAAAACATAACACTTATGCTCCCACTAGCTTCGACATGTATTCATAGACATCTTAACTTTCAGGAAAAAAAAAAAACAATACCTATTGAATTTCTTAAGTCCATGTTTCTAATACTTAGTACTTTGATAATCTTTTATCAAAGCTTCTTGAACTTATACACCTTTGCCTTAGATAGTTCATATGTGTGTCTAAACAATTAAGACTAATTGCCAAACCTCACAACTCAAATCATGGAAAGGGATACCGTAACCATAATCGAATTTGAGAATGCAATTTTACAATCACTATCCTTTTAAAATATTTCTTAGTGAAAGCATTTCCTCACAATCATTTTCATGAAGGAGGAAATCTTATGACACTTAGATTTAAACGGTGTATGTGTTCCTATCCATGTGAATTTTTTAAAACCAAAGTTGACAAATTTAAACTTATATGGACCGAACTTTCTTAATCTTGATTTCTTGCATTATGGTAGCACAGCTGCCCACCATGTCTTCCAAGTAGTTAAGCAGTTCACCTTTGCCTATCAAATTACTTTCCATTAATCAAGGTCCTTGCCTTTTTGTGCATTCAAACGAGAACTCATAGGATTCATATGCACAATTAACTCAATTGGAATGGCATAGAAAACAAAATAGTGTCAACACGATAGGTTGTAAACCTCAACTCGTGTGCTAGTGATGATCGATGAGGTTTATTTGATTTGTACTTGAAACCTTTCAAGACCATTAAGACTCCCACTGACTCCTTGACATATAAGATTCTCTTGTCAATAAACATTTCTTGACAACCAAATATTCAAGAGTTAGTGTAGTTTTTATCATAACATTTCATAAAATGGTCCTAGTTGGTCTTTGTCTTATCCAAGACATCACAACTTTCCACATTTGATGAATGTTAAAAACCTTCTTAATACTTGTCACTTATTGCCACAATCTTAATTTTAAGACTTGTTATTGGAACGAAGTATGGTTGACTTTTTGATTTAACCATTTTTTCAATTCTTTATTCCTCTTCTTAGACATACAATTGTGCTAAGACTTACTTAGAGGATCAATTGAGATATGGTTCTTAATCATTAAGACCTATCATAATGCATAAAAGGTACTCTCCCTTCTTCTTAGAATGGAGAAACTTTTATCTTTCTGCCTACTTGATTCTTCTTATTCGTTTTGCTATTGATTTAAACTTTTTCAATCAATTCAGAATTACACTTAATCTTATAAGTATAATCATATTTACTAAACTTTTAGTAAACCATGACGAATATCTTGTTACTCTTATGGTGGACTTTGACCAACACAAAACTTTGTGTACTCGATCTCCTAGTCCCTCACTTAACACTTTGTCAATGAATTAGTCTAATTTCCAAATATGAAATTTCTCATTCTCCGTGCAACCAAGTTGCATGATTCCAAATTTCTGTCCAATTGAAACTTGGGCGATGAGAAACTCTCCCTATTTGGTAAATTCTCGACTTTTCCATAAACACCATAAATAAGAATCATATCCATTTGTTGTAAAAATATGCAAACACCAATTTTCATAATGATTTCATTGCAAGGAAATAAACAAATAAATAAATAAGTCAAACGAAAATTTATTTTATTTATAAAAGCAGCGGAAAACATTTGTCCTTACAATGCAAAATCTATTGAAAACTATGTATTTCAAAAGGAAAATTTATAACAACTCTATCATAACTATCTAAGCTCAAAATCTAATCTTCAAGTCCATGCGATCAAGATCCATTCCTTGTGATTAGATTCATCTTGCACTTTCACCAAGCTTCCTTTCTTTTCACCGATCCTGCAAAACATTCAAATGCAATCTTATCACATCATGTATTAAGAATCAATGAATAGGAACTTAACGGAGTTAGATAGTGGATTTTACCTGAAGTGCAGCCATACTCTATGACTCTCCCATCTTCTGGACTCTTCAGGTTCTTTGGGTAGACTTGTATCCAATTCCCTTTCTTTTGGCAGCAAACGCAGGTCGGTTCTCCTAGAACGTCCTCGGAAGCATGGTCGGTTGACTTTCCCAACAAATACGCTCCATTGCTTCGCCAAATCATTTCTGATTCAGCAGCAATGAGCATGTAAGTTAGGTCAGTGAGGTTGTCATCATGATCCATCATATAATACTTTCTTTTAAACTCATTATATGATTCAGGAAGTGAGTGCAAAACCCAATTCACAGCCAACTCATATGGGAATGACACACCCAACATTATCAACCTATCAATGTGTGATTTCATTCCTAGAACGTGGGTACACACGGGTTTACCATCTTCATGTTTCATTTCCAATAGGGCTTTAGTGATATTGAACCGTTCAATTATTCGATCTTGTGGGTTAGGGAGAACAACGGAAGGAGGAGGAGGAAGTGAAGCATGATTTCTTGCTCCTCGATCGAATCGTGGAATACCATCTTCATGTGGAATGCTTGTTCCACAGGATTTGGGAAGACCATAGTTGTCAAACTTAGATATCTACAAACTAGGAGAAACAAATTCAAGTTAGTTGATTGATTGAGTCCTTAGTAAATCACCCAAATGAGATACTAAGGCTAGGACCCCACACAATAATCTACAACTCGGGAGAGGGATGCTGTAACCCAAATTGTAGAACATTTGAAGGTAAGTGGATGAAGATTCACTAATTTCCACCATGAGAAAACGAAAAAGAAATTTAAATTTTAAATCTATGAAAACTCCTAGATCCTTTGAGATTCATTGAACATTTCAATGGCATGTTTAAATCTCGATATGCCCCTCTTGTTTGTGACTGGGATGCCGAGGATCACAAAGCGGGTGTGAATAACCATGCAAACTTACATGGTGCCCTCACATGTTTCAGTCACCTATTCGATGTGCCGGTAAACCACACACGCTCCACCGAACTATGACAAACATTGAGTCACCCTTTTCTACCTTTGCTTAGAACCATTTAGTGTGCCGGTAAACCACACACGCTCCACTAACATCTTCGCAAGGGCACAAAGTGTAATTTCATGGAATTACATCAATTCACTTTGCCTAATTAACTAAGATTGGGGATTTGTAAAACATTTAGTTACTTTTGTATTTCATTATACTTATAATGGAAGGTTTCGTCCCATCATACCCGTTCGGCTAACGACCGTCCACTAGTCAAGAGTGCGGTGGGTAAGAGTGGATACCCATTCAATCGCCATTTTATAGGTAATTTCCTTAAACACCCCTTATAGACCAGCTTCGTGAATGAGGCCTACTAACGGTAAGACTGACTTTTACTCATATATATATATATATATATATATATATATATATATATATATATATATATATATATATATATATAATGTTAGACTTTTAATGTTATATATAGTATAAGGTGTATTTTACACTTTGAAAATACTAGGTGGTCAAATTTAATAATTATACCTTTAATTCAATTAAATTGTAAACCAAAACTATTATGGATTTATTAAACCTCTTTTAATTATACTCCTTAGTTAATTAATAAAACCATTAGGGTGTGATTTGAACTTTTTCAAAACAATACTAGGGTCTTAGAATTTAACATTCCTAATGAAACTTTTAATCAACTTTTAAATTCCAAAACTTGAGGGCAAGTTTCGAAACATTTCAAAACATTAGGGTTTAGGATTTAAATATACATCAAAATTAAACTATTAATCAAAATTTAAATTCCAAAACTTGAGGGCAAGTTTTGAAACCTTTTTCAAAACATTAGGGTTTCAACTATTTAAATTTCAGAACAACATAACTTTTTGGTTCAAATTTAAACTATAGAACCTAAAGGGGAAAATATGAAACTTTTCATAACAACAAGGATCAAATAACAAATAATCTTAATTAACATTTAATCACATAATTATCCATATTTGATTTATTTAATGATTTCTTGCAAAACAATTTACCAATTTAATCAAAATAATTAATCAATTATCACATAAGGAAACAAATATTTTATTAATTGATAAATATCTTCAATTAGATCAAGAATATACTCAAATATATCAAAGAAACGGATTTATATTGATCTAATATGATAAGGCAAGTATCCTCAAGCAAAAACAGCAAGAAATCCCGTTTTTCCCTCTTTCTGACCGACTGACTCGTCGAGTCAGCATGGACTCGGCGAGTTCAGCCCCCAAAATCCCAAAATTTCGATTTTTTAAGCTTGAACAAACAAACAAAGCATCAATACAATAGAAACCAATCAAGGTTCTGATACCACTGATGGGTTTTGGTCATAAGAACATCTTATGTGCTCATACAAACCCTAATGCTTAGATCTAGGTTTCTCTATTGTACATGCAAGTTATCCAAGACTATAAACCCTAATTCTAGCATACAAGTAATCATATTAACATAAGAATGGGTTTAATACATTACCTTGATTGTTATGTAGTAATAACAATCTCAAATCCTCCTTGTAATGACTTTAGAAAGCTTAGATTCACAAATGTCACTCCTCTAATGGTTCACAAACACCAAGAGCAAGAGGATGAAGAGAAGAGAGGATGGAGGCTGCCCAAAAACGTGTGAAACCCTAGAAGGATGCTTAGCCACGTTTTTGGGTCATAAGGGATGTATATATAGTTAGGCTATTAGGGTTATCTAACAAGGAAACCCTAAATTGGATGCTTAAGCCCTAAGCAACCCATAGATTCCTTTCCTTAAGGCATTGGACGATTTCCTCATGGGCTTTCCAATAGAATTCGTCCACTCCTTAAAATAAGGCAATCCATGGCCCAATTTCAATTATCTTATAATCACAATTCCAGTCCCTTAAGTTTAATTAATCTCTTTTAGTCACAAAACTAATTACCAATTAATTCTTGACTAATATTAATTAAACAATATGATTTCTCCTTTAATATATTATTCTCATAATATATTAATAAATCATATTTAATCCTTTCTCTCCATAATTCATCCTATCAAGTTGCTTTGGTGAAGGCAACCCAAAAGGACCATGCACCATCGGGTCAAGTACATACCAAAATAGTTATGGACTTAGACACTAATCCAACTCCCACACTATCGGTACCTCATCTACCAACTTCGACCTCCCTGCTGCTACTCGTGTGTTCATCACGTAAGCCACAAACCCACTACAGCCCTGCTGTAGACTCTGTCTCGCTCTAGCAACTAAACATAACGCTGACCTAGAACGGGTACACTCACCGTACACCGTAAGCACTCCCCCACTAGGGTCTCGTATTGTTACCAATAGTTGCTCACAGTCTATAAGAACTCCAAAACGGCTCAACCTATCCATGCCCACTATGACACAAACGTCCCCATCGCAATCGGGACCAGATCTATCGGGAACTCAACACCGAAGATCTCGAGTACACATCCTCGAATCACGTTCGTAACATACACCACTCGTTCATCAGCTATAGAAACTCGTAGAGGTCGACTCAGTACCTCTCGCTGAATACTGATGTGCTGGCTAAAAGCTAAAGACACAAATGATCGACTCGCACCTGAGTCAAATAACACCAAAGTAGGTACATAACTCACAAGAAAAGTACATACGCATACCATAATATAAGCACAATATCGCATAACTCAACATAAATAAAAGAAAGAGTACATACCTGCCACGACATCGGGCACTGCGCAGACCTCCTCTGTTGTCAACTAGAAGGCTCTCCCGCGAGCCTTCGGTGCATCGGCCTTCGCTGGCTGGGCCTTAGTAGCTCTGGCAGTAGGTGCAGATCCCTGTGTCGATCCTTGCCGCAGTTGTGGGCACTCGGCCTTCCGATGGCCGGTCTGGTTGCAATGGAAGCAAACCGTGAGTCCCTGGGGACAATCCCTAGCATAGTGTCCCTCCTTCCCACGCTTGTAACACACCCCAACTCTGCACGTTCCCTCATGGCTCTTGCCGCACTTTCCACATGTGCGGCCCTTCGGTCCTCCAGACCTCGTATCCGCGGACTTAGTCCGCTTAGCAGCCGGTTGTGCCTATACCGGTCGCCTGTCCCTCCTCTGAGACTCGGCCTCCTCCCTGGCCTGAGTCTCTAGCTCAATCTCCCTCTTTCAGGAATTTTCCTGAAGCTCGGCAAATGTCCAATAATTCGAGTTTGATACGAACTCCCGAATATCCCTCATCATAATGCTTAAATACTGGGTCATACGTGCCTGCTCGATAGACACGTGCTCAAGGCAAAACAACACCCTCTCATGGAACATCCTCATAATCACTGTCATAGACTCGGTTCCCTACTTAAGGGACAAGAACTCCTGGGCTATACGTTCCCTTTCCACAGGGGGAACATACTCATCTCGAAACATTGCGGTGAACCGCTCCCAGGTCAACGCGGTAAGCTCTTCAATAGTGAAGTTCGTCGTCACGAACTTCCACCAGTCCTTCGCCCCCAAGCAAAGCTGGTTCAGTGCAAACCGAACCCTCAGATGCTCCAGACACAAGCAAGTATAGAAGCATCCCTCGATGTCAAAACTCCATCTCATCGCTGCAATAGGATCCTACGACCCATCAAACTCCGGTGGCTTCGTGTTTCTGAACTCCCGGTACAACAACGAGTCACCCCCTGCGCCCTACCAACAGCGACGACTGTGGTGGCCGCAACATCAGAAAGAGCAGCATACCACTCATCAAAAGTCTCTATCAGTGTGGTCTTGATAGACCCAAACATCTCCGATATCTCAACCCGGATAGCCGCAACAACCTCCTCATGAATCATCCTGCGGATCTCCTCATCATTGGTACCGCTGCTCTCTAGTGTGTAACGTGTCCCAACCATGATGTCTCCGAAATACAATAGAAGATATCAGAGACTCGATTGAGTATACTCGCACTCGATAACTCAACCCTACTTGCTCCCTAGTACCCTAAGGATTCTTACTTGGACTGTACACTGATCCGGTGTCTTCGGTAGTACGGGCCCAATACTACCGCCCACACCGCATCAACATTCACTCCAAGTCCTCCTCCTAGGATCCCAGCTCACAAGTACTCTACATCTCTCTAGCATAGGATACCCTTCGGTAAGCCCCTCGTAAGCTCCTCACTGCTACCTACTCGTTCTCAAGCATCTCACAGTAGCAGAAATCTCCTAGGCTAAGGCATCACAAATCAGGCCACTCTAGTCCTAACATGAATACCTTGCCTACTCTAGCATGCATCACATATTACATAATATCTCATAACACATAAGGTAAGGGTATTTTGGGGAATCACCGTTCGGGTGTTGGCTGATCGTACACACTGCCCTAGTCTGCTCTTTTCAAAATCTTTTACTCTTTTAGAAAAACTTTGTTTCATTTGAAAAATCTCTCAAATCCTCATTTTGAGTTCAAATACGCCCGAAGGTGTACCCAAATCCCTCAAACCAAGGCTCTAATACCAACTTGTAACACTCGAATTTTTCAAAACAATTTTTCATTTTTAAAACCTACATTTACTCATAAATATTGTCAAAACACCATGTATCAAATGTTATTATCACAAAACATTTTCCCAAAGTCTCAAAGATAAACTCTCTATGTGTGTACAGATCATGCCGGTGCCTTCCCGTGTTCCTCGCAAGTACCTGAAACACGTAACACCACAACTTTAAGCATAAATGCTTAGTGAGTTCCCTAAAATACCACATACAACATATACGCCACTCATGGCTACAGAACGACCCTCTAGTTGATGTGTCTCTGCAGGACCCTCCAGTCCCGTAGCTCTTTGGACCCTCCGGCCTGTATCATTGGACCCTTCGATTCGGTCTATATCGTTGGACCCTTCGGTCCGCTCTATATCGTTGGACCCTCCGGTTCGGTCTATACAACCACATAGCATACATATAACACAATGCATATAATCTCATACATAGCATACAAGACCCTCCGATCTACTCATGGATACCACTCTAGGTAGTGTATAGTGAAAAGACTCACCTCAAACGTATTCGGATAAACTCTCGTGCTCAACGTCCCAACCTAGCCTCCTCCTATTATTCAAATAACATTCCCGATCAATACTCTCTCATAGTCTCATCTGTCAAAATTGGGTAGAAGACCCTTCTACCCCTCCCTGAACTCTCTTAAGTTAGTCTTGACCAAAACCCTAAAGTCAACGAAAGTCAACAGTCAATCTTTGACCCCACTCGTCGAGTGCACATGGGCGACTCGACGAGTCCACACGTGTCCTTATAGCCTTGCTTGGCATGTCGAGTCAACCCCTTGCTCGACGAGTTACACCTGGCACGAATCGCGGGGCAACCCCAACTCGACTCGTTGAGTCCAATTATGAACTCGGTGAGTTGCTCCTATGATCATACTCAAATGACCTTCTGAGGTCAGATCTGTTTATCCAAATCATATATCTAACCTTTAAACACCTAAAAGTCACGTAAAGGTGCCACCTTTACGTGCATTTAACCTATACCAAGCCTCAAATGGAGATATCACACTAGAAATGGCAACCTAGTCTCTAATACCTCATTTACTTGCAAAAAGCTAGTAGATCATGACTCTAGGGACCTCTCATGGTCCAGATCTGATGTTATTCATACAAAAGAGACCTCATACTCAATAAATCTCATAAACTATGTGAGGAAAACACTAAAACTATGGAATCTACCATGTGAACACGAAATGGAAAGGATTTTACCTCCACAGATGATATCCCGAGATAAATAGCTTAGATCCAGTCCCCTTCACACTCTAGATTTGTGTTCCTATATTCCTTCAAGAAAAACCACACAAAAAATGATGAAATCGCCACTTCTTGCCCTCAAACTCACTATCTCAGCTCTCTAGGGTTTCTCTGGGGGGTAGTGGCTGCAAATGACGGCTATAAAGGCCTCTAAATAGGTCACAAACACGAGAATTAGGGTTTCACTTTACAACTTGGACTCGTCGAGTCCACGCATCGACTCGTCGAGTCCGGTCCTTAATCCGGATAAGAACTCGCGATCCTACTCGGCGAGTCTAAGCGTCAACTCGCTGAGTCCTTCCATAAAACTCAAAAATAAATAGTTAAAATAAGATACTTGGAAATCCGGATGTTACACATACATTATGCATCTTATATCAGGTTGTACACTATATTACTATTTATGTGGAACTACTACTTCATACTTTTAACTTCGAGTAATCAGCCTCCTTCACTTGGTCTCCTCAAGCGCATTCTGTTCCATCCTCTGCTGCATCCATGATCATCCGGAATGCTCATGCCTTTAGTTTTGGCAGCACATCCTGCTTCTCTGCTACCTTCTTCTTTGGACAGTCCTTCATGACATGCCCTTCTTCCATACACTCGAAACACACCATTCCATCATACTTGCATTCATCAGAATAGTGACCAGGTGTTCCGCACCTATAGCAGATCACTTATCCTTTACATTGTCCAACATGTTTCTTTTTTGCAATTATTGCACCAGTCTGCTTCATTATTACCCCATACCTCTTATCGTTGGGGTTAGACCTTGAGATTTTACTTTTCTTATCGGACTTTGGGAGTCATTCACCTTTCCTTTTCTTGCCAGCTTTAGTTTTGTCGGCAGCTCTCCTCTTGATCATATTTTCCATAGACTTTGCAACCTAGATATGCAAGGCGAATTCCATCTTGCCCGTAAAGGAATTAGTATACCCATCGATGGATATGTTGCCTTTCTCTAATGTCAAGAATTGGTTCTCCAGTTCTAGTATGTTCTGAGCATAACATTACTTTTGCTTGAAATGTACTAGGAATTCTGCCCATGTCAGTTGTAATGGCTCATTAGGGGTTATTATCTTTCTTGTTGTGTTCCACCAAAGAACATCTAAGCCTTTAAACTATCTCACCGCGTAGGTGATCTGAAACTTTCATGTGAACCCGCACGTTATGAAGGCTAGACCCATTTCTGAAATCTAATCCATAACTCCGATCAGATCATCTTTTCCATTAAAAGATGAAGGCTTGCAAGTCATGAAATCCTTATGCTTGCAGTAACCTCTAGGCTCATCATTTCTCCGGATCTCTGACTCTTTCGGAGGAGGGTGTGGTCCTTAATGGATTTACGAGTCATCATTTCCTTACTGAAAAGTCGTTGGACGAGATGGAACTGGTCTATTTTTGACTTGATCAACGATTATTGGTTCGTTGATCACTGGCACCCTGCTTCTAGCATTCACTAGCCCTTGAGTTAGTAGATCCATAAACTCACTTCGTTGCTGACCGAGCAGATCTTGCATCATTGCTCGAGCATCTTGAACGGTGAGCTGAGCAGCTCCTACTCCGACGTTTTGAGGCGACAAAACTTATTCATTATTGACGACTCTACCGCTTCTCGTGATCGGCATATCGTTATGTACATCAAAGCAGGTGTTCAGTGTACCGAGAGGCGAGTTTATTATGATAAGGAAGATTTTAGTTTTGTTTTGACGCATACGTTCTCTTTATCTCTCCCAAAATTTTCATGACAATTTCGTTATTTATACTTTCAGAGTCTTGAACACAAAATTTCTAGATCTGGTCTGCAATAAACCATAGATCCATTCAAGCTAGGCAGGTACCGTCACTACTAGAAAAACAGCCTTTTACGACGCTCATTGCACGTCGTAAAAGGCTCAGACGACGCGCAAATGCGCGTCAAAGAAGGCCCTGTCATAAAGAGAGACGACGCGCATTTACGACGCCCATATACGACGTGCGTTTACGACACACAATGCGTATCAAGGAAGGCCCTGTCATAAAGGAAGACGACACGCGAAACGCGTGTCGTAACCTTACGACACACATGTTAATGACACGCATGTTAATGACACACAATACGTATCAAGAAAGCCCCTGTCAAGAAAGGCCATGTCATAAATGAAGATGACACACATTTTTGCGTATCATAATTTTAAATGTTTAAAAAAAATATTATTTATAGATTTACTAGTTTTCAAATTAAATTTGTATTTAGTGTCTCATAATAGAAAATAAAATATCATATACAAAAAATACAATCCATTGAATAAAATTTAACTTCATACAAATAATCGTTTCATGGAAAGATAAAACAAATCAATAGTTGTAAAAAAAAAATTACAAACTAATTAGATACAAGAAATATAAAAAAATACACCCTCAAATGCTTTTCAAAGTCTAATCTCCATGTCAGCTCTTCAACTCATTTCTCCAGTTTGTCCTTAGGTCCTCTAAGGGCTCCAGCATCTCTTGCAGTTTCAAAGGCACAAAGAAGAACAGAACGTGCTATTATTTTGCCACCTAGATGTTCTCCAGCATCTCTTGCAGTTTCAAAGGCACAAAGAAGAACAAAACTCATCTTACCATTCTCTAATCAATTTTCGGTTTTATGTTATTGACGGATGGCGTCCCAAGGAAAGTTCCGGTGTTTATATCTGCCATTCTCTAATCAATTTTCGGTTTTATGTTATGGGATTGGGAGTCGTGTTAGTGTTAGTGTTGTTGTTGTTGTTGTTGTTAGGAGCACCATCATATGTGTTGTTGTTGTTATTGGCTCCTTGCACTCATGCATGGATTGGGGTGCTTGCTATAGAACTTGCACTACTATTTTGAGCAGCTGAAAAATGAAACAAAGTAAATGAATATCTCACCATTTTCCCATAGTATAAATAACTAATTCTAGGGTTAAAAACAACAAAGTACAAGGATTTAATAGAATGAGATAAAATAGGATGCTATAATACACGTGTAAAAGAAAGTATGTTGTTGTTTCTTGCATTCAACAATAAATAATAAGTGTAGTAAATTTTCGACCATGGAGATTGTTTTTCTAGCATGACCAAAATGCCCTCGAGTTGTTTCCTAGCATCTTCTTCAGGGGGAGAGCTTAACCGAGCAAATAGTTGAGGAGTTACTTCCTGCAGAAAGGAAAAAAAAAAGTTACTAGTTAGAACATAACTGATTAGGTTACTGTGATAGAAAACTGGCGAGAGGGGTCCCACCCACCTACCATGGCAACAAAGGAACTGTTGAAAGTGCAGGTTCAAGTGGCAAAGTCGTACATTACCATTTCTTGACAGCAAAAGTACATTACTATTTCACAAGTGTGGCATAATGTAGGTTTCTATTTCTTGATGTCTATTACTGCATGCTTCAATGATTCTACATTTTCTTTGTTTCTTCATAAATAGTGATGATGAAAGTAGAGAGGCCTGAAAGTTAAAGGAGATAATTTCCAAACCTAGTCATTACAATATCTTTATTAAGCAAATATACAATAATTTTAGCGTACAAACTATAATTTATAGTAATATTAACATGATGAATAAACATTTTAATGATGTAAATAAAAGCGACATAATTTCAAACAAAGCAAGTGAAGTGGAATTGGAGCCACCACAGTCGAACCGAGACAACCAAATATTAGCATGCAGAAAGTAATTCTATAATCTTTGAAACAGGAAGAAAAAAACATGTTTTCCCGTTGATTGAATAGAAGCATTTGCTGTTATTTCTATTCATGTTGTCATGGGTGATTACCTGATAATTTTTTAAGAGACAAAGTCATTTGTAGCAAATGAGTCCCCAATAATAGGGCATTTTCCGTAATACTGGTTAAAAAAAGAACAAAGAATATGAAACAATAAACATATGTAACATACTCCTTTCCTAACGCGAAACCTAACATTTAAAAAAAAATGATACACAATCTTCGTCACCCGACTTCCTTAATCCTACATAGTATTATAAGTTTTCCCTTTTAAGTCCTCACATTTTTACAAATGTTCCCTTATTTATTTCTGGGTGAAATGTTGCTTTTATTTCTTTTAATAACGTTGGCATCCAATTACAAACTATGAAGCATTTTCCTTAATACGAAAATAGAAATGCATATATTAAGGAAAACTATTAACAAATTATATATATATATATATATATATATATATATATATATATATATATATATATATATATATATATAAGTAATAAAGCGGTGACTATTACCCCTTAGTAATAGAATGCAACAACAATAAAGTTTTGCTACTTTATAAGCTCCTCATATAGAGGTCACCTCATTAGATATATCCCACTGGAACATGAAGAGCAAGAGTTGTCTTTCCTGAAGCTTCTTTTTTTTTTTTGCAAAAAGCAAGAAATCAACAGTAAATGTTCCAAAACATGCTTTTATAGAAATTTGAGAAATCAGGAAAAAAAACCAGGAATGAAGAGAGAAATAGAAATATTAAGATAACTTACAGATAGATGTGTGAGGCAAAGAATATGAGTAGGACAAGCCTTTTCCTTGAGCCATCTTGAATGAACTAGAAAATAACATTTACGATAGTTGCTCTTGTTGTTGCTGCCCCTGCCCCTGTCCCTGCCCTTGCCCCTGTCCCTGCCCGACCTCCTCACCCTTTGTCCCACCTTCAGTAGGACTTTGTCCCCTGCTACATTTACACACAAATCAACACATTTATAAACAAAACAATTTGAGAAGTACATATATCAGACTTTCAATGTTTGTAAGATTCGAATCCAAGTTACTATTTTGGTTTTTTGATTTTTTTGTTGTTTTTATAAGTTACTGTGTAGTGATCTCATTCGGAAAAAAAACCCGCTCATTCTAAGGGACAATAGGAACTGGAACATACTTTATACACACAAAAATAATCATGGAATGGACAGCTGGAAAATGGCAGGTGTTCTAACGGTTCCAAGGTTGCATCCTAACTGGCGTACTTGTGCATTTCATTTGTAACAGTAATATGATTAATTACTGTGGAAATGGTTGCTTAAATCAAGACTCTTGACACTGACTTGCAAATGTTTGTTTCTGGACTCAGGCTAACGCTTTGTTCAGAAAAAATTTGACCTTTCAGGTTTACCTTTTTTATTTTATTTTATTTTTTTAAACTTTATGCATTTTGATCTCATGTCGTTACAAATGTTTGTTTTAAAAGCTTGTTATTCCATTTTTCTTCAAACCATAGAAGGAATTTCAAGACAAATGACAGGCTCATATTATTCCTAGTGTTCCTCTGTTTGTTACTTATAGCACAACAACACTTAGTGAACATTGAACTAGATAAACCCTCTTTAAAGTTATAATTATTGACATTCGAATTCATGAAATCATAGCTTGTGGAAATTTTTGAATAAAAAAATAAAATTAATTAAAGCTTAGATCATTTACTTAGCAAGCAGATAAATAATGTGTGGATCCACCAACCTACTAGTATCTCATTTATTTTCTTCTCCGAGTTTCCCTTTTTGTATCCCGCATACAGCTCATTGTTAATATCAGAAGACCTGTCGCCCCATATATGTTGACCTTGGACACATCTAATTTCTACATTAAAAATACAAGATCAGTTAGAAAATAAGTTGTTAGCAACAAACCATTTTTGTCTCTTGTTCATAATCTAAGCTACTAGAAATACAAGTATCGTTAGGATTCAACACACACAGCAAAAATAAGATGCGGACAAAAGAAAGAACTCACACCAATTAACACCATCGAGATAATTCATACCTTTCTCCACTTTCGTGGACCCCACTGGGACTGAAATAGAAAAGGTGGAGTTTGCTTGGCACTGAGATTGTGTAAGTCCCCAAAATTGCTTGTGTATCAATCAGATCCAATTGATGGTGCAGAATCCCAATCAATTGGATGATGTCAGATCAATATAGAAGAGAATGATAAGAAGAAGATGATGAATCTAATGATGTATTCAATATGAATTATGCTCCTTACAATAGATTATCTCTCACACACACTTCTTCTCTTTAACTTTCTCTCTCTACAAGATGCTCTCTTCTACACTCAACCGTACACTCCCACATGCACTCCTCTATTTATATGGACCTCTAGCCATACACATGTGTACAACCGCACACCCTGTGTATGTCCATACACATGGTGTGCGGTCGTACACACGTGTACGGCCGTACATACAAACCGCAATCACATACAAAATTACATAAAAAATATATTTTCCTAGAAAAGCAAAGTATAAACCATATTTTTGACCCAACAATCTCCCCCTTGGTTTATAGCTTTCTTTTCTAAATGACCTAACAAGCTCCCCCTAAAAATTAGCTGGCTTTTCTTGTTAATCTTCATTGGGAACTTGGCTTCCACATTAATCTTCAAATTCTTCACAGCTTTAGGATGAACATATGAATCTTCTATGAATGACTTCATCTTGAGCGGTTGGGCATTTTCTTCAATATTTGATTCTGATCGCACATTGGGTGAGGAGGCTTGATAAAAGGATTCTTGAAAGATAGCACTTTCATCTTGAGAATCTTCAAAGAGAACTATCAGAGAGAAATAATCTTCTAGATCACTTCAGCAGGTACAAAAATATCAGCAGACTGATTAAGGAGGATTCAATGCAATCTGTCACATATTCTTCAATTTCAGCTTCACCTTGCTTCTGGGGTTGAAGGATGGAATGTCGAAAGAATAATCTTCATTTCTTGCTCCTCCGAATGCGAATTCTTCGATGCTCATAGATTAAGCCTTGGCTCAGAAATCTTCAACACAAACTCCATGAGTCTTATCTACGCCTGAAATCACTTTTCAAGACAAAACTAAACTAAAAGAAAAATTAGCACACAAAAAAAAAAAAAAATTTTGGTTTTTTTTTATATATTTTCTGGAAAAATAAAAATAGAAACAAAAATATTTTTGGATTTTCTGATTTTTCTGAACAAGAAATAACACTATTTTTGGATTTTAATTTTCTGATTTTTGTTTGATTTTTGAATTATTTTTAATTCTCCCCTTAAAATATGTGCATAGAGTTAAACTATGAACAAATTTAACAAAAATAAAATGATATCTAACTTTAAGAATGATTTGGGATCAAAGTTTTTAGACAACCTTTATCCGCTTGTCGGTACCTTTTATCTTCACGTCTTTGTCTAGTCGATCACCGGTATTGTTGTCCACTTAAACACGAAAAATTGTGACAAAATTAGGACATACTGTAAGTGACAAGACAATGTGATCCTAAGTTCCTAGATATTATATATGATCCTAATTTTCTAGATACTATATCTTAAGGACCATTCAGCTGACGACGACCAGGGATATTGTTGTCCACCTAAATTGGGCAGCAAGATCTATAGACAATCTTTGAGTGTTCAGTTTTAATTGTACCGAAACATGTTTCCCGCTTCTAGATATGCCCCGGTAATTAAGGACTTCCAGAGTACTCCTTACATCGGATGAGCAGACCATCATTAGGGGAGAAGATAGATTCAGAGTATTATCACTTATAGTGCATATGCTGTGTACCAGGTCGGATTGTTAGTCACGCATAGGAGACAACATATGGCTAACAGATAAGAGGATTTCATATGTGTGTGTGTATATATATATATATATATATATATATATATATATATATATATATATATATATATATATATATATAATATGCAGAGAAATAGAGTTGCATATGTTACAGTCCAGGTCGGATCTCTTCCAATCACGCAAAGGAGGCAACATATGACTAACAGATAGAAAGAAAGAAAATGATTTTCTACAGACCTAATTTATCGGAATTTACCAGTCGCCCCATCAATACCGAAATTAAGGACAGAATCCGCACATGGAGGAAAAGTTAAACCACGGTTCCAGATACGGATTCAATTAATGTGACGAGTAGATTCCCATATATATCTCCCTGCTCAACCTATCCAAGCGTCGTATTGTCAGACTGAACGGATCTAACTAGGTCAAGATTTGTCAAGTCTATAGATTCCTTAAGTTCATCTGCACCTAGTCAAGTCCGTTAAATTCTTCGTGCCTACCGACGCATCAAACCAAAGCATAGACCCTTCAACTTTGGGTACATTACACAAACTCAGGTTTCCTGTTATCACTTACTTCCCAAAACATCTCCCTCAAGCACATTCCATAACCAACATATTATTTTTTAATTTTTTAAAATTAATTTTAAAATTTTTAATTTTTTTTTGTTTTTATTTCTCCCCCTAAATTTGTGCATAGGAGAGAAATGAAAGTAAATGCGCAAATTTAAACTATCCTAAAACAAAAATTTGTCTTTAAAGCGAATCATCTTAAGAAAAACTCAGGAGTATAAAGAAGAAAACTCAAACCGTAAGTCACCGATTGAACTTGAATCTAGAAGGTCTGAGAACAGCACACATAAACTCAGAACAAATCCGAAAATTCTTCATGTCGTTAAGCACAAACCCCATGAGTGACCACTTCCTTTCTTCCCTTCCCGCAAGGACACATATTCTCAAACAATGTTCTAAGTGTTGTACAGTTGAGAGATGCCTCCTATCATGTGCCTGGAGCAACCACTATCAACAAACCAAAGTCTGATGATATGCCTCCATAGCTGCTCCAACACAGAGCGGGATCAGTTGGTCTTTGGAACCCAGTCCATTTTGAAACTGGGTCGACCTTTGTCATCAGTGCAAGGAACTCTCTCCCAAGACATATCCTGTTTATCACAAATAGAAGATGAAGAAACATTAGAGTCGTTAGAAGATTTGGGAGAGTGATCCTTTGGAACCCATTTGTAGTTTGGTTTAACCCATTTCTTTTTCGATCTGATGGGTGGCTCAGTACTTGCTTTTGAACTCGAAGCTAGCCGTTGAGATAACTTTGATTTTGGCTTCACGGGAGCATCTCTTGGATTTGGCTTTTTGGCCGACTTTCCCTTCTTGACCTTGGGATTTGATTTCTTGCCCTTGGGAGTTGAACTCTTGCCCTTCGTGGCATTCCAGTCGCCATTGTCTGAACATGACCTTGAGGGGTTTCTTTTTTAGTATCCCCCTCTTGGCGTGTTCTGCCACCCTTGTGCGTAGTAGGGAACGTATGCTCGATTAGGACAAATTATGGCAATGTGTCCAGGTGTTCCACAGTGAAAGCATGTCTTTTTCTTCACTGTGGAGTTGTTTCTTCCTGCCCCTGGTGGCGTGTCCTTGCCTTGTCTCTTGCTTTTCCCACACGCACAGTTGCAACAGACACTCTGTTTAGCTTGAAATGGTGGCCTGTATTTACCAACATCAGGTTGATCAGAAGTAGTTGAATTCAAAGCAACATATTCAGAGTTCAAGAAGATGTTGGTTTGTTTAATGGTGTTCTCCTTGTTCTCATCCTCTGCTACTTTACCTGCACATGAACTAGAATCATTAGTATCGTTCAGATCAGCACCCCCAGTTGGCCCTGATTGTTCAGTCTTAACTGAATCTGGAGCAGGGGTTTGGCCATACTGAGCAGGCATTTCTTCCTCATTGGTCTCAAGGGTTGGGTTATAATTGTGATTAAAAGGAGGTGGCACACTGTGATACCCTAGACCCTTGGTTTGATTATCTTTAAAACTCAATTGAGTTTCTACTAAGGACTCGACTGTATTACTTGATGCAGTATAATTTTTGAAACTAACATCTATTTTTCCACACTTTATTTTCAAAGCGTCAAGTTCTTCAGTTACAACAACAAGTTTTTTCTTAATGTGATCATAATTTTCACACTTGTTGCTGTAATCTTCTTGGAGTTTTCAGAAATCCTTGATTTTGGTTTCTAATTGAGCTTTTAACAGTTTCTGTCCTTTCCTAATAGTATATCCTTCGTATTTGAGGTCCTCATTTTCCCTTTTTAGCAAATCAATTTGTTCGCGAAGAAATTTAATCGTAGCTTTACAAGATGGAGTACATAAAACTTCATTTACCGGAATTGATGTGGAACTCATCATTTATATATATATATATATATATATATATATATAGTTTTGTTTTAATTTTTTAATTTTTTATTATTAATATTTTTTATATTTATAATTGCCCTTTGACTTAAAAACCAAGAAAGTCAACCTTAAAATTCAAATTTTAAAAGTCAAACCAAAAAGCCAAATTTGAAAAATTAAAAGTCAAACGAGAAAGTCAAAATTTAAAGTCAAAGGTTAACCTTTAAAAGTCAAAGTCAAAAATTTTAAGGTCAAAAATAAAAATAAAATAAAAAACTAATAACTAAAAAAAATTGGGTTGAAAATAGAGAAAAAAAATTGATTTTTGGGTTGAAATTGTGAGATTTCGAAAGTTGAATCCAGAAGAACTTGTTTTGAATTAAATTTCGAAGGATTTTTCTATCTAGCAACTTAGATCAGCTGGAAAAGGGCGTTTGGTTTTTGAACCAAAGCATCCAGGTTTGATTCTTGCAGCCCTCGGTTTCGCTTTTGATTATTTTCTGTTTGCTGCTATGTGTATAAAGGATAAAAACGGAAATTGAAAACCAACAGTCAGCTTAGCTGAGTTGGTAAGGCGTGCTTGTCAATGACCTGAAGGTCCAGGGTTCAATCTGTAGCACCTTCAAACTCGTTTTTTTTTTCCGCTATGCGAGATTGCTGCTTGTGAGGTGAGACCGAGCCGCACACCGAGCCGACCACACACTCCCGAGCCACACTCACTGACCCGCAAGCACACCTTCAATCGGGCCGCACACCTTTAACAGATTCGCGAAAAAAATAACGTTTTTCACCCTTTTTTGCTCTAAAACTCGATCAAAAACTCGTTTTTATGAAAAATGCAAAGAAATAACCCCCCTTATTTTTGCAAGATCTATCCAAAAACGCTATTCTCTTTTCAAAATAAGATCAAATAAGCTCCATATCTGATAAAATTGATTGATACAACCAAGCTCTGATACCAATTGTAAGTCCCCAAAATTGCTTGTGTATCAATCAGATCCAATTGATGGTGCGGAATCCCAATCAATTGGATGATGTCAGATCAATATAGAAGAGAATGAGAAGAAGAAGATGATGAATCTAATGATGTATTCAATATGAATTATGCTCCTTACAATAGATTTTCTCTACGTAAACAGGGTGTGCGGCTGTACACATGTGTATGGCTAGAGGTCCATATAAATAGAGGAGTGCATGTGGGAGTGTACGGTTGAGTGTAGAAGAGAGCATCTTGTAGAGAGAGAAAGTTAAAGAGAAGAAGTGTGTGTGAGAGAGAATCTATTGTAAGGAGCATAATTCATATTGAATACATCATTAGATTCATCATCTTCTTCTTCTCATTCTCATCTATATTGATCTGAAATCATCCAATTGATTGTGATTCCGCACTATCAATTGGATCTGATTGATACACAAGCAATTTTGGGGACTTACAGATTGCACATAGTAGATTGGAAGACTCGAGAAGAAAGCAGGTTCAAGAATGTTGGATACCGGAGTCTCCGAAGTTGACCGCTGATATGTTCCAAAGAAATCATAAATTCTTAATATAATATTCATTACGTACATATGAATGACTGTGCTTGCAAGATGTGATGATAGGTAGTAACTAACCAATACAACATCAGCCAGA
This sequence comes from Lactuca saligna, assembly GCF_052625555.1. Lineage (NCBI taxonomy): Eukaryota > Viridiplantae > Streptophyta > Magnoliopsida > Asterales > Asteraceae > Lactuca > Lactuca saligna. Next base: position 12,909,999 of record NC_136423.1, on the reverse strand, counting down.
CCATTGGATGAGTTAAAATTGGATGAACCTGGGAACATATTTCTAGCTAAATCTATCAAATTAATATACATCAGCAGAAATTTATATTGATCAGAATGTATATATAGAACATTGACATGAATAAGGGTATGCAAGAGATAGAGTCAACATACTCTCTCCAAGGGATTGGTTATTTCCAGTAATAAGTACAGTTGTAGGGCAGGAACCTGTACTTGTGCAAGAGTCATTAGGCAAATCTCCAAATGAAAGCAAATGATCACTTCTCACTGCTCGATACTGTGGAGCTGGTACTTGTAATAATGGAGGCCATTCAGGTGGACTAGGAATGGAACAGGTACCCACTTGGTCCAAATCTAAGTATTCAATCCCACACACTCTCTTACATTCACCATCACAATCTTGATCAATACAAGTGCAACCACATTTTAAAGAGTGTTTATCCAGTTCAATGTTCACTAAATGTTGTAGTGCTACAAGTAACAAATAGAGGAACATTGGGAATAATATGAGCCTGACATTTGTCTTGAAATTCCTTCTCTGGTTTGAAGAAAAATGGAATAACAAGCTTTTAAAACAAGCATTTGTAACGACATGAGATCAAAATGCATAAACTTTAAAAAAATAAAATAAAATAAAAAAGGTAAACCTGAAAGGTCAAATTTTTTCTGAACAAAGCGTTAGCCTGAGTCTCTGAAGGAGGTGCTCAAAAATTTGGTGTTTAGGGTTAAGGGCCAATTTAATTTCATAAAATTTAGTGTCTAGGGTTAAGGGCCAACTTGATAGAAATATCTTCCAAAAACAAAGCAATTTGGTATCTTTGTAAATACAATCTTGAAAAAAAAACATCATATTTTGATATTTTGATGTTGTAATGTTTTTGGTTGCAGACAACTGGCATTTAGAACTACCAAACGGATACAACTACACTGCAAACGGAAAACACAATTTGGTCTTCTTAATGCATGGAATCAAGAAATTCTCAAGAAGATTAATCAAAGGTGAAACATACATGGATTCGGTTACAAATGTTTTAAACAAAGTCGCTTCATACCCACATATTCTCGAAATTGACGAGGAAAATAGAGAAATTCAAATGAAATTAGAAGAAGAAGAAGAGGATTTGTTACCTTCAACCTCGTGCCCCGAGTCTCGGAAAGCTTTTATTCAACTTTACAGTCGTTGATACGAGTCTAACCTGTGACATCCCCAAAATCACGGCCAGAAAAGACTGATTTCATTTATGCTTCCTAAATAATTTCAGAGTAAATCCTTTTGATTTAAAAGTGTTGCGGAATTTGTTCCCAAAACAAAACATGATAAAATAATATGTATCAAAGCATTTCATCAAGAGATGCATTTTCATTATATATTTAAAACTCGGGGTGTCATGTTCCGATACAGACCATAAAGCATAAACGATAACATTACAAGTCATTCAACAAATATATACATATACAGACTTGTAAACAAAACAACTCGATGATTCATCCATCTTACGCCCTTGCACCACTTCCTGTAATACAAATAAAACTGAGTGGGTTAGGCTTGGGAGCCTGGTGAGCATATTGGGTTTTCAACCCACAATAAATAAATTATATTTAATTCCACCAACCAATCACTATCCCGATTACCCATTCCCGTTATCCTCACTTTACGTCCCTAAAACAACATCTATCTCAAGGGACCTAATCTAGGATTTTCATCGGGACGGACATTACTGCTAAGGGCTTTCCTCAACAATAGATATCCTAAAGGCAACCATGAGGGGGATAGAGTACACCGGTGAACACATCGTTCACAACACCTACAGGTTATGAAACTGTTAGCGTTCCACGAGACTGTCTAGAAGGAGTCTGTGGTCGTTATCCATACTCCGCTGAATAACTAGGTCAACAACAACAACACCGAGGCCTCTCATCTGTTTATTACACACCAACTATCTACCCATGTTCTACCCAACATATTAGTAGATAAAAATAGTACGTTGGATGTACGCCCAGCGTACAGACCATACCCAACATTATTTTTTTTGGTTTAAAAATTTATTAATGCTGTTATATTTTGTTTGGTTTTGTGTTTATGTTTATTTGTATAGATTATGGCCCAAAGAACGCAAAGGACCAACCCACCCAAGGATGTGACTGATCACCGTTTCCTACAATTCCCGCAAACTCTGAATGATGCAACCCGGGCACGATATGTCGCCAATTTGAGCTTGCTTCTCACCATGGAAATCGATATAGCACCATCATTCGATTGGGAATTGGCTACCCGGACTGGACTAGCTGCATTGATCCAGGGATTTTTGCAATACACACACTCGGACGCGAGTGGTGTGGACTTGTTCGTGTGTCAGGGATGGGCACGTTTATTCCGGATCCAGGAGCCTGTTTATCGGGAATTTTTGCTGGCGTTTTACGCTACAGTTTCCTATGATCCTAGGAAGGCACCCGATGATAGGACAACCGTTGCCTTAAGACTGGGGGAGTGAGCCGGGAATGCAGCGTGATAGAGCTTGCGACTCGAGTGGGTATTTACACAGCCGAACAGACGCGGAGTGTCCACTTCCCAGCATTCCTTGCTGATTGTCTCACGGACCGGCCAGAAGACTATAACGAGAACACTTTTTGTGCAGAGATTACGGGAGGAGTTTATACACCATCTACCGCACGGGGGGGGGGGGGGGGGGGGATGATTCGGCCTACTACATACCGAATGTTGCACCGGTTAATTTCTATGTCTCTCACGCATCACAAGAATAGTGAGAGAGTGTCTTCGACGAACTTGTATTTCCTATGGGCACTTGTTACTCCAGGGAGGCACCTGAACCTTCCAGTTGCTTTAGCTGTATATTTGGGACGGAGGGCCAGGGGACTTCGGGGGGACAACCCGATTTGCGGAGGGCATTTTATCACGCGTTTAGCCCGATCATATCAGTTGCTGACGCGTGAGATCACGAGATCGATGGTGTTCCACGACATGAGGCCGATGAGTCTTCAGCTGTTAGAGTCGATGCGTGTATTAGAGCGAGGTGGAGATGGTGTCTTGAGAGTACGAGCAGATGATGTGGCGGATGAGGAGGGTGCCGCCGAGCCACCGCCAAGACGGGTCCAGCGGCGTAGACCTGCTCCTCGGGGAGCGCAGCATGGACCTGAGCCGGAGATTGATATGCGCTACCTAGCTCAAGGCATTGATCGTCTTGAAATGAGGGTCCAGAACCTTAGTGAGTATGTTGCACATGTGGATAGGCAACAGCAGTGGCAAGGGAATGCATTGAACGCATTCTTTGCCCACCAAGGGTTTCAGTATTCGGTTCCCTATCCACCACCATTCCAGTCACGATATGATAGGGCCGGTACTTCTGGGACACAGCAGCATGATGATGGAGATGATGAGTGATTTATTTATCCTTTTTATTTTTATTTTTATTTGTGTTATTTTTAGTTTAGTTTAGTATTTTTATTTGGTGTGTAATTAATCTTTAATTTAGTTTGTTTTACTTTTGTTTTCCATGTTGATGCTCTTTGGTTGTTTAGATCTCTGCAGAATTTTCGCTCTTAGAAAGCTGGCAGTAAGTTCAGCAGCTAGGTTCGATTGTTGCTAGAGAGAGTCGTATGAGAGTTCAAAGATTATAGTCATGACCCACAATTTGTCATAAGTGTGAGGCGCATATTTATTAGAGTTGTATTTCGACGCGAGGAAGAAGTATCATCCCGACTGCCACGACATGGTTGACACTTTCCTATGTTGTGGGGGATTTTTCATCACGAGAAGAGGATGTCATTCATGACGAGACGACGTGGTCGACACTTTCCCACGTCATGGTTATTATACATTGCATTTGTTTGCAATATTTTGCACCACATTTTTGAAGACGACGGTCTTGATTTTATTTTTCGGCAAATTCAGAAGCAGCAGTTCCAGTTCCAGTCTTTCAACAATATTTGAAGCAACCTGTAGCAGCCCCATTCGATCTCGCCACAACTACCCAGGGGAGTCTGTTCCTTTTTCTCCCTTTTTATGTTCTTAATTTGTTTTAACATACAATGAGGGCATTGTATGAAATAAGTGTGGGGTAGGGGGTCGGTAAAAGTAAATTATAAAAATGAAATAATAGTTGGAAATTGCTAGATTTAGGGAAATTTAAAATTTTTAAAAACTTGAAATAATAGCTTAATTTAGAAAAATCTAGTGATAATTTAAAATTTTGCTAATATTGTATGAAATGATGCGATGGAAACTCAAATGTTTAGTTGAGCCAATATACGTTATAGTGCATTTGTGGCTTCCCTTATTTTAGTGAAATCATGGAACAAAAACATAACCCCGCTCGGTTTGAAGGATGCAATATATTTAGTAGCCTAAACCTGAAATGTATCCAGGAAAATTATTATCATTAACCAACAAAGGTTGAGGTTGAGCGCCTCTGCTTAAGCATGTAGGTTCTGAGTGAAAAAAGAGAGGTACATGTAAAAAAAATGAGAGAATTACGAGTAAAGTTTGATGAATTTTGGAGCAAATAAAGTGAAGATCAAAAGATCAAAATTCTAAGAAATTCAAAAAGTTGAAGATACCAGAAATCAAATCAAATAAGGTGGTGAATTTGAAAGTAATCAAAGATCAAATTATCAAAAAAGTGAAGAATTCCTAAAAAGCTCCATAGTGGTATCATAAATTGGAATTCTAGATAATGTATGCTTAGGTTGCTCAACTAAAAATACCTTGAGGTTAGGAGATTTTCTGCGGATGGATTTGGAGGGTTGCATAAAATGAGCATTGTTCGGAAAAAGTGGGCAAGTGTTTATGAAGATTGTGAGTATTTAAAGTATGGGGGGGGGGGGGTACTTTAGGAAAATTTTAGACACAAATGCATGCGTTGTGGTCTTGGCATAATGGCTGAGTTTTAAATGGATTGTTTAGTCAATATTGGTAAAATAAAAGTAAATTTGCTTGGGGGCAAGCAAAGGCTAAGTGTGGGGTATTTTGATATGTGTATTTATATATATATATATATATATATATATATATATATATATATATGCACTTTATCTTAATATTTTAGCCTTTATTATTCTCTTTTAGAACTAAAAACTACTCATAATACTTTGAATTATGTTTTGCAGCTATTCGTTGTCAATAAGGAACAAAAGAAAAGACTGAAGCGGAAACCGGGCTTAGAAGCTAAAAGAAAGAAAAATGTTGGAGGACCATTTACGCCCAACGTAATACACTTGTACGCTAAGTGTAGTGCCCAAAATCACAGTACGCCCCGCGTACTGGTTGGCCTCGGATAAGTTTAATTGCGTCGTGATCCTTAGTACGCCCCGCGTACTTAAGTCGGCTACAAAGGTTATAAAAGTCGATTTTCAGCTAACCAGGAGAGGGGATTCGACTTATAACCTAATTTAGTCGATAATTAACTTCTGTTAAGCCGTTTTGAGGGTCTAGAAGGCGGCCGTAAGGCCGTTAAGCTAACGGGAGCGGAGATCGGAAGGGTTGGAGAGTGGATACATGTCGGTAATCATATGGGCTGTTAATGTGACCATGTTTAGCATTCCATTGTGTTACTATTCTGTATTTAGTTTCTGACTTGGGTGTAAAAACCTTTTACTTTGTGTTTATGATTGAATGAAGCTTTGATTATTAGACTAATTGCTATATTGGATAGTTTGTTTGTGTTTAATTTATCTTGCCAAGCTTGTTAAAAGATCCTTACGTATTAATGATATTTATTTGCTGTTAATTGTTAAGTGAATTGAGTTGTATGAACATATGCTTGATTGCTTGTCTCTTATGATTTTGATGACCATCGAGATTATGAGTCTAGGAATAACGAATGTGAAACTAGGATTAACTTGGGAATAAGTAAGTTAATGTGTGAGCCTTGTTTGATGACCATCAACAAGAGGTTAATTGAATGTCTAATTTGATTAACTATATTTGCAAGTCTTGCTTGATACGAACTGAACACTAGGAAGCATGTTAGTTTAACCAATTGATCACTGTTTGAATTGACTTGTTTGCTAAAGGATTAGTTATAGTGAACGCGAATCTAATCATTTTAGGAATCGGTGAACATGAATAAATGACTTTGTGTATGCAATTGTCTATGTTTTTAAGGTGTAACTTGTCTAAACCAAAGTACCTGAAGAGATTTGTTTTCCTATTAGTTTATCGAGAGTTGTTAATTAATTATTAGTTTGAGATTTATTAAACTATTTCTTTTATTCTTTTCGTGTGACTTGTAACCTATAATCAAATATATTAAATTAATCCACCGTTCTCTGTGATCGACACCCGACTTACCTAAGCTATACTATAATCTGACTAGGTACAATGCCTATAAGTGCATAGTTAGTCTAAGTTTGTTAGGTTGAAAATATTAAAATTAATGGGTACTTTCGTGCACATCATTAGCAAACTACGAATCCTTGTGGAAGTCTCGAGAAAATGTCATGTGTTTAAGTGGGAATGAGTTGCTGCTAATTTGGGTGGTTCCTACTCCTGGAAGTTCTGAAACATATTAAGTAAATACACATGGACAATCTAGTCCAATTTAAACGTTCACACCAAAGCAGTCATTTAGTCTACTAATTAACTATTCCATTTAAAAGTCTCTTTAATACTCAAAATGTCTTTCTGTTCCTACTTCAATTGGTCCAAAATCTAACTGCCCCTCTATATTCGACAATGAGCTCATGATCAGGCTCTAGTGAATACCTGCTGTGATATAGAACACACACTGACCAAAGAAACATGAGAAGATGAAAGCTGCATTGAAGAAAATTGACAACGAAAAAGGTTGCAAAATGAAGGTCCCTACAACAAAATGCTGAAAAATGGTGTTGTTTGAGTGTGTCAAAATGGGGTATAAATTTGGTGGTTATTTGATGGAAAATGCTTAAATTTTGCTTATTTTTGAAAAAAGTTAAAAAAAAAAAAAGTACTAGTTTTTTTTTTCTCCATTTTTTTGTGTAATTGATTGAAATCAAATATAGTTCAATACATATCGATGGAAGGCAAACGGACAACAAGTTGTTTCGCTAGCCATTTCTAGATGACAAAACTAATTCTTTTGAAAACAACATCTATGGATCTAGGAGATATAACATTATAATGCATGACCTGTTTGACTCTATTGAGGAGGTAATAGTCAAAATTAAATAGTTCACATTTATTTAATCAACCAGAGGTCAAAATAATGGATATAAAAGTGATACAGGAACTAATAGTCAAAATTAAATAGTTCACTTGAAAGAAAGAAGACCAAAGATAAAAGGGGAGCAATAAACTATGGTCGTCTGGTATACCTTCGACGAAGGCCATCGTTGTCTATGTGGCCATGGATTTTTTTTTTTGCACACCATCCCGGGACAAAAATACAAAAATGGTCCATGTGGTTTGGCATTTTTTGTGGATATGGTCTAAACCTTTTAAAAATTGGATTTTTGGTCCTTATTGAGAGGTTTGTTTGTGGAACAAGTCCCTGCAGTTAACTTCCGTTTGTTTGTGGCCGTTAAACCCCTCACGTGCATTGCACACGAGGGCATAAATGTATTTTTACTTGAGGGACCATTTTTACAATTACTGAAATAAACTCACTTGTTACTCTCTGTCTTAGCGCCATATTACACAAAAAATATTTTAGTTATCTCTTCCACTTCCATCTTCTTCGTCATTCATTTTGAACGCAAACGCAAAAACCCTAATCAAGATTTGCTCCAAGGTGTTTACTTGTTTTTGCTTTTCTACTGTCAATGGTGTTCGTAATGTGGGCGATTAGGCTAAAAGGCGAGACGTATGACATCACAAATGAATATGGTAAGTTTCACTTATCCTCTGTTTACGAAATTTTCTTGGGTTTCTTGATGATCTGAAGAACAGAGCCAAAAATAAAAACATTTGATAATTTTTTTCTTCATGTTTTTTGTATCTTGTAGAGCGTGTACCAACAATGTTCACCATAAAGCTACACCATGGTGGAAATTTTACCAAGCTTCCAAACACAAAATATGTTAAAGGTGAAGTGCGATATATTGATTTAGTAGACATTGATGAGTTCTCAGTTTATGAACTAGACGCAATGATGCTAGAGCTAGGTTACTCTGTACCCCGAGTAATATATTACCATTTTAGGATTCCTCATGAAGACTTGGATTTTGGTCTTAGATATTTAGGGAATGATAATGATGTCTTGAATTTGGCTCAATGGTAATTTTTTTTAATCTAAAAACATTACCTATATATGAACACATCAATTTAACAACCTATACACTCAAAGCATTCTCTTTCACACATTTTCTCTCTACCTTTATTCACTTTCAAAAACCATGGCTCTCAAAATGCAGAGCTGGTTGGAAGAGGAAGAAGATAAGTTAGCACTGGCATGGGTGATGGTTTCGGAAGACTCAGATAGTCGAACTTCCACAGATTTTTAGGCTATAGTTGGAAACGTTTTCCATAATTTAATGGGTGGCATAGTCGTAATCTGGATGCAATATGTTCTAAGTTTCGCTTTATGAGGGTAACATGTCGCGAGTTCGACGGATTTTATAACTATGTTATAAACAACGCACACGAAGACAATCTGGTTGTTGTGGTCATACATCAATATAAAGAAATAAACCATAGATCGTTTAAACACCTCAAAGCTTGGCAAAATTTTAAGGAGACTCCATGGTGAGATAATTAAAAAAATGGGTTTTAGAAACTAGTTTAATTTGTTTTTGTGCGTGCATTTTAATGTTTTTTTTTCCTATTTTATTTTAGTTGATTTTTTTAAAATTATGTAATGTCTTTTAATTGAATTAAAAACAATTTTAAAAAATATATGTTTTTTTTGTATTTAGATTTTGTATATATATTTTTGTTAAATTTAATTAAAAAAAATTAGGTGGAATGGTATGGTAGAATGGTAGTGGTAGGTAGGGGTAGCGAATCGGGCCATCGTGTCGTATTTTTGTTTGACAAGACACGACACGACAATCTTTTAAGTAACACGAACACAGCATGACACGATGTTGTGTTTTTTTTAACTAACACGAATACGGACCAATTAAAAAACGATAAACATGACACAACACGACAAAGATAAATTAAAATAAAATTAGTTTATTTAATTAATACTTAATAATATATAACACGATATACAAATGCTAAATCGCGTCAATTTCGTGTCGAATTTTGAACACAAACACGACACGACACGACGTCGTGTTTTTTTTGTAACAACGTAAATTTTCAAAACAATTTTTTATTTTCCAATTTTACATGTTCAACACTTGTTATCAAATAAAACATATCCCAAGATCATAACTGAAATCCTCTGACTGTGTGTGTACGGGTCACACCGGCACCTTCCCATGGTCGTCACTAGTACCTGAAACACATAACACAACAACGGTAAGCATAATTGCTTAGTGAGTTCCCCAATATACCGCATACAACACTTACGCCTCTCGAGACTACAGTACGACCCTTCGGTCGATGTGTCTCAGCGGGACCCTCCAGTCCAGTAGCTCGTTAGACCCTCTGGTCTGGTCATAGCTCGTTGGGCCTTTCGGCTCGGTCTGTATTGTTGGACCCTCTGGTCCGGTCTGTATCGTTGGACCCTCTGGTCCGGTCTATACAATCATATAACATACATATATCACATAGCACATAAGACCCTCCAGTCAACACATAAATACCACTCTAGGTAACGTATAGTGAGAAGACTCACCTCGGGTAACTCGGTAATCTCGAACTCTGTGAAATCGGGTCTAGCCTCCGCCTATCATACAAAATAAACACTCTACATCAATACATTTCCCAAGGCTAGACCATTTCCTCTCTTATCACTCTCAGGAGGGTAAAAGACCATTTTACCCCTTTCATGGCTCAAAGACCCTAAAGTTGACCAGACCCTAAAAGTCAACAAAAGTCAACGGTCAAACATTGACCAGACTCGCCGAGTGTACTCGTGTGACTCGGCGAGTCCATGCATGTCCTCTTCCCCTGGTCCTCACTCGACTCGCTGAGTCACCCCTCAACTCACCGGGTCATCACTGGAGTCAGACCCTGGGGCAACCCAGTCCGACTCGTCGAGTCCCCATATGAACTCGACTAGTTTCCTCCATGGACTTGCTCAAACAACCTCATAAGGTCATACCTGCTTAGCCAATTCGTATATCTAACCTTTAAACACTCAAAAGTCACGTAAAGGTGCAACCTTTACGTGCATACAACCCATATCAAGCCTCAAATGGAGAAATAATACTAGAAATGGCAACCTAGTCTCCAATTCCTTACTTGCTTGCAAAAAGCTGGAAGATAATGTCTCTAGGGACCTCTCCTGGTCCAGATTGATGTTATTCATACTAAGGGGACCTTATGCTCACTAGATCTCATAAAATCATAAGGAAAAACCCTAAAACTATGAAACCCACCATATGAACATGAAATGGAAAGAATTTTACATCCAAAGACAATATCTCACGGTGATTAGCTCCAATCCAAGCTCCCTTCACGACCTAGATGGATCCTCTCTTCTTTCTCTAGCAAAACCACACAAAAGATGAAGAAATAGCCTCCTCTTGCCCTCAAACTCACTATCTCTGCTCTCTAGGGTTTCTCTGGAACAAGGTGGCCACAAATAAAGGCCATAAGGGTCCTTAAATAGGCTCCCAAGCCCGGGGATTAGGGTTTCACTTTACAGCGTGGACTCGTCGAGTCCACAAATCGACTCGTCGAGTCCGGTCATTAATCTAATCAAGAACTCGCGATCCTACTCGACGAGTCTAAGTGTCAACTCGCTGAGTCCTTCCACAAAACTCAAAAATAAATGATTAAAATAATATACCTGGAAATCCAGATGTTACATTTTTACACTTGACACAAACACGAATTTGAATTTTAGTTTTGTCCCAATTTCCTTTCGTGTCGTGTATTTTTATCGTGTCGTGTCATCTATTGCCACCCCTAGTGGTAGGTATCTCAAAGGTTTAGTGATAATGATGATGTGACACCCACCAATATAGTGGTTAGTGGTGTGTATAAAGGTAGGAAATCCGTCGATAACGACACTTTTTTCTAGTAATGTTAGCATGTATGGGTACATTCAAATTTAATGAAACATTTCAAACCCTCTAATCTATTTTATGAGTTTTTCTATTTTATTAAATTTCACATGATATTTTAATATAATAATTACAATAAATATAGTAATAAATGAATATCATCTTTATTAATGAAGTTACCTTTTAATTTCAAAATTCTTAATATTAAAGTTTATTAATTTATTTTATTTATTTAAATTTTAAAGAGAAAAAACATTTCTATTATAATAATTCATTATTTTTCTTATTTTCTTATAAATTCAAAGTTTTTAAATATTTTGACCTTCCTATTTAATTTTTTTTTTAAATTAATACATTTTATACACGAGTCTCACAATTAGTTATATATTGTATCGTATTAATATATTCATTAACTCACCAAAAATAAAAGAGTCACAAAAGTCAAGCATGAACTTTTAAATATATACCAATCATAAAAAATAATGTTGCCTACTTATAATTAAATTAGTATTTCGAAATAGAATTGAACCGAAGGAAAAAAAAAACGACTTAAGCATGTACAGGTATCGAATTTGAGCTCATAGCCACACAACATTTCAAACGATCCAGTATCATGTTTTTGGTGATGAGTCCGGAGTGAAGAGTGAGTGGAAGCCCTTCCCTCACACATTCATCGTATTTCTCCAAAGCCTGAACGATCTCTGTGAAATCTGGTCGCTTTGATGGTTCTGCTGCCCAACATCGCTTGATCAGGTGTGCAAGGGCCGGTTGGCAGCTTGCAGGGAGTGGTGGTCGTTCATTCTGTCAAATGCATGCCCAAATCAAAAAGAGCAAGAAAGTGATCAATTCTTCCAAAAACAAGACGAAGATTTAATTTGTTGTTGTGGTATATATAAGGCTAACCTTTTCGGCTACTGCAAATGCAGCTTGTACAGGAGTCATCCCTTGAAACGGGAGCAAAGCAGTTATGAGCTCCCATAATACGATCCCAAAGCTATATACATCAACTTTTCGAGTATAAGCTTTCTCCTTCACCATTTCAGGAGCCATCCATCGATAAGTCCCCATATTTCCTTTTGATTCTTGTGTTTGTGTCTCAAGGCATGAGGTCCCAAAATCAGCCACCTTCACTCTCATTTCGTCGTTAAGGAGCAGGTTGTTTGACTTTAGGTCTCGATGAACTACCCCTTGAGAATGAAGGTACTCCATTCCTCTTGATATGTCTAGAGCAAGCCTCAATACAGTCTCCGTTGAGAGCGAGTATGGTTCTTTCTTGTTTAAGTACATCCTTAGTGTCCCTTGTGACATGTACTCCATTATGATACAATATACTGGAGGCTTTTTACAAGCTGCGATGAACTGTAGAGAAAGAACGGGCAATCGTTACAAGCTGCACACAAAACTTTGGAGATCACCAACTTAACGACATTCATAACTAGTATTAATTAAGGGATGAAATGAAGTATGTATTTTATATATAACGTTCTTCAATTCTTTCAAATACTTGTTATTCGTTTAATTGAAATAATAAAGTTTCAATCTTTGCAAGATAAACATACTTCCATGGTTTAAATCCTTTATTTTGATTCTTTCATAGATATAACGAGATAAATATGTTCAAACCCGTGACTCTAAAAATGATATATATAGTCAAATATATATATATATATATATATATATATATATATATATATATATATATATATATATATATATATATATATATATATATATATATATATATATGTGGACAATTTAATTGGATTAGACTCCTATAGTCACGAACATACATAACCATCAATTTTAATTTGTGTGAAACAAACTAATTAGTCGGGTATCTATAAACCGAACCAAACTAGGGTATTCGAACTCGATATGGTTAATTTCATGGGTTTGTGTCTTTTAACTTAATTACGTTTGTGGATTTGCACGTGTACATATACTGTTTTAAAAAACACGGATCATTGTTCGGTGTGAACATTGAACCATAATATAGCATCGATGTTTCAAACTTGTTAGAGAATGATTGTAAATTGTAAACAACTCAGTTAGGGTTATAGAAGATTTGGAAAACCAGCCTAAAGTATTTACCTGCACTATGTTGGGATGATAGAGTCTAGAAAGCAAAGAAACTTCTGATTTGAACTGTTGTTCAAGCATGATTCTTGTTTCTTCTTTATGAGTTGGGATCCTCACCATTTTCACAGCCACAGCTCTTTGCTTGTAAATCCCTCTGTAAATCCTACTATGAGCACCAGAAGCAAACTTATTGCCAATGAATAGCTGTGAAAGATCAGCTGTCCATTCTTCTTGATCTTCCTTAGCCACTTCCCATGTCTCCACGTTTTCCGAATCCAAAATCATTGACCATGATTCAAGACTGTCAAATCTTTTTCTCTCCATGTTTTCCATCTCAGTTTTCCATGGGGATTTTGATGAAGAAGATGGGTATGAAATGGGTTTCTCCTTTTTCTTGAATCTAAAAGGATTGAAACAAGAAATACCCATTGCAAAAAGAAAAACAAAAGAAAAAACAAAACAAGTCTTTTCGTCCCAAACTAGTTGGAGTAGGCTAAAAACGAACCTGATTCGTGATTACAATGACTTTTCTCATGAACAATAAAATTAAGAAAAGCAAATAAGGGGTCGTTCTGTGTGATCAAGTGGGGATGTGGATTGAATTTTGAGGGAATGCATGGTGAAATTCAAAAACGAAGACATGGGTATTGCACAAAAATGTGGAGATGAGATGGATTTTCATCGATGGACCAAAACAATGAAAGATGAAGGGAGAAACCATCATCAAAACTTGAATAAGAGGGAGAAGAAGCCTATAAAATGATGCTTTCTTTTCCCATTTAACAAAAGGAACATTGTTTTCAGAAAAGTACCTGCAATAAAGGAAAAGGAGAAGAGCTCATGAAACCCTAATGAATATATAGGTAAAAGGAAAAGGAAATATTCACAAGGGTTTTGTAGGGTTTATAGTCCGGAAAAAGAAATATCACACATAACTTAAACGGGACTTTATAAATGCATTCATGGTTGTAACGTACAAACATCTTATAATGCTCTTAACTGTTTCTAACCTTGGAAAGACTCGTCACGTCGGCTCCGTTTCTTAATTTATACATTCATTTTCTTTTGCAGGTCCCACAAAAATTGCAAGTATATTAACAGACAAAGACCCATCGAGCTTTCTCAAGCAAGCCTACACGTACGTCTTATGTTAAACGTCATGATTAGTATTAGTCAGTGAGTCATCAGGTATATACGTTACAGATAAACTACAATATCACCGTTGTTTTTTATAGGATTAGAGGTTCAAAAGTTTTAATCGAAGGAAGATTAAAGAGATGACTTTTGTTTGTGGGATGCCCATGTAACTTTATGAGTAGATTATCATGATGGTCAAGAAAAGTATGTATTTTTTCAAGAGGATGGAGTGAGAGTCTCGTGAATTCCTGGTTCATAGAAAAGGTAAAAAGAGTCGCCAAAAAGATAAGAGAAATTTCTCTACGACTCTTCTTTTTCCTCTTGTTATCATTCAATGCTTTTGCCCTTGGCTTTTGAGTGTGTCAAGTCGCATTCATAGATCAAGTCATTTGGGGATTTCATTTTCACTTGATAATACGTTAGTGCTTCTAAATTCACTAAAATCTAACTATAGGGAGTTTTGTACACAGGACCAATTATAGTGTAACTTAGTACAAAAGTTACTGTTTTTTTATTTATTTTTTTTTTTTATTTTTAAAACTATTATTTTTTGTTCTAAATCGAATATTACATCTTCCAATTTTATCCAATATTGACCAAATAATCGGTTGCCTAGTAACCACTTGACATGCCTGTTTTTTTTTTTTTTTTCATTTAACCATCATTGATGTGGAACAATGATTCATACATGGAGCATAAAACCAAGGAAGTGTAACCAGACCCTCGTTGAATTAGTAACTAAGTAGCATTCATCAAATGCATGTGTAAATGTAACCATTAACACCGTTCGATCGACTACGCAACATTGTTCAAGTCATGGGGGAAATGTAAAAGTTCGTTAACTTTGTTAAAATTGTCAATCTCTCACATGTTGGTTAATGGTTGAAAGTACTTGTTACACATATTCAATGCTTCATTCCAGTGACATTTGAGAGTATTGCAACATAGAATTTGAAGAAAGTGGTCCGGGTACAGAAAGTGACAAAGGGGACCCGACATTTGTGGTGAATGAAGAATTGGATGACAGTGACCAAGAGCAAGGAGGATATACTTCAATATCAGGTGCAAAATGATATATTAGTTTCTCTATGATTTCTGCCATTATTGATCATACAGAAAACAACGAAGAAGCAAATCAAGAGGATGGGCATTCTGATAGTGAGAGACATAGAGAAAAGAAAATGGACGAGGA
Organism: Lactuca saligna; assembly: GCF_052625555.1. Classification (NCBI taxonomy): domain Eukaryota; kingdom Viridiplantae; phylum Streptophyta; class Magnoliopsida; order Asterales; family Asteraceae; genus Lactuca; species Lactuca saligna. The sequence continues at coordinate 12,894,534 of NC_136423.1, read as the reverse complement.
ATCAGATGAAGTTGTTTTTGAATATGGTATCCATTATCCATATACACCCGGGAAGAATATAAGACCACATATTGGAAAAAGGTATGTTAATTTGAAATAATTATGTTTTTGCTTACAGTATACACATAATATTGTTAAATCTTGCACCCAAAAACTACAAGTTAAATGGGGTACTTACAAAAAATGAGTTAGATGTCCCTTTAAAATATAGGCAGCATGGATGAACAAATAAATGTCTTCTCAGATTAACGGACTTAATTGTCATGGGTAGAAATTTATCTTTCCATTTTTAACATCTTGAACTTATATTAACATCCCGGGTCGCCTAAGATCTTAGATTTAGTCAATATTTTGGGTACGCCTTTGTATTTCTTGTAATGTTTCATGCAGGGATCACATACTTGACTAGAAAAAAATAGACCACGTTAGAAACATGTTGACAAAGATTAATAAACGTTGAAGTCCTTTGAGAATACCGGGTCAAGCATGGATCAAGGAAGATCCTTAGAATTTAGGAATGTTTGTTAATATACACATGTATAAAACCATAGCTAATCCAGCACTCACACAAATGTTATTGCTTCTACTCTAACATTCTCTCTAATTATTCTTAAGCTCAATCACACTAACTGATCAGTTAGTACTTGTAATCACATTTTTATTAATTTAAGTTTGAAGGCATGTGATTTAATCACATCCTGAGGTTTTATGTCGGAGATCCAAAAGGATTAATGATTTTCCTCATATATTCATGTGCTCTTACATTTAATGCTTACTGTTATTTGATCGATTACAACATTCTTACACATTCACTTGCTTGTTTTCTTGGTTTTATAATCACAATCTTACTAAAACACCAAGATATTTTGTGGTATTTTGACACATTTTTGAATAAATTAAGACTTATTCTATAAATTCACCAAATGCACCACTTTAACACTATTTTTCTCACAATTATTACAAACACACTTATTTATATTTCAAAACAAGTCAACATTATTAAACGGTTTTCTGAATATCATAGTTTTCTTCCTAGGATCTTGGGCACGACCAAGATCTTTGACATATTTTAATATCTTTAGCATTTCACAATTTAACATTTTATTTTAACATCACACCACACTTACTAATTTGGTTAATAATTAGTTTATCAATTTTAGACCAAAACAATTTGGCGCCATCCATGAGATAAGTGGTGTTATTATATTTTTTCTTGAGATTATTCACAAAGCTTTTTCTGAGATTTTTAATCACTTACACCTTTTTACACTACAAATATATACTTTACCAAAATCCACTTCTAGTATTGTTCCATCCATTTCTGCTGGTCAAAATCTACCACCACCTCCTGTTGTAATCCAGAAAGGAGAAGTGTCTATATCCCCATAAGAACTATTTCTACGTCTTCATCAGTCTAATATCCATGAGTGACAACCCAAGAAATACTGGTTATGGTCTCAAACAATGAAATCATATATCTACTGAATAGGATGGATTAACATATCACTTAGTAAAATGAAACCAAAAAGATGTTGTTCGAAAGAATGGAGAGATTGAGTTCATATTTGAGAAGGTCTATGGAAACTACACCAACTATATCTTTATTCTTGCAGCCCATGAAACTGAACTTTGAAACCAGTGCATCTTCAACATGCCAAGCTAGAGACTTCATATACTAATACCTAGTTTGGGGATGTTTGTAACTTCGGGATAGCAAACCATAATTCGATCAAATAAAGATCTTGAGCTTCAAGGGAATAAATTGTGCTTTGGAGCCAAAAAGGGTAAAATGGAAAAACTTATATTTTAGACTCTTTGCATGAATTGATGAATTAAGTTCGGTATACATTAAGCTAAAAGTAAGTGGATAGAACTTTGGGGCTTGTTAATACACTAACACAAAAATAAAGATCACTAAAAACGGATTTGAAACAAAGAAGTTATGATTTTTCAAAGTTAGGAAGAATTAAGATAAAGCTCATCACCATGGTGTGGTGAGAAAGCCATCACGACGTGGTGGCTATGCAGCAGAAGCCTATAAATTTAAGGTTTTCTCTGTATTTTAGGGACTGGTTTCGTATTTTAGGTCAATTTTCTCAGACTCCATCATATTTAGAGCCACTTGGGAGCAACCGTAACATCCCTTTCACAGCTTTGAGCCTCTCTTATCTCTTCTAATCTATTATTAGAGCTTATTTGGTCTTTTGGTGCTCTTTTGAAGAAGGTGGTGTCATTTGCATCACCTAGCCTTTCTATCTTAAATCATCTTCTAGACTATTGGGAGGTATAAAGTCTCAATCTTGGTGTTTATTTTCCTTGAATATAAGTTATAATAAATTTATGGTCATTTTGGTCCCATATCCTTCATTTTCTTAGAGTTTGGTGAACTCCAAAACCTTTGGTTACATTATTCAACCTCTAGACCATTAAAAAGGAAGAAAAAGTGGTTACATGGTATTTCCTTGAAGTCTATGCATTTGGAATGACCATTTTAGAGTTAGGGTTGTAGATGTTGGCTTGTTGAGATGTTCAAATGGATAGAGTTGGAAACTTTATCCCTTAGAATCTTTGAAAGGATCAGACATAAGCTTTTTAGCTCTGGAGGTTTTGGGTTAACGAATCAACCCATTAACCTAGTTTGGACGTTCATAATGAGATGGTGGGTTGGTGACAATGGCACGATGACGTGTTTCAACACGACTATTTGTTGGATTAGTGTCTAATTCCATAACTATTTTGGTATGTACTTGACCCGATTATGAGCATGGGCCTTTTGGGTTGCCTTCACCATAGCAATATGTAGGATCAATTACGGAGAGAAGGATTAATTATGATTTATTAATATATTATAAGAATCATATATTAAAACACTTCCATAGATACGTGATGACTACAATGAGTAAATCTACAAACTTTGGGCTTATGAGTTTCAAATCATGCTTGTTGGGCCTTGCAAGTCCACCAACATGATCTTTGGGCCCAAAGGGATAACGCTTATATGTTATTGGGCCTTCAATGACCCAATATTTTATAAAATGACTTTCAATAACTTTTATGTGCTAATGGGCCAAAGTGTCTCGTTAGAAAAGCTAGTAAGGTCATAGTAATCAAATGTGAGTTGGACCATTGTGTCTTTCGCATCCACGACAGCCTAAGGCACTTACGATAGTAGTAGGACATAATGCTCCCCTTCTCTTCGTTCGTTAACGCTTACGAGAAATCAAAGTAGACAAAATTAGGACGATATACAATGTGGATTAATCAATATTCATTCGTTAAGACAATACAAAAATCAGTAATCACGAATACATTTCAACATCGGAAAACATCGGGTTTTCCGGGGAATTCAATGCTACTCGTTCGAAATTTAATAACTATAATACAAAATACCCTTCATATATATGTTTTTGAAATCATTCATGCATCAACTTATGGATCTCCACACTTTGATAAACAAAAGTCTTCTTAGAAAATATCGGATTTTCTGGGTTTTACAAACTACACAAATCATTTTATCACAACATTGCTTATGAACTCACCAACATTTCATATGTTGACGTTTTTCCAAAATAACTTGTATTCTCAGGCAACAGGTAAGCGGAAGAGTAAGAAGAAGTAATGTTAGACGTTATGTTGTTAAATGTACTCAAACAATTTATTCTATGAATGTGTAATGTTAAAACAACGTACTTGATGTGAACAATTCCAATTGTAATATATTGATGCATGGTGACATTTATGTTATGATTCATGTATATCGATTGTGATGATATTCAATTAAAATCACGCGAGCCCTCAGACGTTTCCGCCGTCTGGTTCAAGGGTATGATAGTATTGAAGAAATTTATCCTACAAGATATGACCAAAATTGACTGCATTGCCAGTGTATATGCTCCATATAAGCTCAAGAAGCTTGATCCCCATGTTGTCCGTGTCGCCGGTTCTACCGGACAAGCTTTTGATGACAAAATGGCAGACAAACTGTCACACCTTCGGTAACTGATTTTTCTTGAATTCTTTGATCCCCTTCATTATATTCGTACATAAAATTCTAGTGGAACAATTGGATTCTTTTGGTGTGTGTGTGTGTATGCGTGTGTCTTCGCCTGGTCGCACCACGGAAAGTCACTCATTCGCCGCCACCGACGGACAACCCCAACTGCCGATTCACCATATTTCTTTTCCTCATTCTCTTTTTATTTTCCCGACAGCTTCTAGCGGTGGGAAGAATGAGATTTTTTGGTGTGTGTGTGTGTGTATGTGTAGATTTGCATTTCAGATTGATGTATGATTATGTACATACATGAATCAATGGTCGGTTTAGATATATGTACCGTCACTACATTTTCTATTAATAATACTCAGTTTTCATTTAAATATTTAATATCATTTTATTTTTATTTCTTGGTTTATAAAAATATTAAAATATATAGAAAACGTTGACACGTTGTATTATTATTTGATTATAAAAAGAATATAATATATAATAAATAAAAAATTGATAGTAATTAAATGATAGGTACGAGTTTCCAAAATAAATAGTTTTTAGTAATCATACAAACTACTGATATTATAAATACATGGAAATTTATACCTAAAAATCATTAATGATAGGGTCTTCTAAGAAAATCTGAGATCCAATTTGTAGGACCCATTTAATTGGGCCCCACGACAATTAAGTGGTGCAAAGTAGTCCCCATTAAGGTTTTATGTTTCATCTGGAGGGCTGCACAAGGTAGAATACCTGTTGCTGTCGAATTGGAGACGAGGGGTATAAAGGTCAATTCTCTATTGTGCAGCTCGTGTATTGGACATCAGGAGAATGTCGACCATGTTCTCATCGACTGCTCGTTTGCATCCAGAATCTGGGAGAATATTATGAGCTAGTGTGGAGTAATGCTTGATCAAAGCTCATTACGGACTACGGGAGATCTTTTTCAGGCTATTTCTGCATGGGGTAGCTGTTCCAAGAAAAGGAAACGGCTAACAATCATATGTTATAGAATGTTATGGAATCTATGGAGGTTCAGGAACAAACGTTTGTTTGATAATGAAGGGCATTGATCCAGACGACTGGAAGTATCAAAACTATGGTATTTTATTGGTGTAAACACAGGGGTAGGAAAGTAATTTGCAATTGAGATGAATGGTTAGTGTCCCCGTTTACCGGTTTGTAATCGATTGTACTCCTATGTATTTTTGTTTTGGGTTCCTCATCTAGTTACTTGCTAAGTGAGGCTTTCCCATATTAATATATTTGCCGTTTCAAAAAAAAAATTAAAAATTGTCTTTTCGTCTTTGTATATTCCAAACGTTTATATTTGTTTGAAAATTTCAAAATACTTTAGATCATCAGTTTATTTCAGAAATTAAGATTTTTGACTTTTAGCTCTTTGATTAAATTGTTAAATTTTGAATACCACAATCATTTTGTAATTTTTGAACTTATGTGGTTAATATGTAAATTGTAATACCTATTCGATTTTTGATATCCATATCAATATCTTAAAAAACATTATAACCTTGATAAATAGCAATATTAACATAAAATATTAACATAAAGTCAATGGACTGAAACCGTACGAAAAGATGCTCAAAGGGGATAATCGTATAAAACCATAACCTTCGGTCCTTCACTCTCTCTTTGCTTTTGGTTGCCTCGTTACTGGTGTCACCTCCATTATTACAAAGAGAAGAGCCCTAGAGTATTTTGAAGTCCAAGGGCAATTTAGTCCAAATACTAAAAATATGTCCAATACACAAATACTTGGTTGCCTCGTTAGATTTCTTTCCCTATCTCTTTCTAACTTCCTAATATATATTTAAAAACAAAAAATAGGAAGGTTATAGTGGTGGGTATACCAATGTTTGTGTGTTCTAATGGTGTGAAATCCACCATTATAGTGAATAAGTGATGGGTATAAATAATGGTCTTATTACAAAAACAAGAACCTTATTATTTTGAAGTCCAAGGGCAATTTAGTCCAAATACTAAAAATATGTCCAATACACAAATACTTGGTTGCTTCGTTAGATTTCTTTCCCTCTATATCTTTTTCTAACTTCTTCTACCTCTCTCTACAATAATATATATATATATATATATATATATATATATATATATATATATATATATATTCAAAAATCTAAAAATACGAAGGTTATAGTTGTAAGTAATAATGTGACATCTACCATTATAATAATTAGTAATAAGTATAAATGATAGTTTTATTAGAGACACAAGAACCCTAGTATTTTGGAGTCCAAGGGCAATTTAGTCAAAATACTAAAAGTACGTCCAATACACAATACTTGGGTTTCCAAGTCGCATGTCAAAAGTTATAGGGATTTACGCAATTTGTCTAGGTAAAGTAGATGCCCCTTTGTTTGTTTGTTTTTTTCCTTTGTTTTTTGTTTTTTTTTTAAAACAGATGCACAATTGTTTTTTTTTTTTTTTACAGCAAGTAGACTATAAATATATAAAATTAAATTCCAGCGGTAATCGAGACGAGAGTATAAAATTATATAATTAAGATATAAACTAATACATAAATGACTAAAACAGAACAAACGATTAAAATCAGGAGAGGGGAACAATTTCAATCCAGAAAATAACAATCTTCAACACCCACCAAACTGATAGTTACATGATCAATAAGGGCGAGTCCAGGAGCAAGGACATAGGAATAGGGTAAATTTTAAAAGGGTGCAGTATTAAGATATTTTATAGACATTTTTATCAAAAGTGAAATTATAGATAACTATTTAGAATATCTTTTCCAAAAAAAAACAACAATATAATTTCAACAAATAAAAATATCTTAAAAACAACATAGATGTTCAAATAATAAAATGTTCAAATAATAAAATGTAATATCCCTTTAACCAACCCTATTTTAAAATTGTTCACTTGACCCAAATTCACCTCCCAGATAAAGTTGTCACAAATAGTTATTTAGAATTTAGAATTATCTTTAGATGTCCCTTTATCTTAAGGGCCCATTACTAATCTAGCCAGATTAAGGGGTAAATAGCAATTTTTAGCCAAAAATTAGTAGATGGCGAAAAATAGCCCACGAAACCGTAGGTTTCGAGATTTGTCTACTGTTTCATCATTTCGTCTACTGTTTCGCGTTTTGTATAAAAAAATCATTTTTCACATACAAAACCGTAGGTATTACATAATCTACGGTTTTCTCTCTAATAACTACCGTTTCCCAAACTGTAGTCTACGGTTTTGTGGGAAAAAGTTACGGTTTTTTTTATCTACTATTTTGGGGGTTTATCTACCATTTTGTCTAAAAAACTACTGTTTTTTTTAATATCAACTATTTTAGGGGTTTTATCTATTATTTTGTCTAAAAAACTACGTTTTTGTTTTTTTTCTTAATTTATTTATTTTTTTAATACAAAGAATAAAAAAGAGTGTTTATATAATAACTTTAACAACTATTTTGTTTAAATTTTAACAATTATTTGGTTTGATTTGACTACTTTTTCGTTAAAATCGAATACTTTGTTGTTAATTTGACTACTGTTTTGTTAAATTTGACTACTTTTTCGTCAGAGTTGACTACTGTTTTCAACCTACCTTATATATATTAAGTATTTTTTTTTATTTTTTGAAATATTTCAGAGTTGACTACTTCACTCTAGCTATATATATATATATATATATATATATATATATATATATATATATATATATATATATATATATATATATATATATAATAAAAATAAAAATAAAAATAGTAGTTTTTTGTAACGCCCGTGTTTCTGCGCTTGCCATTTTTAGCAATGTAATAGTCTAGGTTAACCTTTGTAACCCCAATTTGAAATAATAAGAATGTATTATTTGAGTATTATGTGTTTTGTGCTTAATTGTTTAATTATGTGATGTAATTAATTAAGAATAAAATAAACGTCAAAATTGAAGTGTAAAATAAACTTGATATCTTTGGATAATGTTGTAGTAGTTGAAACGAGGTTTTCGAATATATATAGAACGCCCAAATCTGACTTCGTACGAGTAAGTTATGATTTTCTGAAGGTTCGACGTGGCAGTATGCAGCCCGAATACTCGATTTGAGATCGATCGGTTTTTAGCCGAAACAATCTAAACGAGAATCGAAGATCTCGTTGTTAGTAGCGAAACGATGAAAAGCTAGGCGAGAACGGACGTCGGACAAAGAAGTTATGAATTTATAAAGAAATTTTACTATCCCGGCCTCCTAAAAATAAATAATAAAAATAAATTCAAAATTAGCCGACGGAGTCTAAACGAAAGTTGTACAGTGTCGTCTCACCTACGCGTTCGTATGAGGGAGATATGAATTTTCGAAGTTTATTAAATATTTAATATTTAAATTAAATTCTAAATCTCGATATTATCCGAAGAAGAGTCAGCTGACTCACTCGAAGTACGCCCAGCGTACCACTCGAGTACTCCGGAGTCGTATGCAATGACGTAGAGGACCGATAACGTAAGCGCTGACGACAACCGAGGCATACGCCCCGCGTACCCCGAAGTTACGCCCAGCATAACCCCGAGGCTCAGCCCTATAAAAGGGGATGCGAAGACAGCCGATTTTCTTTTACAAACACTTCCATTTTCTCTCATCTTTTGCCTCGATTTGCGTGCCGTTTATACCCCGAAGCCCCGGTAATATTCCCGAGCCCCGAAGTATGATCCGAAGCCCCGAGGATCCCGAAGAGCGTTATTCCCGAGCCGAAGCTCTCCCCGCGAGGAGCCTGGTTTTTGTGAAGATGTTCCAGATCTACAGAGAGACACTACTTCTGCAAGCCTTAGTGCTGCCCGATCATCTTCTGATCAAGTGAGTGTATAGTCATTTTCATTCCAACGCAATATTATGAAGTATTTTATATAAAACACGTGTTATGTGTATATATTTTGTTGTTATATGTGTGAATGTATATTCACTCTCTTCTATCTTATAGATCTGATTTATTTTCTATAAAATACATGTTATGTGTGTATACCTCATCTGTTATGTGGAATATGTATCGATTAAAGCATGTTATACAGGTTTTTAAACAATGTATAAAAATGTATATTTTTATCTACTAATATGTTGGGTAGAACATGGGTAGATAATTGGTGTGTAATAAACAGATGAGAGGTCTCGGTGTTATTGGTGTTATTCTAGTCATTCAGCAGAGCATGGATGATGACCACAGACTATTCTAGACGGGCCTGTGGAACACTAGCAGGCTCATTACCTGTAGGTGTTGTGAACAACGTGTTCACCGGTGTACTCTATCCCCCACATGGTTGCCTTTAGGACACTTATTGTTGAGGAAGCCCCTCTGCAGTAATGTCCGTCCCGATGAAAATCCTAAATTAGGTTCCTTATAATAGATGTTATTTTTAGGGACGTAAAGTGAGGATAACGGGAATGGGTAATCAGGTTTATTGTTGATTGTTGAATTAAATATAATTATTTATTATGGGTTGAAAACCCTACATGCTCACCAGGCTCCCAAGCCTGACCCACTCAGTTTATTTGTATTACAGGAAGTAGCGCAAGAGCTTAAGACGGACGAATCATCAAGTTGTTTTGTTTACAAGTCCGTATATGTATATAATTGTTGAATGACTTGTAATGCTATCGTTTATGCTTTATGATCTGTATCGGAACATGACATCCCGACTTTTAATTATGAAATGAAATTATATTTCTTTATGAAATGTTTTGATAAATATCTATTTTATCATGTTTTGTTTTTGGGAACAAATTCCGCATCTCTTTTAAAATTAAAAGGATTTACTCTGAAAATGTTTAAAAAGCATAAATGAAACCGATCTTTTCTGGCCGAGATTTTGGGGATGTCACATTTTTGAACAAAATAGTAGATAAACCCCCCAAAATAATAGATAAAAAAAAAAACCATAGCTTTTTTCCACAAAACCGTAGACTACGGTTTAGAAAACTGTAGTTATTAGAGAGAAAACCGTAGGTTATATAATACCTACGGTTTTGTATGTGAAAAATGATTTTTTTTTATACAAAACATGAAACAATAGACGAAATAACGAAACAGTAGCCCATTTGCACAAAACAATAGTTTTCTCAATAAAATCACAGTCAAAGTCGTTGACCGTAGTCAACCCTAAGTTGACTACGGTTTTGTGGGCTATTTTTGGCTAATTGGTATATTTTGGCTATTTTTTGATAAGTGATTAAGAAAAAATGCTAGATTAATAATTAGCCCTTATTTTAATTTAGAATTCTCTTTGTTAACTAAAAATTTGGTTAACATTTTTTTCTCTAGTCATATACACTACATTGTACATATGATGTTATTAAGTGAAACCCATGAATAATAACATAAAATTTGATACCATTGAAACATGTGGTTTCAAAATTATATTTTGGTCAATATGATAACATAAAAGCCATTGTAATTTGACCAATTATATTATGCTTAACTATCATATTTTTTTGCAAAAATAACCGTTGATACTTCAAAAAAATCATCGCAATCACAAATATCTATTATTGTCAATTTTGCTATGATAGCCATATAATTTGACCAAGAATATTATGCTTAACCATCATATTTTTCTAAATAACTGCTGATACTTCAAAAATAATCATTGCACTAACAAATATCTGTTATTGTCAGTTTTGCTATTTTTGTAGGTTTCTTTTGTTCTAAAAAATCATTCATATTTAATAATAATAATAATAATAATAATAATCGTGGTCATTAATCATTTTTTGCTTTTTTTTCTTTTGTTTTTTAGGGCTTATGTTTTTTTTTTTTTATGAAAAATAGAATACATCAAAATTAATAATTTTTGTTATTTATAAATGAACAAACATATAGGTATTATATGATAAATTCTCTACATGTGAACTTTTCAAATGAGAAATTATTTGATAAATTCTCTACAAGTGAACTTTGGCTTAGTAATTACATTTTAAATCACATGATGATTGAAGATTATGTCCAAATGGATTCATTAAATGTTGAATGTGCATACTAACAATGGAAGTCTTTAAAAAAAATGAAAGAGTTAGTACATAGAGCATTGATTCTAGGGGTGTAAATGAGATGAGACAGTTCACGAGAAACTCGAGCCCGACTCGGAAAATACTCGAAATCGACTCGACTTTAATCGAGCTGAGCTCAAGCTACTCGAGTAGCTTATCGAGCCGAGCTCGAGTAGTAAAATACCCGCCTCAGTAAGCTCACGAGCTTAATTGAGTATTTATAAAATATAATTTTTACCCTTTATATACTTTTAAATTATTAAATATTTCAACACTTTTAGCTTTTATACGCCAATTAGGGAGTAATTAACTAAGTTGCACTTCAAAAATTTTAAGAATGTTTCTATTTCGTGTTTTGGGTGTATGAAAAAAAAGCAATCACATAGATGGTTGGTGCTATATTGACATTAGATGGTTTATTATGATTTTTTTTTTGTTATTTTGAAGAAAGTAAAAGCATGTGAAATGTTTTTAATTTGAGATGATTTTAACTTTTTTTTTTGTCAAACTGAACCGAGCTCACGAGCCGAGCTCGATAGTATCGAGCATTTCACGAGTCGAGTCTGAGCTTTAAATCTAAGCTCGAGGCGAGTTCGAGTCAAGCTTCGAGCTTAGCAGTACTCGACTTGACTCAACTCGTTTACACCCCTAATTGATCCTACTTGTTAGCAATGAATAATGGGAATGAAAGAAAGAAAAAAAAACAAATGTTGTTCAAACATGTGTTTAAAACAATGACTTTAAAAAAAATTCATCCGTTATTGGGTATTTTTTCCATTAGACAACAATATAAAGTGATTCTTCTAGATCTTCAAAACCCAAAGTAGATTGAAATTTACCTTGGCTGTAACAAAAAGAAGTAGAAGCAAATTTTAAAAAGTGCAAGAGAATGTTTCATTTGGTGTATCTAATTTGGTCTCCAAGGGTTGTGTTTATGTAGTCAGAATCGTGATTGTCGACAGAGTACAAACACAGATCAAAATTGAAATCTAAATTAAATGTAGGTTTAGTAACTGAGATCTTAATGAATTTTTTGTTATGGAAAGAAAGAAATAATTACAAAAATGTCCCTAAACTTTTCTAGTCGGTTGGCAGTGCATTCGTGTCTGCAAGATGCACATTAGTTCAATGAACCTAACTAACGAGCAAAAGAGAGCCTTTTGTATTATAAGACTTAGACTTACAAGGTTAAAAGTCTTTGTATTTAAAAAAACTACTACCTTTTCTTTCTCATACTCAAGTAGGATGAACTAAAAACATATTAACTATATTGTTAACTTGTTCCTAACTGTTAATTGTGGTAAAAGCCCTCTTCATTAGGGTATTGTATTGCAAGGATATATATATATATATATATATATATATATATATATATATATATATACACACACACACACACATAAAGGCCCCTATACAAAACACATTGAAAAATAATGACTATAAATTAACACACCCCCTCAGTTTGAACATGGGGTTTACAAATGTTTAAACTGTCCCTAAAATCTAAAAATAACTATGTTGGAAGACTTTTATTGAATATATCTGCAAACTGGTGAGCTGATGGCACATGTAAGACTCGCACATGACCAATAGTAACACGTTCCCTAACAAAATGCAAGTCTATTTCCACATGCTTGGTACGTTGATACTGTACAGGATTAGATGATAAATACATAACACTCGCATTATCACAAAACACAACCGTTTCTTTAGATAATGGACATAATGATTCAAGGAGTAGGTTTCGAAGTTAGGCAGCTTCGGCAACGACATTGGCCACCCCATGATACTCAGCCTCAACGGAGGAGTGTGAAATAACATGTTGATGTTTGGAAGACCAGGATATAAGGTTATCACCAAGATAAACATAATAGCCAAAAGTAGACCGATGAGTGTGAGGAAAACTAGCCCAGTTAGCATCAAAGTAAGAAACCAAGCGATCAACAGAGGAAGGGCAACGAAAGAGACCGTGAGAGAACGTACCTTGAATATACCTAAGAGTACATTTAAGAGCCAGAAATTGCGATTCACGGGGATCATGCATAAATAAGTAGAATTGTTAAACAACATAGTCAATATCAGGGCAAGTGAAGGTGAGATACTTGAGAGCACCAACAAGACTCCGACAGAGGGTAGGGTCAGAGACGCGATCACCATTAGGGGAAAGTTTATACTTGGTGTCAGAGGGAGTAGCACAAGGATTGCATGTAGCCATGTCAGCACGAGAGAGAATTTCCTTAGCAAAGGAGCTTTGACATAAAAATAGACCATTGACAGAGCGAGTGGTAGAAATGCCAAGAGAAAAGGATACAGGACCAAGATCAGACATAGGAAATTCTAAAGATAAATGGGAGATGACACGAGTGATGAGAGCAGTAGAAGAGGCAGTAAGAATGATATCATCAACATACAAGAGAAGATATATATGATCGTTACCTGAAGAATAAGTAAAAAGAGAGCAGTCAGAACGACTGCTAGAGAAACCTAAGAGGAGATGAAGATAAAAAACCATTGGTACCAGGTACGAGGGGCTTGTTTAAGCCCATACAACACTTTACAAAGGCGGCACACGTCGTTGGGAAGGGAGGGGTGAACATAACCAGGAGGTTGTTTCATAAAGACTTCCTCAGAAAGATCACCGTGAAGAAAAGAATTTTTTACATCTAACTAGTGTATGGGCCATTGTTTTGATGTAGCAATGCTTAGGATAGTAATAATGGTGGCAGGTTTGACAACCGGGCTAAAAGTGTCATCAAAGTTGTAACTACGTAAATTTTCAAACAAAAATTTTATATTAAAATCACATAAATCTCATTAACACAATTCACTAAAATCACCAAAATGTCAAATTATCAAAACACATGTTCATAATTGTTTGAATAAAATCTAGGATCCTCAAAACATAACTCCATCTCGTGTGTACAATCAAGTTGACGCCTTCCCATGATCCTGAGAAGTACCTGAAACACATAACACATAACACGGTAAGAACGGAGCTTAGTGAGTTCCCCAAAATACCACACATAAATCATTAGCCTCTCATGGCTATATCTCGAATAAGACCCTCCGATCAATGTGTCTCAGTGGAACTCTTTGGTCCCACAACTCGGGTGGACCTTCCGGTCCTAACTTAGTAAAGCTCAGAATAATACACAACATAAATCACAAAGACATAATGCAGGATATCACAATACTCAATAAAGCATACAAGACCCTCTGGTCACACAAAAATTACCACTTAAGGTAAGTATAGTGAGAAGACTCACCTCGTAAGCAAGTAAATAAACCTCATACACGAATCAACGATCTAGCCACTGCCTAACACATATGATAATTATCTCTAATTAACACTTCAATCACAACTCTAAATAAACCAAGATATTTTCTCTCTCTAACTCTTGGGATGGGTAAAAGACCATTTTACCCCTACATGGTCCCCATAAGCCCTGTCTTAACCAACCCTAAAGTCAACCGAAGTCAGCACTCGAGTTGTGACATCCCCATTTTTACGGCCAGAAAAGACCGATTTGTTTATGCTTGTTTTTAAAATCAGAGTACTCTTTTAAAGAAAATAGTTGCGGAATTTGTTTCCAAAACAAGATATGATAATAACTTATCAAAACATTTCTCAAAGAGAATGTATTTTTATTTAATAATAAAACCTCGGGATGTCATGTTCCGATACAGACATATAAGCATAAACAGAACTTACATTCAATTACACTAATGATTTATATCTCCTTTAAATCTCTCTGTGAAATATGTCTTCGTATCGATACCTGTGATACAAAGAAAACTGAGTGGGTTAGGCTTGGGAGCCTGGTGAGCATATAGGGTTTTCATCCCACAATGTTATATCATATATTTATAAATATAGAACATTCAAACTTGTACAATTTCACCATATAAAGATAACTCTTATCCCACCCCCATCGATCCTCACAACGACACGATCTAAACTCTCGTATCTAAAATTTTCCTCTTTACCCGATCCATACTCACAGATCTAAAACTAACCTTTTCACCTGATCCATACTCACGGATCTAAAACTAACCTTTTCCCCTGATCCATACTCACAGATCTAAAACTAACATCCTAATCTGATCCATACTCCCGGATCAATAATTGTACCCAATCCATACTCCCGGAATAGGGACAATTAACTATACCTTAATCTTGATCTGATCCATACTCAAAATATCAATAACTGTGCCTAATCCATACTCCCGGACTAGGGACAATTAACTTTACCTTAATCCTGATCTGATCCATACTCCCGGATCAATAATTGTGCCTAATCCATACTCCCGAACTAGGGACAATTAACTTAGTCTTAATCCATACTCCCGGACTAATAACAAGTTTTATCTCTTTACCTGATCCATACTCCCGGATCTAAAACTAACCTCTTGATCTGATCGATACTCACGGATCTAAAACTAACCTCTTGATCTGATCCATACTCACGGATCTCATCTATCCATGTCCTACCCAACATATTTGTAGATAAAAATATATATTTTTATACATAGTTTAAAACCCGTATAGCATTCTCATTCAATACATATTCCAAAACAACAGATGAGACACATACACATAACACATATTTCATAGAGAATAAATCGTATCTATGAGATAGAAGAAAGTGAATATACATTCACGCATATAACAACAAAATATACACATAACACGTATTTTATATTAAATACTTAATAATTATGCGTTAGAAGAAAGTAACCACACACTCACTTGATTAGAAGATGATCGGACAGCACTACGACTTGTAGAAGTAGTATTCTTCGGTAGATCTGGAAGATCTTCACAAAAATCGGACTTCTCGCGGGCAGAGCTTCGGCTCGGGAATCACACTTCTTGAGATCTTCGGGGCCTTGGGACTTGCTTCGGGGCTCAGGAATGATACCGGGGCTTCGGGATATTTCTTGCACGAAAAATGATGCAAAAATGCGAGAAAAAGGGAAGAAATGAGCAAAGAAGTCGGTTGCCCTCGACACCCTTTTATGGGGGGCTGAAACATGAATTACGTTGGGCGTAATTCTAAATTACGTTGGGCGTAATGGCGATAAGATCGCTGACTCCCCCCCCCCCCTTCGGATAATATATATATATATATATATATATATATATATATATATATATATATATATATATATATATATATATATATATATATATATATATATATATATAAATTAAATATGGAAAATATTTAATAAACTTCAAAAATTCATATCTTCCTCATACGAACTCCGTTTTCGACGTTCTTTATTTCCCCGCGTAGGTGAGACTACGCTCTACAACTTTCGTTTAGACTCCGTCGGCTAATTTTGAATTTACTTTTATTATTTATTTTTAGTAGGTCGGGACAGGAAAACTCCGTTATAAAATCATAACTTCTTTATCCGATGTCCGTTTTTGCCTATCTTTTTATCGTTTTACTCCTATTAACGAGACCTTCGATTCTCATTTAGATTGTTTTGGCTAAAAACCGCTCGGTCTCAAATCGAGCATTCGGGCTGCATACAGCTAAGTCGAAACTTCGAAAAATCATAACTTCCTCATACGAAGTCAGATTTGGGCGTTCTTTTTATGCTCGCTAATAGTTTAATGTATTCTACAACTTTCATTTAGATTGATAAGGCTAAATATCGCTCTAACGTAAATTCACTTTTTACGTCGCGCAGTGTCGTGCCGGTTCTATCGCGAAACTTCGACAGGTCATAACTTCTTCGTTATAACTCGGATTCCGGCGTTCTTTATATGCACGGAAACCTTGTAATATATACTATAATTTAGTTAAGATTATTCATTCTAAATAATCTTTCATCAAAAATCCATTTTTGACGCCTATCGTCTCTAAATTGACTAGCCCGGATCTACGGGCGTTACACGAGTCAACAGTCCATGTTGACCCGACTCGTCGAGTCCCCTCATTCCTTCAGAAATATCACCAAAGTCAAACTTAACACGTTGAGTTGTCTCATCAACTCGTCGATTTACTAATGTCCAGACTCTTCGGGGAAAACCCTGGCCGGCTCGTCGAGTTGGCTCATCAACTCGTCAAGTCCCTTAAGTCTATTTTCTCATTTAGACTTTAAGGCAGAGTTATAACCCCAAACTCTAGATCTAGCCTGCCAAGGCTGAGATACTACGTAAAGTTGCAAGCTTTATGTCCATACATGGCACTTAGGGCTTGAAATGCTAAAACAAGTTCCATTTAGGGTCCTAAGCATAGAAACTCTCCTCTAGCTTGATAAAGCTTGGACCTTTGGGCTTAAAGGACCTCACAAGGTCTATATCTGAAGTCTTAATCTCTTGGCAAGCTCAAAATGCTCAAAGTTTTCAAGGAAAGACGGAAAAAACCCTAAAACTTCTTAAACACAAGATCTAATCAAAATAATGAGCAAGGTGGTGACTTTTACCTTCAAACATAAGCTAATGATGGATAAACAGTAGATCCAATAGTCCCTTCTCGTTCCAAGCCTTGATACTCTCCTCTTCTCTTCTAAAAGTGCACTAAAATGCTAAAAGTTAGCTCATCTCTCTCTCTCTCTCTATCTATCTATCTCTCTTAGATCAATCTATACGATTAGGGTTTCACACAGGGGAGTAAGGTGACATGTGAGGCGGAAATGAGGGCTTAAGGTCCTTTAAATAGGATACAACCTCGTAAAACTAGGGTTTCCTCTCACAGTGCCAACTCATCGAGTTGGTCGTAAACCCACGTGGCCAAATCCGTCTCTACTCGACAAGTTAGGGCCTCCAACTTGTCGAGTTGCTCAATCAAACTCATAAAAATTATATAAATGTTATACCTGGAATTCGAAATGTTACAATTCTCCCCCACTTGAATCAGACTTCGCCCTCTAAGTCATGCTCCGAAAACAACTCTGGGTATTGCTTGCGTATCTCGGACTCCGACTCCCAAGTCCACTCGGATCCCTTCCGATGTTGCCATTGGATGTGAACAAGGGGCACCTCTTTATTATTATTTAGGGGGACCTCTTTATTCCTCAAGACCTTCACCTTCCTATGCAAGATTGTTATTGGCCTCTCAGTGTAATTCAAGCTCACATCTACCTGAATGTCCGCTAAGGTAACCAACGTCGTCTCATCAGATACACTCTTCCTCAGCTGAGACACGTGGAAGGTGTTATGAATCTGGCTCAACTCTGCAGGAAGCTCCAACTGGTAAGCTACCTTACCCACTTGGGCGATCACTCTAAAAGGACCAATGTATCTAGGGCCCATCTTTCCTCGTTTCCTGAATCGGATCACCCCTTTCCATGGGGATACCTTTAGGAGGACAAAATCCCCGACCTGGAACTCTAGCTCGGATCATCATCGATCTTTGTAACTCTTCTGGTGGCTCTGGGCCATCGGTAACCTCTGTCTTATGTGTTGAATCTTCTTAGTCGTCTTGAGCACTATCTCAGTTCTATCCATCACTCTCTACCCCACCTATCCCCAACATATGGGAGTCTGACAGATCCTCCTATATAAGAGCTCAAAAGGAGGCATACCAATACTGGAATAATGACTGTTGTTGTAAGAAAACTCAGCCAAGGGAAAATAAGTGTCCCAACTTCCACCGAAGTCCATAACACATGCATGCAGCATGTCCTCAAGCATCTGAATTGTCCGCTCACTCTTCCCATCTGTTTGTGGGTGGTATGCGGTACTAAATTGCAAAAGGGTACCCAACTCCTCATGAAATTTCTTCCAGAACCTGGAAGTAAATTGCACAACTCGATCTGACACTATCGATATCGGCACTCCATGCCGTGCCAACACCTCTCATACGTAGATCTCGGACAATTTCTCTGCAAAAGAGCTCTCACTGATATCGAGGAAGTGAGCACTCTTCGTCAACCGGTCTACAATCACCCATATCGCGTTAACCCTACGCGTAGCTCATATTAACTTGGTGATAAAATCTATAGAGATATATTCCCACTTCCTATAGGGAATCTCTAAAGGTTGCAATGGTCCATGTGGATGTTGGTGCTCCGCCTTAACCCGGCGACAGGTCAAGCACCTCTCAACTACCCATGTCACATCTCTCTTAATACAAGGACACCAATAATCCCACTTCAGAGCCAAATACGTCTTAGTGGCCCCCGGTTGGATCGAGAATCTCGATCTATGTGTCTCCTCCATTAGTATGCGCCGAGCTCCATCCATATATGGTACCTATATCCGCCCACAGAAAGTCATAAGTCCCCGACTATCCGTATCAAACTTGGAATCTTGTCTGATTACTCGCTCCCTCTTGCGGTTCTTTGGTTTCATGGCCTCCACCTGGGCATCTCAGATGGTATCTAAGATTGGAGTCATCACTGTCATACTCATACACACATCTCGGATCGGAGCACTCGCTGCTCTACATCTCAAGGCATCGGCTACCATGTTAGCCTTGCCCGGATGATACAAGATCTTGCAGTCGTAGTCTTTCATTACATCCAACCACCTCCTATGTCTCATATTCAGGCTGGGATGATCCATGAGGTACTTCAGGCTCTTATGGTCCGCGTATATGGTACACCGAACTCCATACACAGTGGCACCAGATCTTGAGGGAGAACACCACCTCCTCCAGCTCCAAATCATGGGTGGCATATCTCGTCTCATGAAGCTTCAGCTGCCTCGATGCGTATGCTATCACATGCCCCGTCTACATCAACACCGCACCCATCCTTGCTATAGACGCATCACAGTAAACTATAAAGTCCTCTACTCCCTTGGGTAGGGCTAACGCTGGAGCTTCACACAATCTCTGGCAAAGAGTCTCGAATGAGGCCTGTTGCTCAGTCCCCCGGGCGAAAGCAACACCTTTCCGGGTCAATCTAGTGAGAGGAATAGCAATCTTGGAGAAATCTCTGATATACCTCTGATAGTATCCGGCCAAATCCAGAAAACTCCTGATCTCGGACGGGGATCTCAGCACCTCCCATCTCATAACTGCCTCAATCTTGGCCGGGTAGACCAATATCCCATTCTGATTAACGAGGTGTCCTATGAACTAGACCTCTCGTAACCAGAAGTCACACTTGGAGAATTTTGTGTAAAGCCTCTCCGCACTCAATACTCCAAGAATCTCACAAAGATGCTCCACGTTCTACTCACTGGACCTCGAGTACACCAAAATATCATTGATGGACAAGATCACCAATCGATCCAATATAGGCCTACACACCCAGTTCATGAGATGAACGTTGTCAGTGCGTTGGTGAGTCCGAAAGGCATCATCACAAACTCGTAGTGCCCATAAAGAGTACTAATGGCTATCTTCTGGATATCCTCCTTGCAAACTCTCATCTGATGATATCCAGATCTCAAATCGATCTTGGAAAACCAATATGCCCCCTTCAACTGATCAAATAAATCTTCGATCCTCGGTAGCGGATAACGGTTCTTGATCGTCGGCTTGTTCAATTCCTGGTAATCGATGCACATCTGGTGTGAACCATCATTTTTCTTGATAAAAAGGATTGGTGCTCCCCACGACGAGCTACTCGGTCTGATAAAACCCTTCCCCAACAGTTCCTGGAGCTATGAGGATAACTCCTGAATCTCTGGCGGCGTAAGGCGATAAGGTGCCTTGGCAATAGGCGCCACACCTAGAACCAAATCAATCCGGAACTCCACCTGCCTGTCGGGACGCACACCCGACAACTCCTTGGGGAAAAAGTCCAGAAACTCACACATTATCGAAACCTTGGAGATAAAACTCGGCCTCTCTGTAGCAACTCGTGTATCCATTATGTACGCCAAAAAGCCCATACAACCCTGTTGTAGAATCTATCTCACCCTAACAACATAGCAGAAAGCTGATCCAGATCTGGTACCCTCTTCATACACCATAAGCACCCCCTCACTAGGGTCTCGTATGGTCACCATCTGACGCTAACACTCGACCACAGCTCCAAACCGACTCACCAATCCATACCCACTATAACACACACATCACCCATCGCTATTAGTACCAGGTCTATCGGGAACTTAACACCAAAAATCTCTAGTATACATCCTCGGAATACATAAGTGGAAAAAACCGCATGCTCGTTGGCTATAGAAACCCTCAGTGGTCGACTCAACGCCTCACGTCAGATACTGATGTGACAACTAAAAGGTAAAGACACGAAGGATCGACTCGCATCCGAGTCAAATAACACCAAAGCAAGTACATAAATCACAAGAAAAGTACCTGTATATAGCACAATATAAGCACAACAAATCTGAAAATAATATAAATAAGGAAATACATACCTGCCGCGATATCAGGTGTTGTGCGGACCTCCTCCGTTGTCAGCTGAAAAGCTCACCCACGAGCCCTCGGTGTCTCAACCTTCGTTGGCCGACTATCAGTAGCACATAAAGCAATAGGTGCAGAACCCTGAGATGATCCATGGATGAGCTGAGGGCACTCGACCTTCTGATGATCGGTTTGGTTGCAGTGAAAGCAAACTGCAAACCCCTTAGGGTAATCATTCATCATGTGCCCCTCTTTACCACATTTGTAGCAAATCCTTGCCCGACATGATCCCTCGTGACTCTTGCCACACTTGCCACAAGTGCGGCCTTTCTAACCCCCAACTCTCATATCAGCGGGC
This sequence comes from Lactuca saligna, assembly GCF_052625555.1. Classification (NCBI taxonomy): domain Eukaryota; kingdom Viridiplantae; phylum Streptophyta; class Magnoliopsida; order Asterales; family Asteraceae; genus Lactuca; species Lactuca saligna. The sequence continues at coordinate 12,872,881 of NC_136423.1, read as the reverse complement.
TTTGCTCGCTTTGTCGCCGGTTGCGACTGTATCGGTCTCATGTCTCTAGCCCGGGACTCATCCTCCTCTCTGGTTTGAAGCTCTAGCTTAATCTCCCTCCTCATGGCATTGTTCTGAAGCTCAGCCAATGTACAGTATGACGAGTTCACCATGAACTCATGTATATCCCTCCTCATTATGCTTAGATATCGGCTCACACGTGCCTGCTCAGTAGACACATGCTTAGGGTAAAACAGCGCCCTCTCATGGAACATCCTCGTGATCTAAGTCACAGTTTTTGTATTCTGCTTGAGAGACACAAACTCATGGGGTAACCGTTCCATCTCCACCGAGGGAACATACTCATATCGGAACAACTGTGTAAATCTCTTCCAGGTCACTGCAGCATGATCTTCAGGAGTAAAGCTGGTTGTCACGAACTTCCATAAGTCCCTTGCTCCCAAGCGAAGCTGGTGCAGTGCAAACTGAACTCTCAGGTGCTCGGGGCATGAACACATGTAAAAATACCCCTCAATGTCGGAGATCCATCTCATAGTAGCAATCGGATCCTGTGTACCATCAAACTCTGGTGGCTTCGTGTTGCTGAACTCCCGGAACAACAACGAGTCAGCTCCCCATGGCCTAGCAGCAGCTACAGATGCGGTGGCTGCAGCAGCGGCAGCCTCAGTAACAACGACATATCGCTCATCAAATGTCTCAATCAATGTGGTATTAATAGACCCAAAAATCTCCGGTATTGCCTCTCGAATGGCTGCGACCACCTCCTCCACAATGATCCTGCGAATCTCCTCATCACTGGTCCCACTGCTCTCGGGGTTGTGGCGTGTACCCACCATGATGTCTCTGAAACACAACACAAAAATCGTCAGAGACTAGCTTGAGGATACTCACACTCGATTACCTATCCCTGCATGCTCCTTAGCATCCTAAGGATTCTTACTTGGGTTTCATACAAATTCGGTGCTTTCAGTAGTACGGGCCCAATAATACCTTCCACACCAACCTGTAGTCACCCCAAGTCCTCCTCCTAGGATTCCAATTCACAAGTACTCTATCTCTCACGAATATCAGACTACTCTCTCAGTAGACCCCTCATATGCTCATCTAGGTATCTCTCCAAGATTATCCCTCGACTCAAAACTCTTTCTAAGTGATTCCTGTTAGATACTCCTACTCAACACATACTCAAGGCAAATAATAGATAACATCACTCAATAGCATTTCCTAGGCTAAGGCATCATAAATCAGGCAACTCTAGCCCTAAAATATGAAATACCTAGCCTGTCCTCTGGCATGCATCCCTAATATCTCATGAATATCTCATAACACGAACAAGTAAGGGTATTTTGGGAAAACACCGTTCGGGCTCTGTCTTATTGTACACACTGCTCCAACTCGTTTTTCTCTTAAAAACTCTTACTCGTTTTAGAAAAATCACTTCTCTTTGAAATTTTTTCTCAAATCCTTAGTTTGAGCTTAGACATACACGAAGGTACATCCGAATCCTTCAAACCAAGGCTCTGATACCAACTTGTAACACCGTAAATTTTCAAACAAATTATTCATTTTAAAATCACATAAATCTCATCAACACAATTCAAAAAAATCCTAAAAATGTCAAATTATCAAAACTCGTGTTCATAATTGTTTGAATAAAATCCAAGATACTCAAAACATAACTTCATCTCGTGTGTACAATCAATCTGGCATCTTCCCGTGATCCTGAGAAGTACCTGAAACACATAACACATAACACGATAAGAACGAACCTTATTGAGTTCCCTAAAATATCACACATAAATCATTATCCTCTCATAGCTATATCTTGAATAAGACCCTGCAGTTAATGTGTCTTAGTGGAACCCTTCGGTCCCACAACTTGGGTGGACCTTCCGGTCCTAACTCAGTAAAGCTCAGAATAATACACAACATACATCACAAAGACATAATGCAGGATATCACAATACTTAATAAAACATACAAGACCCTCTCGTCACACAAAAATTACCACTCTAGGTAAGTATAGTGAGAAGACTCACCTCGTAAGCAAGTAAATAAACCTCGTACACGAATCACCGATCTAGCCTCCGCCTGACACATATGATAATTATGTCTAATTAACACTTCAATCACAACTCTAAATAAACCAAGCTATTTTCTCTCGCTAACTCTTGGGATGGGTAAAAGACCATTTTACCCCTTTATGGTCCCCATAATCCATGTCTTGACCAACCCTAAAGACAACCGAAGTCAGCACTCGAGTCAACAGTCTATGTTGACCCAAATCGCCGAGTACAAGTCCCCACATTCCTTTAGAAATCTTACAAAAATCCAACTTAGCTCGTCGAGTTGTCTCATCTACTCGCCGAGTTACTCATGTACAGACTCGTCGGGGAAAACCCTGGCCGACTCGTCGAGTTGGCTCATCAACTCATCGAGTCCCTTAAGTCTATTCTCTCATTTATACGTTTTAAGGCAGAGTTATAACCCTAAACTTTAGATCTAGCGTCCCAAGGCTGAGATACCACGTAAAGTTGCAAGCTTTACGTTCATGCATGGCACTTAGGGCTTCAAATGCTAAAACAGGTTTCGTTTAAGGTCCTAAGCATAGAAACTCTCCTCTATCTTGATAAAGCTTGGATCTTTGGTCTTAAGGGAGCACATAAGATCCATATCTGAAGTCTCAATCTCTTGGAAAGCACAAAATGCTCAAAGTTCTCAAGGAAAGATGAAAAAAGCACTAAAACTTCTTACACATGAGATCTAATCAAAATAATGAGCAAGGTGGTGACTTTTACCTTCAAACAAAAGCTAATGATGGATAAACATTGGATCCAACAGTCCCTTCTCTTTCCAAGCCTTGATACTCTCCTATTATCTTCCAAAAGTGCACTAAAATGCTCAAAGTTAGCTCCTCTCTCTCTCTCTCTCTCTCTCTCTCTCTTAGATCAATCTAGACATTAGGGTTTCACACAAGAGAGTAAGGTGACATGTGAGGTGGAAAATGAGGGCTTAGGTTCCTTTAAATATGACACAACCCCGTAAAATTAGGGTTTCCTCTCATAGCGCCAACTCATCAAGTTGGTCGTAAAACCAACATAGCCAAATCCATCTCTACTTGACGGGCTAGGGCCTTTAAGTCATCGAGTTGCTCAGTCAAACTCACAAAAATTATATAAATGTTATACCTAGAAGTCGTGATGTTACAAAAGCCAAGTCCAGGTTGTTGAGAGAACCCCTGAGCTACAAGGCGACCTTTATAGCAATCAAGATTGCCTTTGCTGTCAAACTTGTGAGGATAGAGCCAGCGACCCCGAACAATGTTTGCATTTTGAGGAGGAGGAACAAGATCCCAAGTATGGTTGGATGTGAGAGCAGACATCTCAATATCCATGGCAGATTTCCAGTTAGGATCACACAGAGCCTGAGCAGTAGATCGAGGAATGGGAGAAATGTCAGAATTAGCTGAGAGATTGAAGATTTTTTTTTGGTCTCATATATCCCGTGCGAGATCTAGTGAGCATGGGATTGGATGGATGTAACATCCCAATTTTAGAGACCAAAAATTTCATTTTCGATGTAGCAATTTAGAAAAACGTTTATAAGAAAACATCATTAAGTCATATCATTTCATCAAAACCACAATCACATGTCTCAAAACCATATCATGAAAATAATGATAATAATATCATAGTACAATCCCAAGAATTTCAAAGTGCGGAAATCTTGTGTGTGTGTGTGTGATGCCCACCTACCGCGCCAACTCTTTCTGTAACGCCCGCGTTTCCAGGCTAGGCATTATTGTTGATATAATAGTCTACGTTAACCTTTGTAACTCTTTTTGAAGTAATGAAGATGAATTATTTGAGTATTATGTGAATTATGTGTTTATTTAACTGTTTATAAATATATAATTAAATTAAGGATAAAATAAGCATCAAAATTTAAGTGTGAGATAAACCCGATATTTTTACATAAAGTTTTAGTGGTCGAAACAACGATTCCGGAGATATAAAGAACGCCGAAATCCGAGTTATAATGAAGAAGTTATGATCTGTCGAAGTTTCGCGATAGAACCGGCATGACGTCGAATGATGTAAAACATGAAATTTATATATAGAGATATCTAAACTTAGTGATCTAAACCAAAGTTGTAGAGTTCGTTAAACCGAGAGTATGCATAAAAAGAACGCCCAAATCTGACTTCGTATGAGGAAGTTATGATTTTTCCGATGTTTCGATGTAGCAATATGCAGCCTGAATCCTCGATTTAAGATCGAGTGATTTTTAGCCAAAACAATCTAAATGATGATCGAATATCTCATCGGTAGTAGTGAAACAATAAAAAGATAGGCGAAAATGGACGTCAGGTGAAGAAGTTATGAATTTATAACAGAGTTTTCCTGTCCCGACCTACTAAAAATAATATAAAAGTAATGTATTTATAATATATTAAAAATAAATTCAAAATTAGCCAACAAAGTCTAAACAAGAGTTGTAGATCATATTCTCACCTACGCGTCGATATAAAGAACGTCAAAAATGAAGTTCGTATGCGAAAGTTATGACATTCTGAAGTTCGGGGCGCGAAACCCCAAAACTATCAGCCACCACGACGTGGTAAAAGTGCCACGACATGGCAGGAGCTCTGGAGTCTGTCAGACCCACTTGCAATGACGCATGCAGTGACGACCCAGCCACCACAACGTGGTAAACTGTACCACGACGTGGCAAAGGCAAATTTTGCCCTATAAATAGATTTAAAGGACCAGCCAAGTTTGGTTGCTCAAGTTCTCTCCTCTCACTCATATTACCTCGATTTACGTGCAAAGAAGTACCCCCCGAAGCCCCGGTATCATCTCGAGACCGGAAGCAAGTCCCAAAGCTTGAAGATCTCGCGAAGAAAAGAGTTTCCGAGCCGAATCTCTTCCCATAAGAAGCCCGGTGAGTGAAGTGAACCCAATTTCACCGAAGAATACTACTTCTACAAGTCGTAGAGATGTCCGATCATCTTCTGATCAAGTGAGTGTGTAGTCACTTTCTTCTAATGCATAATTAAGAAATAATTTATACGAAATACGTGTTATGTGTATACTTTGTTGTTATATGTGTGAATGTATATTCACTTTCTTCTATCTCATAGATATGATTTATTCTCTATGAAATACGTGTTATGTGTATGTGCCTCATCTGTTGTTTAGAATATGTATTGAATGAGAATGCTATACAGGTTTTAAACTATGCATAAAAATATATATTTTTATCTACTAATATGTTGGGTAGAACATGGGTAGATAGTTGATGTGTGATCAACAGATGAGAAGCCTCGATGTTGTTTTTGATTCAGTCATCTAGCGGAGTTTATGTCACACCCCCAAACCAGAATGGCGGAAACATTCGGGGGTGGATGACTTAACGTAGTACCATAACAATTGAATATCGTAAAGAAAGTAACACAACCATCATATATATAATAAAAACGTTCATTGTTGTGTTATACATGTTTCCAATAGAATATTACAATAAGATGGTTTAAAATGTTTGATAATAAATGTCATAGCGTTCCTTCTTCAAAAGCTGATCGTGACCTGTATTACCGATTTCCTGAGAAATACAAGTGGTTTCGAAAAAGTGTCAACAATAAAGTTGGTGAATTCATAAGAGTTTTTGTATAGAAAAGTATGTCATTTTGGAAGAAAGTAGATGAATGTAGTTTCCAGAAAATCCAATATTTTCCACATATAGTTTTCGAAAAGTTCCCAAAGTTGGAGGGCGTTAGTATCTTTCGTACTTAAATGATAAAGATAAATCTTGTGCTCAAAATAAAGTAAATACTGAATGCATTTGTGAGTCTCGTAAATCAAGTTTGTTTTTATACTTTCGTGTGAGTTTTATAACCATACTATCAACACAGACTACCTGTAACAACATTCTTCAGGTGTTGTAGTGTTATGACATTTGTCACCCCAGACCTGCCGGTCTAATTGTAGCTAACAGTTTAGGTGTGGGATTGTCAATCCCGTATAGATCCATACACAAGTATCACGCTCTCCCTCCAAGAGATTATGGTTTATAATACAGGACTTGAAATGCATACTAGAAAGTACGTTGAAGTTGAATATCTCACATCACTTAGTATAAATAGATTCACGATAAGAAAGTCTTTGTTTTACTTTAGATAAAAGTATTTCATTTTTCAATATGTATACGTAAGGATGTATGAATAACTCGCAAACTATACCCATTATAGTTTTTCAGAAAGTATGTTCCATTTGATGAAAATAACTTGGTAAAATGCTAAACTTTATACGTAAAATAGGATAGATGTTGTATTTATAACGATACGTTTTCTTGTATTGTACTTGTATTTCCCCTTAAAACATGAAAATACTTGAAAAGTAGGGGTATGAACTCACTTGTTCGGTTTGGAGAGAGTGGGGCTAGAGTCGGGAAGAACTTCAACTGCGGAAAGTTGCGTCTTCGAGCTTCTCGGGGATCTCGGTAGTGTAGAACCTTCGTTGGGGGCTTGAGTGCAGAAATCGAGGGTGTCGGGACAGCCTCTGGTGCTTGCAAGTGTGTGAGAGTAAGTGTGAGTTTGAGAAATGTGTGCTAAAATCCGGAGATTATGCCTTATATTTATAGGGCTGAAAACCCGAGTACGCTGGGCGTATGCGTTACGCTGGGCGTACTTTGGTTACGCTGGGCGTAACTTTGCGTCATGGCTTACGACTCCGGTCTAGCTAGGCGTAGAGCTGCAGTCGATGGGACTCGACCCTGCACCTAAGTATGTTGGGCGTACTCCTGAATTACGCTGGGCGTAATCCCAGCTTTAATCTTCTAAATTCCGTAACTTTTGCGTACAAGCTCCATTTTTCGCGTTCTTTATATCCATGCGTAGGTGAGACTATGCTCTACAACTTTCATTTAGGCTTCGTCGGCTAGTTTTGACTTTATTTTTAGTACTATAGTTTTAATAGGCCGGGACTGCTAAAGTCCGTTAAAAATTTATAGTTTCTTTATCCGACGTCAGTTTTCGTTTGTCTTTTTATCATCTTACTCTTATTGTGGAGACCTTCAACTCTCGTTTAGGTTGTGTTAGCTAAATATCGTTCGATCTTCAATTCGAGTTTTTAGCTCTCTACTACTGTTACGAAACTTAGAAAATTCGTAACTTCTTCATACGAGGTCCAATTTGGGCGATCTTTTTATGTACGTTTATAGTTTAACGAACTCTACAACTTTTGTTTAGATACTTAATGCTAAAATGTATTTTATTGGAATTTCACTTTTCAACTTAAATAGTGTTTTACCGGGTGTGTCGTAAATATTTGAATGGTTATAGTTTCTTCAATATAATCTGGTTTCGAATGTTCTTTATGTGTTTGTAAACCTTGGCACGATATTTAACATTTGATGCATCCCAACTTTAGATTTCGAACATTTTATTTTTGAGGCTAATTCCGTTAATTCCAAATAGTTTCGTTGTATTAGACTTTTAAGTGTTACATTGTTGTGGAAGAATATCGGGTTGTCACAGTTTAGATGACGACCACAGACTTTCTAGATAGTCATGTGGAACGCTAGCAGGCTCGCCACCTGTAGGTGTTAATGAACTTGGGTGTTCATTCGCTGTACTCCGTCCCCCTCATGGTTGCCTTATTTGACATATATTGCTGGAAAACCTCCAAATGCATGTGTTGTCTCCCCGATGAAATATTCTTAGACTGGGTCCCTTGTGTTAGTTGTCTTAGGGACGTAAAGTGAGAATAACGTGAATGAGTAATTGGGTTAGTGTCGGTTGATGAAATTAAATTAATTATTTATTATGGGTTGAAAACCCTATATGCTCACCAGGCTCCCAAGCCTAACCCACTCAGTTTTCTTTGTATTACAGGTAGTGGTGCCAGAGCATAAGTTGGACGACTTGTCAAGTTATTTTTAGATTATAGACATGTTGTTGTAAATAACTATTGTAAGGTCTGCATTGAAATGTTTATGCTTTTGGTCTGTTTATCGAAACATGACATCCCGATTATTGTGGTATAATGAAAAATACATTTCTTTAAGAAATGCTTTGGTAAATCTTATCTTTATCATATTTCGTTTTAGGAACAAATTTCGCAACTCTTTTAAATCAAAAGGATTTACTCTGAAATTATTTTAAAAACATAAATGAAACCAGTCTTTTCTGGCTGTGATTTTGGGGATGTCATAGTTGGTATCAGAGCATTAGTTTAAGCGAACTAGGAATTTGTAGGATTTTTAGATTTAAACTTAGAATGCTAAGTGAAATTGTGAGATGTGTCTCTGTTATATTTTAGACACGAGCACTAGTTTATTTTAGGAATATTTTAGGAAAATTGCCTAAAATGCTTTTATGTGCAAAATGTTATATGTTTGTCATATATGATATTATTTGTTCGGATCTATGGTCTGTTGCCGACCGGATCTGGAAACCTTATGTGTAGGATTCTAAGCGTATGTCTACGATATTAGAACTAGCATGTAAATGTTTCGGAGTGATAAGGATGATTTGAATATCTATCGTGAATGAGGATCTAATTTCACCTTATTCGGTGTATAGATCAAAAATGGTGAGAACGAAGAGTGGAGTTGGAAATGCCGATGAAAACAGGAATTAACCACCAATGATTGAACAAATACCTGTTGTAGTTGCAGCACCGGAGCCAATAACAATGGCTGGTGTACAAATAATGATTCAAACAGTGTTGGATCGTCAAATGGAGGAGACTAGGTGGTTGCTTCAACAGAATCGTGAAGAACTGTCAATTCAAGTAAAAGAGCCCGAATTAAATGAAGGGCATTCGAAAGGTGGAAACTTCAGTGGATCTGTTGGTCAAGCCAACCCACCGATAGTTAGGCAAAACAATTAGGATGGAATCAATGATGGAATTGGATGCAAGTACAAGGACTTTCTGACTTGCAAACCATCGAACTTCACTGGAAAGGAGGATCCGATCGGAGTCATGGATTGGATCTCGGAGATAGAATTAGCCTTTATGACTTGTGGCTGCAGAGGCAAGTTGCAGACCACGTTCGCAGTGCATCAATTCAAGGGTGGAGCTGCTCGTTGGTGGAACACTCTAGGGAAGACCCTAAGCCCAAATGAATCGTTGCAATTGATATCAGCAGAGTTCCTGGTGCAGTTCAAGCGCAAGTTCTGCTCGGCTTTTTGGTCAAATGAACCACTGCAAAACCCTGGTCAAAATCACCTTTTTAGTCAAGATCAACATCTGGTTGACCCAACTCGCTGAGTCCCATAATCATTAGAATGTTAAAAGCTTCGATCCTACTCGCCGAGTCTTTTAAGAACTCGTTGAGTTCTCCTTTGTACCGAATTGAGACCTTTTACAACTAACTCGTCGAGTTCATCCTTGAACTCGTCGAGTCTTGTTTCATGCAAGTTGGCACGTCTAGTCCTGTACTCACTGATTTCTCCATGAACTCATCGAGTTCTTCATACAGCTGGGAATTAGTCTTGAACTTGCCGAGTTTGTTCTTGAACTCTCCGAGTTACATGATCTTCATGTCCATAACGAACCCAACTGGCCGAGTCTTCTTCCAACTTAACACATTGCTCGTTATTAGAATAGGTTTCGGGGAAACTGCAACCTGAATCATCGAGTCGTATGAGCGACTCGTCAAGTCCCTCTATGTCCAAAACTATTTAGTCGATTTTAGCCTGCCTTAATGCATCCAGAACATAGATCTAACCTCCTAGGTTCCATATTACACGTAAAGTCACAAACTTTATGTCCATGCATGGGTCTTCAAGCTCAAAAGACCCAAAAATGAGGTCCACAAGGTGCATGGGACTCCCATGGTCATAAAGTTGGCACCTTATGCCATGGGAGCCCACAATGGTTCAAGATCTGAAGTTATGCCCCTTTAAAACCACAAAATCCCAAAAATGGATCTATTAAAGCTTAGAAAATGTAGAAACTTTCCCTAACTAGAGATCTAAGAGATTAATGGTCAAGGTTGAAGCTTTCTACCTTAAGCAAGCTGGAAATGTGCCAAAACTTATGGATTTACTTGCCTTCTCTTGATCTCTCACGCCTTCTCTTTCTTCTCAAGCTTTTAACACACACACAAAATGGCACAAAGAGCTCAAGAACACTCAAAAATCGATTAGGGTTTCGTGAGGATGGTCTGAGGGTGCTGGAGGCTGTAAAGGAAGCCATTTAAGTTGTTTAAATAGGGTGCAAACCCTTAAAATTAGGGTTTCATCCAGAAAGGCCTACTCGTCGAGTTGGGGCATCCAACTCGGCGAGTAGGCCCTTCCACCTGCGTCTAAGTTTCACCGAGTCCCAGAGTAAAAATACAAAAATTCATATTTAAAGTACGTACCAGGAACCGAGCGGTACAATGGAGGTGGGGGAGGGGGTTGGTGTAATGTCTCAAATTCTGAGTACACAAATTTCATTTTAATTAACTGATTATAAAAACATTCATGTAAGAATATATCATTTCTTAAATCAATATATCATGTCTGAAAACCCAAATCATAAAATAGTAACATGTCAGAGTATAATCTCAAAATATCTGAAGTGCGGAAACCAATGTGTGTGTGTATGATGTGCTGCTACCGTGCCAGGTCCTTCCCCTTCAGTGAAGAGTACCTGAAACCAAAACTGTAAACTGTAAGCACAAAGCTTAGTGAGTTTCCCTAACATACCAAATACCATACAATCACATAGCATACATACTGTCGAGCAATTCTGGGGTGCCCGACCTACCCGGTACAGCCATTCTAAGGTGCCGACCTACCCATGTCAAGCCCTTCTGGGGTGCTGACCTACCCATGTCAAGCCGTTTTGGGGTGCTGACCTACCCTTCGGTCCTAACAACTGAACCTCGGGGACTATTTCACCCACTACTACTACCTATCACATATATCATAACATATACATACTGTCAGACATATCTGGGGTGCCCCAACCTACCCTTCGGTCCTAACGACCGAACTGGGGGACTATTCCCCTCTTACTACCACTATCACACATAACATATCATGCTAGCATTTGAACATATCATCACATAATGTCAGACATACCTGGGGTGCCTGACCTACCCTTCGGTCCTAACAACTGAACTCTACTTCTATCACATATAACATATCATGCCAGCATATAACATATCAGGTAGTAGCAAACCTAGATGATATCACAAAGACAATCATCTAACATACAACTCCTACTGGTGGGCCAACATTGTGGCCGTAGACCCACCTCTACTGGAAGGTAACTCACCTCGAACAAGTAGTTGCTGATAATCTGTGCGGGAAATATCTATTTGTTGCTGCTCCGGAAATCCTCCGGCTATAATCCCCACAAAACACTTAGTCAGAGTCTGATATCTATTCTTAGGGTAAAATGACCATTTTACCCCTGACCAAGTCCAACCCTAAGTCCAAGTCAAAGTCAAAGTCAACTTCCAGTTGACCCGACTCGCCGAGTTGGGCCGCCAACTTGTCGAGTCCATATACTTTCATCAGGCCTTCTTCACGCCTCAACTCGTCGAGTTTGGCAACGATTCGACGAGTTCTCCTCCTAAAATAACTCCGAATGTGCCTTCATCCGACTCGCCGAGTTGTATGAAAAACTCATCGAGTTCATTACCATCCTATAAACAAGTCCTTCCCTTGACTCGCCGAGCTGTATGAACAACTTGTCAAGTTCATCTTCAAACGTTGGGAGACTGCCTTGGACTCGCCGAGTCGGCTCATGAACTCGCCGAATCTTATGAACTCCAAGACTATAGCTTATCCCAGTATGTTTGGGTCACTCCTCTGGACCCTCTAAAACCTTTCTGACGCTCAACTGGGTCTCTTTAAACCATAACAAAAAAAGGGAGTCTAACCTCGGACTCGCCGAGTCACAAGAACGACTCACCGAGTCGCTATTGTCCAAGTTCATTCCTTCGATTTCTGGTGTACAACTCTTGTCCAACTGATAGATCTAGGTCCCTAAACTCGATTTAGCACGTAAAGTTACGAACTTTACATGCATGCATGGGACTTTGAGCCTAAAAGGCTCTAAAAAAGACTCTTAAGTTGCATGGGGGTTTCCATGGGTGCAAAAGCAGCCCTTTTCTGCCTTGTAACTCCTTCATGGACCTAGATCCAAAGCCTCAACCCCCAACCATGCTTACAATCATGGTTGGTTACCAAGAATGGCTTATAAAAGCCATAAATCTCTTCTGGGGACTGCAAATGGTGCACAAACTTGAACTCCCTTGGTCTTCTCTTGATCCCTCTAGGCCCTTCCTTCTTTTTTGTGATCAAAATCACCAAAAATCACCACAAATGCCTTTAGATCTTCACACACACAGTTAGGGTTTTTATGGGGGGTTTCTGGAAGCAATAGGGACAAGGGGTGCCTGGATGAGGTGCTTAAATAGGGTGCAAACCCTTAGATTAGGGTTTTGTCCAGTCAGAGTCTAATCGTCGAGTACATGAGCTGACTCGACGAGTCCGTCATTTAAATCGCATGTCAAATCTGCTTTTACTCGACGAGTTGGTCCTTCAACTCGTCGAGTCCTAGGCAAAAATGCAAAATACTTAAATAAAATACATTCCATGAACTAGGTGCTACAATAGGAGTCGGAGGAGCGGTGGCTGTAGAAGAACTTCCATTTGGAGAGGGAGGAGAAGTGGCAATAAACGGAGTGATAGAGATTAGAGCAGCAGGAGGAATGAAGGAAGTGGTAGGAGTATCATCATGGAGAAAGGAGTCATAGTCAGAGACATCAGTGGTGGGCTGAAAGTCGGTGAAGGGAAAATGATCCTCATCAAAAATGACATGATGGGAGATAATGACTCGTTGAGTATTAAGGTTAAGGCACCGATACCCTTTGTGATCCGAGGAGGGACCAAGATAAATGCAAGAGGAAGAACATGGAGATAGTGTATGTTGGGCAGTAGAAGAAAGGTTTGGATAACAAAGGCATCCAAAGACACGGAGGTGGTCATAGGAGGGAAATGAGCCAAAAAGGAGTTCAAAAGGAGTCTTGAAGGAAAGCACGGTTGTTGGAAGAAGGTTAAGGGTATGAGTGGCAGTAAGAAGAGCTTCAACCCAAAATTTTGAAGGAAGAGAAGCTTGAAAGAGAAATGTACGAATGATGTTATTGATCGTGCGAATGGATCGTTCGGCTTATCCATTTCGTGGAAATGTATAAGGACAAGAAAAACGTATTTTAATTCCTTTTCATTAAAAAAATTAGTAATGATTGGTTATTGAATTCATGACCGTTGTCATATTGAAACGGTTGAATGGTTGTGTGAAATTGATTGTAAACATAATTGTGAAAGTTTGTGAAAACTAGAAAAAACATCAGATATTGCACGAAGCGAGAAACCCCATAAAAATGAGAGAAATCATCCAAGGAAGAACATAATTATTAAAACCACTTATACTAGTAATAAGAGATGTCCATAAATCAGAATGCACTAATTGAAACACACAAGACGTTTTAGTTTTAGAAGCAGAAAAAGGTAAACGACAATGTCTCCCAAGCTGACAAGCATGACAAATGGGAAGCTTATTAGTAGAGCTAGAAATAAAATGACGAGAATGTAAGAACTGAAGAACAGACGAGTCGGGATAACCAATACGTTGATGCCATGTAGGAAGAGTGCAGTAGGAGAATGATTAATGGAGGAAAGTATAGTGCAGAGATCACCTACAATATCACATCGTTGAATGAAAGCACTTGTTTTAAAGTCCTTCACAGTGAAACCAAAAGGGTCGAAAGTTACAGAGACAGAGTTATCAGTAATGAATTTTCTCACAGACACAAGGTTTTTGACCATTTTGTTTGAGATAAGTACATTATTTAGAGAAAGATGGTTGTGTGAATACGGAAAAAAAAGTATGTCCAATAAGAGTGACGGGCAGGACAACACCATTACCAACCATAATAGATTTAGAGTTGCGTGGAGTAAGGAAGAGCATGTTACATGAATTGAATGACATATGCGAGCTAGCCCCGGAATCCATGTAGTAGTTGGTGTCAGATAGCCTGAAGGACGGAGGCTAAATCTGTGAATTGTGATGGCGTGGACTGAGCATGACCACTAAAGGAGTAACTCGAGGCTGGAGTCGGCTGTGTATACACCGATGATGGCAGGTGCGAGGCATGTGACTGTTGGGCAGTAGTAAGGCCGAAGCCTACTATCATAGAAAAAGGGAGCTAACCGAGGGACTGCTGGGGCGTGACCTGCAAGCCATAGGGCGGTGGGATCGAAGTTGGGCCATGCTGCAGGTGTTGGGATAGAAAGGGCTGTTGCAACGGAAAATTCTGATGCGCGGGAAGCGGAGGTTGCAAAGGATGCAACTCCTAAAACTGTTGCATGGATGGTGTTGGTCCAGGGCTGTGAGCAAGAATCGGAGCATGTCCCAAAACACCAACAAAATTCTGCTGCAAATCAGGTTGCCCACTATCAGATCCAGGTTTAGTGAAGTTTCGTTGTGTGTTCCGATTTTTTGACCAGCGATTTTTGGATTTTCCAGAATTGTTGGAGGATGAGAAAAGTGTCGAGCTTGAAGTCACATTGGAGTCAAGAAGTGAATCGGATGAAGCTTCACGAGACTCATGTAAGAGTAGCATGTTTTTGGCTTCCAAAAACGATGGGAACGGCTTGGTGTGTTTGTGATGATAATGATTTTTTTTATAAATATGGATGGTTTTTTAAAGATTAAAAAAAACGACAGTACATATAATAATAGTATTAAATTTGTTTAAAGTAATGGATGATTTTTTAAGAAGAAAAAGAATGGTGGTTAAACCAAAATTAATCAAAATATACGAGATGTGAAACTCGCCTATAAATTCTCCCTAATAAATCAAAAAAATATTGTAACTTTAATTCTTTCCTTTATTTGGACACGTGTTGTTTTCTAATATTTTTGAATAAATGTTTTTTCATTTGTTATTTTCTCTTTTTTTTATCTTTTCTAAATTAACATATAATATTTATTGTTTATATCTCAATTAATAAAGGTTAATATTATAAAAACCCTAAAAATTTAATCCGTAATTGGAAAAAGCCCTAATACTTTTTTTATTATTGCTATGGCCACAACTTTCTCACAGAATTATCACTCTAGCCCATTTAACGAGTTTCATGGTTAACTTCGTTAATTTTTTTGCAAAATCAGTCCTAAAAGTTCATATTTAGTCCCTGAGGTTTGGAAAAAATTACACCACATGATTTTTTTAATTTTATTTTTCGTTTTTTGTATACTTTATCTATTTTCGGTTTTTTTATAAATATATATACATTTTTTATTTTCTTTTTTGTATATACTTTATTTATTTTCATTTTTTAAGTTTATTTGTCATCAATTTTATTTATTTACCTTTTTACCTTTTGTTTTCTATTTTATAATGTATATATAGAGTATATTAGAGTTTTTTTTTTTTGGTTTTTTTCATATTTCTTTTCGTATATATTTTAATTTTTTCATCTTTTTATTTTTTTTCTTATTTGTTTTCCAATTATTTGTTTTTATTATTATTATTATTTTGTATTTTTAACTTATATTGACCGAGTATTTTGAAAATCTTCCAAATTTAAAAAGCATGCACTTCCTAAACCATTTTCAATGTAATATACAAGAAAAACCGATACTTATACATGAAATATATAATATAATTCCTACATAATATATGAACTAAAAACACACATGACTATTTGGTTTCCTAAATGCTCAATTTTTACTTTGCAAATCGTTGAGTCCATTCTGCAGCTAATGCATCATGTTTAATTCTGTCTACCAAGTACAAATGAGAAATTCCTGGAACTTGAGGTTTATCTGCAACAATTGAAAAACAAAATTATCAATTTTATCCAAATGTCAGATTTTTAAAGATGCTAAAAGATTATAATATAACAATTCAGATAGGGAATTTAAGAATTAAACTATAACAAAAAGAATGAAATACATACAAGGGTTAGGGTTGGTGAATATTGATCTCAAATCAAATAGCACTTTTGAAATTGTTAAAACACGACTCCAACTATTTTCTTCCAAGATATCCAAGCTAATATTTCCTGTTGAATCTACATTACAATGATATATTCATGTTTTGAAATACAAAAAATAAAAACAAATAATTGGAAAACAAACAAGAAAAAAAATATAAAGATGAAAAAATTAAAATATCATACGACAAGAAAAAAAAAAAAAAAAAAAAAAAAACTAAAAAAACTAAAAAAACTAAAAAAAACTCTCATATACTCTATATATACACTAAAAAATAGAAAACAAAAGATGTAAAAGGTAAAAAAAAAAAAATCAAATTGTTGAAAAATAAAGTTAAAAAATGAAAATAAATAAAGTACAGAAAAAGCAAATAAAAATGTATATATATTTATAAAAAACCGAAAATAAATAAAGTATACAAAAAACGAAAAATAAAGTTAAAAAGTCAAGTGGTGTAATTTTTTGCAAACCTCAGGGACTAAATTTGAACATTTTAGGACTGATTTTGCAAAAAAATTAACCAAGTTAACCATAAAACTCGTTACGTGGGCTAGAGTAATAATTCTGTGAAAAAGTTGTGGCCATAGTAATAATAAAAAAAATATTATGGCTTTTTCCAATTACGAGTTAAAAATTTAGGGTTTTTATGATATTAACCCCAATTAATAATTATCTTGATTGAAAATAGTCAATAAATTACAATATTATTACTCATATAGTGTGGTTTAATATATTTTCTTTTAAATTCAAATTTAAATAAATTTGAATTTAAATATGAAGTTTAAACAAAAATTTATTTCTAAGTGTGTTATAAATATAATCTTATTTATTTAATATTATGGTAAATGCATGTACAATTAATAGAAAATGTGAGTATGTATAATATTTTTTAAATGCATGTGTATTATTTATTTATATGTATGTTATAAATATAATCTTATTTATTTAATATTATTCTAATGAAAGGGTTTAGGTTATTTTTGGTCACTTAAATTTTAGTTTTGTGCTCATTTGATCACTTAATTCTTTTTAAGTTTTAAAAGATCATCAGACTTTTTAACTTGATGCTCATTTAATCACTTAACTTTCGATTTGGTCACTTAACTTTTAGATTTGTGTTAATTTCACCTAACTTTATTAATTGTGCTCATTTAGTCACTAAACTTTTAAAAAAAAAATTAATGACTAAATGAGAATAATTTTAAAAATTATGTGATTAAATATAACCAAACCAAAAGTTGAGTGACTAAATAAGAACAAAGCCAAAAGTTTGATGATCTTTTAAAACTTAAAAAGAATTAAGTGAACAAATGAACACAAAACCAAAAGTTAAGTGAACAAAAATGATCTAAACCCAAAAATATAAATTATATATTTATTAAAACCAAATTAATAGAAGTGTGTTGGATAATCTATATAAATTGAAAAAATAAAATATATTAGGAATATATTTTTGAATATAAAAATAAAATATAATTGAAGATGAAACACTATGTATGTTGTTTTAAAAATATATTTTTGAAGATAAAAATAAAATATATTTGAAAATCAAACACTATTTATTCTATTTTTTATGAAAAAATGGAAATAAGTTAGAAGTGTTACTAAGATAATAAAAGCACATCAAGAAATGATATCCTACAAGACCATATCATTTCATATCTAAAACTTACATCCAAACAAAAACTTTGGATTACAAATTAAATGAGGTTTTTTTTTTTTTTTTTTTTTTTTTTTTGCTTGACAAAAGTAGAGAATATGTGATGAATGATTGTTGTTATTTTTAAATTTAAATATTGGAAAAAAAACAAAATAAAAAATTGCAAGTCCCAATCAAAACTCTCCTAGTGAGCATCCCAAGGGTACAAGAACCTTTTGAATGAACGGCCAAGCTTCAACACATGTAAGACATGCGATAAAAATTGTACATAATGTAGCAACATTATCGCTTCCCCCGAAAAGACGCTCGCTATTCCAGTAAAATACATCATTAAAAATACTAACAAGCTTTGAGTTCAATTTTATTTTTAACTGCCAAATTACAAAAAATAACAGGAGATTTTATTATATAGTAATTATTCACTGACCTTTATAAATCGTTATTTCAACTATATTATAATCTTTAAAACGCCATGATAGTTGAACGAAGGGCAAAATGTAGCTCCAAAGTGCATTGTTGAGAATTCTAAAATGTTCTCATACTATTTGAAATTACAATCTATTTTTTGGTTGCTAATTTTGTAAATCATAGTTTTCTTTGTGGGAATTTATTGATTACTCATTTTGAATTACAGATTTTACGAGCAAATTAACAATATGAAGCATAAAACATGAAATATAAATAAATAAATAAACTACCAATTTTTCACATTGAAGAAAAGGGTAATATTTTACAGACCAAAATTAAAAGGACCAATGAGTAATTTCAAGAAAGTAGTAGTGGTAAACTGAACACCTTACACCAACCTTCTTTGGCTAAATTGACAGTTTTACCCCTCATGTCCAAACACTCCAAATTCGTTCTCCAAGAAAATTCACCAGCTTCCTCACAGACCCTTCTTCACAGTCCCCCACCGATTCCGACTCGTTTAAAGTTACCGGACTCAGTTCCGGAGACTGGGTTAACTCAGTCGACTCAGGTATTGTGGTTTCTTCATTGCTACAATTACTACTATTATATTTCTTTTTTCTATCTTTCTTGCTTTTCTCTCTCTTGTTTCGAACCAATCCATCTTCGAAAGCATCGATAATTTCGTGGATGAGTTGGCGATTAGGTGATGAATCCCACCGTACCCAGTAACTCATGTAACACCGGAAACAGCTGCAGTTGAAGAGAGGTGGGTGGTCGGCGGTGGAGGAGGAGGAGGAGGATTTGCAGGTGGCGGTGGGGGTTTTTCTGGCCGTGGAGAAGTTAGTAGAGGAAACGAGGTAAGCCAGGACTTCTTTATCTTCTTGGGAGAGAGCCACCGTGAGAGTGAAGATGGCTGCCGGCAAAAGAGCAAGGTGATCCGAAATGAGTGGCGGCGATGGGTGTACTGTGCTTTTTCTGTAGAGCTTCTTCATGGTGGTGGCCTGGTTTAGTGGGGTTTGAAGGGTTTGAGAGACGGAAAAAGAGTGAAGTGGGGGTTGTTGCTAGGGTTGAGGCTCTTTAAGTTGGCGGTTTTCAGTATTTAGAAGGGTAAATGCCTAATTGCATATCGATCTAAGTCAAAGTATTAGTTCATTTTATTCAAGATATCTAAATCAGAATTAATTTTGAAAGTGTAAAATAGATTTCATATAAGAGCATTTTTATCGAGAGCTTTTTTATAGTATATTTTGTTGAATGATCACTAATTTCAATGGAAGCTTGTTTATAGTATATTTTGTTGAGTTATCACTAGATATCATTGGAGTTAAGATTTATATGTTTTTTTTTTTAATTCAATATATATTAAATATATTTGTATCACTTATACATATAAGCCCTTCTAATTTAAATATATTTCAATTATTTATTTATTTCTAATTTAATTTTAAATAATTTTTATTGGTTTACTATTAATTATGAATAATAAAATATTTATTAACATCTTATTTAATAGACACACATTCCTATTTGAATATTATTTGTGTTTAAAAATTGACTATCTAAATGAAAGTGTTTTATAAAACATTTTAGATAAATGAGCATATATTAATTAATTTTATAAAAAAAAAGTTATTTAAATAAGCTTAACCATTGAAGTTCTTATTTATTTATTGGTCAAAACTAACATACAGATGATATGACATTTACTTTAAGTCATAATATGGTTTAATCATCGGAATCGGAAATGTTCTAAGTTCAATTATTTAATTTACAAAAAAATTGAAAGATTAAAAAAATTTCAAGTGTTTAATTTACAACATCAATTAAGAATTAAGTATATACATCCATCACCTACGGTATAAAAATTTGGTCACAAATCTTAAGAAACGGTTATATTTTCAAAACAATCCATGTCAGATTGTTGTTAATTGTATTTTAAAGTTTTAAAATTCCAAAAAATTGAATAACTATATTTTAAAGTTATAAATTTTAATATTCCAAAAAAAAAAATCTAAACATGCATCTTAAGGTTAAGGGGTATGATCACATCCAATGCATTCAAAAAATGATATCACCTCCGTGTCATATCAACTTCACTACAAACCCACTATCAAACCATTAGCCATTGAAAATCGTTATCACTCCATATTATTTTTCTTTTTATTTTTTTATTTTTTTACATTAGAATAAATTAAAAAATAATTATTAAAAAAAATAAAAACATAAATATTAATTAAAAACGTTTTATATTAATTAAAAACAAAATTCTAAATTCTAAATTACTTAATGTTGATTGTGATATGTTTCATTGTTTTGTATTTCCAAAAATCTTGTGAAGTATATCGGTCTGTCAACTTGTAATATTGCATGTGGATTAAACATATTGTCCGGAGTATACATACAAATAGCCCTACCCTCTTCTTCTATTATTATGTTATGTAAATAACACAAGCAGTCAACGCCTTCGTTAATTTTGTCCTATTCCATGACCGTGCCAGATGTTTGATAATGTGTCACTTTTGCTTGAGGGCCCTAAACGCCCGTTCCACATCCTTCATTACCGATTCTTGTACTAACTTGAATAATTTTCGTTTTTCATCGGCCGAAAATGAGTACGACTTGACAAACGTAGCATACTCTGGATATATCCCATCACCAAGGTAATACCCATAATTATATTGATGTTTATTTACAACGAACGACATGTTTGGTTCTTTACCATGCAAAATATCGTTAAATATCGGAGACGCTCCGAGCACATTTATGTCGTTGTTTGACCCCACCATATCAAAGAATACATGTCAAAACCATAGAACATATGAAACAACGGCCCTTAGTATAACAGTCGGCACGCCATGATCACCTCGTGTGAATTGACATCGCCACGCATTGGGACAATTTGTCCACTCCTAATGTGTACAATCAATGTTGTCAAGTGTCACACTCCCAAACCAGAACTGAGAAAATGTCTAGGGGTGGGTGACTTCATATACAGTATCAAAACAATTTATTATAGAGATCAAAGCCAAACAACCATCACATTGATAAATTATAGGTTTACATTGTATCTGAATCGTTGTTTGTTTGATGCCAAATACATATGACAAAAATATATGATGTGACGCTGCTATGCCCCATCTTCAAAACCCTTTTTGATACCTGTTTACGGATTTCGTGAGAGTACAAGTAGTTTTGACAAGTGTCAACAATTAAGTTGGTGAGTTCATAAGCGTTTTATATAAGAAAAATCTGCTATTTTTCTTTGTAAAATGATAGTGTGTACTTCCATAAAATCCAATATTTTATTCTAAACGAACTGTAGTCTTAGAAACCCTTAGACTGATATGTATAAGTATTGTATTGGAAAATAGTATAATGTAGTTTTATCATTATATAAAACTGATTGAAAATAGTGTGCTTCCTTGTAAAATGGTAGAGTTTACAACCTTTTACCCACCAATGATCATTTTGCTAAGCTTAGGAAGATTAAAACAGCCATAGGAAGGAGAGAGTTTACAACCTTTAACGACTTCGGTTCCTTTTAGCAATTAGGAAGTTAATGAAGATGACATTAAAGTCCAAAGAAGAAGCTCTCTATAATGTATCCACCAAGAAAGAATCAACCAGTAAAGATGCTAGTCTTCACTTGTATTAATTCTTAAGTCATTAAGATTTATACCAAATAAGCCTTATGGAGAAGCAACTTATGAACCTTCAAATCTAGCACCAAATTACAAGAAAAAAAAAAGAGGGAATGAAGGCTTAATAACCACGAAATGGCAACCATTTTTATAGGAGTTTGAGCAAAAGAACAACCAAATAAACTAGAAAAAGCTCTCTTTATATACATACTAATTTGTACTAAAGTCAAGGCTAGTAAATGAAAGGGTATGGTCTTCTTAGGAAATGTATGGAGTGTAAGATGAAAGACAACAAACAATCTCTTACTTGCTTCTTCATACTTATGGTTTTGACATCAAAGTTAAAACTAAGTTTTGTTTCCATTACATTATTCCAACTAGATAGTTACAATTGCAAACTAGATAGTTACTCAAAGTGCCCATTTAAGTTGTAACATAACATATATATTCATACCATATGAATATACCTAGTTTTGTTCTCTTTTATTGTTATTTCCAAGTAACAATAATTTCCAATATGTTGGTAGAATATTATTTTCATAAAATAATGTTTTCCACATTCAAATACAAGCGTTGAAATTTATTAATAATCAAAATTACTTTAATAAATAGTCATGTAGTAGTAACTTGTTATAAGTTGTGACCCTATAAGATCGTATGACATTAGCAATATCATTCTATAATGACTCTTGGGCATAAAGATCTTTCAACATGGCGCCAAAACATCACATAATGGGTGATGACACTAAATACTCGTAGATCATAAGATGAAAAGCAATAAAGTAATGAACTTTAGGACTTACAAAGGTCCAAAAGTGTAAGGATGGTTGAATATTCACTTGCAACAAAACCAATGACCAAACTTTCTTGTCTTCTTCACTCTAGGGCACAAACATCACCAAATGAGCACCAAAATTGGGTTTAGGAGAGAGACGACGCTTTCAAAACTCAAAATGGGATATTGTTTCTCTCAAGGGCGGTTTTGGAGGCTTCAAATGACAATCCATAGGTTTTAGAGCTCTTTAAATAGGCCCATTTACCGAGAAAATGCCATCAACCCAAGGACCGACACCGCACCGCAACGTCGAGTGAAACACTAAAATCTTGGAGTTCAACAATTGCGAAAAATGACACCCAACTCGTCCCGTCCTTCTACTTTCCTTTGAAATAATAATTCTCGATAAACGATTGAAACATCCTCGGAAATGGGATGTTACAGTTAAGCACATTTGAGCCCATTTTTGCATCAAAGCTTCCCAAACATGTGTGTGATTTTAAGAGAAAAAAATGTTTATACCAAGCTCATTCTTATTCAAAAAAGTAGAAATCTAGGGTAATAAACATCACCAACTTATATTAAAGCCAGATACTCTTTAAGTATGCATTTAAATGGTGTAATTAAATAAATTGTAGTTGTTTCATAAACCCTAATTTTTTGTAGTGGATTTGATATGATGTATTGAGTTGTATATTATGTTTTCTTACAACAATTACATCGAACAAGGTTTAGATGATGAACCGGTATAATGATAAAATGAATAACTCTTGAATTGAGCTTGCATATGTCATGTATTGGTATTTTAATACAAGTATACTTATCAGTAAATAATTTGTTACTAGTTATCATGTGGTTGACTTATAACAATGAATTTGCTTTAAATGATCATCTAATATTACATAGTTTACTTTAAAAAGTAAAAAATTAGTCAATTATGTTAGGATTATAGGATTATACCTCTTGAAATGTTAAAAATTGGACTAGTAACACATATAATATTATACATTAAATGAAATATGAGTAAGATACATATCTACTATGTTAAATATAATAGGGAAATTGGATAGTTATTTGACTTCAAGATACTATCAAGTGGCGGACGCAGAACATTTTTTAGGGGTGATACTAAATTTTTTTTTTCAAAATAAATCTATATTAGTAATGTCACTCGTGTTTTAGACCGGTGCACCCAATAGAAAAAACATTAAAAAAACATTAATTTTTTTTACACTACGTGCCGGTATCGGAGCAGTGGCCCAGGACCCCTGGGGCACCACTAAGGTCCGTCACTGCTATCATTAGCATTGTAAAACAAAATTGTTGATACTTAACATTTGGGATTACTTAAAGATGCATTGACATCGAGATGTGTACTTATTTAAGTACATAAAATATATGAAATATGATATGTCACAGTAATAACCTTAACGAAATGGGAGAACTAGATAAATGTAGGTCTATCAATTGGGTTGAATTCGAGTTGGCGGATGACGGGTTGATAGGTTGGAAACATCAATCCAACCCAACCCACATAACCTGTATAAATACGAGTGTCATTAAATATTTAGATTTGTTTGAAAAAAAAAAATTAGATGTCACTCACTCACTCTTACTAGAATATTTTGCATTCGTCACTACCCCTAAACATATGTTTTTGTTATGAGAGCAACATGCTTAATAAACATGAGATACTATTCTTATTCTTGTTGATTACTTCTAAGGGTTTTTTATGAAGCTCATTTAGACTATACGGACCAAGTTATAAGGACTAAGTTCAGCCAAATTATCCTAACACACTTGCACCCTACATATATGCATACTATATTTTAGAAAAGGAAACAATCTAACATATATACATATATTTTAAATGGTTGTTGGTGATATAAAAGGAAGTTGTAATCTAAAAACTAGTTATATCACTTTCCAATAATTAAATATAGATCTTTAATTTGATTGCTATGATATCGACCTATGTATAAGATGATTAGGTGGAGATCCATATATTACATGAGTTTATTTAAAAAAAATAAATATGAAATTTTAACATGTGAAAAGTTTGAATTTATAAGAAAAATGAGAAATTTTTTGAATTATTAAAATTAATGTGGTTTTAATGTGTTGAATACATTACATATATAAAGTCTTTTAATAAATATCTTACATATATATTACCTTACATATTAAATATAAAATTTTAATTTAATAAAATAAAAAATACAATAAAATGACAAGTGGAAAATAAAAATTTTAAAAATTCTAGAAAATATCATGTGTCTAAATGAAGGAGAATAAGACATTAGGCAAAAAACTTTCATTTATTAGAGTAGATTCACGCAAAATAGATAATCAACATAAATTGGACAATTTTTATAGGATAAATTGTACGAAAACCAATAATTTGTCATAAAAATTTGACATTGTATTTTTTTTGTTACAATTTAATCAGTAAGGGTTTTTTTTTTTTTTATCACTTGATCGGTTACCTATTGACGTTTCATGTTGACATGTCACTATTTGGTTATATGACATTTGCGTAACACGACATGATAACGTGTCCAAATTGAAAAAAATATACAAAAGACATTAAGTTTTCCATTTTATTTTCTTTTGAAACAAAGTTTACACTTTTTTTTTTTTTCAAAATTGTCACTCCTTTTTTTTGTTCAAATTGAACCTCATTTTTTTTCCATATTCGCTTTCAATATTAATAATTTTCCATTTGAAAACATATATTTTTTACATTTGAAATCGTTACAAACACACACACACACACACACATATATATATATATATATATATATATATATATATATATATATATATATATATATATATATCTTTACTATTTATAAAAGAAATCTAACTATTTCTATAAATAGATTGAATATAATAATATTATTTTTTTAAGACGTCCAAACTATTAAGCTTGAAGTACAACCCATTTATAATATAATAATATTAAAACTTTAACCCTATCATTTATCCCCTAAAAATCTGGTATCAAATTAATAGAAGAATTCATTTGCAAATTGAACTCGTCAATCTCAACACTTCAGCCATTTGAAGCGGTCAATATCAACAATTTATAGAGGATCTCTTCTCTCACATTGGTAACAAGCCATCTCATAATATCTATTTTCGTAATCCCTTCAAAGTAAGAAATATACGCACACTCTCTCGAAGAACCCTAACCAGTAACCAAGACAGTATAACCACCACCACCACAGCCGCTCTGCCTCCTTCCGCCTTCAACTAACCACTATCACGACTACTGCCCTTCCTCTCACCCACGACATGAACTTTCTTTTGGAACATAACATTTTTTTTTTTTAAAAAAATATCGTTGAAAGAAGCTATTTATCCCCGCCGCTGTGCGCGGGTAACGGTTAGTATATATATATATACACCATATTTTTTTCCTATAAACACAAGTTTTTGACACTTAATGCGTAATTTTATGTATAAGTATTTATTATTTACATTATAACTGTAGTTTTCTTTAAATACATAATTTTAATGTAAAATGTGCATTTTTACATATAAATATGTAATTTTAATATAAAAATACAATTTTAAATGACGTCATGTACATGACTAAATATATCATTTTTAATCTTTAGTTGATATGCATATAATACGATCCTACAATAAGAGAAATACTTAAACAAATGATATGAATCAGATGTTATTTAAGACATGAATCACATTCACAATTTCATGCATTCAAGAAATCTTTTATACATATTTTTATATAAAAATATTAATTTTAAATACATTTTAAATCTTATTTTCGAATATACATTTTACTTTAAACCATGTTTTTATATTAAAATTACATATTTATATGTAATACATGTTTTATATTAAAATTCTCTATTTAATAAAAAAAAATGGCTATCAATAAATAACATATATTTATACAGAACATTACTATTTAAATATATCAAACTTATATTTATACAAAAAAATGTTTATAAAATGTAAAAAGAATATTAGTTATATCTTTTCAAATGGAAAGTAACATTGAATGAAATTAGAGAAAATAATGTTTGGTTTGCAAGAATCAATTTTTTTTTAAGAAAAATTAATAAAATCTATTGTCGAAATTGAAAAAAAAAACTTAATTTCTTTTGTGCTTATTTTTAAAATTTTGCAATGTTATCATTTCACGTCATTACCACATAACCAAATAATATAATGTCAGCATGTCAAATGATCAAATACTAACATGTCAATATGTCACATCAGTAGAGAACTGGGTTGATCAGATAAATGATCAAAACTGCAAATATTTAATACTTATTTACTAAATTTTAACAAAAAAAAAAATTATAGTTCAATTTTTCGCTATAACATTGTGACATTATTATACAATTTATCTAATTTTATATGACTCATTCATAAGAACTCTCTTCAAATTCACACTTGAATCTCATAACACGTTTGTTAGTATGTGCACACCAAACGAAGTTGAAATTATTCGGGTTAACCTAAATAAGACAAAATATTCATAATTATTGGCGGATCTTAGTGGGAGTTCAGGGTAGCCTTGGGATGAGCATAGGCGGCTCCTTGATTCATTTGGCGAGAATCGGAATCGGAACCGACGATTCCTAGAAAGTTAGAATCGGAACCGAAACCAATCTAAGCAGTTCTTAAATTTTTTTGAACCAGTTCCGAAATCGACGGTTCCGATTCTAAGAGTGGGTAACTGTTTACTTCAATTTTATTAATTTTTTGTCAATAAAATCACAATTTAGTTCGGTCAAATTGAATCAATTCAGATCAAAGACAAACAAAATTGGACCGATGTATTCTAAATTGGTTTACATAACACACACACACACACACACACACACACATATATATATATATATATATATATATATATATAAACCAGTACCAACGGATAGCGGTTCAAAAAAATGAGAACCAGAACCGGAATCGCTTAAGATGACTCCATAACTTAAAAAACCTAAACTGGAACTGCTTAACGTGGTTCGGGTTCCGAAAACAGATACCCAGTTCTGATGATCATCCCTAGGTAGCATGTGTTACCCCTCCATTTTTTTTAACGTAATGAATTTTTTTTTGAAAGATTTTCCAGCATAATGCATTTTTTCCATCTTGTTATCCCAAAAATCACATGTGCTACTCCTAACATTGGTTTCGGGGTTTGTTGCCAGACTCAATAGTTGTTTTTACATCATTGTTATTTTCATCGGTTGTAATTTCATATGAAATTGATGTCTATACTAGTCATCAAGATATAATTACTGAGGTTCAAACTTATTTTGTTATTTGTTTTTGGTAAATTCATTTGTTTTAAGGGGTTTTCTATAAGTAACCCCTTCATTTTCCAATCTCATCTCTATTGATTTGATTTTTTGTCTTTGTATATTTTTTTCTATTTTTTTGACGTTTTTAATTATTATTATTATTATTATTATTATTATTATTATTATTGTAGCCGAATGTTCTGATCCGTAATTAATAGGAACAAACTTTGATGTTCTATACTTAATATTTAATCGAGCACTATATAATGTTTTCCTTGCTGCCGAATGTTCTGATCCGTAATTAATAAGAACAAATTTTGCTTTTGTTCCAATTCTATATAACCATTCGAATTTATAATGTTCGATTTATAAAATATTGTTCGAAATTTATAACAATAATAACAATAATAATATTAATATTAATATATAAAAATATTTAAAAATCGATTTTATATAGTCGTTCAAATTTATAATGTTGTCCGAATATTAAAATTTTGTACGAAATTTATTACAATAATATATATATATATATATATATATATATATATATATATATATATAATAGTAGTAGTAGTAATAATAATAATAATAATAATAATAATAATATATATATATATATATATATATATATATATATATATATATAATAGTAATAATAATAATAATAATAATAATAATAATAATAATAATAATAATAATAATAATAAAGTTTTCAATGCAACTAAGTGTTCTGATCCGTAATTAATAGTAACAGTACTTTGCTTTTGTTCCAATTTTATATAAGAGTAAATTACACGAATGGTCCCTATGGTTTGGGGTAATTTGCACGTTTGATTCCTAACTTATTTTTTTAACTCGGAAGGTCCCTATTGTTTGTTATTGCTACACACTTGGTCCCTATTGTTTGTTTTTGTTACGCGTTTGGTCCCTATCTTACGTAAAAAGACAATTATTTAAATAGAAAAAAATGATAGAGTAGGTAAGGTAAGGAGAGAGGATGAGATTGAGAGTGTGTTTATTTAAATAAATTAAAAAATCAAGGGAAAAATAAACTTTTTATGTAAGACAGGGACCAAACGTGTAAGTTACTCTAAACCATAGGGATCCTTCGTGTAATTTACCCTTTATATAAATATTCGAATTTATAATGTCTGATTTATAAAATATTGTTTAAAATTTATAACAGCAATAATATTAAAATATAAAAATATTTAAAAATCGATTTTATATAGTCGTTCAAATTTATAATGTCGTCCGGATGTTAAAATTTTGTGTGAAATTTATAATAATAATAATAATAATAATAATAATAATAATAATAATAATAATTTGTATTAAAAAAGAAAATAAATGACAAAAATTTTATTTGATTGAATTTAGAGGGATAAATATAAATAATGGGTATTTATAACACAACTTTTGTTTTAATAGCTACTCAATAGTTGTTTTGACTTCATTATTATTTCATGGATTCTAATTTCATACGAAAAAAATATGTATACTAGTCATGATGATATAGTTAACGTGAGTTTCAAACATATTTTGTTATTTTTTTTGGTAAATTCGTTTGTTAATAGCTATGGAGGTTCAATTATCGTATTTACAAATATAGAGATCCATCCACTCCTATCTCTTTTGTGGTGCAATTGATCATAAATGAAATCATTTGTCGATTTGTGTCATCAAGAGTGAAAGGAAAACAAGATGGACATCTAGGCCCCAAGGGCGTCTATCCAGTGCTACGCAGGTACTCTTTTAGCAGATTTCATGCAACAAAACAGAGCAAATTTATTGGACAAATTCATGCATTACTTTGATTGGAGTCTAGTGGGGCCCTACAGTACACTTTGATGTGATGCCACAATTGTTTTTTTTTTTCCTAGATAAATTTATATTATCCACTATACAATATGTTTGCATTTTGCAATAGTTGAAACTATATAAATTTATTAATGGGTAAATTCCACGAATCGTTCCTCGTCCATGTGCTAAAAAGCACGTTCAGTTCCTATTTTCAAAAATTAACTCGGATCGTCCTTCATTTGGTTAAAAGTTGCACATGTCATCCCTCGTTAGTTTAAATTTACACATTTCATCCCTTACGAGACATGAAATGACTATTTTGCCATTTTTATTTAATTTTTGATTTATTTTATTTTTCTTACAATTAATAACAATATACAAAATAAAATAAAAACTTCATCCCTCCCACCTTATCTAACCCCTTCCCTTCTAAACCCACTTTCCCCTAAAGCAAAATCATCACCACCACCGGACAACTGAGCACCACCATTGACCACCACCGGACCACCACACACCACAGTTGACTACCACTTTTTTTTCTTTCAAAAACATCGTTGATAAACCCTTATCCCCCTTCTTCCCAAGGTTCCTTAAGCCACCACCGTCGACCACCAAGCCTTGTAGAAACACCAGCCGAAGGAAGAGAGGCGGAAACACCAACCATCACCACCTGTTCGCAGATCTACACTCCAGGTGGTGTTAGATTTGATTTTTTCCAAAGATGTGAGTAATGGCAGACTCGATTTCTTTAAGGTTGAAACTTTGCCGAGTTTGATTCAACACGGAACCCTCTCATATTACTCCGACGGAATGTACCTCCGCTGTAGGGTTTCAAATGGAGATAGAGGCGAACAAAAAAGTAGTAGATCCATTCTTCTGTTTTTGCCAGGCGAGGGTGAGGGAGAAGACGGTGATGGTTGTGTGCAGATGGAGGTGGTGGTTTCGAACACAGATGTAGGTGGTGATGGTTGCTACAATGGTGGTAGAGAAAGCAATAGAAGAGATGTGTGGTTGTGGTTTCCGACAACTTCATGGTTGTCGGCGACTTCGTGAATGGTGTGCAGATCTTAGACGGTGGTGGACAGGCGGCGAACGGAGAAGCAGAGATGGAGTGGTGGATGGTGGTCTTCATCTGGAGACCTAATTTCAATGATGTAGAAAGAAAAGGGGGAAAAACGAAGGGGAAGGGGGAGCCGGGACAGGTGGGTTGATTGGTAGGGTATTTTGTTTTTTTTTTCTTTTTTTTTTCTAAATCTAAAAATGATAAATACATATGAAAAATTAAAAAAGAAATTATTAAGGGTAAAAATGTCATTTTATGTCCACAGGGACGATCCGAGTGAAAAAATTATTATACAGGGACGGTTCGAGTTAATTTTTGAAAATAGGGACTAAACGTGCTTTTTGGCACCTGGACGAGGGACGATTCGTGTAATTTACCCTTTATTAATTAAAAACAATTTGTTATATTTCGAAGGTAGGCTATGGAATGTATTTAAAACAGAACTTGGTAAGAAGTTAGTAAAAAAGAAATAGGCTACTGGAATGTTAGAAAATCCCAAAAATTTATATTGTTGATCAAATTTCGAAGGCTACTGGATTGCATTTAAAAAGAACTTGGTAATGAACTATGAAGTTGACGCATACCAGCAAAAATAAGAGAAAATTTAAAATAGTTTTTAGACCAAATTATTAAAATCGTCCTTGTGGTTCGTGAAAAATTACACGTTTGATTTTTAATTATTTTTTTTATTGCACTCAGATCGTCCTTATAAATTTATTTTATTGCGTTGTTCATTCATGACCAACATAAACATATATTTTTGCCCTTTCTGTTTTATATTTTAATTATTAGCTCTATATTTATTAATAATAATATAAAATAAAATGGGTCCACTCACCGGAGTCCAAACTCATCTAACGCAAGCGTCGAGCAGCAACAATCATATAAGGAGCAACCTGAGTTGCTGAGTACCGTAGCTTCAATCATAGCAGGGGGAAAACGCATGACGAACGCATTCATATGCAACCGGGTGTTGTGTCAAGAGGGACTCTCGTGTAAGGCCCCATTCTAGTACATAAACACCTGGGGTCGTCGAATGAAAAAGAGGAGTCGCCTGCAATAGAGTCCTCCTTTTCCAAAAGCGAAGCTAGGGCACAAAAAGCTTGGGAAACATCATCCAAATCTAGCTCACGAATTCCCTCCCCGGGGGTAGAGACGTCTTTAGGCTCCTTCTCGGGTTCATGAAGCTATTCTGCCGCCTCTTCATTTGTTCCCTCCAACAATTTCGACAGGTCATCATCAAGAACATCTACATCAATGTCGGACTCCCCTAATAGAAAATACACGTTGCTCCTCTTACGGAGGTGCCAGCTAGAAGAACCAGCACCAACATTCTCCGTAAGTGGGGAGTCCAACCAGCAAAATTGTTGCTTAGAAGCTGAATGAATCCCCTTTATCGCTAACTTAATCGAAGGCTCATACTCATGATCGGAAGGCAAGGGGTCGTCAAGAGAAGCTCCCCCAACAAGTGCGTCAATCAACACCTGGTGGGCATAGGAGTCAGATCCTTGCATAGAGGCAACATGAGGGCCAACAAGAGTCAGGGCACGATCTGTACTGACCGGTGGAGGAAGCACCTCCACTAAAGGCACCTCCCGGTGTTTACACGTACCTTGGTGTGACATCCCAAAATTTAGGACATAAACTACGAACGACTAAATTACAATAAATCTTTTGCAATTTAACTCAATAAGTTTTAGTGCATCAAACATGAAATAAATGAGTCACTTCAAATATTATAAGATATCAAATACTACATTACTTTCAAATGTGTAAACTGTCAAACGAATCAAACAGCTCAAACTGCAACTCTTGTTAATGCATCTGAAAATCTAAAAATTCGAATTAAGCAGTTATGAGAAAAATACAAATTAAAACCTTATTACATGTTCCATTGTTTCCAAAACTATAAAGAACATCCAAAACAGAGTTCGCATGCAAAAGATATGCCAATTTTAAGAAAACGGACAGTAAACACTGTTTTCTTTAATCGCCAAAAACCGAATTGATCCGTTGAGGCACTTGCACACCTTCGACGGAAATTATGAGAGCATTTATGGACTCACACTATGAATTGATATTTAATTTCATACTCAAAATATTTTAAGCAAAAATATTTTCAAAATTAAAAAAATCAAGCGTTACGGGCTATTTAGACGCGCGACTTTAAACGTGATTTCCCGTAGTTACGTAACTCGAAAAATTAATCCGTTTGAGTTTTTTTATAATCCTTGGAATCAACTTTATCAGACGAAACAGATAAACATATACCATATAAACATATACAAGCAAATAGATAAACATGCAGATCTTAACAGATCACTACGACATAGCAACATCCTATAACATGATACATAATCTACTGGGTCGACATTGGTTCCTTCGACCCGTAAGTACAGTGAGGAAAATTCACCTCTCAGTCGGAATGCAAGCTGAATAAATCCCTGTTTCGAAAAATTGCCTCAACGATCACCTAACCAAAACCAAGTACCTAATCTTAATTAACATCTCAAAATACCCAAAATACCCTTGGTCAAAACCAATCAAAATTAGCAAAATCCACCGAGTCAACTTAGGCTGTACTCGTGGTCTGAGGCATCAAGGCTCATCCTGCGTACATGCAGCGTACCATTCGGTATGCCCAATGTATGCACATGTTTCCTTCTTAACCACTTAAGAACTTAATACGTCGACTTTCTACGTCCAAATGTATCTCCAAGGCCAAAATACCACTGAGAGTCATAAAGTTTCCAAATTTATAACTTTGCATGCCCATTAAGTGCTTAATACAAACAATCCCAACTTCTTAACATCTAAAGACCTTCTAGAGCATGTATGGAAGAACTAAGTATCAATATCTCATTTTTATAACTCAAGACTCCTCATTGGGTCTGAAAGGGCGACTTATTTGATCAAGAGCATGTCTTGCTCAAGAATCACAAAGGTTGGGACCAAAAGTGCCCTAAATGATGGAATGTCTAGATCTATAAGAAAAGATGATCAAGCTAGGAGCTTTTTTACATCTTGATGGTTGCTAGCAAGGTGAGAATCTCATATCCAAACTCCTTCCAAGCTCCAATGTCTTTCTACCACCTTCTTCTTCTTCTTCTTCTTCTTCAAGAACACCACCAAAACACATAAATGAGCTCAAGGTGCACTCTTCACACTTAGGGTTAGCTAGAGGGATAATTTTTAGGTGGAGGCTCATGAGGGTTAAGGTCTAGGGGCCAAAAATATGTTTAAATAAAGTCCAAACCCTAAATTTTAGGGTTTGAAAGCCTCGTACCTACGCCCTGCGTACACGATGTACGCCCACTGTATAAATCTCTCGCATGTACGCCTTGTTGGATTAGTGTCTAAGACGGTAACTATATTTGGTAAGTACTTGACCCGATTGTGCATGATCCTTTTGGGTTGCCTTCACCAAAGCAACTTTATTGGAGAAATGATAGAGAAAGAGGTTATTATGATTTATTAATATATTATAAGAATAATATATTAAAGGAGAAATCATATTTGTTTAATTAATATTGATCAATAATTAATTAAGAATTAATTTTGTGATCAAATGTAATTAATTAAACTGGAGGGGCTGAATTGCAATTATGTGATAGTTGCAAATTAGGGCATTGGTTGCCCCAAGGAAGGGGTGGAGGAATTCAAGGGGATAAGGCCCTAGAATTCGTCCAAGGATAAGGCTTCTAGGCTTATCTTATGGATTGCTTGGTGAGCAAGCAGCTAGATAAGGATAAGGACTGAAACCCTAATCTCTACCCTATATAAAGACCCCTTGGCTAAGGGAAATCGGCCACTTGATCCCAAGAAGGCTTAGAGTCGATTTCCTACCTATCCCCTCTCTCTCTTTTGCCTCTCCATTTGCTTGTGGTGTTTGTGAGCCATTAGAGGTACTACACTTGTGGTACTTGCTTTCCAAGACAAAGAGATTGAAGGTTTGTGTTATTATTACAATATAACAACAAGAGGTATGTAATCCCTTCTACTATATAGATTTCGAAATACCTAGGTGTATGCTAGGATTCTTCTTGTGTTCATAAAGTTGTGTATCTAATAAATAAAACATAGATCCAAATCTAGGGTTGCATGCACACATATGATTGTTTGTATAAAACCCATCACGCCTTGCATATGAAGAACACTCCCAACGTACTAAGCCTCGACCAAAATTACCTAAATGCCACTATGGGCCATTTTGCAATCCTTCTCATGCACGGTGGCCAAAATGCAATATTTCTTCATACATAGGATTAAAATTGAAAATTACCTCATCATCGGGATGTTACACACACACACAAACTCTCTCTCTCTCTCTCTCTCTTTCTTTCTTTCTCTCTCTCTCTCTCTATATATATATATATATAAATATATATATATAATATATATATATATATATATATATATATATATATATATATATATATATATATATATAAAGACAATATAGTCTTTTTATGTATGACAATGATGAACGACGTAACAAAACCATAACCTATGGACGGTTTGAGTGCAAAAATAAATAAATAAATAAATAACTTAGAGACCAAGATAATAATTTTTCACAACCATATAAATGATTTCAGTAATTTATTCTATTTTTTATTGCTAAATTTGAAGATTTCTCGAAAGAGTTATAAAAGACCCTATACATAAGAAGGCATTAAAGAATTATAAGAAGACCATATACATAGGAATGAACTAAATTGGACAAATGCACCTGAATTTAGAAAATTAAAATTAACAACAAATTTTTAAAATTAAACTAAACAAACAAGAAAAAAAAAATTAATTCAAAAAATGACATTCATTAAAAGGGATTGTGGAAATCTTGGAAACATGCTGAAATTGGGCTGTACGGGTTTACAAAATATCTGAAACCAAAAATCCAAACCTAAAGTACATAAACCGTAGTGATTTTCAAGCTAACCAAATTGGATATTTTTCGGTTAGGTTAACCGAACTGCTAAAATATTCATTTTTGATTTGGTTACAATTCACATTAATTGTCATGAACATTTAACAAAAAAAGAAAAAAAATTATCATTGTAGTTTATTGCAGGATGTTTAGTTAGTTAGTTAGTTAGTTTTTTTTTTTTTTTTTTTATAATTTTTTTTATTTTTTTTTATAGTATTAGATTATTATTTAAAAGTTGCAATGATTTTTTTAAACGACAAATCTAATATACTCTTAAACTACTCCTTAAATCTACATATGTACACAACAAAACTTGAATCTGCGACCTTAAAAAGAGAACAACACATAACACCGACTAATCTCTCGTTGGTGATGAGACATGTACATTTTTTTTATTACCCGTCAAGGATGGGGATGGAGGCATGTATTCAATTTTAATATGGGGTATACAATCCTGGTATACTTGTTATCCCATTACCATCTAGTTGACACCGACATAAAACAAAAAATATGATCTTTAACGAATCTTTTTAGTTACATTGATGCTCTTGTAAGTATTTTGATAAAATATTAAAATGCGTCAATGAATTTGTATTATGATATCATGGGCACGTTTGACAAACTTAATTTAACTAGTATTCGATAAAAATAGATGAAAGACTTTTAATCTGTAAAATAACATGTATACAATTATATTAATAATTATTAATGGCTATCTAATAAATTTGATAGCGTGCCTTTTAACTTTTAGTTTTTATCTTTAACCAAACGTATCAATTAACATGTTTCAATATATAGGGTATGTTTGATAGCAAACTTTTTAAACAAAAAAATCCAAATTTAAAAACAAATTCATGTAGCGTTTAATATATATATATATATATCAATTTTTAGAATTATCTTTAATCTTAATTAATATTGGGATCCTTATTTTAAACACGTATCATTTTATATAATTTTATACATTTCAATATTTTCAACAATATTTGTCAAACATTTATATATTATAAATAAAAGTCGCAGCTTTTAACTCCGGTTACCAACTTTCAACAAACTACTTTTGTTAAACACCAAATAGTAGTTTTTACTTAAATATTATTTAAAATAGCTTAAAGTTAATGATATTTTTGTTTAAAATGAAATCTTTAGGTTTGTAGAACCGAACAAATTTTTGTTTTTTAATTCGAGTTTTTTTTTTTTTTTTTTTTTTTTTTTTTTTTTTTTTTTTTTCAAGTTAAAACCTCAAACCAAAAGTTTCAAAAAGTTTTAATGATCAATGCCAGAACACACTCTGCAATTTAGGGGTGAGCAAAAACAACAAAAAAACTGCACCGCACTATATATATTATATAATTTTTTTTTTTATTAATTATTAGTTTATTAAATATTAAAAATAAGATAAGTTTCATGGATGAAAGAATAATAAAATACCAAACGACAAAAATATTGGTTTTTTGTTATGTTTAACTTTGGAAAAAGTGAAATTTTACATTTTTAAGATATTTATTTTTAATTACTAGTGATTTGACGTTTTTAAGATATTAATTGTTTGTGATTTAAGTTAATTGTTTTATATCTTATTATTTTTTTATTATTACAAGTAATATGTTTGAACTCTAAACTATAATTAAAAACCATACAAAATAACCATACCAAATCTATGTGATTAATAACCGAAACACAAAAAATAAAAAATCGCACCGTAAAAATAACCGTCGAATCGCACCAAGTAATTTTGAAAATTGATTAACCATATTTGCAATTAATGGTGAAGTTTTGGTTAATAACAACACCGAACCGCATTACGCTCAACCCTACTACATGTTTACTCTTGCGAGCATGTTTACTCTTATGAATTAGTTATGATAATAGTTATATTATTTTTTTATTTGTGTTATATTTTTTATTTTAGCTATGGGCATTATAATAGTAGTAGGGGTGAGCATGGTGCGGTTTGGTGCGGTTTTCAGATCAAACCGAACCGCAAACCGCATGGTGCGGTTTTTGCATTCTTAAAACCGTTGGGTGCGGTTTTGCAATGGTTCGGTTTTTCGGTTTTTAAATGCGGTTTCGGTTTGTATCGGTGCGGTTTCGGTTTTTAAACCATGTTAAGAATTTGGTGCAATTTTTTTTTATGTTTTTTTGTGCGGTTTTTTAAAACTGTAAGAACTAAAAACCATGTGCATATAAGCTTGTATTGTGCTGTTTTTTTTAATACATTCATTTTCAGTTCAAAACAAAATTAGATAATCAAAAATTGTAAGTCGCTTAAAATACAACTTGTGACCACTCTCACAAACTAATTAATGATTGAAGGTTGGTTGATTTTGAGTTAATTTGTTACAAGCTTATTACATGTAATCGATTAGTACGTTTGGCTAACAATAGAACATTTCTTTTGCACCCCATATATTTTTATACAAACACAAAATAAACATATAATAAATATATTATCGTTTATAACTATTTTAAATAGAATGTATATAATATACATTGATTGATTTATTACTATACACGCTTGCGGTGCGGTTCGGTTTTGATGGACCGGTTTTTAGGATAGAAACCGCACCGCACCGTTGACCTTCGGTTTTTGCAAAAATTAAATCCGCACCATTGGTTTTTGCATCGGTTTCGGTTTTTCGGTTGCGGTTTATTGCGGTTTTGTCGGTTTTTTTGTAGTCGGTTCGGTTTTTTGCTCACCCCTAAATAATAGGGGTTATCTGGGTTTATATATCTATCAACTCTTTTTTTTTTATTGAAAATCATTTGGATATTCGACCAGAAAAAATTATATACGATAGGTTTTAGTCGTATATAAAAATATATATGTATTAAATGATTATAAAAAAATGTATTGTTATAGTCATACATTGCAAAAAAAAGTTAATTTATACATCATAATTTAGTGAAAGTCTTGTTAATATTTTTTTGGGAGTTGATTCGTACACAACAATGTTTTATTATATATAACAATATGTGTTTTAAAATGTTGTATTATATAACTCTATAAATCATAAAACTATGACGTATAAATAAACACTGCTTTATTCGAATAATTTCCGTAACCTTTTTAATTATCGTTATTTTGTTTTTAAAACGAATTATTTTAAGATATCAATGATACAGATTCTGATTCTTAAACCTTTTAAATATTATGAATACTTTTAAGTATTTATAGCTAATAGTCATACGTCTTACTTATACATATAAAATATAAAATGTATAATCCGACATTGCAATGAATTTGATACCATAAAGTAGCTGCTCAAGGACATAGTTGTTCCCCTTTCCAAAGAAAACAAAGGGAAAAGTCTCACGTCTTTGCATTATTTTACTTTCATGTTAATGTGATAAAATAATTGACTATATTTTATTTTCATTCGGTTGCTTTAGGTAACATATTTTAATTTGTTTGATTTAGGTTACAGAATCTTACTTGTATCGGATGACTTGTAATTTACGCAATAAATGTTGTACAGTAGTATTGAGAAAAGCATAGCTGATTACTACCGGATATGGATGCTATATCCGTAAGCAATAAGATTAAGAAGGAACCACATTTTTAAGTATAAGTGGTTGATTTGGTTAGATTGAGACAATTTGATGGTCTTTGATATGTGTTTTAGTGAGTGTGATAAAAGTTAGGTCTAATCCAATTAGATATTGACTCAATCATATATAACACAATTAAGAATTATCAAACTCGTTATATTGTAACGACTTTTATAACACAATTAAGACAAAACTGTAAGATTAGTCCCTGTGGTTTTCAGAAAACTTTGGATGGGATCCAAAAAGTTTTCAACTTGAATGAACGATCCAAATTCAATGTTTTTCTGTGTTTTTGGTCCATAATATACTTGAAAAGTCGATTTTACCCTTTTCATTTCTTTTTTCTATTTTTTTGATTTGTTTTGGTATTTAAATAATTAAAAACAAAAAATAAAAACTAAATCTCACCCACCTCCTCTTCACCGTACCCCATTTTCTCTCCTTTCTTTTGACTCTCTTTCCCATCTTCTTCTTCATCACACATCACCTGCAAATCAAAACTCACACAAAATATGAACAAAAAACCCAGAATCTGCAACAACCTTCTTCTTCAATGAGTTTACCATTCATCGAAATGTATAAAATTATTGTAGAAGCAAAGGCCAACAAAAAAATCAAATTTATTTGCAATTACGCCTAAAACACTTAAAATTAGAACACCAAAATTCATCCTAATTAAGTGTATTATAATCCGAAAAATTACAGTGCAGACACCAAAGTGCATCCCAACACAAACTCTTCAAGCTCTTGATAACCACAAATCGAGCAACAGTAGCCAAATGATAAAATTTCGCAAAATCCATGTTTAAAAACCATTGAAGAAAACCTGTGATGTCCAAAAAAATTGACTTAGTGGGTTTCTTCCATAAGTAGGCAGAAAACACAAAATCAGTGATGAACACGAATCGTAGAAAATGATAAACACAATGATGAATAAGAATTGTAGAAAATCAAAATAAAAATTCTAAACCAACCTAGAAATTTGCAGAAGACACAAAATCAAAATCTGGATTGAAACCCTAAAATATTCTGGCGGCTAAGGGAAAGAGATGAGTATGTCGCCACAAGTTAGAACGTTTCAAGATTTCCGATTTGTTACTAGATTCAACGTTGTCGACTTCATTAAGGTTAAGGCAGGTTTCAAGCTCTAATATG
Organism: Lactuca saligna; assembly: GCF_052625555.1. Lineage (NCBI taxonomy): Eukaryota > Viridiplantae > Streptophyta > Magnoliopsida > Asterales > Asteraceae > Lactuca > Lactuca saligna. Next base: position 12,832,599 of record NC_136423.1, on the reverse strand, counting down.
TAAATCCACTGGCTCATAAAGGACGAGGAATGGAGGCGATGAGAGGTAAAATACTCACCGACAAGAAGGGGTGGCGATCATTAGGTCTTCTCGACAGGGTGATAGACATGGAGATGATCTGAAAGTCAATGTCTTTTTGATGAAGAGGGAAAGAACACGAGAAAGAAATATAGGGTGGATGGGGTTTGTAGGCCCATTTTTTTTTTCTATTTCTTTTTTTTTTTAATTATAAAACAATTAATACAAATAAAGAAAATGAAAAAAATAAATAATAAGGACAAAATAGTCTTTTCAAATTTTCAAGGACTAAAACCAAAGAAAATTCTTGATTTTAGATCTTCCATGGAAGTCGAAAACTTTTTGGATCCCATCCAAAGTTTTTTGCAAACCACAAGGACTAATTTTACAGTTTTGTCCACAATTAACAATAGCATTTTAGTTTTGTTATATTCCTTGTCTTTTTACTACAAACTTTTTAACCTTTTGTAAGCCATTCATAATCATCTTATAATGACGATGAGCCCAAAGAATCATAACCCAGTCAAAAAACCGATGGGAATATGATAAAATATAAGTTGAGACAAGCTAGGCATATTGTTTAATTGGGAATATTTGTAATTATTTTTATGCTCACGATAACAAAAATAACACCAAGGAATCAAATTGGTCTAAGAGGCATGAATTTCGGCTTAGATGAATCTTATTGTATGTAAGGGATTAAGAATCCACCAAAAGTGATTGAGACATTTTTTGGCAATATTTTTCAATGATTAGCAGAATGTATTTGGTGTATATAAACAAGATTTTTAAAATGCTATTTCAAATAAGCTTATTGATAAGTTACGATTTTTTTTTTTTTTTTACAATATACTCAAACATTTTTTTAACATTTGTTGCAACTTTTCCCAATGGCCTCTTAATATTAATTTTCAATTTACAATGATGTATGTTATGGTATACCACTAAACGTTTGTTTTATTTTTTAAATCAAAAGTATTAATAATTGTAAGGCTGATAATTTTCGACACGACACGATATAAATGGGTTTGACTTGAGTTTTTCAACCCGCCAAACCATTTATTAAACAGATCATATATGAGTTTCTCAAAAAATAAATGGGTTGACCCGTCAACCACTTTATATTTTTAATAAAAAGAATTTTTTTATTTTTAAATGTATTTATGTATCAAGTATTAATATTTAATAAGTATTATATAATATATATCATTAATTCATAAACCATTTGACTATTTTAACATTTTGATTCGTATTTCTCAAAATCAAATCGCATATAAGCATATCTCCCTCTTCCAGTGTCCCACTCTCCCCTCTATGACTTTATGATCGAAATCAAGTATCGAAATGATGTTGGAGAATTGACTTTGTTTTTTGGGAGAAGAAAATAAGAATTGTGACTATTACTTTAGCACTTGAATTATCTGTGATTGTATTAATGTTTAGTTTAAACATGTTTCTATGAATGTTTTTAATGTTCATTTGGATGTTTAAGAATTAAATATCTAAAATTCGAATATGTTTACATCAATTATCAATAATTTATTCAAGTTTAATTATCAATTTTATTTATGGAATCTGACCCACGAACCCACCAAACTGGGAACGCGTATAAATAAATGGGTTGACGGGTCATATATGAGTTTAAGTTCCAAACCCGCCAACCCATGACCTGTATATTTAAATGGATCGTGTTTGGGTGGACATATTTTGACCCGCCAACCCGCGACACGCCAACCCAAACACGACACGATTATCAGGCCTAAATAATTGTATTACCCTCTTGAGATCTTAAAAGCTATAATATTTTTAATATGTATTAAAAATATATTTCACTTACAAAAATTAACATTTACAAGAATTTTCAATATACGTTTTGTAATTTTATTGGATAAATATTTGAATCTCATCTAATTTCATCCAAAGTTTTGTGACATTTTGAATCTACACGTAAAATTAATATTTTATTAGATAAGTACACCATCTACAAGGAACAGTAATATAGTAATACCACTTTCACTCGAGATCATAACATGTATAACACTAAAATATGGCAATGGATGAATGTGAAGCAACAATGAGCATTGTTTTGGATGCACGAGAGAAATGATGACAATCAATGGTTTGACTCTTTGTAAAATTACCATTCTACCCTCATTTTATATTATTTAAAAAAAAAAAAAAAAAAAAAAGTAGGAGCAGTATATCATATCAGGCTACATGATGATATTCATCGACTGTTTCTCTCATTTCATCCAATTTTTGAAGGACATATTGGACTTTTTGGCAGCATATTTCATTTGATATTCTTGCAATGTAATCACACTTCTCAAATGGACGATATTCGCATGCACTCTTGATTTCTTCCCTTAATGTCACTTGTATATCCTGAATAATGTTTGAGAAATTTTTTGTATTAAGGTTAAAAGACTTAATGAGGCATCACGCATCAATCATTTCACTGAGTTTCTGTATTAAGTGAAAAAAGAAATAAGAAGAAATGTGAAAGAAAACCTTGATTAATTGCATGAATTCACTGCAGTGATTGTTGACCAATTCCTTCCTTGGTCCACTAGGATTTGAGAATTCTTCCATCACTCCACCAGCAAGTTCCAATACTCTAACAATCCTCTGAAAACAAATCAATTCTTTTTGTTAAACTACGTTTCATTTCAAAATTTTAATCAATCAATGTATTATTATTCATTGATGTTATTATATATATATATATTACCTTTTCGACAGTTTGGAGGCGTTGTAGTGATGCATTTTGGGTTTGTGAATCCATATGATGATTTCTAATTCTATTCAAAACTCAGGCTTTTGCATGCTGTTACAGTTTACAACAAGGTCTGGTTAACAACCCAAACAAGATAAGATATTGCAATTTTGCTCAAGGAAAAGGTCTTTCCATTCCAAATCTGCATTTTCATCTCTCTCATCAGTCATCACCAACCTTCTGGACAGATTTTAAACTGTAACTGTCTATTCCTAAATCCAAAGTGGTTAACAAACAATGGACAATTTTAACTACTTAGACTTTGAATGAGTGCATTTAAATGACTCGTGGTTCAGTGGTTATCTGACATGGACAAAAATAAAGTTAAAAAAACTTTGATAAACAATTTTTAAACAGTATTAGAATACACACCTTAGCATGCGTTTTTAGATAAAATTAGATTAAGATAAACTTGCCCAAAATAAAATAGAAATCTGTAATAACTAATCAGATAAACCTAACTCCTAATTTCAAGTTTTTTCATCAAAATGACAAACAATTGAAATAAACCCTAAAGTTGCTTAATGTTTACTTGTTTCATTATTGAAACCTGAGAGGGAAGTAGTAACTAAGTACTAATCAACAAAAAGTAATAACTAAATACTAACCCTAATAAAATAAGCCTAATTGCTAATTTCAAGTTTTAGAAAAATGACGAATAATTGAAATAACCAATGCTTACTTGTTTCATTCTTGCAGGTTGAGAGGGAAGTCGCCGGAGGTGTGGAGCTACCAGAAGCCGGCAGAGGCGCTCCAATCTGCCGGAAAAAACACTGGGAGACGGGAGTGGGTAGAGCCTGCGTGAATCGCGATTGGGTGAAGTACAAGAGCGCTTTGTTTCTTTCTTCCCAGAAGGCAGAAGCTCCCACCTCAATCTCAGTTACCTTAGTGACCTCTTGTCTTGGGCAATATTATTGGACATTGGCCTTGTTTTTAGTTGGGCTATGTAGGTGAATAAACCTTTTAAAAGGCTTTTTTAGTTTATACCAAAAAACTGCCCAATTTACTTTCGAGTTGTACTTATATATAAAAAAAATTCGAAATATTTTACTGTTCTTGAAAAAATTTAAGTGGAACATCCACATAGGTGGCTCCTGCCCCTTAGATATACAATGATTTATTTGGTTATCTGCTTGGAAATGTTGTTAATATTTCGATTAAGATATAGGATCCTACAAACATACCTATGAAACGCGATTTATATTGTAATAGGATTGAGTTTAGCATAAGATCACATTTGAGATCGTGAAATCAGGATTCAATTCGATCCTACAATTCCATCAAAATATGAATTCAGTCAATTGGTTAGAACCCATTTACGTTCATGTTTATTTTAAACCATAAAAGACAAAGGTAAAGTAAAAAACAATAGAATTTTTTTTCGCCCTTGGGCACCAAGAAACCTGTCACACCCTAAAAATCCTAAAAACCAAATGAAAACAAAAGAGAAGAACTCAAGAAAAGAATGAGGAAGCAACTCAAAAATAAAGGCTTCTTCAATACATTTCCATATTCTGATTCCTATGTGCACTTTCATGTTCCAATTCATGTCTATTCTCAAGTATCCACATGGTCCATTATACACAAACTAGAATAATGGGGTTGGTATATGTAATATGTTGCTGCAACATATCGCCAATAATAGATTAGATACAAACTGATGTTTGAATTTTTGTTATAACTTATGCACGAGTCAACTAAGATGTAGATTGTATTTTTAATATTTATAAACTTATCAGTATATCATTTTTTGGTAGAATCTTAGGATCATTTATTTCTATGTTCCTTTGCCATTTTAAATACATCACATCTATCAATTCTTTCAGTCAACTTTTAATGTGGGATCAAATCCTCACATACATCAAATCTTCAATTTTCCTTGTATTTTGATCACAAGTTAATTTCATTTCTCTTATAAACAAAAAAAAAAAGATCAAATCCTACCATAAAATCTTCAAGTCGGGTCCAGAAAAACTTGGATTCGGTCAAAAGTTGACACATCCTACAACTTATCCATTTAGTACCAAAAAAGTCAAAGTTCATGCACTTTTGATAAAATTTCATTTCCAGAATTTTCACAATCATTTCTTTTCTTTGAGTTAGTAGAATAATTCTAAAAAAAAAAATACAATTCATCCATCCTGTGTAGTATTTTACTCACTCTAGTCTATCCAATCAATCAATCATCTTTAGTTTCGTCTTTTGCTTCTTCAGATTCTTCACCTCCATCTCCATCTCCATCTCCATCTCCATTTCCATCTCCATCTCCATCTCCATCTCCATCACCTTCACCTTCACCTTCACCTTCACCTTCACCTTCACCTTCACCTTCACCTTCATTTAAATTCAGGCTTAAACCCACATTGCTTTTGTTCAGGTCTTCCCTTTCCACATCAATATTCTCAGGAACCTGAAACAGTATCAAAGGACTGAGAATACATTTTCATTTCCCTGAATTTCAAAGAATGCAATATGTTGAGTTCAGAGCATTACCTGATTCTCTTCCATTGGCATATCATTGATGTCAGGTTTTTCCTTCTTCAAAGATGATTCATCATCTGCAGCAGCAAGTGAGTCACTCTCAACAGGTTGAGGTTTATCTTCATCAGCCTGCACCTCTGGTTCCTCGCTATTTTGTTCCTCCAGTACAGCTATCTGATCATTGATCAACCATCACTCATAATAAAACAACCCCCAATAACAACATACTTTGGCAACCATGGATAATTCAAATTGAAGTGAAAGTAAACAAAAAAGTTAAAACAGTTCTATAATCATAGCAACCTTAGATTGTGTTATTAGATTAAACCTAAAAAAAGGTTTGGAAATTGATTCTGATGTGCACTTTGGATTCAATTTGGATTACAAGTTGCTGTTACTTAAGCTAGGGCTACAGATTCTCATGTACAAATTGGATTCAATTTCTTATACGAATTTATACTCTATTCTATATCAACTAGATATATGTGCATTGAGCTGTTCGTCAAATTTAGATCCACGTATTCTTCAAATATAATATATTATATATACACACATAAGGACAAACATAAGCTAAAGTTTAGATCGAACAAAGTCAAATTAGATAAAACAAAAATTCAGAAGAGAGGTGATGGAAAAGTACTGGAATGTATTTCATCTTACGGCGGGGCGGCTCTTCGTCCACTTCGGCGGCACCACCGTCTTCGTTGGCGTCGCCATTGCTATTGTTGTTGGCGGAGCTGTTATGAGCTTGACGAATTGGCGTCCATTTGTAAAGCAAAAGATGAGAAGCTGAGGCATTGTTATTGTTGCCATTAGAAGAAGAGTTTCCATTAGATTGATGTTGATGATGATGATGCTTATTGTTTGAGGCTGCGGATGTGTTGGTAGGCGTTACGTGGATCCACTTCTTCTTCCACTTCCTTACCGGACCTGTAAACACGGTAGCCGGTCCGTAGCGAGTCGAGGATCGGCCGAGTCGAGCTCCAACACCTTCCATGTATGACTTATTAGCACGGATCGGCGGTGGTTGTATCGGTGGTCGGCGATTTTCTGTTTCTCCGTATACAAATTAGGCGTGGTCCCTCTCTCTCTAAAATTACTTTTGTATCAGTGTTTTATATATTGGTAAAGATCAGGTACGGGCAGATGTAGACTATTCCGTGGTGCCGTGAATAAGAGCCGTCGATAGTGATCCTCCTACCACATTCAACGTATCTTCAATGTCAAATACTCTACGTCTCCACCTGGACCACCGATCACCCACGATTTTCATCAACTAATAAAAAAATCACATTTTTACGAATAAAATAAAAATCATTTTTCAAAAAGTTTCACCCTTTTTAGTTTTTACCAGCATTATCGATTTTCATCCCGCTAATAAAAAAAATTAAGTTTTTTATTTAAAAAATTAGTCAAAATATTGTACCTTTGATGCAAATAAGCATATAATGTTAATTCTCACATTTGAATTAAATTGTAAAAAAATGTTAGATTTTACCTTAAAATATATCAAAATATTATGTTTTTCATGCTATTATGTTGTATTTCTCAGATAGTTTGTACACAGTAAATATATGTATTTAATATTTATAAGGTTAAGAAATAACTATTTATTGTGAATGTATTCTCGAATACAATATTCAACCTTTTTACGATGAAATATTACTTAATAATTGTGAGATTCATTTATTATATGGGTTAAGTTAATATATATATATATATATATATATATATATATATATATATATATATATATATATATATATATATATATATATATATATATAATTGAGAACTTTGAATTTATAAGAAAATAATATAAATAATGAATTACTAAAATTGAAATATTTTTTATCTTTTAAATTTAAACAAGTAAATTAAATAAATAAACAAAAAAAAACTAATAAACTTTAATTTAATTTTTTTGAAATTAGAATGTTAGCTTATTAATGAAATCGATATCTATTTATTACTATATTTATTGCAATTATTACATTAAAATATTATATGGAATTTAATAAAATATAAATCTTATAAAATAACATGTGAAAAAAAAACATTAATTCAAAATTATCACAAATTGACATTTATCAAGTTGAAGAAGAAGAGCAACATGTCATATGACAAAAAAAAAAAAAAATTATAGGGATGATTCTCAACATGTGGTTTGTCAACATCATTAATAAAAAATATCAAATTAATCACTTTATATTAAATGCTAAAAATTGATTATTATGATCTTAAATCACAATAATCATTTTTGATCCATACTTTACCCTTCTCTACACTACACAATCACTTCTTTAGCTTCTAAAAATTACATTAACATTCTGTGTTGGTCCATTCATAACCATGGCCAAATTACCAACTTTCAAACAAAATTCTCTCCGACCAAACTATTCTCTTTGACTCTAATAGCAATTTTGTTTCGAAAATGACAAAAAGCTTACAACTTTTTGCTATCTATATTCGAGTCTGTAATACTTTTAGTTGAATACGTGTTAGTAAATCTCTTATAAGACCCGAACCATTTAGCATGCACGTACTCATGTCTTCTCCATGGTGATACATGCATTTGTTGTTGGTTCATAGAGAGTCTAATTGCATCACACATTATTTTTATGATTTTTTTGAACTCAATGACTTTACAGACTGTAATTTGAGGGAAAATTTCAAACAATGAAACATAATATTTAGTTGGTCTTGCTATCTCGAATTTATATTTGTAACGCCCTGAAGGAACCTTGCCATTCATTTCCCATTTGATTTACAAAGCCCTACGTATTCATATGCATTTATTTATACACAAAGGCAAATTACATAAAAGTCATATAATTTTTTGTCAAAGTTTGAGGTTTAACAACTATATTCCAGTTTTGTCAAACAAAAGCACCTAAGTTTAATAGGTTTTCCTTTGTGGACCACTTTGACATACCATGACTTGATATTAACAGATTAAAATTGTTACAATATAAAATTTTGTCAAAGTCTAGCGATGTTAGTGAAAAGATTAAATTTTAACTTTGGTATTAAATATTCCATTAAAGCAATTATATTTTGATAAAAATGTTTGATTATAACCACTTTAATGTTATATAGCATGTCAAACTCATTGACATAGAAAAAATTATCAATTTAGACGATTCTATCGCAAAATAGTCAAAATATAGTTGTTTTTATGTATTATGTCTAAAATAGATACATAAACACTCTATTTTACTTTAAGATAATCAAAAGATATTTTACTTATTTGGTGATGTAGAAACATTCTATTTTATTTTAAGATAATCAAAAAGTATTTTACTTATGTGGTGATGGTAAAATAGACATATCAAATGAGCTTCATAACTTTATTTTAATAAAATATTTTACAAATAACTAATATTTTAACAACATCCCACAAATTGCTCTCAAACTAATTATCTTTAAAATATCAAAAACATCATATACATTCTCGTATTCTTTTGACATATTTTTCAACTGAAAATTTCAATTTACCATATGATTAGACTACAGTTCGATAATACATTATAAATTTAATATTCAAAAAAAGAAAATATGAATCCAAAATCATGTTCTCGAGAGCTTGAAATCCTAAATCTAGCGGAGTATTGTTGTAATGATTTGTGGGATAGATATGAAAAGATATATAGTAATGTAAATTTAGAGTTTCAACTTTGGAGAAAAATGAAAATGGTAGCCAAAATGTATCATAAACAAAGAATGTGTACCAGCGTCGAAACCTTGGTGATGTAGCTGAGTCATCAACTGTCATTTTAAATCTGACGACGACAACGATGAGTTAGTTTCGATCACGCGTCGTCATGCCTTTTGAACTTCTACTGTAGTCTTTTTTCTTGCTTCATCACCGTTGTCAAATGCAAATAATCTCTTCAGTGAATCCTTAATCGTATTCTTCATCACATCAAAATCTTCATCGTCATCGGGATTATGATCGTCGTCAATTCTTCCGATTTCTTCATCAACAACAACGTCGTAGCCTTTCTCGATGAACGAATTGACCAAATCAAACAAATCCATCATTAAAAAAAAGTATCGAACTTTACAAAAATTGAAGGTTAATTGTTCGAAATTAAACTATCAGGAAAAGAATTTCAGATGAGTGTTTTTGAATGTTGTTAAAATGTGGAGAAAATGTTGACATGAGATTAATTTGGAAAAAAAAAAAGTGATAATTGGTGAGGAAAATGATGACACTTTGATGAAAGTAGACGTGGTTTTAGTATGTATTCAGTATACGTATTCTTATATAGACTATAAAGAGTCATCGTCTTGACTTAATTATTCCATGTGATCAGGTGTTGTAAAGTGACATATGGATTAATCACAATAAATGATCATTTTTCCATCAATTTATTTGTATAAAAATAAGACTAGAACATATGACGAGTTGAATTTTAGTTTTTAAGGATTCTTCCCTCTTCGGTTGTCATTTGCTCTTGTTCAGTTTTAATTTGATATATTCATGATCAGTTTCTCCAATTCGTCAAAGAATCTATCCATCTTCTTCAGGTCAAAAAGAAATCATAAACTTTACAACACCCAATCAAGATCCATTTCGATAACCTCCCCTGTTCCCACTCATGACCAGATTTCCCACCTCATATTAGATCAAAAGTCAGCATCTGAAGCTCTTAACACTTTCAGATGGGCGTCCAAACTCCCCCATTTCACCCACACCCAATCCACCTACAGAGCTCTTGTCCACAAGCTCTGTGCTTTTCGTCATTTCGACACCATCCACCAACTGCTCGATGAAATGCCCAGCTCAATCGGCTCACCCCCAGACGATACAGTCTTCATAACCATCATCCGTGGGTTAGGCAACGCTCGAATGGTCAGACAAGTAATCAATGTTCTTGACTTAGTTTCAAGATTCAAAGAAAAACCCACCCTGAAAATCTACAACACAATACTCGATGTTCTTGTTAAAGAAGATATTGACATAGCCAGAGGCTTTTACAGACGCAAGATGATGGCTTGTGGTGTTAAAGGCGATATGTACACTTTCGGGATCTTAACAAAGGGACTTTGCATGACAAATCGCATATCAGATGCTTTTAAGCTTTTACAATTCATGAAGAAAAACAGTATCCCCCCAAACACTGTCATATACAACACCTTACTCCATGCTCTTTGCAAGAATGGGAAACTTGGGGTAGGAAGGGCCAGGAGTTTGATGAAAGAGATAGAAAACCCAAACAGTGTCACTTTCAATATCTTAATAACCGCATACTGTAAAGAAGATAACATAATTCAAGCACTTGTGATGTTAGAAAAGTGTTTCAATCTTGGATTTGTCCCTGATGTCATCACAATAACCAAAATAATGGAACTTTTATGTAACAAGAATCGTGCCATGGAGGCAGTGGAGGTTTTAGAAAGGGTAGAGAAGAAAGGTGGCAAGATTGATGTGGTGGCTTACAACACTCTTGTGAAGGGTTTCTGTAAAATCAAAAAACCAAAGGCTGCACATAGGTTTTTAAAGGAGATGGAGTTGAAGGGTATTGTTCCAAATGCAGACACTTATAATTCTTTGATATATGGATTTTGTGAGTTGGGTTTGTTCGATTCGGCTCTTGATATGTTCCATGAGATGAAAAGGGTCGGGATCATTTGGAATTTTGATACATTTGATATTTTAATTCGCGGGTTTTGTTCAAAAGGAAGGGTAGAAGATGGGCATACGATCTTGGAAGTAATGGAGGATAGTAAATGTGGTTCTTTAAATCATATAAGTCCTTATAACAGCATCATATATGGTTTCTATAAAGCGACCCTAGTTGACTCAGCTCTTGACTTTTTAACCAAGATGGGGACAAAATTTCCGAGAACTGTTGATAGAAGCAAAGAGATATTAACATTTTGTGAGGAGGGTAGAATGGGAAATGCGAAAAAGATATACGATGAGATGATTCTAGAAGGTGGAATCCCAAGTGTTCTTGTTTATATCAGTTTGATTCGAGGGTTTTGTGAAGAAAATATGGTGAGAGATGCTTTTGAGATTGTGGATGTGATGGTGTCGCGTGGTTATGTTCCTGATGTTATGATTATTAGGGATTTGATTAATGGGCTTTGTGGTGAGGGTAAAGTTGGAAGTGCTATGCTATTTTTGGAGGATATGGTTGGAAGAGGTTGGGAGGTGGATTCGGGTAGTTATAGTCCTTTGATTGATGGGTATTGTAAGAGAGGGGATTTGCATAAGGGGTTGATGTTGTTTATGGAGATGGTGGAAAAGGGAATTGTTCCTGATTATTTTGCTTGGAATTGTGTAGTTGAGCGTGTTGTTAGGGTAGTAGAAGAAGGGAATAAAACGTTGGAATGCCTCGTTGAAATCTAACTATGAATTGGTGGTTTTTTACATGTAGAGTGATTTCGAATATGGATGATTTATGTAATTGACTGACTCAGTGAGTGAAATAGATAATAGCTAAAATGAAAAGGGTGATAAATCGAGAAGGATCATAAATTTTTACATTGATTGATAATTTATAAATTTAAAAGAGAAAGTAAAAAAAAAAAAAATGAAAATGATACAAAAATAATGGATGGATACATGTGTGTTTGTTTGATACCATTTCCATCTACATTCTTAACAAAGGGATAGAGCAACCAACCACTATACACATATGTATTGTATATGATATGATGCAATACCACAAAAAACGATCATAACAAAAGTCAAACATAGTACAAATCAAAAATGTAATTGTCATCTTCTTCAAGATTCACCAAACTGCCTGTCTTGTAGTATTTGTCCTAGGTTATTGTACAACACCTTTTGCTCCTCGTATGACAGATTCATCACAATCTGAATACAAATATTTACATTAGTACAATAACTAATTTAATACAAATTATTTTTAAAAATATATATTTTTATAAATATCATCATACCTGGTCAAAAATCATCCCAACTGATACGCTCTGGGCAACAATAAACGACTGATGGTAGATGTATGCAAAGACAGCCATCACCATCTGCATGAGTAAATCAAAGTACGTTGTAATTTCTTTTCTTGCATTTAACATTAAAAATAAATAAATACGGAAATAAAGAAATGTTTTGAATTTTTAATGGGACGTACTTGACAATCCATTCTGTCTGTCATTCCACCATGTCCAGGAATGCTATCCCCGAAATCCTATAGCAAATGGAAGAGAATAATTTAAATTAGGTAATTACAAATGATAATATATAATATGGTTTGAATTTTATAAAAAAAAAAAAAAATGTATGAACCTTGATCTTGAAGGCTCTTTTGAAACCACTAGCGAAGAAGCCACCGAAAGGTGCAATAATTGAAGCAAAAAGTCCAAGTCCCAATGCGTGCCATTGCACCGGTAGAACTTGCATCTCTGTCCATGGAAACTGAAAAGGGGAAAGAAAAAAGAAAAAAAAAAAAAAAAATCAATTCCATATTTCCATTCCATTGGAATTTAGAAATTCGGTTAATGAAGGAATTTGATCTTTGTTCAATGTTCTGATCCTCTCTCATTTGTGTAAATGATGGAAAAAAACAAAGTTTTCATGAAGTGTATAATTTTCTAACTAGGAAATGAAGGAATGGAATTGGTAATTCTATTCATGTTAATGTTACCCATTCAGGAAGCCATCCAGGTAAAATGAAGGTCTCTGGTGTAAAAAGTGGGCCAGGGTCACATTGGAGCCAACCAGTTGATAGGTCCTGTACAACAATTTATAAAATCAATGTGTTGATTAATAATAATAATAATAATAATAATTAGGGTGTGTTTTGTTGGAGTTGGACGGAATGGAATGTATGCTGCAATGGAATTAGTCATTACATTTTGTGACAATGTGTGGTAATATCCCGTAGGAATGGAATGGAATGGAATGGATTTTATTATGAATTTTTATGTTATATGTAGTATGTACATACAATATATAATTCGAATGCTATTCTATATATTATATTTAACAATTTTATTTTTACGAAAATAAGAAACTGAACATAAACGTTCTTTAAAACCCAAATAAGTTTATAATAAAATGATATTTTTTTGTTCTGTGTCATTAAAAATTACACAGATGAAAATGTATTATGTTGCAATTTTGCATTCCATTCCATGATGGAATGAAAAAGAACACACTTGAATCAAAATTAACAAAATGAAAGGAATCACATTCCTTATGGAATGAACATTCCATCCCTGATTCCATCATACCAAAATATATACTTTTTAAAACAAAAAGTGATTCACAAATAAACTAAGCTACCTTTCTGGGACATGTTAACCAATGGAAACGACCCATAAAATTAGCAAGCTGCACATAACAAAAGAGTACACAAAATGTCATCATATAACATCATTTCAAACTAAATAATAACAGTAAAGATATTCCACAATTTAAAGGAGAATTTGCTGACCACAAAGGCAGATATAATTGTTGTAACAGAAGCTCCAATAAATCCCTCCCATGTCTTCTTTGGTGATAACTTAATCAAAGGTGTTTTTCCAAAGAAAAATCCAAAAAAATAAGCAGCAATGTCATTGATCACAATCAATGATGCAGGAAGGAGGAACCTGTGTGACAATTGATTTATTCATTCTGATTGTCTATGTAAGAAAGTTGGATCTTAACTCATATGACAACATTAATATACTAAAATTACCAGAATATCCCTTCGAAAATATTGGCTACTGTGAAAGAGGACTGAGTGAAAACCACAATAAGGATCATATGTGTCCATGCATATTGCCCAAACTGATACTTGTACATCTTTTTCTTTAGTGACAGAATGAACCACACAAAACCTAAACCAACAACATATGCATCAACTTTTAGTAAATAAATAAATTAATTAATTTTGTTATATCAGGTTTTATAATTTCCAAACTAACCATTTTGACATGTTATAAAGAAACTTGATTGAGAAAAAAAAGTACAAGTAGTTGAACCACCAAATTGCCCAAAATATAATTGTTTTTCCAGTAAATTTCCTGATAATAATTATAACACCAACCTGCTATATAAAGGAAATAACAGGTAACCATATGATATTTGATAAGATTTCCCACTATTTTATATAAAAACTTGTCTGTTGTGACAGTATTGACCAGCCTTTGACTAAGTATTCGACCATATACAAATAGCATTGCTGTGAAGAAGAAATGCCTGAAAATAAATAACAAGTAAGAATTGATAATCTTGAATATTTACATAGAATAAAAATATGGGTTTTTGTTAAAAATTAAAATGAAGTATTTTTCTTACCAATTTAAATGCCTAAATCCTGGGAGTTGTTTGTCTTCATTTACTTTTCTCAGTAACCCAAAGAGTTCTTTTGCCATAAAGATTTGTATAATAACAACCATGGCCCATATATAAAGATGCCCCATGTAGACAACAAATATAAAACCACCAATCATCCAAATACTTGAATAAGCACGAATCAACATTGATCTGTACTTATTTTGATCATTTACAAGCAAGTGGTTGTTTCCATTCGATTGGCCTACATCACCTGGAACCTGATATTTTTACAGATAAACCTCAAAATCTATAACTTTTATATAAGACTTAGAGCCTGTTTCTTTTTTACTTAATGGGCTTAATGAGTTGAGCACTTAATCTTGACAGGTATATATGGTTGTTTTCTTACTCAATCCGGATAGAATGACTTAATGGGTTAAGCCAAAAAAAAATCTGCCTTTTAATGTATTAAGACACTAACCCTTTACCTGTTTGTAATGTAAGGATAAAAGGGTCATTTAGTCTAGTTCAAATGGCTTATTCATTCTTGAAAAGAAACAGACTTTATATGGACAAGCACTCTATCCAGACATACATCATTACCCATTCAGCCACTTTATCTATACAGGACTTAATGAAGAAAAAGGAACAAGACACTTACTTGTTATGAATTGCAAAATGTAATTATATAAATTATATCATTAGTTAATTATAGTTGCATGGTTACCTCATTTGAACCTTTACGACGCCGAATCCTTCCACCATGTGTAACTTGGACATTACTACCATTCTCCTTTATCATGGTCCCACAACAACAATGGGTACTTAATAAACCTAAAAATAAACACACACACACACACGAGATCAAAATACATGCTGATATTCTTTCTGCATCTAGTATTGCCAAAAGATTTGTAAAGATAATAGTGTTGATAGATGACACTATTACACAAGAAGTAAAAGATAAAATACAAACACATTGCATTTGAAGTTGAGAATAAGAATTGCTGAATTGCATTAATTATATGTGATACCCTCAATCACATATCTCACATCAAGTCCCCTTTTATGATAACGGTGACCTGATATCTAGACATATATGCATGTACATGAACAAGTATTGTGCACTAGCTTGTATATTAGTCACTACTCATATGGGGTTCATGGTCTAATTGGGGCTAAAGTTAAGTAGTTGCATTGACAGGTAAAATACAAATTTGAGAAATAATCTTTCAAAGACTAGAATTAAGCATCAGGCATCAGCCAAAAAGAAAAAGCACATCATAACAAACACAGATGATTTCAGATACCCGAAAAAACCATCAGAATATACTTTTATCAACAGAGCCAGGGAGGAAGCTAGCAGATGCCATACACCCCCACCCCCACACCCCTCCTTTTCTAGATTTTCCCAAAAGTTTCAATAATTTTAGGCTAAAAAGAAAAAATTCGAATCAATTTGTAGATTTCATGCCTCCTTTATAGATTTTCTTGCTCCTCAACGCTTTTACAGTTTATTCCTATCACACAGATGAAGACACGGTTCCCAAAACATAGGTGGGTGCCATTTTTTTAACATACTTACAAGCCCTAGAGTCCGTTTTCAATCCAAGCATAATTTGCCACGACATCAACCTTCAAAAAACACTACTACCATGCTTTTTTCCCAGATTTTCGTCAAGCAGTTTTTACTTAGATCACAGAAACGAATCAAACTTCAAAGTGAAAAGCTCACGAAATCCAAAACCCTAAGTATTCAAATTGAGCTTCTTCAAACTAACTCTCACGTTCTAAGAGTTTCAACGTTCCAATATCATTAGGACATTCCATAACCATAAACAGAGCTAATTGAAGTACTGTTTATAGCCAATAACATGAACCAATGAAAGAGAAGAAATTCAACGATATCATGATCACGCGGTGATTAAAATCCGAAAACGAAACCATAAATTAACGAATTGAATTAAATTAGCGAAAAAAGCAAACCTCGCAGTCAAATCTGAATCAGTGGAAGGGAAATCAATCTTCAAACACTTTAGAATAGACTTGACACATACACATGTAGATGTGTGTGTATATATAAACATATAAATATATTGTGTATAACTGCATATATGCCCCCACTCCCAAAAATAAATAATATGTGTTCGTGAAGATTTTGAAACTTATAAGAGAAATTACATCACTAGTCCAAATGCTTTAACTGATATCATTTTGTACCCTGAAGTTTTGATAATTGTGTATCTTGGATTTTAGTTTGAATAAATAATATTTTATTAACCGGTTTGGTTTTATTTACCAAATGTACCATATTACTATAATCAATTTATTTTTAGCAGAATATTAACAAAATATACTAATGATTGATGAAATGAAAAAAGAATTAGTGTTAGGCCATTTTTTATAGAGGATATTTTTTTGATAATTAAAACTTAGATGTTACTTTTTATTTAGACATTTCCATAAGGACACAACTAAGAAGTCGATCACTAAATTCGTATGGCTTGTTTTTTTTAGATTGCATTGTAAGAGAGAACTCATGATAAAGTTATGCATATGTATGCGAGTAGGGATGAGCATCAGAACCGGGTACCCGCTTTTGGAATCGGAACCACCTCGGAACTGCCGGTTTTGGAACGGAAACCGCCTTAGGCAGTTCCGGTTCCGGTTCCTAAAGTTATGGAACCGCCTTAAGCGGTTCCGGTTCCGGTTCTCGTTTTTTCGGAACCGCTACCCGCTGGGTACCCGCCGGAACCGGTTTATATATATATATATATATATATATATATATATATATATATATATATATATATATATATAAACGTGTGTTACTTAGACCGGTTTAGAATATATTGGTTACGATTTTATCCGTCTTTGGTCCGAATTGATTTGATTCAGATCGAACTAAATTGTGGTTTTGTCAAAAAAAGTTAACAAAATTAATGCGACCGGGTTACCCGCTCCCGGAACCGGAACCGCCGGTTCCGGGACTGGTTCCAAACATTTAAGAACTGCCTAGAGCGGTTCCGGTTCCGGTTCTGGTTTTCGCCAAATGAGGCGGGTACCCGCCTACGCTCATCCCTATATGCGAGTGGTCCCATCAAGATGGACCAATATCATTGATGATACTTATATATAGTACATCGTTGTTCATCAATTACTAACTTGTATTTTTGCATAACATAAATTTCTTTCGATGCACGTGTAAATCTCAATTATCTAAAATGTTTAATGACATTGATCAGTAATAACTACAAGTAAATTATTTTCATAAAAGTAATAAAAAATCAATAAGCATACATAAACATACATTTATATGCAGCTTCATGGCATGTGTTGGACACATCTTTCTTGTAATGTAAAGGATATGTATGCTTCTTTTGCACAATCAACACACATTCATTTGTGAATGTATTTGAGGATTTTTTTTTATTAGATGAAGGTCACACCGTGTAACACTTGAATTTGGTAAGTTTCGCATTTAACCCTTTTTGACAAAACCTTTCATTTTAGTCCTTAAGCTAGTACGTCAAGCGTATAGGGTGGTACGCTTAACGTACTAGCCCGAAGTTGGTAGTGGAGCTCATCCACATATGTTAGGCGTACGTGGAGTACGCATGACATATGTAGAGTACGCATGGCATACGTGCTTGAATGAAACCCTAATTTCTAGGGCTTGCACCATATTTAAACCTTGTGATAGCCTCATTTGGTCATGTTTAGCCAACCTCCACCTTCCCTTGTCTAGAAATCGAAACCTTAGTGTGTTCGTGAGAGTTTTGAGTCATAAAGAGTGTTTGTTGGTATTTTGTGAAGGAGAAGAAGAAGTGGACCACTTGGAGTTGTGCTTTGAGCTTGAGGATCAGGGATTAGCTCGTCATTTGCTAGCCTTTCGAGGTATAAAGTTCATAACTTGTCAACTCCTTGTATAAATCTTCTTTTGGGCTTGTTTATGGCGATTTTGGTCCCTTTTGGGTGGTCCTTGTGAGCTAGGGCCATTTCATAAGCTTAACCTTTTAGATTTGGACATTTTAGGGGTCCCTTAAGCATACAAATGCAAACTTTATGGTGTATATGGGATGAATGGATTAAGTGTAATGCCCGAAATCTTGAGGAGAAATTGTTGAGAGTAAACCTATTTCAAGTTGAACACACCAAGTTGGAGAACTCGGCATGTTTAGGATGTGTCGAAACAATAAAGAATTGATCGATACATTCTAACAAGTGCAATCAACAAAACAATAAGAACAATAAAGATCAAAATGGTGTCGAATGATTAGATTCAATAGCCTTAGAAGAGTTCAACAAGAGCTTCTATGTAAAGACTACGTAGGACAACACAACTAGGTAACCCTAAAACAGTGTATGCATGCACTATAAATAGTCTAACCCTAATATCATTAAAACTTGGGTGGACAGGCCCAACCCATTACAAGATGGACTATTCTAGTACAAAAGAATTGACACAACATTATTTATCCTAACAATCTCCCCCTTTGTGTTAATTAAAAAGCTAGATTCTTCACTGCTACTAACATTTCTGAACTTGAAACAATTTCAACATTAGTCTGAGCAAAGTGTTTTGAGGCTTCATTCGCTTTACATGCTTCGGTTATCTCCAAGATGTAGTTCAGACACTTCGTAGAGTGCAAGTGCTTGTCCAACAAAAAGAACGAACACTTCCGAACTTTTTCACCTTCTCGTTGTTGAAACCCCACACTCCGGTTATCCTTTCGGATTTTTCCTAGCCTCATATTGTCAAGATCTTTCGGTTCAGTTTTGGATTTCAGAACTCACTTCTTTCTCAGAATCGCTGCTATCTCCACATCCATTTTTCCAAAACTCCTGAATGTAGCAGACTAACATTCTCTTTAGATGAGCCAAGATCGGTTCATATTTTTGTACATCCTTGGATAGAAGAGAGAACAAGGAAATCCAATCATATGGATTTTGGCAAGGCAAGTCAGCAAGAGTAAACTCAAAAACTAAATTTGTTGCTCCTCGGACTACTTTGAACCCAATGTTAATGAAGTTTTTAGTCTCAACAGGTCCAAAAACCTTTACTACAACTATCTTCTTTGAACTCTAAGTCTCGTATTGTGGCCTTCCATACTTTAGATAAAAGGAGAAAAGCATGTGATTGACATCATAATCCGAAAGCGGAGCTTTCTCAACCTTTTTCAAAGCATCTGAACAAGAATGACCTTGGAGTGATTGGAAAATCAAGTTGGGACTCTGAAGTATTCTCCAGCTCAAATGAGATAGTTGGCTCTAACCAATGAGTGCTCAGATTTTCAACAGCTTCATTCAAAATCCTTTCCATCTACCAAGGAGGAAAGAGAGTCTTCTGGGTTGCAAGAGTGATTTACGCATCACGAGCTTCTTTTTCACGAGCTTCAGCTTCTCGATTAACACACATAAGCTCATCGAGTTCTTTATCATGTTTCTTTATTTTGAGCTATGCAGCTTCAGATAGATCTTCTTCTTCTTCTTCGTCATCGATAATTTTTCCTTTACCTTTTGACCTAGAAGCTTCATTATCCTTCTGGTCAACTTTCGGTTTTTCTTCATGTTGCTCATCAAAATTTTCTTTTGGGTTCGGTTGGGGTGGATCCTCCTTAATCTTTTCTTGACTAACCTGTTCTCCCCCTTGTTTCAGAATAACACTACTTCCCGAAACACCTTCTAACTGATTAAGCAATCTGAGCACAGGTTTGACCTTTTCGGAAAGGTGCTATTTGACAGAAATAGTGAAAATTGAATCACGAGTCTCCAACATTCATTGTAGATACTCATTAATATCATAAATGCAGCTTCGGAAGACAACCTTTTTCAGATTCAAGGGAATCCAGTCGCATGATCGTAGAACTCAACTTGACAGAAAGGACTTTAACTATCTCAGTTTTCTAAGCTAGTTTGTCCATGATGGCATTTTCAGTGGCATGATCATCCTGAAGCTTCTCAATTTTTGAGACAATCGAGCTTGTCGTTTCGGCATTATCAACTTTGAGTGTAGCTCGAACTTTAGATAAAGCTTTTCTCTCAAGCCGAAGAGAGGCTCCGAGACCTTCTATAGTTTTATTAGCAGCTTCAGTATTGTGGTATGAGGAGGCTCGGAAGTCAGCCATGAATGTTTGAACATCAGAAAGTAGTTTTTCAAATTTTTCGGTCGTTTCACGAACTACTTTCTCTAAATTTTCAACAGTCTTGGTGGATTCAACAATGTTTTTGGCATGCTCCTTAGTCAATGTCTCAATCATAGCGTTATATGACTCGAACAGATACTCATAATTTGATGAGGATTTGGAAGACTGGAGTAAAGAATCAAGTTTTTCGTTAAGGTTTTTGAACGACCCTTTGTCATGGGAATTGCTTCATCATCGCCGATTTGTCTAATAGAGAATGGGCTAAAGACAAAGTTTTGAAAATCATATCGGACATTTCCGAACAAGACATTAGGATTATCTGCTCTCAGTGGGGGTGCGATGAAAGTGTTTGGACCAACAAACACACCAAAATGAAATGCCACCGTATCAGATACGTTGACATTCGACATCAGAGTACTGAAGGTTGTAGTAGTTGTTGTAAATTCGATATATAGAGGAAATGATATTTGTGGTTGCGAAATTCTGACAGACACATTTAGGAATGGAGCAATGGTAATTGGTGTGGTGGTGGAAATCGAAGATGAAGTGGTAGTCGGAGAAGGTGGAGCTGTAGGCATGTTAATGTAACATCCCAAAAGTTATGACCAAAATTTTCATTTTTAATTATTAAATAATCCATAGTCATCAAAATCATTTCATCCAAATCAGAGTAAAACATCCCAGACTAAACAAATGGTGTTTGCATTGCAGTCATCTCGAGCTCTTCCCATTATTACCGGAAGTACCTAAATCAAAAACTGAAAATTGTAAGCACGAAGCTTAGTAAGTCTCCCCAAATTACCACATATCATACACATAATCACATAAATTGGGCCCCCGCCCCTTCCTCGGGCCCCATCCGGCATCAGACAGAGTCCAACATCAGGCCCCGCCTAGCATCGAGCCCCGCTTGGTATACATATATATGTTTCTCCCAATCCCCGCTTGTCACTGAGCCCCGCCCGTTGTACACATACAAACAATAACATATAATCATGCTAGCACACAAGGAATCATACATAATACTATATATTCTAGTCCTAAGGCCTCGCTTAACATGGGCCCCATCCCTATTTTGCTAATGATGAGATATGGAACCTCGTCCACTCTCAGCTAATGATGAGATATACGACCCCGCCCACACTCACCTCCCTACCAGGCACATACAAGTATCACAAAGACAATAAGTATAACTAAACATGCATTCCTTCATCGGGTACCACCCGGGATCGAACTTTAGTTCGGAAACATACATATAAACATTCTTCGGGCCCCGCTCGACATCGGACCAACGTTCGGAAGCATACAAATATTCATCGGGCTTTCCCCGACATTGGACCTAGGTCCGAAAACATATAAAATAAGCACATGCAAGAATCATTAAGACATCAAGCATACAAACATTCCTCGAGCACCGCCCGACATCGGATTGGAATCCGGAAACATAATAACCTACATCAGGCATTGCCCAGCATCGGACCTTACTCCAGAACATACTAACATACATAAACGGGACAACATTGGTGCCTTCGACCCGTTCCTACATGAGAAAACTCACCTCATAAAGCTGACTGTAGAATCCTACGGATAAACCTTTGGCTGCTAATTGGTAGATCCCCGAACTACTAATCTCTCGACTCCCTGAGCTACAGATCATCAAACAAATTAGATAAGTCTGAGATTCTCATAACTTAACCATAAGTCCTCACTGGGGTAAAAGACCATTCTACCCCTCACATACTCTTGTCCCAAAATGAGCTGTATATGTATTTTTTTTTTATTTACAAATATGTTGGGTAAAACATGGTAGATGAAATAGTTGATGTGTGATGAAATAAAATGATGAGATGCCTCGGTGTTAAAGATGATCCAGTCCTCTAGCGGAGTATAGATGACGACCACAAAATTTTCTAGGAAGTCCAGTGCAACGCTAGCAGGCTCGCAACCTGTAAGTATTTATGAACGATGTATTCACTGGTGTACTCCATCCCCCTCATGGTTACCTTATGAACATTTATGGCCGAGGAATCCCCTCAGCAGTAATATCTACCCTGATAATGATACTTAGGCTAGGTCCATTTTATTAGATGATTTAGGGATGTAAAGTGAGGATAACGGGAATAGGTAATCGGGTTTGTTTGGTTTGATGAAATTAATAAACTTATTTGTTGTGGATTGAAAACCCTATATGTTCACCAGGCTCCCAAGCCTGACCCACTCAGTTTCTTGTATTACAGGTAGTGGTAAGAGCTTAGTTGGATGATCTTACAATACATTATGGATCTATAGGCAAGTAGAAAATATATAAAATGTTGTAAAGGCCTATATTGTATTCAAGGCCAATTTTGTATTATGGCTTATGATGTTTTGTTTATGCTTATGATCTGTATCAATGTTGACATCCCAAGTTTGTAATGTAATGAAAATACATTTCGTTAAGAAATGCTTTGATAAATTTTTATCATATTTTTTTTGGGAACAAATTCCGCAACACTTTTCTTTGAAAGATTACTCTGATTTTATTATAAAAGCATAAACGAACTCGGTCTTTTCTGGCCGTGAAAATGGGGATGTCACAATCAATCAATATAACAAATTTGAATCATTGACAAACCTTATTCATAGGTTCATAATAATGATATTATATTTAAACATAAGTTATATTTCAAGTAGGGTAGGCGTATCTCACTTACAGCGGGTTTTGATAAAACTCGGGCTCTGCTGGAGCAGAACTTCTGAGCCGAAAAGCTCTTTTTTCTCAAAATCTTCGGGGGCTCCGAGGCTTTCCCCTAGCACCTTGAGGTTACTAGGGATTTAGATGGGTTTTGGAAGATTTAGAGAGAGCTTAGAATGAGAAAGAAAGAGTGTAAGGTGTGAGAAATGAGGGCACCTTCGCAAGGTATTTATAGGCTGAACATATTCAACCACGCCACCCTCTTCGCAGCAGCACCTACCAACTTCTAAACCCCGTAACTTTCGCATACAAGCTCCATTTTTGATGTTCTTTATATTCACGTGTAGGTATTGACAATATCTACAACTCTCCTTTTGACTTCGTGGCTAAGTCTCGACCAATTTTAAATTTAACTATATGAGAAGATTATACTGTTAAACGACCGTGTAAAATTCATAACTTTTACATACGGACTCCATTTTCATCTGTCTTTTTATCATTGAACTCTTATTAATGATATATTCAATTCTCATTTAGGTTGCGTTGGAAAAAATTTGATCGATCTAAAATTCGAATTTCGGGTTGTGTACTACTATGCTAAATCTTAGAAAAATCATAACTTCATCATACGAAGTCAGATTTAGACATTCTTTTTATGCACGTTCTCGATTTAATGTATACCAAGACTTTCGTTTAGATTGCTAAGACTAAAAATTAATTTATCAAAAATTCACCTTTTACGTTACGCGGTGTCGTGCTAGGTTAGCCATAAAACTTCGACGGATCATAACTTTTTTGTTATAACTCGGATTTCAACGTTCTTTATATGTACGGACCCCTATGACATATACTATAACTTATTTAAGATTATTTATTCTAAATAATCTTCTATCAAAAAGTCATTTTTGACGCTTATTGTCTCCAAATTTACTAGCTCAAATCTGCGGACGTTACACTTATCTCCCCCTTACGATGATTACATCTCGGAATCATCAACAGAATAGGGTTGTATAGTGACTCCATATGTTATCTCTTCATCATAGGTAATAATCGTAACTTCTATGTTCCTTCAAATGAGTATCTAACTCTTGCTCCTCTTTACTACAAGCAATGTTCGATCTTGCACCTGCTTTTTGTCTCATGTTAGACTTTTAATCATGACCTTTATGTCACAATATCGATCATTATTGGAGTCTCCTTATTCTTTTTATAAACTTAAGTTCTTTGATTACCACAATAGACTGATGGGTCACGTTCTAATGACCTCTCATCGTATGATGCAACGCTTAGACTCATGTCTTTTAGAGTTAAATTCCATAACAAAATATACCTTCCTACATATTCTAATGTGATATAATCACATTCTAGTATGTAGCACTTCTAGCCACAAGCTTCATACTTTAACGACTATGTGCAGTACTTCTATTGATTGCTTCAATTATCTTTCACATCAATCTTTTGTCTTAAGTCAGATGCAACATCGATCTTGGTTCTCTGAACCATGTAACATATTCATCTTAGTCGGACTCAACATGATATGACCTCTAGGGTCGGAATAATAATCATCTTCTTAGTTATTACCGAAACGATGGTAACGACATACATGAGCAAAACATAATCAATTACAAGCACCTTGGTAACCTTGTGACTTTCCCTGATCCAAGTGCGAATTATGTGCTTCACGTAGTATAGGCCTCTACTACCATTCACACCTACTCATACTCATCCCAAGTATCGTCCTGCAGTTTTCCAAGTCACCATTCAAGAATTTCACATAATCATTTAACACATCAGATAACATAACTAAGCTTTATATTATTTCTTGAAACAATTACATAAATGTCACAAACCTTAGCCCCTAGCTTTATAATCCACCCTACCCAGTCCCTGAAAGCCCTCTCGGGGGCCTAGCCCTCTTTCTTCGAGTCTTAAGCGGCTTTCATCGTTGATGAACACCTGCGCTAATAAGACAAAAAGGGAGTCTATGCCTTGAATGAATCAGTAAAGTAACAACGGATTAGTGGAATGAGGGATCAAGAGACAGATAGGGGGAGAATGGCAATCATTGGTGGACCTTCCCTTGAACGAGTCATGGAGCTCTCAACGGAGTGGTTTAGGTTCTGGAATTCCATATCTAGTTGGGGCTTTCGGTTCGTGAGCATCAGCATGTAGGTTCCAGATCCAAGTGGTAGTTTCAGGGCCTTTAGCTATTTTTCTTGAGAAATGACCCGGTCAATAGGCTCTAGGGGATGTGAGAAGAGAGCCAATAGCTATTATAGAAGGACTTAACAATTCATGTTCAAGTTCAACCTATACTAGGCCTCTAATAGGATACACCACATGATACTATCCACATGGTTACTTTATTGATCCTTATTCCTGATCCATTGCATTGCCACCTACTTCATCAAGGATCATTTGGAATGCTCTTGCCTTTGGCTTTAGCGTATTTACTGATTCATTTTTCTTCGGGCAATATTTTGACATATGCCCCTTGTCCCTACATCCGTAACATAACCTCTTGTTGGATGTACAGTCATTGGCGTAATGCCTAGTCTTCCAACACTTGAAATAAGTCACTCCTTCATAACATCTCACATAGTACTCCATAGATACATTTGGCTTTGTAGCTCCTTTCCTCTTTGGACAGTCTTGCTTGAAGTTCCCTTCCTCATTACATTCGTAACACACCCTTTTGTCGAATGTACACTCATTGGTGTAATGCCCGGACTTTCCACACATGAAACAAGTCACATCCTTACCACATTTTCCAGAGTGTTTCTTTTTGCACTTCTCGCACCATCTTGCTTCACTTCCTCTTCCTCCTCCAGACTTTGAGAACATGTTGTTCTTGTTGGACCTCGAAGGACCCTCAAATTTCCTATTCTTTCCAACTTCAACCTTGTGGGTGGTCCTATCATTGATTATTTCTTCGACAAACTTAGCAACCTAGATGATTGCCTTGTTAGTAAATGTCTGGCGTACTAGCACGATAAGCTCGTCCTTACTTTGTTGAAGAAATCTCCTTGTCTCTTCCATCTGTTGATCCAACATCATTTGCATCATTTCCTGTACTCCTGCCATAGTGATTGGCTCAGGTGCAACTGCTACCTCTGGCGCAAGCTCAATCACTTGTGGCCCAGGTTATGAGTTACCGTTTCCGACTCCGCTTCGAGTTCTCACCATATCGATCTATATGCCAAATTAGACGTTTGGTGTGTAATGACGAGAATTAAAACAGGAAATATTTTATTTACAATCGATGTGTAAATCTTCGTATCACCCTGAAAAGTTACATGGCACTTCTAATACTATAATTAAACGTTTAGAAATTTGAACACATAAAGTTTCTAGATCCGGTCGGCAACAAACCATGGATCCAATCATATAATGCATATCATAAATCATTTAGCACATAAAATCATTTTAGACATATTCCCTAATTAAGCTAGTGCTTGTGTTTATTCAGGTGTACTACCTAAAATATATTTGACTCACTCCTCACAATCATTGCTTAGCATTCTAAGTTTAAGTTTCGAAATAAATCCTTATTCCTAGTTCGCTTAAACTAATGCTCTGATACCAACTGTGACATCCCCATTTTCACGGCCAGAAAAGACCAATATGCTTATGCTTTATTTTGGAAATCAGAGTATCCTTTTAAAGAAAAATGTTGCAGAATGTGTTCCCATAAAAATATGATAAATACGTTATCAAAGCATTCCCGAAGAAATGTATTTTATTCATTTTAAAACATTGGGATGTCATTATCAATACAGAAACATAAACATAAATATATCTTACTTTAATTTACACTAGTAATCTACATCTCCTTAATCTCTCCTTGTAATGTAGCTTCATATCGACACCTGTGATACGAATAAACTAAGTGGGTCAGGTTGGGAAACCTGGTGAGTACATAGGGTTTTCAACCCACAATAATATAGTTATTATGTTTAAACATCAAACAATTAACCCAATTACCCATCCCCATTATTAACATGTATTAACAGTATTATTTTCGGGAGTCCACCCGCAATACGTGCCAATGGGTTTTTAGAGTACACCAGGCGAATGTCTTGTTCACAACACCTACAGGTTGCAAGCCTGCTAGTGTTCCACCGGACTGTCTAGAATAGTCTGTGGTTATCATCCATACTCTGCTAGGTGACGGGTCCAACGCTTGGGTAAAGGCTCCTCTCATTTTCACCTCTCACCCTTATCTTATGATCTTTTATCACCTTTCATCTCATCATCCAACTCATCTTTCATCTACCGGTCTTTACCCATCATAATTATAGATATAATATACATATACAGTTTAAAACAATTAAAACATGTATATTTTTGTTCATCCATCATAAATATTAAGTACACAGATAATATACACACATAGAATGCAACTTATATTAAATACTTCATATCTATGTGTAAGATGAAAGTAACTATGCACTCACTTGCTAAAGTGATGATTCCAAATTCGGGCAGCGCTTCGCTTCTAACGAATATTCCTTCGATGAAACCTAGCATTATTATGGCTAATTTTAGTCTAATATTTATTGCGACTAATTATTAGTCTAGATTCATCATTAACTCAAAGTCTAATTTTATGATCTATCAAGTAAGGAACAACCAGGTATGATCATATCAGAGGTAGGGTCCGTATGGTATACGAAGTATACTATTTGGAAATCCCACGGTAAACACCTCACTAAATCACAACCTAGACATCATCCCCGTAAGTAATGAAGGCACCTTCGCAAGGTATTTATAGGGTGAAATACTGCTCAACTCGTCGAGTTGGGGCCTTTAACTCGTCGAGTTGGTGTCACATGTCACCCTCTGGTGGCAAGGCTTGGGAAGAAAGAAATGGCCCAGATTCAGCCACGCCACCCACTTCGCAGCAGCACCCTTCCGAATTCTAAACCCTGTGACTCGCATACGAGCTACGTTTTTTACGTTCTTTATATTCTCGCGTAGGTATGGACAAGATCTATAACTCTCCTTTTGACTCTATCGGCTAATTCTCGACCGATTTCAAATTTAACAGCATGAGAAGATTATTTTATTAAATGACCGTGTAAAAGTAATTTAGGTTGCATCGGCCAAAATTTGATCGATTTAAAATTCGAATTCCGGACTATGCGATGTTATGCTAAATCTTAGAAAAATCATAACTTCCTCATACGAAGTCAGATTTGGACATTTTTTTATGCACGTTCTCGGTCTAATGTATACTAAGACTTTTATTTAGATTTATAAGGCTAAAAATAATTTATCAAAAATTCACTTTTTACGTTACGCGGTGTCGTGCCGGTTTAGCCGTAAAACTTCGACGGGTCATAACTTCTTAGTTATAACTTGGGTTTTTGTGTTCTTTATATGTACAGAACCCTTGTGACATATACTATAACTTAGTTAAGATTATTAATTCTAAATAATCTTTTATAAAGTCGTTTTTATGCTTATTGTCTCCAAATTGACTAACCCAAATCTTGCAGTGTTACACTTATGCACGTATATGCATGTATACTTAGCGTACTGCTTTATTAAGCAACTTTTCCCATTAAGCACTTAATACTCTATTCCAAAGGCTATAATCACATATCCAAGTCCTTTTCAACGTCTTAATTCATAAAGTTGATTACTTGGTGGCTTGCAACCCACCAAATGGGCCCAAACTTGAAATATGACAACTAAATTCCATAGAAATGGCTAGAACTGATGCATGACCACAAAAGGACCTTAAAGATTGAAACTTTACTATTATTGGGACTCATATAGCACTAAGGGTGGCAACCCTAAGCCTGGATACGAAGTTGAACCATAAAAAATCCATTCTTGGGACCTAAAAAGGTCCAAATTTCCATTGACATAGATCTAAGCATTCATGAGGCAAAATGAAAGCTTTTTACCTCAAATGAGTGCCAAATGGTGATGTTATCTCGAATCCTTGAGCTTAAGCTACTCAAGTTCTTCTTCTTCAACTTCTTTTTTCTCATTTCAAGCTTCTAAACACTATAATGAGCTTCACAAGGCCAAAAACACACAAGGATGAGGAATGAAAGGCTATCTAGGGTTTTGAGGTTAAGAGGTTGGTAAGGAGGTTTGGGTTTGAGTCATAATGTTCCTTAAATAGTGCTTAACCCTAAAAATTAGGATTTATGGTCTCTGAACGTATATTGGGCGTACGCCTCCCACGCCCACGTCCATTTACTCCTTCTACGCTGGGTGTACCCCTAGCTTATGTTGGGTGTACTTTTGTGTTGGAAGTCTTGCATGCATAGTATCTTCTTGCCACTTTTCACAATTAGGGACCAATATTGCCAATAACTTCAAAGTGTCATATCTTCCTCATCTGAGGTCCGGTCCCGATCAACCTTATATCCACGAAAAGGTGGCGAGAAGCCCTACGCTCCTAACAACATGCCTAAGCCTTAAAGCCTTCCAAATAAAACCCAAAATTCATAAAGAGCTCGAACTGCCACTTTACTGATATACCCTTTGGCTCCAAGACACAACCCAACTCCCGGATCACCTCAATTACGTTATCCATTCCTAAATGGGTCAAGATCTCTCTTTTCCAAGGGCCCTAAGCCTTATGCTAACCTATCCTCATGCCATAATCCTGAATTAGGAAATCGATTCGGAATAGGACGTTATAGTTAAAGAAAGCATCAGAGAAAGGAACGGAAGTAGAAACCTGAGAAGATACCTTTCGAATGGAGTATGTTGGAGTGGGTTCTGAAACCAAAGGTTTGAAAGTTTTTGTAGTATCATATGTTTCATGCCGAACAGTCTCACACTCATTTATATCAGAATGAGTGCATGATTCTGAAGCCTCTTGAACAGGAGACAAAGACCGTGGATTCCAAGCGGATTTCTAAACTTTCTTCTTCAGAGTTGCTACATGTTCGGAACAACTAGCTTTTCCTTATCTTTTTTATAACACCCTGTATTTCAAGTAAATTCAAATTCATCCCTTGGGTTGTAATTATGTCATTTTTAGTCCTTGGATTGGAAAGGTGTGGTCATGGGAAGCCCTTGTGGCAAAATGGTAATTTTAGAGAATAAGTAGTATATTGGGCGTACATGTGAGTACGCTAAACGTACTAGGGTGTGCCCTAGAACACTGGGCGTACACATATGTATGCTTGGCGTACTAATGTCTGGGTGAAACCCTAACTTTTAGGGTTTGTGGAGTATTTAAGCATCATTATGGCCCTTTTCTCCCATCTTTCTAGCGTCCATGTTCTGGGATCGTTTTTGGCAAACTCTAACTCCTCTAGTGTGTGTGTGTGTATGAGTTAAAAGTGTGTTTCTTGTATGGTTCAAAGAGAATTTAGTGCATCAAAGGAGTCAAGGAAGGAAGCAAGCTTATATATCTGGGATTATCATCTTCTTGGGAAGCTTCAGGAGGTATAAAGCTTCTACCTTTATGATTGGATTGCTTAGATCTTGTTTTGGTAGCTTTTTGGAGTTCTTTTTGTCCCAAAAGTCTCATTTTTATGCATGCTTTGTTTTGGACGTTTTGAGCTGTCCTTTCAGACCCTAGGAAGGGTTCTAATTTATAAAAATGAGGTCTCTTTGGTTGGTGGCTTCATATTTCTAATAGGAGGTCTTAATGTATTAAGACCATGCTTTAATCCCTTTCTAAACGACCAAAGTCAGAAAGTTTGAGACTTGATGCTTCTTTAGTGCTTTTGAGCCATAGATCTAAAGTTTAAGCTTAAGTGCTTAAGCCAATAAGCAGTTAAGAAGGAAAAGAGATATGCGAGGGTACGCCCCGCGTAGGGCAGCGTATGCCCTGCGTACCAAGTCAACCACCCCGATGGTGGTCAATGCGAGGCGAAGTACGCCCAACGTACCAAAGGGGTACTCCCCACGTGCGCCTTCAGTGTGGGTTTAGACTTTGGGCTTCGGGTATTGGGCCATGTGTTGGGCTTTGATACTTGGTCCCTAATGGACTATCTGGATAAGTGTGTTTTGGGCTAATTAGAGGATCAGGCCGTGGATAAGACCCAATAACGAGTTGGGCCCAATCTGGAAAATTGAGCCAAGAGTGGGCCTTGAAGTAAATTTAGCATTTTTGGATCAATATTCAAGTTGGTTTGTATTAGGTTGTGTTGGGCCGCTTGGGATTTTATGGGCTTTTGGCTTGTTGGATCTTCTTGAGTGAAGACCATGAAAGGATTTAGATCCAATTTAGAAAATTGGTCCATAATTGGACTTAAGGAGTTTATTTTGATATTGGGCCTTTTGTCATCTAGTTGGGGCCTTAGCTTTGGGCCAACCTTACAGAAGGGTAAAAAGGTCTTTTACCCTGAGTTACACTCATACTATGATTCAACGACTAGATGTTGATGGATTGTCATTTTGGTATCTATTAGCGCATGTGTGATAGCGGATCCACAGCTAGAGTTATTCATGGAATCAACTATTGATGGGATGCTGTCTTGATGTGGCAGTTCGGGATCTGCCAGCCAGCAACCATGGATCATCTGTGTGATCGGCAGTGCGATGTGAGTCTTCCTCACTATACTTTTGGGTCAAAGGCACCAAGGCCAACCCATTGGTTTGATAACCTGATATTGCTAATATGCTGAGTATGATATAGTTATGCATGTTAGTCTTGATATACTAGTATGGTATATCGCTAGGACTACCTGTAATCTTGTGTGCACGATTATTTATATATGTTTGTTATCTGTCGGCATAGTATGTTGGGTTGAGGTTGTACTGATTCATGCTATAGCCAACAAACCTTAGAGCATTCCATATATGAGCTGAGGGCTAGGTAGGGCATGCCATACTAATACCGATGGCTCAATAGCATTCCAGATACAAGCTGAGGACCCGATTGGTATGCTAGACTCGTACTGAGGGCTTGAGGGTATTGGAGCAATCCAAATATGAGTTGAGGGCCATGAAGGGCATGCTAGGCTCATACTGAGGGCTCATGGGCATTCTAGATAGTGGCTGAGGGCCAAGTAGTGCATGCCAGACTCGTACTGAGGGCCGGGGAGCAAGCTAGACATAAGTTGTGGGCCCAAGGGGCAAGCTAGGCTTATGATGTGGGCTCATGGATAATCCATTCTATTAGTTGTGGACCCATTGCATGCTATTATTTTGTATATGTGCTATTGTTTGTGTGTTGGTACTTTGGAGGAACTTACTAAGCTTTGTGCTCACAGTTTTGGTTTACGGTTTCAGGTACTTCAGTGGATTGTGGCATGGTCAAGGTGTAACCGTACACATCCTCGTGGTTTTAGAAATTATGGTTTCTGGGATACTCTAATGATGTTATTGTTTTAAAAACTATGTGTAAATGATTCCAATTTTAAATAAAGGTTTTGGAAACAACGGTTTTGGAAACAACAGTTTTGTAAACACCTCTTTAATAAATAGGTTGTTTTGAAAAGTTCAAATTTTATTTAAAATTTATGGATGTTACATTTTTCCACCTCACTTCGGTTTTCCCACTTTTTCAAGAATCTTTTGGAATTTTTCTATGATTAGACGAGCATCAGAAGAAGGTAGCGTACGATATGTATCAACAATCGCATTGTTCATTGGGACTTTATCTAGCATAACATATGGGATAGTACCAATGAAGGTGAATTTTGTTGGATCAGACATCGTAAACGAAGAAGTCTACAAGATCGGAATGGCAGCCATAACAAGTGTCCTCCACCAAAGGAATCTTGAAGTGATCAAGAACTCGTTTGACGATAACCGACCAAAATCAAGCACAAGAGATTTCAGTATGCCTTGTAGAATAGATTGTGCTTTGAATCAACTGAGTCCAAAGAATCGACCCAAAATCAAGATTGATTCCATGATAGAGCCCGTAAATCGGTGTGTAAAACAAGCGACTTGCATTATCGGATCCAGTAACTCTTTCAGAAAATCCATTGAATAGAAGAGTAAACATGTCATTCCAGATGGGTGCAAGAAAGGTCGTTCAAAACTTCAACAAGACTGATAAATCACTGTTGTAACCTAGTTGGTAGAACATCTCCAAAAGAGCTACGATGGAAATCGACTTTGGGTCTATGAGCCCATCAGTGGTTGGAAGCCCCAAAATTTTATAGAATCGAGACTTAGAAATTGAGGTTTTATGAGTTGATGCCTCAAAATGAATAACCCCTTCCAATTGAATTTAGGTTGCAGATGAGTAGGCTTTGGAGAGATCCACCATAGGAACATTGTCCGCCATTGTTAGGGCTTGAACGAGAGGGGAATACCTTAGACACTTGATCATTAGCTGAAGAAGTTCATTGTAACGGGAGGCATCTAGATCAATAATTAGATTCTGACCAAGTTTAATGTTTAGCATAATCGTCGAGGTGGATTGACCGGCAAAGGAAGTGGTGTCTGTTGAAGCAACCATGGAAACTGATGATGACGAAGATGAACAGTTGAGAGAGAAAAGGGTTTTTCTTTGAGAGACTGGCGTTTGAATTATTTGAGTGGTAAAGGAAATCAATCGCCAATTATTCTTTTATATGTCATGATAGGGAGAGAAAAATCTGGCTTGTGAAGCTTCCATATCCCTGAAAAAGCGCCTGAAAAGGCGTGACAACTATACGTGTGTCAGGCGGTGTAACTGACAGGGAGATGCCAAGAACTTTTGAAAATACACGTACTCAAATTGAAATTTTATCCTTTGAAAACGGTTGTTTTAGTTCTGTACATTCTTAACAAAGCATTAAACTCCACAACTTGTTCGTAACAAGTAGCCATATCCCATTTTTGAATGGAAAGTAACCATTCGGAATTTTGAGACTAGAGTTTTGAAAAATCACGAGGATTTTTGTGCAAGAGTGTGCCAAAGATAAAGAAATAAAGCAAATTATATCTGGGAATCTGTGATTCCAATTATAAATCAACATAAAAACAGTTGGATCTCAGGCAACGATATCTTCCTTCAGAGTCAAGAGAGACTCGGAAGTGCTTGTGTGGCATCCCGTTGAATTACGATCACCTGTTTGTTAAGAAACAGTGAAAGGCTTCTTTTCATTAGGCTTAAGAGTGGTTTCATCTTCAACCAAATTCCAAAACTCAATATAAGTCTGAAAGTATGGAAGAAGTATTTGTTTGACCAACATAACAATGATAACAAGTAGGCATTGGATTAATTTAATTGGCTAGATAAAAATAGAAATCTCAAGAAAAGTAATAACTGGATCTTTTGGGAATAAAAGTCTTAGGACAAGAACATTTCATCAGGATCTCGCAAACATAAAATAATGAGATTCTGAGGTACAAACCACGAAGGTGGAAGGTCGTCAATTTTATGGTGAAAAAGCTAGAACATTTTAATTGTTCACCGTCAATTCAAAAACAGGTTTCGAATTTTGGGTTTCACTCAATTCGTGGTGATAACGAATTTAAGACCACGAAGATAGATGTTGTGTAACCATAAACCTCAATGGTAATTTCTGAGAGTCTCAAGGGTTACATTAATGGAAGTGAAAATGATGGAGAAATGTTGGAGGTGGTTCCAAAGATATAATGGACCTCTGCTATATAATACTGACCAAGCAGTAAACTCTTAACTCATTGTGAGAAGAGTAAGGTAGCTCAATGACTTATGTGAATTTATAGCCTATTTGGGAAGAAATGATGGGTAGTATCAAATCAATTAAGGCTTCAAACATAGAATCTTAAAGGCTTCAGTCGACATGCAGCAACATGCTTCTAGGTGAACTTAGCTAGTACAAAGATTTGAATACTTGCCCTATCGTTCAGAATAGCACCATTAATAAATTGTATCTAAATCAGAAGCATCTGTACAAGAAATACTTAAGTGAATAAAGAAATATGTTTGAATTTTTTGAAAATTTTCTGAAAAAGAAACGAAAATATAAATTAAGAAAATATTTTTGAAAATTTTGAGTTTTATGAAAAAGAAAATAAAATAAATAAATAAATAAACACATAAATATTAAGAAAAGATAATTCTTAAATACAAATGAACAGTGGCTTCCCAAGCATTCCGAAGCTCAGAATCAATCGGAAGACATATAATATACAAGGTATACATACGCGTTCTGAATCCCTGATGAACAGTGAAATCTGAATAGTTCCGAAGCTCGAAGCGTCAACAGTAACTTCTGATTACAAATTGGATTTCGGAACTGATTCAGCTTCAATCATTCCGAGACCTTGCAAAATAGGATTGAAAGTTGATTTAGGCAAGGCCTTCGTGAAGATATCAGCCAATTGATCAACAGATCTTACAAAGTGAATTTCAACATTGTCATCCTCTACGTGATCCTTTATGAAATGATACCTCAATATTATATGCTTAGTCTTCGAATGATGCACTGGGTTGTGGCAAATGTGAATAGCACTTTTAGAACCACAGTATAAGGGGATCCTTTTCATATTAATCTCGTAATCTCTTAGCTGACTTTTAATCCATATCTCTTGAGAGGTACAAGAGCCAACTGCAATATACTCAACTTTAGAGGTAGATAAAGAAACACACATTTTCTTCTTTGATTGCCAACTTACGAGTTTTCCATAAAGAAACTGACATCCTCCAATTTTACTTTTGCGATCAAGACCACATCCGCCAAGATCAGCATTAGAGAACGCTTTCATAAAGAATCCTAAGTTTGAAGGGTACCAAATTCCGAGAGAAGTCGTTCTTTTAAGTATCAGAAGATGTTCTTTACTGCAGTTATATGGGATTCGCGAGGATTTTCCTAAAACCTGGCATAATAGCAAATAGAAAACATAATGTTCAGATGACTACCAGTTAGATACATTAAAGAACCTATCATTTGTCGATAAATAGTCATGTCAGATGCTGGCTTGTCCAAGTGTAACACCCGGATCTTGGTATGTATTTAAAAAAATATTAATTTTTGCAAAGGGACTCGAAGAGTTGGAGGCCCAAAACTCGTCGAGTAGAAATGGATTTTGGATGCGGGACTTGAAGTCTACTCGACGAGTTGAGAAACCTCAACTCGACGAGTAGGGTTGCCGGAGTGAAACCCTAATTTTCAAGGTTTGCACCCTATTTAAGCACCTAAACCTCCAAAGGGTGGCCTCATTTACAACCTCCACCACCCCCAAACCCTATCTATGAAACCCTAATAGGTTTTTGAGTGTTTTGAGCTATTCTTGGTGCTTTCTTGAAGTATTAAAGAAGAGTAGAATTAAGGAAAGAGCAAGGAAGTAAAGGAGAAGAGTAGATCCGGAAATAGAACTTCATTTCTGGTTCACCTGAGGTGTAAAGCTCTTAGCTTGCTTATTAAGTGTTTAGATCTAGTTTTAGGGCTTTTTCTCCATGTTTTGATTCAATAATGGTGACCTTTGGGATTTGGATATCCCCTGTGGAAAAAACCTTCAGATCTAGAGTTGTTGAGGGACTCCAAGGCATAAAGGTGCCAACTTTATGGCCATGGGAGTCCCATGAAAATTTTGAACCACCTTTTAGGGCCTTTTAAGCTAAATAATATATGCATGCACATAAAGTTAGTAACTTTACGTGATATATCGACTCTAGGGGACCAGATCTACGTCCGAGATGCATTGAGACCAACAGAAAGTAACTTAATGGATATAGACTATGGGGGACTCAATGAGTTGTTCATACAACTCGACGAGTTGGGTTGTGGTCCCCCAAACTTTTCTGTGGCTGAGCAAACTCGTTGAGTCTAGGAGATGACTCAGCGAGTTGGCCATAGTTTTGGGTTATGAAGATTGAGGAACTCGACAAGTTCAAGGAAGGACTCGGCGAGTTGTGAGTGAAAGGTACCAACTATGTTATAAGGAGGAACTCAACGAGTTCATGAAAGAACTCGACGAGTAGGATCAAGATTTCAGGGTTTTATGGATCATGGAACTCAACGAGTTGATGGACCAACTCGACGATTTGAGTCAACCAGGATGTTGACTTTGACCATGATATTGACTTTGACTTTGACCATTAACCAGAGTTGACCCTCAAAGGGATTATGAGTATGAAAGGGTAATTAAAGGAGATTGTTATGTGTAGGAGTTGAAGAGGAGTTGATCCCAGAGCCGAGGGCAGTTCAGCTGCTACATGACATTGATGTGAGTTACCTTCCAGTAGGAGTAGGTCGAAGGCACCAATGCCGACCCATTAGTAGTTGATTAAAGTAGAGATGATTGTATTTGTGATAATTATATGGTATGTCACTATCTGTTATTCTATTTGTGCTAGTATGCTATGATATTATATGATAGTGGTAGGAAGGGGGCTAGTCCCAAGACCTGGTTGAGATATACCGGCAAGGTAGGTTGGGCACCCAGATACGCCTGACAGTATGTTATGCTATGTTTTTATGTGGTAGTGGTAGGGGTGAAATAATCCACGTAGCCGGTTGAAATAAATCGGAGGGTAGGTCGGGCACCCGTATATGCCTGATAGGGTAGGTCGAGCACCTAGATCAGGCCCGTTCCAGAGGGTGGGCGATAGGGGCGACCGTCCAGGGCCCATCTTTCAAAAGGGCCCAATTTTTTTTTTATGGAAATGGTTATATTTAGAAGATAACACAGGTAATTTTCTTTCAATTATTGAGTTATTATAAAAAACTTGATGACATTTATGTATTTTAGGGGCCTATTTTTTTTTCTCGCCCTGGGCCCAAAATATGTTTGGAACGGCCCTGACCTAGATATGCTTGACAAGGGGTAGGTTGGGCACCCCGGTTACGGTTTTCAGTTTTTGTTTCAGGTCCTTCTTCTTCGAAGGGAAAGGAGTTGGCATGATCGCAGCGCATCACACCACATTTTCCGCACCAGATATCTATGGGATTTATACTCTGATATGATTTTGTTATGACATGTTTTGACTATGGATACATTGGTTTTGATATATATTATTACTATTAGGTTTTCGGACAAATGGTTTTATATTTGTTTAATTTAAAATGAAATTTTTGGTCTGTATTTTTGGGATGTTACACCAATGAAGGTGTAAGCTTCGTTCCGAATGCTATAGGACCCTTGACCTTTGAATCTCTCACCATTCTGAATTT
The DNA here is from genome assembly GCF_052625555.1 of Lactuca saligna. NCBI lineage: Eukaryota > Viridiplantae > Streptophyta > Magnoliopsida > Asterales > Asteraceae > Lactuca > Lactuca saligna. Next base: position 12,794,243 of record NC_136423.1, on the reverse strand, counting down.
CGTGAGCAAGGACTTTGTGTAGGCCTACTGGTTGATGATTATACCCTATTGACTTTGTCTAATATTTAAACCAAAGAAAATTTTAATTAGACCCATTGTGCTCATCTCAAATTTGGTTTCCATCGATTTTCGAAATTCAACAGTTAATCTAGGAGGCAGTGGCAGTCAAGGGTGATGGCTAGTGGCTAACTGTAACGCCTGCGTTTCCATGCTAGGCATTATCATTGATGTAATAGTCTAGGTTAACCCTTGTAACTCTTTTTGAAGTATTAATGATGAAATATTTGAGTATTATGTGAATTATGTGTTTATTTTCTTAATTATTATAATTTAATGAATTAAGAATAAAATAAGCGTCAAATTTAAAGTATGAGATAAGCCCAATATCTTTGCATAAAGATGTAGTGGTCGAAACAAGGATTCCGAAGATATAAAGAATGCTGAAATCCGAGTTATAACGAAGAAGTTATGACCTGTCGAAGTTTCGCGACAAAACCGGCAGCGCTGAATGACGTAAAAAGTGAAATTTACGTTAGAGAAATGTTTAGCCTTAGTGATCTAAATGAAACATGTAGAGTTCGTTAAACCGAGAGCGTGCATAAAAAGAACGCCCAAATCTGACTTCGTATGAGGAAGTTATGATTTTTCGAAGTTTCGACTTAGCAGTATGCAGCCCGAATACTTAATTTAAGATCGAGCGGTTTTTAGCCGAAACAATCTAAACGAGAATCAAAGATCTCGTTAATAGTAGTGAAACGATAAAAAATATAGGCAAAAACGGACATCGGATGAAGAAGTTATGATTTTATAACGGAGTTTTCCTATCCCGGCCTACTAAAAATAAATAATAAAAATAAAGTTAAAATTAGCCGACGGAGTCCAAACGAAAGTTGTAGAGCGTAGTCTCACCTACGCAGGGATATAAAGAACATCGAAGATGGAGTTCGTATAAGGAAGATATGAATTTTTGAAGTTTATTTAATAATTTCATTATTTAATTTAAATTAAAAATATCCGATATTATCCAAAATGGTGGAGTCAGCGATCCTATCCAGGTTACGCCCAGTGTAAATCAAGGATCCATACCCTATAAAAGGGAGTTGAGTGCAGCCAATTCTTTTGTTCATTTTCTCTTTTCTCTCCCCCGTTTTGCCTCGTTTTTTGTGCAAGAATTATCCCGAAGCCCCGGTATCATTCCCGAGACCCGAAGCAAGTCCCGAAGCCCCGAAGATCCCGAGAAGTGAGATTCCCGAGCCGAAGATCTGCCCACGAGGAGCTCGGTTTTTGTGAAGATCTTCCAGATCTACCGAAGAATATTATTTCTACAAGCCGTAGTTTTGTCCGATCATCTTCTGATCAAGTGAGTGCGTAGTTACTTTCTTCTAACGCATAATTATGAAGTATTTTATACGAAATACGTGTTATGTATATATATTTTTGTTATATGTGTGGATGTATATTCACTTTCTTTTAACTCATAGATATGATTTGTTCTCTATGAAATACGTGTTATGTGTATGTGTTTCATCTGTTGTTTGGAATATGTATTGAATGAGAATGCTATACAAGTTTTAAATTATGTGTGTGTATATATATATATATATATATATATATATATATATATATATATATATATATATATATATTATCTCCTAATATGTTGGGTAGAACATGGGTAGATAGTTGATGTGTGATAAACAGATGAGAGGCCTCGATGTTGTTTTTCATTCAGTCATCTAGCGGAGTTTACATGACGACCACAGACTTTTCTAGACAGTCATGTGGAACGCTAGCAGGTTCGCCACCTGTAGGTGTTAATGAACATGGTTGTTCATTCGTTGTACTTCATCCCCCTCATGGTTGACTTAATTTTTAGTGGTTCATTTTAACCATTAACTATATATATATATATATATATATATATATATATATATATATATATATATATATATATATATATATATATATAGAGAGAGAGAGTTAGGTTCAAATGTTTTTGATAACTATTGTGTGCCTGTGTGCACCAATAAGAATTCGGGAAATAATTAATTATTAAATAAATCATTTAAGGGTATTATAGTAATCTTGACATATTTAAATATGGTAGATAATTAATATGTTCTTTATTATTCCTTTAAATATGGGATGTAGTCAAAATCTATTGAAAAAAACCCTAGCCGATCACGTCTACAACGATTTATCCTTCCTCTCGTTTTCCCAGCATTGGTCCCTGCCGTCTCCTCCATCTCCATCGGCCACTGTGTGCTTTTTTAACTCCACACACATTGTCGGACCACCATCATCAGCAGCTGGATTCCACCATCATCCATTCCACTCTTGCTTAACTGCGGTATATATTTAAAGATGGAAAACGGAGACAAAAAAGACACGTGACTGATGAATATATATTCATCTTCTACACTCCTATTTTGATGCTAATTCCTCTCATACACAGTGAGTTTTCATTATTTAGAAAGTCATGGAAATATCTTTTTGTATTTACCCTATATTTTATTTGCATCGATAATGATATTGTTGTAATTTTTTTATTAATTGCAATGATTAATACATATTATTTGTGATGAAAAATAAACAGTTTTTTACTTTGTAACAATTTGTTGCCACTTAGGTTAAGCAATGTTATTGTTGTAGGTAGTGGAATTTACGATTTATTATACACTGGAGTTTATGCCCTAATTCCATTTTAGGCACATTAAATCGTTTTGCATCAAAGATGTATAAATCGTTTCTCTTTCAAGGCACCCACTATTACGACGAAGAAAGAAAATGAGAACTTCTTTTTGAATCTCTTGGATATATAAATTTGTTAAAAGTGTTTTGATTTGAGGATTATATTCTATTAGAATAAATTATAATTCATTAGTGTCTACTACATTCTTACAGTTGCAACCTTATTATTCCTTATTATTCTGAAAGAATTGCAATTAATTATTTGTATGTTTAAGGTGCAGTTGTTAGGATGATGCAGAAATGATGAGGAAACTTATGAAAAAAAGATATATGATACTTCATTCTCAAAGAATGAAGAAAAACAACAATATTCTTTCAGAATTTCAAGATTCAACATCCAAAAACAGCAATATTCTTTCAGAATTCAAGAATTCAAGAAGAAAACATGGCACACGATAGTATTCTAGCGGAATGTTGTTATTTTTTTTAAGAATGTTATTCATTTTTGTTTATATTTTTTTAGAATTTTTATAACTATATTAAAATGTATAAGACTTTTAGTCTGTAAGAATATGTATGAATTTGTATTTAAGTTCGGATGTATAAGAATATATTAGAATGTTTGTTATTTGAACATGTTATTCATGAATTTTGTTTTTCTTCAGTAATATTCTGTTAGAATAAAATTTTAAAATAGTATCATTCAAACAAAAAAATATTCTGATAGAATAAAATCGGTAAAATTTAAAATTGAATTAATTAATAAATTCAGATTTTTTTAAATTAGGATAATTAATCATCCCTAAAAATCCGAAAATTTCTTTTTATAAATGTAGTTAATTGTCCAAAATACCCTTTTGATAAAAATTGTGTGATTATAATATGATACATGCTACCCTATTGTAATATCATAGACCCTCAGATCATGATTGTTGATTCTATTCATCCGATGGTCCAGATCTGTGCATTCTGGCACACAATAGTTACTAAAAACAATATAATCTAACCCTATATATATATATATATATATATATATATATATATATATATATATATATATATATATATATATAGAGAGAGAGAGAGAGAGAGAGATGTAAGTTTTTAATTGAGAAAATAAAAAAGGTTGAGAATGGGGGAATCCACTCATTTATTTTTACCGCAAAAGCCTCCGTCGTACCAGCGAAAATGGGAAAGGAATAGACATATGTTTTCCAACAAAACATGTTTCTTTAAACTATGCTAATCATTACCTTAATATATATACAAAAACATAGTTTTTTTTTTTCATTTTTCTTAATTTTAAAGAAGCTATTTTTATCAAAAAATGATTTTAAATATACCAAAATTCATGATTTTTTATTCTCTACAAATAGATATCAATATTGATATAGTTTTACGATAAAATAACAATTTTATTTATATTTTAATATTTTCAGCTATCGTTATTTATAAATGAATAAAAATGCATCAAATTTTTACTACAGTAAATTCGTTATTTACTTATGAATAAAAAGTATAATTAATTTTTTTTTTTACAATTTAAGTATCATTTATATATGAATATAGCATATAATAAACATATTATATTCATATTTAAATATTAGACGATACATTCACTTGTGAATATTACATAGTATTACATGATATATTACATGTGAATATTACATAGTATATTCACTTGTGAATAAATTCACTTATGAATATTAGATAATATATTCACATATGAATATCATAAGGTGTTTTCACAAATATATATATATATATATATATATATATATATATATATATATATATATATATAATTTTTATAGGTTATTCATATATGAATAACATACAGATTTGCATATTTGTTTTATGTTGTTAAAATCATATATTGATTCAGGTGTGAAAACATATTCATATATGAATATAACGTGGTAATTTAGTTTATGTATTTCATCAAACAGTTGAACTAAATACAAGTTAACTTTTTTAAAAATGTTAAAAACATGATACTTTGACTATTTAAATCTTACAAAATAGTAGATTGAAAGAGAATTATATAATTTAAAAAAACGATTCGATCTTTTTTCTAACCTTAATTTTAAAGTTTTATTTGATGATCGATGTTGAATGAATAATATGAAGTGAATTTTTGTTGATTATCGATGATGTAGATCTAATGATGATGGAAGTATAATTAATCATAGACGTTGAAGATATGCTCGTATTCAAACAGAATTGAAGGTTGGATTAAAAGAACCAAAAAACGAATTTTTGTTGTCAACTGTTGAATGGTGTTGATAAACGTGTTATTAACGAAGATCAATGATTGATTAACACTGGTTGACGTTGATGATAGTTTAATTGAAGAAATTTTGATGATTGTTGAAGGTTTGAGGAGAAATTTGGACGATGAACGATCGATTAGGAATGGATTTGAACTGTTATCTAATTCTCTGCAGTTACGTATTTGAGATTGAAAATTATTATCATATTTACAAGTTTGCCATCGTATCTTTTTATGTTTAGATTAAATGATTGACTGAGAATGACTCCCTCATTCTCAACCTTTTTTTCTCAATTAAACCCTATTCTCTCTCTCTCTCTCTCTCTCTCTCTCTATATATATATATATATATATATATATATATATATATATATATATATATATATATATATATATATATATATATATATATATATATATATGGGAAAAAGTTCAATAGAGAACCATAATTATTGGTTCTACAAGGAACCAATTTTTTTCAAGTTTTAAAGTTTATTCTTTATCGAAAAAAAAATATATATATATATCTAAATTCATAACACAACATTGTGAATGTTAAATATATTTTTCAGATTCATCGTGTGAATTTAGATTCACATTGTGAATTTTCAAAGATTCACATTATGAATTTGACAAAACAAAAATCGAATTTGATATCATTGGAAAAATGATAAAAAGTTATGAATTTCTGTATTTTTAGTTTTTTTTATAAAAAATAAATTATAAAAGTTGAAAAAAAGATTGGTTACTTGGTTCATTGGTTAATTATGATTCTCTATCGACCCCCCCCCCCCCCCCCCCCCCCCGCACGCGCGCGCGCACACACACACACACACACACATATATATATATATATATATATATATATATATATATATATATATATATATATATATCACAAACAAACAACAAAGATTTTGTATTTTCTAATATCTTATTTATTTTTCATCGTGAGTTTAGATGATAATTTCGATTTTTGTTTATAGTTCTTTTAGATGAAAACTTAATAGATAAGTATTTTATTAACTTATATAATAAGTCAAGCGATACATTTCTGACATTTTTTTTTATTAAAACGTGGTTATCAGGTGATTTTTTTATATGGAAAGTTGTTTTGTTTAATCATCAGTGGAATCAAAAAGTTCGTTATGATGCGATAAGATCAAAAATGTGTACGTATAATTAATAAAGTCTATGAAAATAAAACAAAAAACATGTGGGTAGGCATTAAATGACAAATAAAATGTAGTTTAGACTTTGAAAAAATTGTATAAATGATCCTGTGGTTGTAAAAAAAATATAAATTTGGTCCAAAAATATTTGGTATTTCACAGTGGGCTAATTTTATATTTTTTAGTCATTTTAAACGGTTAAATCCATTATATTATCTTTATGTATTTATTCTTTAATTGATTAATTGTTTTTGTTTTTATTTATAAATTAAGAATAAAACATGGCCCATATATTTCAAGTTTTCCATCAATGAAAAACTTTGAGGTAAGTGTCTTGTTTCTTCATAAAGTCACTATAATGCGTAAAAATAGGTCTTCCATCGTCAAAAACCGGCAGGACCACCGCCAATCAACTTCACTGAAGATCTCACGCAAACCCTAACAACATGTTCCACCCACATTATTGGTAGCCACCTACGTCAACATTTTCACGATTTGTCATAATCATTCATATCTACCACTAAGTTGACTATTTTATGCTACAACCACCATCATTAGATGCACAAAGAGGGTTGATCCAAACCCTCATGGGCATTTCCTTCATTCATTGCCTTATACTACCTTGAGTCAACCATTTGCGGACGGAAACTACATCGGTCGACTACTCACACGGTGTACAACAAACACATAAAAAGAAACAACCTATAATTGACCATTCATTATTGGCACCGCCTTTCGATGTCGTCGACGTTAAATCTAGGGTTTTCAGCTCATCATAACCAACCTCGGGATCTATTTTTGGTGGTCCAGGTTTAAAGTTTCGATGGTATAAGGTTGTGTAGGGGTTGGAATGGAGGCATACCAGGGACAGTCCTGATGAATTAAATATTTTCAAAAATCTAGGACGAGCCAGAAAAAAAGATCCTTATCGTTATTATTAGTTTTGTTTTTAAATTATATATATATATATATATATATATATATATATATATATATATATATATATATATATATATATATATGTATGTATGTATGTATGTATATAATAAAAAATCAGGCCTTGTGTAGTTCCCACTTTGCCCCCCTCCCCGCTCGCACCCCCTCAACCCCCTATAAGGCAGACACAAGTGGTGGTGTTGTAGGTAGCACGTTTCGAGCTCCGTCTGAACAACGAATAGAGAAAGATATAAGGGAATGTTTGATCGGTGGTGGTGTTCTTACCTATAAACAATATAAAAGGGAGGTCATCCAATAGTGGTGATGGTAACATGGTGATGGTGGTGATGTTGTCCAAAATATGTTATCTTTCAAATATTTAAAATAAATTAGGAGTGTGTGATTTTTTTGTTTCTTTTAATAATAAAAAAACAATTAAAAGAAATTTAAAAAATAGTTATTTAAGGGTATATTCATCATTTTAGGTTGGGTATTGTAACGTCTGGTTCCCGGTATGTATTTAACTTAAAATTTACTCTATTTTATAAAGCAACTTGATGAGTTGGGAGCCCCAAACTTGTCGAGTAAAGATCATAAGCATCACATATTTTAAGTCACCTACTCGATGAGTTGGGATGCCTCAATTCAACGAGTAGGCTGGCAGATATGAAACCTTAAATTTTGGGGTTTGCACCCTATTTAGGTGTTGGCCTCATTTTCAACCTCCAAGTTCCTAACCCCAAATCACAAAACCCTAAAGCTATTGTGAGTGATTGTGAGCCATTCTAAGTGTTTTTAGTGTGTACTTGAAGTCATTGGAAGAAATAAAAGCTTGAGGACACAAGAAGGAGTTGATAGATCCAAAATCCTTGCCTTATCCACGACATTTTGCTGGTACAAAGCTTGAACCTAGCCTTGTGGTTATTTAGATCTCCATTTTGAAGCTCCTTGCTTGTTTTTGGTCCAAATGATATGATTCTTGGGACTTGAACGTTCCAAGTGGAGAACACTTCAGATCTAGGGTCTTGATGGTTTTCATGGCATAAAGGTGCCAACTTTATGGCTATGGAAGTCCCATGCAACCTTTAGACCATCATTTGGTCTTTTGAAGCTTCTAATGGCCATGTATGAGGATAAAGTTTAAGAATTTACGTGATCATTTAGTCCATAGGGTCCAAATCTATGGCCTCAGGGTCTATCTTCTAGTTTTGGTTGTTTTTGGATCAAGACATTGGCCCTTTTGGGTTAGGGTTAGAGCTTATTTATTCTAGAGTGGGTTTTAATGGGTAAAGTTGGAAACTTTACCCTCCTAGATGTATTTTTAGCCCAAATATGGGATATGGGACTTGGATTTAAAGAATAATGGCTTAATGCATTAAGAAGGGTTAATAGACTGAAGAATTCGACGAGTTGAGCTAAAGTGTCCTGATTCTGTTAAAAAGGAAGAACTCGACGAGTTGAAGGAGGACTAGACGAGTTGATTTGAAAAGGCACGATTCTGAGATTTATGGGAACTCACCGAGTTAAAAGATAACTCTACGAGTTGAGTCAACTCGAAGCATTGACTTTGACTTTGACCATAGTTGACCCTAAAGGGTTATGAGTATGAAATGGTATCTAAGGGGTTGTTTTGGTTCAGGGAGTGATTAGAGCTGATTCCGGGGCAGAGACGTTTCAGCTATCAGTCGACATTGGAGGTGCATTTTCCTCCTGTTTGAATGGGTCGAAGGCACTAATGTCGGCCCGTATTTATGACTATATGTATTCCCGACTAAGGTTCGATGTCGGGAAATGCCCGAAGTATGTTTATATATTTTCCAGATTACGATTCGATGTTGGGCGGTGCCCGATAAATGTTTGTATGCTTGATGTCTTCGTGATTCTTGCATGTGTATGTATTTGTATGTTCCATATTACAGTCCGATGTCGGGCAATGCCCGAGGAATGTTTGCATGCTTTCCGGATTACGGTCCGATGTCGGGAGGTGCCTGAGGAATGTTTATATGTCTATGTTATGTGATTATTTTATGTGTGTTTATTTATGTGTTTATATGTATACCGAGCTTTGCTCGATGCCGAGAGGGACCAAATGCCAAACACTGTCCGATGTCGGGCGGTGCATGATGTCGGGAGGGGCCTAATGAAGGTGAGGGGCCCACAATAAGTTTATATGTGATTATGTGATTATGTGTATGGTATGTGGTAGTTTTAGGAAACCCACTAAACTTAATGCTTATAGTTTTCAATTTTGGTTTCAGGTACTTCTGGTAGCAAAGGGAAGAGCTCGGGATGACTGCATTGCACACACCATAATGTTTTAGCCTGGGATGTTTACTCTGATATATTTGACATATGTTTTTGATATGGATACTCTGATTATGATGTTTGGGATACTTTGACTTATGTTTTTGACGGATGTTTTGATAACTATTGTTTTATTTAATAATTAACAATAAAAATTTTGGTGATGAATTTTGGGATGTTACAGATATGGACCAAAATCATAGAAAAAAAAAATATCAAACATAGACTCCAAAACCATACAATGTATCTAAAACTGGGCCACTAATGATCCACCAAATATTTTTGGACCTAATTCATATTTTTTTCGAAAACAACAAGGACCATTTTTATAATTTTGTCTTAAACTTTTGGGTGTGTCTAAGCTCAAACTGAGGACCTGGTATAAAAGTTTTCAAAAGAAAATCATTTTTATAAAAATGAATTTTAAAAGAGAAAAGGGTGTGATACATGCAATCAGCCGAGCTCAAGTAAGTTCTCCCAAATTACCCATACACGTTTATGTTATGATATGAATTATGAATGTGTGAACTGCATGCTAGATTAGGCTAAGGATCTAGGAAGGATGCCTTGTATGCCTAATGTATGAGCTTATTGAACTGCATGCTAGTACTAATTAGTTAGTGATGTGATAGCCTGATTAGGATATGCTTGGTTTTGTATACTCGAGGCCCGAATTTGCTTGCTTTGTGCTTTTAGGAGTTCTAGTTACCTTTAACTAACTAGTAAATGAATACGCTAAGTTACATAATACAAGGACTAAATAATTTTAGAAGGTTAGGTTTAGCCTTATTTCACAACTCTTGTTTGAGTCCAACCGTTGTAGAGAGAGACCTTTAATTAGAAGAATTATATGGTCTTAGTAATATGTAATGGTATTCACGAGCTAGTTAGGCAGAGGTAGCAAGTACTTCTTATGCAGCTGATGGCAGAGACTGGGTTGGAGATTACTCTAGGGAAAGCCTAAGATGAGACTAGTGCAGAAAGCAATGGTATTGAAAGGGACTTGGTGGAGTCAAGTCAATTCTTGAGTAGAGTACAGATAGATGTGGAAGGTAGTATGTGCCCGTACTACTGGAAGCAGAGGATCCGTACTCGAGTCAAGGATGGCAGAGATAAAACCAAGAAACTTGTAGTGTGTGAGATCTCTTGAGTTATGATGAGTATTCTGATGATTGTTATGGTGTATTTTCAGTATGATGACGCTACGCACCAGACCAGTTGGCAGTTTTGGCGCACGCTCGGGATCAGGCTGGGGATCTAGAGTCGGGCAACTCGATGATAAGATGAAGGAGTTCATCTCATTTGAGATCACACGCAGTATCATTGACCAAACTCCTGTGATCTTCGGTAAGGTCAAGGAGGGCATTTTGGAGATTTTGGATGAGATGTTGGGTGCATTCCGCACTGAGATGGAGGCCAATATGGGGGCGTGTATGTTGACATTCTGGGAGTTTTGAGCTTGTGGGGCTCCAGACTACCATGGTGCTAGGGACCCCATTGTTAGCAGCTGGTGGTTGGCGGATGTCGCCAATGCCTTTCGCACCAGCTGCTGTCCTGAGGGGGACAAGGTCCGACTTGCTTCCTGCCTCCTGAAGGACAGAGCGCGGGATTGGTGGGAGGAGATTGGACATGCTATTAGTGATTTTTCCCTTGATACTATGACTTGGAGCGACTTTACGACCAATTTTAGGGCCGAGTTCGCACCTATGATCGAGGTGTAGCAGTTGCCATGGGAGTTCCAAGACCTCCAACAAACTACTGAGATGGTGGCCAAGATCACCACCATGTTCAGGGAGAGGGCCCTTCTTATTCTACAGTATGTGGCGGATGAGGAGATGAAGAAGGCCTGGTACCATGAGATGCTGAGGAGTGATATCCGACATTTTGTTAGCGGATCCAGCTGCAAGGCGTTGGAGGAGATGATAGCGAGGTCTCGGGAGAGGGAGCTGGATTTGGAGATGGAGAGGAAGAGAAAACTAGATGGGGTTCATAAAAGGAGTTTAGGAAAAAAGCCCAAGGTATTGGATCACAAATCGAGGAGCCAGCAGGGTCGTAGCCGTTGTGGCAAGTGCGGCAAGATGCACGAGGGGATGTGCAGGGCGGGTAGTTTGGGTTGCTTCAAGTGCGACCGAAAGGGTCATGTTAGCAGGGATTGTACTGCTACCACCAACACCACCACAATATTTGATCTAATTTGCTTCAAGTAAAATCAGAGGGGCCACAAGAGGTCCCAGTGCCCGAGTTTAGCAGCAGCAGGACAGGTGGCGACACCCGCTCCTGCTCCATTGAGGATTACGGATGGCCGTCAGGGTCGGACGAAGGTGCCTTTGGCGAAGATCAGGGCCTTCCAGTTGACAACATAGGAGGTACATGCAGCTCCCAATGTTGTGACGGGTATGTATCTTATCTTTATCCCTTGTGGTTCGTGTAAATAGTAGAACGAACCCCATATATGCTTGAGGATGACAGTGGTTACTCCGTTGTTGGAACAGATTCGGGAGGCTCAGGTCGAGGGTATGAAGGAGGAGTACCGGGTCGTAAGACAGTCGGGTGCGAATGGATATTCAAGATGAAGACCGACATGGATGGGAAAATAGACACATACAAGGCACGATTGGTTGCGAAGGGCTTTACTCAAACTCCAGGAGTTGACTATGATGAGACCTCCTCACCAGTAGCAAAGATTAAGTCTATTAGGGTTATGCTAGCCATTGTTGCATTTCATGACTATGAAATATGGCAAATAGATGTCAAAACCACTTTCCTTAATAGGAAATTGACTGAGGATGTTTACATAAGTCAGCCAGAGGGTTTTGTTGATGCTAAGTACCCTAAGAGAGTGTGTAAGCTTGAGAAATCCATTTATGGATTGAAACAAGCATCTCACAGATGGAATATTTGTTTCGATTAGAAAGTCAAAGAGTTTGGATTTTCGAGAAGTGAGGATGAGTCTTGTGTATATGTCAGAGCTAGTGGGAGTATAGTTAGCTTTTTGGTACTGTATATGGATGACATACTACTCATAGAAAATGACATCCTGACGTTGCAGGAGGTGAAATCCTGGCTTGAGAAGTGCTTCGCTATGAAGGACCTTGGAGAAGTTGCCTATATCCTAGGGATAAGGATATTGAAAGACAAGAGTAAGTGACTAATTGGACTTAGTTACTTACTAATCCAGAGCAATGCCAATATGAGTAAAGCTCAAAGTCTGAGTACACAGGCTGAGATAGATGAGATGAGTCGATTACCATATGCTTTCGTTGTTGGCTCGATCATGTATGTTATGACTTGTACTCTCCCTGATGTGGCCTTTGTTTTGAGCATGGTCATCAGATATCAAAGGAATCCTGGCAAGGCTCACGAGACTGCGGTGAAAAACATTCTCAAGTACCTGCAGAGGACTAAGGACTGGGTCCTTACACTTGGTGGGAGTGATGACTTGAGAGTGGTGGGGTATAATGATGCCAACTTTCAAACCGACATATATAATTTCCGCTCTCAGTCGGGATGGTTGTTTACCCTGAATGGAGGAGTAATTTCTTGGAAAAGTTCCAAGTAGGAGACTGTAGCTGATTCAACATGCGAATAAGAGTACATAGCAGCAAGCGAAGCGAAGAATGAGCGATATGGTTGAAGAACTTCATCGGAGACCTTGGAGTTGTACCAGCTATAAAGGAGCATGTGGAGATTTTTTGTGACATCGATAGTGCAGTTTCCTTAGCCAAGAAACCAAGGGATCATGGTAGGTCCAGACACATCGACATGAAATATCGCTTCATAAGACACAAGATAGAAGAAGGACTCCTCGTGGCAAAGAGGATGTCATCAGATAAGAACCCGACAGATCCCCTCACGAAGGGACTGAGTAGAGTTAAGCATTTACAGCATGCGAGGCGCATTGGGCCGAGGGATGATAATAGTTTTAATGATTAGAGAGTTGATTCGAAATGTGTAATAGATAAACTGTAATTGACATTTGATGCTTACATAAAAGGTTTTTTTACTAGTATGGTATTGTCTCATGTCAATTGTTTACTATTGTTTCATTTTGCATGTTTTAACTTCCATAATAATTGGATTATTCAAACCATCCACAGCTGATCATACTTTGTAAGTAGGTATTGAAGCAAAACTATCATGAATTTGGCTTGTAGATTGTCAGAAATGGTTAGACATTGCTATGACATTTATGAGTGCTCATAAGGTCTGAGTATTGGATTTAACCCTCGCTCACTTGTATCACTTCATGGAATTTATCTCGAGTGACCGTGAGACCATAATATCATATAATCTTCAAACCAAGACATATGAGTTGTTGATTATGAGTTGGTCGTACATTCATAGTACGAAAACACATTGGTAACTCGATGTTATAAAAAGTGTTGTTATGTATGGTTCAATGAATAGTTAGTATAAGCATATACTGTCAAAGTTTATCTGTTTCTTTTAGTCCTTGGAGGATTAAAAGCGATATCTTGGCCCCCTTAATGATTTTTTTTGGCTTATGTGTCGGGCCCGATCAGAACTAAATTGATGTGCTCGATTAAGTTCTATGTCAAATGAATCAGAAATCAGGAAACGAACTGTTGGACAATAAGATTGTCTGCGTTCCATGTGTTTGTCCGACTGATATCTTGAGAATAGGGGATTCTATGATCACTTATCTAAAATGGTATATATAAGTTCGACAAAGGCATTTAAGAGCCATAATTGCTAGTCGGATCCTGAAGTTATACTTACAACTATAGTTATTAGACTTATCTAAGTGGGATACTGTTGGATAAGGTGTCTAAGTCCATAACTATATTTGGTATGTACTTGACCCGAGAGTAGCATGGTCTATTTGGGTTGCAATTCACTAGAACAATTTGTAAGGATGGACTTTTGAGAAGAGGTTGTTTATGATTTATTAATATATTATAAGTTCTAATATATTAACATGAAATCATAGTATTTAATTAGTATTGATCAAGAATTATTTTAGAATTAATTTTGTGATCAAAAGAGACTAATTAAATATATGAGGATTGATTGTGTAAATCAATCATTCTTATAAAGTGGGCTAATGATCCATGATTATTTATGGGCCAAACCCATGTGGTGAGCCATGGATACTCCATGGGGGTTAAACCCATGGAGCATGAAGAATGTGGAAATTCATGCAAATTAGGGTTTGCATGGTGTAACCCTAATGTAGTTACACTATATAATAAGCCCTCTATTGCATGAAATCAACTACTAGAGCATAATCAAGAGTGCTAGCCAAAATTAGTGTGTGAAAAATAACCTCTCTCTAGTTCTACCATTTGTTGGTGGTGATTTGTGGTTCCATTTGAGGCATTCACATTATTGGTGCTAGGCTCTTAAAGCTTTAAGGTTTTCAACTACACTAAAAGATATGTCATCTAACTAGAATTTTGTAGTATAGATACTCCATTGTATGCTAGTTAGGATGATGCTTTGGAATTTTGAAAGTTTGCATGTATATTAGAGAATATATAGATCCAAAGCATCTAAGGTTGCATGTATACCATAGGAGTGTTATAATGCTCAAAACCCATCAGTGGTATCAAAGCCTAGGACTGTTTTCCAATATACTTGATGCTCCTTGCTTTCAAATGCTTAAAAAATCGATTTTCTGCTTTCTAGACAGTGGACTCGCCGAGTCACCTCACAAATCTGACTAACTCGTCGAGTTAGTTCATGAACTCGACGAGTTGGTGCTCCAGAGTGCATATTTTCGAGTTTTAAGGCTGAAATTGGACTAGGATCATTATCCTAAACTGTTTTTGAACTTATAAATCTATTTTTGATGTGGTAATGATCATGCTAATCCAATTTAAAAGATAATTGTCAAAGTTTCATGTTTTGTATTAGTTTATATGGTTAAGCTAATTACATGAAATTTGTTTGATTTGAATTGTCTTGTTCATATGAGTTTAATAGTATCTTCTATGCATTATTTGATTATTGTATTAGTTAAATACAGATTTGAATGTTTTTAGTGGACTCCATAACTTGTTCTCAGCTTATGGATGTTATGGAACATGAAAGGTTTTTCTATTAAAGATGTCATTAAACTCATATGTTTAGGACTTGAAGAGTTTTGACAAGTTTCAAAACTTGCCCTCAAGTTTTGGAATTTATAAAGTCTCACTAAATGAAACTTTAATTCCAAACCTTAGAATTTTAAAAGTTAAAATTCAATCCTTATACTATTATAATATTATAAGTTTAATATATATATATATATATATATATATATATATATATATATATATATATGTATGTATGTATAAGACAAGTCGGTTTTACCGTTTGTAGGCCTCATTCATGAAGCCGGTGTATAAGGGGGGTATAACTGTATAAGGTTACTACCTATAAAATGGTGGTTTAATGGGTGTCCACTCTCAACCATCGCTTCCTTGAATGGTGGAGGGTCGTTAGCCGAACGGATATGACAAAAACTATAATTCTCATTAAAAGTATAACGATAATAATAAAGTAACTAAAACTTTTATAAATTCCCAATCTTAGTTACTTTAGGAAAATGTGAAATTGATTCTAATCCATGAAAAATTGAAATTACACTTTGCACCTTACCAAGTCGTTGATGGAGCGTGTGTGGTTAAACGACACATTAACTTGGACCAGTAAGGGTGGCAAAGGGTAGCTTAATGTTTATCATAAGGTCAATGGAGCGTGTGTGGTTAACTGGCACATTGATTAAGGTGATAATTGACATTGAGAGTACAAGTACATTTGCATGGTTATTCACACATTGTTTGTGATACTCGATATCACAGTCACAAACCTGAAGGGTATAATCGAGATTTAAACATGCCATTGAAAAATTCAATGAATCTCAAAGGATCTAGTAGTTTCAAATCCAATTAAAACTTAATTAACAAATTTTGTTTTCTTGATGGAAATAGGTAAATCGTCATTTACATACCTTAAAATATTTTGCAAGTTGGATTATGACATCCCTCTTCCAAATTGTAAAATATTGTGTTGGGTCCTAGCCTTAATATTTCGTTTTGGGTGTTATATTAAGGACTCTTTATCTAATCTAAATTTTGTCTTTATTTCTTTTCAAATGTCTTCCAACACTCTTCTAGCTCAAACCCTACCGACTCCTTCTCTCTCATGAACCTTTGTGGGAGAGTCATCTTTGTTGGGACTAATTTCAATGATTGGATTAGGAACATCAGGATGGTCACTCGCTACGAGGACACGGAATATATCTTCGACAAGGAGCTTAAGGAAATCAATGAGTCTGCTGCTATTCCTTAGGAGATTGCTGATTTTAGGGCACATGAGAAAGATGCCACCAAGGTAGCTTGTATCATACTTGCCACCATGTCTCCTAAACTGCAAAAGTCCTATGAGGACTTCTACCCTTTTGAGATGCACCAGGACCTGATGGAGAGATACCATCAGAGTGCTCTTCAGGAGTGGTATGAAATCATCTACTACATGATTACAACAAAGATGAAGGATGGTGAACTCATGACGGGCCACTTGTAGAAAATGCAAAGGTTTGTGGACTGTCTACTCAAATTGAATGTGAGCTTTGATGAGGAGCTAGCTATATATATTATTCTACACTCCTTACCTTCATGTTATGATTAGCTCCGCATGACTTATCATATGAACAAGGAGGAAGTCACTTTGAGCAAACTTCAAGGCCTTTTGAGGACTGCCTAAAGTGGTCTCACAGGTAAATCTATTGTAACCACTCCTACTGCTAATGCCCCTGTTTTGGCAATTGGGCAAGGTAAGAGGAAGAAAAGGAAGGCTCATAGCAAGAGCCACAAGGTAAAGTTGTACAGTTGAGAGGCCAATAGCGATTATGGATCGGAAGACGAAAACCTTAAGGAAGAAGGTTGTACAGTTGGTGATGGTGCAGTAGCTACACTGCAAGGGGTCAGAGTGGACTTGGGAGCCAGAGAAGGAGATGAGTGAGCACTATCCATAATTATTTTCACTGTATTTTAACACCTTAACCCCTAAGGTGTTGGCCTCATTTCCAACTTCCAAGTCCCTAACCCTAAATCTCTAAACCCTAAAGCTATTGTGAGTGATTTTGAACCATTCTAAGTGTTTTTAGTGTGTACTTGAAGCCATTGGAAGAAGGAAAAGCTTGAGGACACAAGAAGGAGCTTATAGATCCAGAATCCTTACCTCATCCACAACATTTTGCTGGTACAAAGCTTGAACCTTTCCTTGTGGTTATTTATATCTCCATTTTGAATTTCCTTGCTTGTTTTGGTCCAAATTATATGATTCTTGGGTTTTGGACGTCCTATGTGGAGAACACTTCGGATCTAGGGTCTTGATGGGTTTTCATGGCATAAAGGTGTCAACTTTATGGCCATGGAAGTCCTATGCAACCTTTAGACCATTATTTGGTCTTTTGAAGCTTCTAATGGCTATGCACGAGGATAAAGTTTCAAACTTCACGTGATCATTTAGTCCATAGGGTCCAGATCTATGACCTCAGTGTCTCTCTTGTAGTTTTGGTTGTTTTTAGGTCAAGACCTTGGCCTTTTTGGGTTAGGGTTAGAGCTTATTTCTTCTAGAGTGGGTTTGAATGGGTAAAGTTGGAAACTTTACCCTCTTAGATGTATTTTTGGCCCAGATTTGGAATATAGGACTTGGACTTGAAGAATAATGGCTCAGTGCATTAAGAAGGGTTAACAGATTGAATAACTCGACGAGTTCATAGAGGAACTCGACAAGTTGAGCTGAAGTGTCCTGATTTTGTTAAGAAAGGAGGACTCGACAAGTTAATTCGAAAAGGCACGGTTCTGAGATGTATGGGAACTCGCCGCGTTAAAGGATAACTCGACGAGTTGAGTCAACTCGGAGCACTGACTTTGACTTTAACCTTGACTTTGACTTTGACCATAGTTGACCCTAAAGGGTTATGAGTATAAAATGGCATCTAAGGGGTTGTTTTTGTTCAGGGAGTGAGTAGAGCTGATTCTGGGGTAGAGACGTTTCGGCTATCATCCAACATTGGAGGTGAGTTTTCCTCCTATTTGAACGAGTCGAAGGCACCAATGTCGGTCCATATTTATGATTATATGTATTCCGGACTAAGTTCCGATGTCGGGCAGTGCCCGAGGTATGTTTATATATTTTTCGGATTGCGATTCGATGTTGGGCGGTGCCCGATGAATGTTTGTATGCTTGATGTCTTTGTGATCATTGCATTTGTCTGTATTTGTATGTTCCATATTACAGTCCGATGTTGGGCAATGCCCGAGGAATGTTTGCATGCTTTTCGGATTACGTCCCGATGCCGGGTGGTTCCTGAGGAATGTTTATATGTTTATGTTATGTGATTATTTTATGTGTATTTTTTTATATGTTTATATGTATACCGAGCTTCGCTAGATGTCGGGCGAGGCTCGATGCCAGACACTGTCCGATGCCAGACGGGGTCCGATGTCGGGAGGTGCCCGATGAAGGGGAGGGGCCCATGATATGTTTATATGTGATTATGTGATTATGTGTATGGTATGTGGTGGTTTGGGGAAACTCACTAAGCTTCGTGCTTACAATTTTCAGTTTTGGTTTTAGGTACTTCTAGTAGCAAAGGGAAGAACTTGGGATGACTGTATTGCACACACCATGATGTTTTAGCCTGAGATGTTTACTCTGATATATTTTACATATGTTTTTGATACGCATACTCTGATTGTGATGTTTGGGATACTTTGACTTATGTTTTTTACGGATGTTTTGATAACTATGGTTTTATTTAATAATTAAAAATGAAATTTTTGGTCATGAATTTTGGGATGTTACAGGTATGGACCAAAATCACAAAAAAAATGTCAACCATAGGCTCCAAAACCATACAATGTATCTAAAATTGGACCACTAATGCTCCACCAAATACTTTTGGACTTGATTCATATTTTTTCGACAACCACAACGACCATTTTTATAGTTATCTTAAACTTTAGATGGGGTCCAAAAACTTTCCCACTTGCATAGAAGGTCCAAAATCAAGGTATTTCCATGTTTTCGGTCCATGGTAAACTTGAAATGACATTTTTGCCCATTTAATTTCTTTTTAACTTTTTTTTGTTTTATTTTAATACTTTATTAATTTAAAAATAGAAGAAAAATAAAAAGACAACCCCCCCCCCCCCCACCCAGTGGTGAAGCTTGAACAATTAACTGGGGGGGGGGGGGGGGAGGGGGGGAATATTATAAATTGAAATCAACGTTCTTAAAAAAAGAAATTGTTTTGAACAAAAAAACACCAAAAACACCTAGAAAAAGAATTACAACTCAGCCCGACGACCTTTAATGTTTTTAAATTCATCAATTACAGACTTCGAATCAATGTTTTCAGCAATTTCTCTTTCTATGTAAATCACCAAGTTGTTTGCGAGAAAATCATCCGACATCTTATTGCAAAGACTGTTCTTGAATATTTTCATTGCTGAAAATCCCCTCTCTGTTGTTGCGGTAGAAACCGGAAGTGTCAAGATTAATCGAACCACTCTATTAAGCAAATAGTATGTCTCACGTTTCTGAGTTTCCACAAGACGCTTGCATAGGTCAGCAATAGTTGATACACCACTTAGTCTGGGATTCTTTGTGATATCAATATTAAAAATCTCCAATTGATATCGTAATTGAATCCTCTCTTGCTTCGTAAAATCTTCAGGATAATACTTCTCAGCAAGAAGACAAATTTGATCAACGTTAAACACTTTAGAAACTAAACTAGAACTAAGTCTCAACAACTCCATTGCCCGATCATTGAATCTACTATTCAACTCATGTAACTATTTGTCCAATGTGGCTGTAAACAAATCCACTCGATAAAAATGTTCAAAAGTAACATGATTGTCTGTTTTTTGAGGCCGGTATCGAGTAGAAGTATACGGGGAATTCATATCTGGCATATTTATTTGATGTTTTTCACAAAAAAAATTTCCTTGTGCAAGTAAAGATTCCCATACTTTGTTTCTAAAATCATTTAGACCCTCCTTTGTTGCCGAAACTAACTCCATGGCATTAAGAATATCTTGGGATTTCTTTTGTAGAGCTTGAGAAAGTATTTCATTTTTTCCCATTACTTCCTTTATCAGGTGAAGAATAACACTAACTTAAATGATTTCAGATAACAATAAGCTGCATCGGCATCTCCGCGTTGAGAATAAGTAGCAGATACGTCATCAATTATTCCTTGGAGAACAACACGAGTACAAGCAAACATGTTAAGCAAACTACAAACGGAACGAAAATGAGAACCCCAACATGTATCACCAGCTCTTCTTAATGTCCCAACTTGATTCAATCCTTTACATGATTCGATTTCACCTAGTTCCAATAACTGATCAATCTCATTTGCCTTTGCTTTTCGTAACTCATCATGACGCTTACTGGAAGCACAAACTACGTTAATTGTAAAAATTAAGTTTGTGAAAAACTGGTGAACCGGAATAATTTCCCTTGAAGCAGCCACCAAGGCTAGTTGCAATCTGTGAGCAAAGCAGTGAACATAATATGCATAAGGACAATCCTCAAGAACAAGTGCTTGTAATCTGTTCCATTCCTCTCTCATATTACTAGCACCATCATAACCTTGGCCACGGATTTTACTAACATCAAATTGATAGTGTAAAAGTTGTCTCCACATATTTGTTTTCAAGGTTAATGATAAGGTATCCTTAACATGAACCAAATCCAAGAACCTTTCCCGTATGATTCCTTCCACATCAACAAATCTCAAAACTATCGCCATTTGCTCTTTTTTAGACTCATCCTGTGACTCATCAACCATGACACAAAAGTATGAATCCCCCACTTCACTACGAATACGCTTTCGAACTTTATTTGCAGTAATACTAAGAATTTCTTTTTGAATGTCCACAGAAGTATTCTTTGAATTATAAGGAGCTTTCTCTAATATAACGTTTGCAACTTCATCATTATACGATGCTAGAAGTTTTATAAGTTGGAGAAAATTACCACGATTTTTGGAATCAAGAGTTTCATCATGTCCTCGTAAAGCACAAGCTTGGAAGGTTAACCAACGAACTGTGTTAATTGACACTTTTAAGCGTAAACGGTTCTTCAATATTTGCGCTTCATTTTGCTTCACTATGATATTTTCAATGTATGCTGCTTGGTTTATCAAATTTTCAACAAATGCAACATCATTTCTATGTTGTGAGCAACCAATATGTTTCAAGAACGCACAATTTTTCCCGTCATTAACTTTTTTCCAATTGTCAAATCCTTTAACAGTAAATGCATCGTAACCATGACACACACTTGGTTTATCATTATATATATAACAAATAAAACAATAAGAAGCGTGTGTTGTTGGAGAATATTCTAGCCAATTAGGGAAAATGTTGAACCAAGAATATTTGAATCTACGAGGATGTTTTGTTGAACCTTTAGCTTGATACTCCTTAAGATGTATTTGGAAAGGTCCTAAATTAAGATAAGCTCGTCTCACTTGCTCTCTTAAATTAACCGGATAATCCCACATTTGCTTTCGTTTAGCGGGATCTCTTTCTAGATTCTTCAAATCAACTTCATTAGGATTTTCCTTTTCTTGTGGTTGTGGCTCATTCTCTTGTTGTTTATCCATTTCTTGCGGTTGTGGCTCATTCTCTTGTTGATTTTCCGTTTCTTGCGGTTGTAGCTCACTTGTTGAAGCTTTGTGACGTTTACTCTCTTCACTTTCATGATTAGTTTCTTTATCATCTGTCTTTCTTTTGTAAAAATAGTCTAAGGTTTTCATCTTTCCCATTATTATATCTATAAAAATCAAAATGAAAGAATAAATGATTCAATCAAAATCAAAATTAGAACAATAACCAATAACTCATTTAACAATTATCAGTGTGTGAAAATTGAAAAGTAAAACCAAATCAAATTGACAAATTGATAGCCAAATCAAATTGAAAAATTAACAACCAAATCAATTTTATAAAAATAGTCTAAGGTTTTCATCCATCTTTGTTTTCAGTTAATCAGTTTTTTCTATTCCATACTTCCAGTTTGGTGTCCATTGTCTAGAATAAATATACTAGAAGGCAACAGCAACAACAGTGCAAACAGGAGGCAACAACAACAACAATGCAAATAGGAGAAGTTGACAAATTGACAGGAGAAATTCTAGAATCCTACTATCCTAATTCCTACACCAAATCAGATAAACCAAATTGACCTAATTTGGAGTTTGGACCTAGAGATTAAGAGAAAAGAGGAGTAACTCGCAAACAGGCAACAACAGCAACAGTGCAGGCGTGCAGCACAACATTCAATCAAAATTCAGAACAAAGAGAAAGTGAACTGGAAAAGAAAGAACAAGATTCAGTATTTCAATTTCATACCTGATTTTTGGTGCGATAGCGAGAGTAAGAGTGTGAGACCAACAACAGCGATAACAAGCAGTGATTCAGCGACAACAGCGACAACAACGATTCAACCAAATTGGGGAAGAACCAAAGAACCGAACGTGATTTCTGGAGTCTGATTTGGGCGGACTATGCTTGCTTGGAGTCTGATTCGGTAGGGGCCAAAGCCCAAGTTTGAAGATAAAGGGCCTTGTAATTAAATTTTTTGAACTATATTTCTTATTTCTAGCCCAAAAATCAGGGGGAGGGGGGGCACTGCCCCTCCTGGCCCTATACATACTTCGTCACTGCCCCCACCCTAATGTTATCCTCTCCTCTCTCATTCTCTCTCACCCCCCCACACACACACACATAAAAATCCATTTCTAAACTGTGTCTTCTTCCCCCTTCCCCTGTCAGTCAAACAAACACTTCATATATTCATACACATGCCTCAACTCAAAAAAAAAAAAAAAAAAAAAACACCTGCAACTCGAAAAAAAACACCCCTTGTAACTCTCTTGTTTCCACCACCAATCCCTTGTTGAACCACATCTACCGTCATTAATCTTCTTTCTCCAAAACCTAACCCTAAAGGCAGTGATTATTGTTCACAGTTGGTATTCCCTTTTCTATATTTCCTCTTACAAGCGATTGTAGGTGTTGATGTTTTATGTGATCTGGCAGCATGCAAACGAACGAAAATGGGTATAACTCACATCTGCAACTATCATATGGTTCTAAATTGGTAACACCTCTTCCATCTTTCCTCTAGCAATTGATTGCAGGTGGTGGTGTTGTCTGTGATCTGGTGGTCGTATTCCTCTCAACATATTCAATAGGATCAAGACCTAATGCATTTCATCCATCTGAATTGAATCACCAAATTAAAATAATGAAATTTATTCCAACATCATGTCCACTTCGATTCAACCCAATAAACACAAACTAGAACTTCAGATCAAACAAAGGGTATTAAAATTAGCGGTCGAATTTCTGAATTGCTACAGGGATAAGCATACTTTTTTATATGCAGATGCATGATAATGAATTTGATGGTGTGATATCAAATTTTGAACAAAAAAGCTTAATGTTTTCATTGTTTCTGAGCCCGTGACATATTAAGTTTGGTGGGTTTTTTGTTCATATGTAAAAGGAAGAAGATCACAAGTCTGGTGAAAAGAAGATCGCGGGCACAAAGGGAAATATTACATGTATGTGTTTGTGTGTTTAATGATGAACACAAAAGATTTTTGAAGATGAAGACATATTAAGTTAGGTTAAAGAGATAAATAGAGAAAAAAAGACAATTTAGGGAACAATGGGGATAAGATGATTGTCCTAATTCTGTTGTTTAGAAGGGGGTGGATATATATATATATATATATATATATATATATATATATATATATATATATATATATATATATATATATATATATATAGATCCGGTAAGATTTTTTTTTTTGTAGGAAGGTAAGAAGTTTTTTTTCTACATATTTTTTTGATGAACAAAATAAATGAATCACTAGATTATTCATTTGTAAGATGATTCACAAGAAAAAATTCCTAAAAAAACATTTTTATGATTCATTTTTAAGTAAATTAAGAAAAAATTCATTTTTATGATAATTTTAGTAAATATCAACAAAATCATTGTATAAATGAATCATCGAGATTTTTTTTGAGAACTTTTTCTTGTGAATCATTTTACAAATAAATCATCTAATGATTCATTTTGTTTGTTCGTGAAAAAAAATATGTAGAAAAAAAACTTCTTACCTTCCTACCTAAAATTTCCTTATTATTTGATCTTGACTATATATATATATATATATATATATATATATATATATATATATATATATATATATATATATATATATATATATATATATATATATATATATATATATATATATATATATATAGAGAGAGAGAGAGAGAGAGAGAGAGAGTAGGGTGGGGTGGGCCCTTTTTGTTTTTGTTTTGTTTTTATTTTTTTTTTAATTAACAAATTATTAAAAATTAAACAAAAAAGCAGAAAAGAAATTAAAAGGGAAAAAATGTCATTTCAAGTTTACCAATGATCAAAAACACGGAAAAAAAAACATTTATTTTGGACCTTCTATGCAAGTGAGAAAGTTTTTGAACCCCATCCAAAGTTTTTTGAATACCATAAAGATCAATTTTGCAGTTTTGTATTTCATTTGACACTTATGTACTTTGATCTCTTTCATTACAAATTGGTCCTTTTATTTTTCCTACTTTACATATTAGGTCCACCTTCTTTATCCAAAGCACATTTAATTTGTTATATTTTGAAAACAGAAATAGATTTATTAGGGTAATTACATTTTTGCTTTGTTCATATTTAGATAACTTCATTTTTTACATATTTAAATAACAAACTTATTTGAAGTGTTCATATATGATCATTATGACCAGCTACAACTTATCGTAACGATTATATGTGAATACTTCCAATAAGTTCTTTACCTAAATGTGTATAAAAAAATATACCAAAATGTAAACAAAACAAAAATGTAATTACCATGATAATTCAAATTCTCTTCTTTTTTATTTGACTTTCTAATTTTGATTTGGTATAGAATTTAACTGAAATGGTAAATATATTTAAAACCACACAATTTTGATAAATGTCTTATCAAAATACGTTACTTTGAAAAAAAAAAAAAAAAAACTCCAAATTTGACAGGGAAAAAAACACATCGTAATTTTATAGAATTTTATTTTTTAAATGTTAAATATACAAATTAAAATTTATTATAGACTAAAAGTATTAGAAATGAAAACTAATAACATGAAGAAAACATCATCCTTAATGAATTTTGCTACGTGCATCACATAAATTTAAAATACAAAAAATAAAAGTAAATTTATCTATATCGATAACATTGCTTTTGTCTCATATATAGAACTATTTGATAAGTATGCTATCAAAAACGGCTCCCAACATATCGTGACTAATTTAAATGCTCATAAATGGTCATGAAAATTGTTTGGAGAGAATTTAACTGAATCTATTAATATTGAATACAATATGATCGACCGTCTTAATAAAAAAGTAAATTAACTTATCGGTAATTATCTTTTTCATTTTGTTCATATTTGGGTAACTTTTTTTGTTTTGTACACATCCAAGTAATGAACTTGTTGGAAATGTTCATATATAACCATTATGATCGACTGTAACAAATCATAATTGTCGTATGTGAAAACTTTCAACAAGTTCGTTAACTAGATTGGAACCAAAAAAGAAAGTTACTCATATATGAACAAAACAAAATGACAATTAGGGAGTCTTTGTTTTAACTTATATTTCAAGCATTTTAGCTTATCTAACTTATCTTTTAGGCTTATAAAAAATTAGTGTTTGGGTTAGCCTATTAATTTTCATAGGCCAAATGAAAACAATTTTTTTTTTCAAATTATTAGCTTATTTGTCTATATTTACCATTTTACCCTCAATCCTAAATAGTTATTTTTTTCCAACACTACATTATTCTCTCTTTTAATCATTTTACAAAATCTAAACATTATTTATTTTTTTTAATTTATTAGCTAAAAAGTTATAAGCTAATCAAAATATTTTTTTATCTTATAAATTCATAAATTCTTAACTCGTAAGCTTATAAGCTTAAGCAAAAAAAAAAAAAAAAAAAAAAAAAAAAACTCACACAAACATCCTCTTACTTTATTAAATAAATTTCTCATTTGAAAAAGAAAAACGTGTTGGTTTTGGTACTTGGTTGATTCCAGAAACTAAAAATTGCCACGTTTATTGGTGTGTATTTGGTAACTTATATGCTTTGTCCATATCCAATTAAATATGTATTTCAATAAATTTTAATATAATTATGGTTAATTGTATCACGTATTTAATCCTTTTTAAACGAGTAATAAATATTCAACAATTAATATAACGATTTTAAATATTAGTTATTAAGATTATGCAAAAAAAAAAAAAGTAAGTATTCTTACAAAGTTCATGAACCAAATATACCCATATATTTTTGGGTTGTTGAGTTTGAGAATAATAAAGATAAAGCTGATTTAAATTTAGGGTTTTAATTTTTTTTTAACTATTTTTTTCAAAAAGTTTTAAAGTTTGATAAGGAATTGATTTTATGTTTCAAAAGATAATCAATTTATGTTTTTGGTATTGTTAGCTTGTATTTTAGGTTAAATAGGTCGTCATATTTTTAAATTTTACATTTTTTTCAAAGATGTTAAATTTCATTACAAATTTGGTCAGAATTTAAAATTTTGTTAAGAATTTGTTTCAATTATTTTAAAAAATAAAAATCTATGTTTCTACAACTTAAAAAAAAAAAACTATAATGATTTATAAGATTTTTTTTTCTTAACTTTCTTTAAAAAAATTATTTTGCAATATTTTTTTCCAATTATTTGCAATGTCTTATATACATTATCAAACCAATTTTTATAGTTGATTGTGTGACAATTAGATTTGTTGAGATAACAAATATGTTTCAACTCTTTTATTCCATCGTATAAATCAGCAAACTAGTTTGTCTTGCTAATTGTACAGCATCTAAACTTAAAAAAATAATAAATATTATTTAAAATAAGGTAATAATAAAACAACCATTAATCGCATTAAAAAAGAATTGTAAAATCTTTTCTTTATTTCTTTGCAAATCTAAAATCTTCCCACTTTTAAGAAAAAGGTAACGAAAAGAATTCTTCCGATTATATCAGATCGCATTAAATACTTCCACCATTGCCCCACAACTTTAGCAACTATTCACATCTAGACCCTCTGCTTCCATCTTTACAGTTTTAGTCCTCAGCCAGCCCACTCCATAAGCTCAACCCACTTCAACCTTAGCCCAAAAACTTTCCACAGACCAACGAGCAGTAACTCATAACGCCATCATTTGTTGAACATAAACATTCCGAGTTACAATTCTTATAAACCAATATCAACACATTACCATTGTTAATAGGGGTGAGCAGTGGAATAGGGTACCCGCTTTCAGAATCGGAACCGTTTCAGAACTGCCGGTTCCAGAACCGAAACTGCCATAAGCGGTTCCGGTTCCGGTTCTTAAAGTTTTGGAACCGCCTTAACCGGTTCCGGTTCCAAAATCCTAGGAACGCCAGTTCCGGTTCCGGTTCCAGCAAATTTGGCCGGGTATCCGCTTATGCTCACCCCTAATTGTTAAGATTAAATCAAGATGTATCATCTCAATATTCTCAATCAAGCTTAACCTTGAAATGGGTCGTGTTACTTTATTTTTCTGCACAACTAATTGTATTGGAATCTGTTAAAATATTTTTTTGAAGAGATAAAGTGTCTTCCGTCTTTTTTAACGCCTATGAAATAAAATGTGGACTAAAAGTTGTGTTTCATGTCTTTAGTCTTTATAATAAAACTATTTATTTTTTAAAATCTTCATAAAAAAAGACTAATGATAGTGGTAATAGTGTCTGCGGTGATGGTGATCATGGGGGTGACAGATCATGGGGGTGACAATGAAGGTGACAAAGGCATTGTTAGAGAAGGCAAAAGCAGAGGTGATGGAAGAAAAGAAATATTACATTATGGTTACAATTTAGAAAACGTCTTTCAAAATCAAAAAAAATTTTCTTCTGTTTGTCTTCTGAAAAAGATGTCAAAAAGATTTTTTTTTATATCTTTTGTATTCTAAAAAACAAACAACTTTTTTTTTCCAAATATCTTTCCACAAACATACATAAAGGATTAAAATGATTTTTTTTTGCCAAAAAAAAAAAAAAAAAAAAAACTACTACCTTAATAAAAATGTGTGCAACATGTTCCTTTTACCACACTTACATTAGAATCAAACTTTTTCTATCTAACAAGATGATCATGAATCTATATATATATTTGGTTCTCCCATAGAAAAAAAAAAAGTTGAATACGTTTATTGACATTCGTTAATGATTCCATAGTAGGTCGGTTTTAATAGGATAAAATTCTGATAAACTCAAAACCCCACCGATGGGTTTGAGCCTTGAGGCAGGAACTTCTAGTTGTGGAATACTTTATTAAATATCTTCTCAATTATCTTCACGTTAATCCATTTGAAGATTGTTTTCTTTTTTGAATAATATTTATTATCTCAGAAACTATGTAATTATCCAATTTAAAATTATATAAAATTTGTATCAACATTTATAATTTGTTTTTCTTTATAAATAGAACCTAATTTTAACATACTTTGACATCCAATTTCATTTTTATTTCTTTTTCAACTAGCCATTTCAAAAAAAATGATATGATTTTCAAAAAATTTATATGAATCTATCGTGGGTTATTCGTTTTTTGTCATAGATCACTTTATGACTTGATGTCATTATAGGTATAATATCAATATGAGTACATGCAATGAAGATGATTGTGGTCTGTCTAGCCACGAACCACGACCATAAACACAATCCTGGGTGTCCTGTGTTCGTTGTGGCTCGTGCTAATTGTGGCACTTGAGGCTCCAAGCAATCCAAGAAGTTTAAACAAGTTATAAATATACTAGAAGATTCAACTATCATACAATAAAGCAAAATCCAAGATTGATGTTTGATGAATACAGATTCCTTTGGATGAAACCAAGTGACATGGATTCTAAATTGATCCCGTTAAACTTTTGGACTTTGTAAACATCACCACTTTATCTTTGGTTTTATTAAGGAAAGCGATAAGAGAAGTGTTATAAAATAAATCTTAATAATTTGTTCATATGATTTTATTTATTGTCTTTTTGTGTTCATATTTTGTACAAAAGAAATCCCGTCAAGGCAAAAAAAACAAAGGAATATATAAAAAACAGAAAACGAGGTAACGATAGGGAAGAGAATTCTTTGTGAATCTTTGCCTCTACTTATGATCAAAACATTGATATTATTTATATATTATTTATTATTTATTATTTTAGTATTTGTTGCGATTGTCATGGGATGGTCATAAATATTAATTTATGTATGTATGTTATTCAAAATTTAATATAAGTTTGTAAAAACATATTCAAAGACTTAATGAGAAAAGAAAAATAAACAGATCTTATTTATGTTATTTAAATAGAATGATGTAATTGGCCTAATTATAAAAATAGGACATTGATTGAAAAAGCCTTTTAAATAAAAAATTATTCTTTTAATAAATGTTGAAGGAGAAAAAGTTGCAAGAAAGATTGACCCTTTACAATCTTATATAAGTAAACAAACAAAAAATTTAAGTTTTTCTCCGTCAAGGGAACCTCTTATAAACCCCTACCAAAGCACACACATCCAAATCCAAACCCCTCATGATTTTATGATTTTATGCTACTTCACTTCCATATCACCAAGAAAGAAAAGTTTACATATTCCTATTAATGGGTGCAAGTCTTTGTTGCATGAAACCATCACAACCACCTTTTAAGCATAAGGAACCAACATGTTCTACCATAGCAATAGTTAAATCACCCGAAAAAGTAACCGTGAAGACACGTAAAAGAGATGACAAAGAAGAAGAGAAAGTAGAGGATGGAGGGAGTGTCACATTAAAAGAATGGCTTGCGAACTCACCAAATAACAATCTTGATCATCTTGCAATGAACTCTACCATGGTACAAGTTGTGAATACAAGATCGTCGTCATTACAAGTCATGAGTTCACCAGAAGTTAGAAGCACAGAGTTTTTTACGCCAATGATTAGTTTTTCGTTGGAGAATGTGTCTAGTAAACTAGAGAAGGTTGATGAGAGAGATGAAGATGAAAACAAAGACAATGAAGAGTTGAGGTTAATCCCGATATTGAAGAGAAATCCGAGTGATAAGAGAAAGAAGACAGTTGCATTTCAAGATAATGATATTTTCTATTTTTATTCACCCGCAGACACTTTTAGAGGAAACTGATATCAACTATTTTCATTATCCATTGTCATTTCTCATTTTCTTCCAAGAATACAATAATAATAACAATAACAATAACAATAAAGAATTTACAATATACTATAATTATAGAACATGTAGTGTTTATTTTCATATATCTTCGTAATTTATGTTGTCATCATAGATAGTTGGTGCTAAATAAATTCATTTATCGTGTACTTATATAACGTCCGTCATTTTTATTAAATCAATCAATATCTAAGAGCATTTTGGCTCCAATCCTCTTATTGATTTCTAAAACATAGCATGATATAAAAGATCTAGGCTATCTATTAATGATTGCACTACGATCATTCATGATTATGTAATCTAAATGATCGATTTCCTGAAAATTTAACATGATATTTCATTGTTCCCTAACCCCCAAAATGATCTGTCTTCATTTTTGTTCTCATAATTCCCTCACCTTACATTGGGGGATTATCACCATTGCATAACACATGTGCAAAGAAAAAAGTCACATTTAAATCATTGTTTCACTATCAACTACGTCTCAACTATAGCTACCAATTACACAAAACCTGGTTTCATTCAAGAGGAACCTCACAATTGTCTATTTTTTTCGCCATCACATTATTATCTGTACATCCCTACCCTCATCTCACCCCACTTTGTGTAATGCATCATCCATTTTTTTAACAAGATTTTATTAAGAAACTAGCAGAAGCTAGCAAAGAATACATAAAAATCGGATGCGCTGCTACTCTAGGCTCGCTTCTTCCTGCCCCTTATTAAAACGAAACTAACGAGCAGTCAAACAAAAAGAACAAACAAATTTTTGTAATGACTACTAGAAATCCACATTTCTGAAAGGCCCAAATCAACCATAAGACAATAAGAATTACATTAATTATTGTTTCCCCATATTGAACACGAAAGAATATGAACAACATAACCATACCTTAGCCAAAGAATACGTAGGAAGATAACTATTCTATCATCATAAGTCTAACGCCAAATAGAAACCACATCTTCGATACCCCCATTACAAATTGCTATTAAAAGATTGAGATAATTACTCCTCTCTCCTTTGGTTTTTCTTCGTTATCAACCCCTCAAGATTTATATGTCACCCAAAACTTTAAATTTAATAGATAACAAACTATTATCAACCCCTCAAGATTCATGTCATCCAAAACTTTAAATTTAATGGATAACAAATTATTCCAACTAAGGCATAATAGATCTCCTAATCAAAGTTGCAACATCAAGATCGTAAACCCAAATTTCATCGACGATCGATGGAATAAACTAAGAAAGACAATTTAGAAGATCCAAACTATTACATCATCCACTACCTAAGTCAAACACGGCCTCATCCAAATTAGGTCAATCATCTCGATCTCTAGATCATGCCTACAACTCTAAAAATCTCTATATTGTTTCAAACAAAGCATCCATCTACTAGTTCGAGAAGTTCACCACCAGAATCATGTCAATGTATTTCTAACTCAATTGCCATTATTCTAGATTATTTACTTGTAATACTAAGACATTTTTTTCCTTCTTCTATAAGTGGATAACATGATCATTTCATGTATTGTTAATCTCAAATGATCTCTTAGTTCTTGATCTAACATGAATGATAATAGGTAATTGTCATTACTTATGCTCTTTGTGATGCATCGAGGATCTCTCTTCCATGCCAAATACATAGATTTCCTATCTAAAAGATGAACCATGGATGCTAAGATTGCTTCCACCCCACCCCCCTCCAAACAATCTATACTTTGCTCCAGGTGTTACAACCGCTCTCTACTGTCATAGCCTCTCCTTTCCAACTTTCAACTACACATCCAAAACTTGTTTACAATGTTCAAATAGTTATCCAATTTTCTATGATCACCATGCAACATTTCTTTGTATCTGAAGGGCGCCATGTTTCATGCGTAAGGTTTATAATTCACACACACACACACATACAACCACAACAACAAATTTAAGTTGTGAGAAAACTGTAAGAAGAAAACTTATGTGATTCTTACGATTAGGATTATCACGGTACATACACAAGTGAACTAGAGAGGTGTCTTGCTAACAATCATAATATATTGTTTACAATAATATAAGATGTAATAGAAAGACGTTTGGAGTCTAAAATTCCATCCAAGCAAAGCCAAAAGAAAAAAAAAAATTATGCACCCTTAATCCGACAACCACGGATCTACACAACTACAAGTGGACATAATTGCTATTTGAAACCAAACAAGGAAAAGCTTTAAAAGTAGAGGAAATGGCATGCATGCATAATCAGACACCTACAACTCTTTAGGTTATATCATATGTCTGTGTATTCCCCTAGAGTAGAGTAGAGAGAGAGAGTCGTTGACAATTTACAATAGATTTATTGTACACATAGACACAAAACCAAAGTTGTCAGTTGTCAGCACACAAAATTAAAGTCATATCCATAAAGGGAAAGTTGAATTGATATTTCATATTTTCATTTGTCCCTCAACACCACATAGCTCGGACCATTCGTCTTCTGTATCTTGGAAATCCTCCTCAATATTTCAGCAAACGCGCTCTTGTCCTACAACCAAACCAAAAACAACAAGTGTACACACGTTCATCGTTTCATTCATTTTACCAAAAATATATATATATCTATATATGTATTTTTTCAAGTAGAAAACAATACAATACCTCTTTGGAGCGTAGCCTGGATTTAAATTTAGCAACAAGATCCTGTGTGGTAACAGGTGCCTTGTGCAATAAAACTGCTCTAATTTCATCTTCTGTGACCGGCCCAGTATTAGTATTAGTAGATGCTGTTTGTGGGGCCCCCGCTGCTGCTGCTGATGCTTTTGAAGCCGATGCACCTTTTGTGGGTGCACTGCTTTTTGCAGGCTCTTCCTTCACACCTTTCACCTCCTGAAAACATTCAATAAGATTAACTTCTCTTTAAAACATTAACAAAACACTAAATTACACTTTTGGGTATCTCTTGCAATTTTGGTCCCTGTTCCAAATAAGTAAATCAATGGTCTCAAAATGTTCTCTCTTGTAAATTTGGTCCTTGTTTGAGATTTTTGTAACGTTTTTGGTCTCTGTTTCAAGTAAATAAATTACATTTTTGGTCCCTGATCATATACCTAATTTTTCAGTTTTGGTCACAAAAAGTTCTATCTTGCAATTTTGGTCCTTACTTGAGGTTTTTGCAACGTTTTTTGTCCCTATTCCAATCTCCATGTAAAATGACTATTTTTGGCCCGGAGTATGGCAGAATTTTGCAAATGCACTCCAAAAAATATAGTATTTTACTTGGAACAGGGACTAAAAACCACAAATAAGGACATAAATTGCAAGAGAAAACTTTTTGGGATCAGCTATAATCAGGGACCAAAAATGTAATCTACTCAAATGACTTACATATTTTGAACCAAAATTACAAAAATCAGCTATGCTCAGGGACAAAAAAATAGTCATTTTACTTGGAAGAATGACCAAAAAGGCAAAAAACGGCTACAAGAACCAAAAAATAAATTTGCAAAAATCATCTATATACCCAGGGGATTAAAAATGTAAATGAGCTTTGAAAAAAATAAAACTTACAGTTTCTGTTTTCACTTTCTTTGAACCATTTGCAGGCTTAGCCTCGTCATTGCTTTTCCTCTTTCCCTTAGATGACTTGGACGAATTGGGGGTCCCACGAGCAGACCCTGTGGAAACCGTCTTTGAAGGGCTGTTATCAACCGGTTCTTCTTTTGGTAAATTCATACGCTTTGAAGGTGCGTTGTTAGACTTTGGTGCAAGAACAGGGGAACTTTCATCTTCAATCTACTCATTTAAAAAATTAAAATTAAATGTTTTCCATATATATTTTAGAGTCGATTACAATTCGGTCCTTGAATGTAGCTTTTTGCTATTTTCGTCCCAAAATGTTTTCTCTTTCAAAATGATCCTCATTTTAGATTCTTGCAACTTCTTTTTGTCCCAGTTCTAAGTAATACGACTATTTTGGGGAACAAATTGCAAAAACAAGCTACACTCAGGGACCAAAAATGTAATTTACTTCATATTTTATTAATTAATAAATGAAGGAAGGAAGATGCTGACATCATCATCGTCGTCATCATCATCATCTTGTTCTGGTTCCGAATCATTGACACCATTGTTTTTCCCAAGCAGCTTCTTTAACTCCTTCCCAGATTGGCTCAGTCCTCCTTCCTGTTCTTCATTCTCTTCCTCATCATCTTCATCCTGGATATATTATATATATTATTTAACGTTTAAAAAAAAAAAAACAATATTTTCATTTTAACTGTTGCTGAAAAATAAATTAAAAGCAAACCTGTTTGATTTCTGGAGGGGCAGGGATTTCAGGGGCTAATAAGTCTTCACGTTCTTCAGGATCATTACCAACTGCTTCATCATCATCTGTGAAAATCTCCTCATGCTCCCAGTCATCACCTGAAACCACACATATAACAACAAACAAGTTAACAACCTACTTTCATTTCTCATGGAAAATTCAAAGTCAAGTTGTAATGGAATGTGTCATTCCATTCCATACATTATCCAAATATAACAAGAGAGGAAGAAAAAAAATCACCTTTCTCAATATCATCATCATCAAAATCAAGATCACCACCTCTAGGGCCTTCCTCATCATCATCACCTCCTCTTTTATTAAGTCCAAGTCTATTTTTCCTTGCAAACTCTTCATCCTCATCTTCTTCTCCTCTATCTGACACATTTCCTTCATCATCATCTGCATTGTTCTTTTTACGCCCTCTGCCACCACCTCCACCACCACCACCACCTTCCTTGTCATCAGGCCTTTCGACTTCACCAAAAGCAGCCGCCCCGTTGTTTGCAGCTTTCATCATCCATCTTTCATACCCATCTGCAGTTTTCCTTCTGTTTTTTATCTTTTCTTCTGCTTCCTCAAGTGTAAGTTGCTTGTATTGTGCAACTTTGTTGAAGTTGTACCTAAACACCAAATGCAATAATAGCAAGTGTTTCTTGCATATCACTAAGGGCATGTTTTTTTTCATCAAGTGCTGTATGTATAAAAATGGATAAATGATGTCTGTATACACAATATCTGTTTCATTTTTAATCGAATGGAATCTCTAAATGTGAATAAATGACCCTTTTACCCTTCTGTTTAGGCTTAAAATCAGGGTAGTGGAATACTATAGTTCCTAGTATCTTTTTTTTTTTTTTTTTTTTTTATCTATTTGTGCTTTTCGTATAGTATTTGCATTCTTACTTTTATCCTCCATTAAGGGCTCATGTTTCATATGGGATTTGGGTATTGTTGTTTTTGTTTACCCTTCTGTTTAGAGGCAATGCAGAATAGCAAATGATTATTTACTTTATTTGATAGCTGTTACAACTTAAATTGTAAATAACTATTCATTTCTCTCAATATTTTTTCTCAAACTCACATATCTAAAAGAATAAAAAAAGAACAAACATACCATCAATATAAAGAGCAAAAAAGAGGGGGAAAGGGTTTGGTAGAAAGGTAGGGAGGAAAAAATGAAGGTCTTAATGCATAAAGTGACACCAGCCCTGTACTTAACCCGGTAAGAGCTATTGTATGCATTAACTCAAAAAGAAATACCCTTATATATTTATCTGGATCAAGTCATGTATGCATCAAGTTCATTAAGTAAAAAAAGGAAGAGTTTGTGCATACCATGATCCAGCAGGGATTGCAACAAACTCTTTCCCCTGTAACATTAGAAGGTAGTATGTTGCTGTTTGTGCACCCTCAAGAACTCCCTGATAATGAAATTGTCCAGTTTCATCTTCCAAAAGCCATGGTTTATTTTTAAATTTCTCCTACACAACCCAAGCAGCATTTTTGACAATAAAGCCAGGCAGAATACAAGAAAATAGAAGCAATATATGTTTATGCTTAGGAAGTAAATATATACCCATAGGGTATCTGTGATTTGGCGTCCTTGTAATCCTTCTTTCTGGAGAGACCACTTGTTGTCATTTTTCTTTTTAGAGAAACTCGGTAAACCAGTCACAAATCTTCCTATGAAGTAATTCTTTTCGCTGGCTGAGCTCGCACGAACATTGTATTCCTATTTAATCAAGATATGAAGATAAGAACATAATATAAAAGAGAGAACAAGCATTGATGAAGTCATGCAGATGAAAAATATGGATCAAACAGAAATTATCACGAATCACAAACAAATTAGTTTCACTATTAAGTATAAAAGGGTATAGCGCATTTAGATATATGATCAAGGCTCAAATGGCAAGTATCTAGGAGAGATACTTTAACAAATACTTTTCTAACATAACAATTTGGTGTCAATTGAGCCAATAAAATTCATTGTTTTCATCAAATATGGTACCACCGGATCATAGAGGGTCTAAATCAAAGCAAAGCAGTAACAAAATAACCTTAGTAGAGACACATTTTGAACCATCCAAAAGTCGAGCCAAAGCTGACCTAACTTCTAGATGTAAACAGTGAGTACAATTCTGAGTGTCACTAGTAAAACTTCTACTGTAACATTGTAATAAGCCGAGTACAATAATATATACACATTAAACAATTCTAAATCGAGAGTGAAAACTAAATTAAATTGGATAAAAGCACACACAACGACACAAATGACTACGATTTCCCACCACCCCTCTAATGTAACCAACAGGGTCGTGCAAAACCACATTAGGAGCAGTATTAAACAAGGATCAAACTGACTTAACTTGCACCAAATGTTCAGAGACACCCCATCCATGCTGGAAAACACACATAAAGTCATAAACCATTGACTCTAAAGCCACATCTAGAAGATCGCTTTAGCTGGATGATTAGAAGTTATGGGCAAATAGCAACACTATCCCAAAACATACAAGCATATGCCTGTGCATTCATGTTAATACTAAAACCGCGGATCATGTTTCAATGATGTACCAATCCAATTATAAACTTATTATCATGTATTAAATATTTAATCGGAACAATATCAGATTCACACTAATTTGTTTAGTTCGGTATCAAGCGTTTTAAGTAAGTGTTGTTGCAGATAGACATTAAACGATTAGACAGGAAGTAAATGGTTCATAAAGATGCAAGCTCAATTTTAAAGAGCAGAAAAAAGAACCCGAATTAGACGAGTAATGGTAGTGCCACAGTCACGGCACTTGTCCTTCCTCTCAGCCATGGTTTTGCCACAAGTCACACAAAGCGTCATGTGCTTGCAGTTGCTACCGTACAACTCGACCGTCGATCTACAGCCATCGCACGACGGCTTTAGCATCAAATCAAACGACATAACTCTCCTAAACCCCTGCAAAATCACGTTCCTCGATCACACACTGCGAAATTCTAGGTTTAGCAAATCACCTACAGAGAGTTGACTAATTAAATGCAAGCGAATACGAATTCGCAGGCATAGCGTATGATTATAGATTAGACCTTATAGATCGATAACTTTGTAAATCGAATGCAAAATTCGCTCGTTAGGGTATATGTTCTTTGGGGGGATTTGGAAATGAAAACGTTGACAAGAAGTGCAGCGCATCGGCATTTATACGGGTAATGAATTTTTTCGGGTCGGGTTTCGCAGGCATAGCGTATGATTAAAAGCCTTTGACAAAAATGATAGGTTTTTATTTTCTTGAGTAAATTACACAAATGGTCCCTATAGTTTGGAGTAATTTGTATATTTGGTCCCTAACTAATTTTTTTAACTCAGAAGGTCCCTACTGTTTAGGGGTGTGCATGGGTCGGTTTGGGTCGGTTTTGGACTCAAACCCAACCCAACCCATAAATGGTCGGTTTCTGGTTTTTAGAACCCAATAGGATCGGTTTCTGGTCGGTTCGGTTTCTTGGGTTCTGAGGTCGGTTTGGGTGGTTTTTCGGTTTCTTGGGTTCAACCCATACACTCACGGGTTCTGGGTTTAAGGTTTTAACCCATTTTCCATAAATGAAGCAACAAGTTAGATACTTCAAAAAATAACAAATTTAAGTTAAGTACTTCAAAACACATGAGTCTTACACAAATAGTCAATTACAAGTTACAACTAAAGCCCGAAATAGTCTATTACAACTAAAACACAATCAATTATGGGTGGTTTCTCGGGTTGGATGGGTTGGTTTCTTGGGGCGGTTTGTCGGTTTTAAGTATGAGTCGGTTTCTTGGGTTGGATGGGTCGGTTTCCGGTTAGAAACCGAACCCGAACCCGATTTTTCGGTTTCTAAAAATATCAAACCCAAACCGTCGGTTTTGCTTCGGTTTCGGTTTTGTCGGTTTTAGTCGGTTTCTCGGTTTTTTGGTTTGGGTTTGCTCACCCCTACTACTGTTTGTTTTTGTTACACGCTTGGTCCCTACTATTTATTTTTGTTACACGTTTGATCCCTATCTTACATAAAAATATTATTATTTAAATAGGAAAAAAATTGTGAGATACGTACGGTAAGGTGATGAGGTGGGATTGGGGTGTGCTTATTTAAATAAATCAAAAAATCAAGGGAAAAATAGTCTTTTTAAGTAAATCAACAAATGTAGGATTTGATTTAGTAATAAGGCGGATATGTGAATACATCAACATAGATGAGACAGAGACACGAACCGGTTGTCGGAGATGCTAATCGATCATCAAAACTCGGTCGTCGGATCTATTCTCTGTTGAAGAACTAAATCGATTGATTGTAGGCGGTGGAGTTAACGAATGAATCATCTTTGTCGATGATATAGAGATTAACGATTGTGGATCAGAAATCTTCATTGATCGGCGACAAATGAAGCGGTGGTCGATGGAGGGTGGTGGGAGGCGGTAGATGGAGGGTGGAGGAAGGTGGTCAATGGAACAGGAAGATATGTGCAGACGATGTGAAAGATGTGAGAGAGTGTGATATTAATTTAGGGATTTTAGATTAATTTGTAATTTATATTTTATTGGTTTTTGATTGGATATTTTTTATACCAAATTTACCCACAGGTTTCATTGATAAAAACCTAAAATGCCATTAAACTCATTTATATTTACAAATATGCCACTTTTAATCTAAACCATCAAATTTTTTGATCTAACGCTCCACTTTTAGTTCTCGGGTTCTCGGGAAACTTTGAGTTCTCAAATGATCATTCCCCTCTCTCTCTCTCTCTATGTGTGTGTGTGTGTGTATATAGGATAGTTGACTTGAGAGTAAAAAAATTTATAGATCTTTAGATTCAACCTTAGCAACATATTTATCATTTGTCGCTCTAATGCTCTAGCGTACCGACATCAATGGAGCATGCCTAATCATAGATGATTATACATATATCTCTGTTCACATATTGAGTAATCATATATGATTATGACAGTTGGTAGCAGAAGAGGTTGTGATGGCAGTGGTGGTGGTGGTATAAGTGACGAATGTGATAGTAGTGGGGTCGGATGGTGTCAAAGATGGTAGTAGTGGCGGGGGGTGGTGTGACATCCCCAATTTCACGGCCAGAAAAGACCGATTTGTTTATGTTTTGTTTTATAAAATCAGAGTAATCTTTTGATTAAAAGAGTTGCGGAATTTGTTCCCAAAATAAAAGATGATAAAATTTATCAAAACATTTCTCAAAGAGAATGTATTTTCATTAAATAATAAAACCTTGGGATGTCATGTTCGATACAGACCAAAAGCATAAACAATATAAAATAAATCTTACAGCAGTTATTTATGACTACTGATCTATAATCCAAAATCTCTCGTCAAGTCCACCAACTTATACTC
Source organism: Lactuca saligna (assembly GCF_052625555.1). Lineage (NCBI taxonomy): Eukaryota > Viridiplantae > Streptophyta > Magnoliopsida > Asterales > Asteraceae > Lactuca > Lactuca saligna. The sequence continues at coordinate 12,753,849 of NC_136423.1, read as the reverse complement.
TTGTGCCATCACCTGTAATGTAAAGAAAACTGAGTGGGTCAGGCTTGGGAGCCTGGTGAGCATATAGGGTTTTCAACCCACAATAATATAATTATTATATGTAATCAGCAAACAATCAACCCAATTACCCATCCCCATTATCTCCTTAAGGTTTTACCCTAAGAACCAACTATCCTTCATTCATTTATGCGTAAGGAATTTGGCACGAATTCCATTGCTGCCAAAGCTTATTTATCAAGTACTAAATCCATAGTTATCTGGCGCTAACTCCATAGTCACCAAGGTTCACTTAACAAGCGCTAACTCCATAGTCGCCAAGGTTTACTCAACAAGCGCTAACTCCATAGTCGCCAAAGTTTACTCAACGTGCGCTAACTCCATAGTCGCCAAGGTTTACTCAAATATGCACGAAGTCACATCGTCACCAAGGTTTATACAATAGGCGCTAACTCCATAGTCACCAACTATCCTGTCTACCTATGTTCTACCCAACAATTTTGTAGATATAAATACTTACACAGTTTAAATCATTTAACACCTGTATAAAACTCCAATTTCCATGCTCATCTCAAATAGACAAATAACATATAAACACATAGCACGTATCTCATAGCAAATATGTCATATTTATGTGTTAGAAGAAAGTAACTACACACTTACACATATAAACAACAATAAACTTGATACACTCAAACCATACTTATATTATTATCGTGTTTATGAAAGGTAGTATACACTCACTTGATCAGAAGATGATTGGACAGCACTACGACTTGCAGAAGTAGTATTCTTCGGTAGATTTGGAAGATCTCCACAAAAATCGAACTTCTCGCGGGCAGAGCTTCGGCTCGGGAACCGCACTTCTCGGGATCTCGGGACTTGCTTTGGGGCTCGAGAATAATATCGGGGCTTTGGGGTATTTCTAGCACGCAAATCGAGGCAAAACGGGAGAGAGAATAGAGAAAATGAACAAAAGAACCGGCTGCCCTCGCATCCTTTTTATAGGAGGCTGGAGCCTCGGAGTACGCGGGGCGTACAGGCGTACGCGTCCGAATTCGTCACTGCATGCGTCATCCGAAGAACTCGAGTGCGAAGGTCGTCATGCTTCGCTGTACGCGGGGCGTACTTCGGATCGAACTGCTGACTACTCTTCGGATAATGCCGGAGTTTAATAATTAATTTTAATTATTAATGATTTAATAAACTTCGAAAATTCATCTCCTTCATACGAACTCCGTTTTCGACGTTCTTTATATCCACGCGAAGGTGAGACTACGCTGTACAACTTTTGTTTAGATTCCGTCGGCTAATTTTGACTTTTATTTTTATTATTTATTTTTAATAGGTCGGGATAGAAAATCTCGTTATAAATTCATAACTTCTTCGTCCGACGTCCGTTCTTGCCTAACTTTTCGTCGTTTTGCTACTAACAACGAGATCTTCGATTCTCGTTTAGATCGCTAAGGCTAAATATCACTCTAACGTAAATTCACTTTTTACGTCATTCAGCGTTGTGCCGTTTCTGTCGCGAAACTTTAACAAGTCGTAACTTCTTCGTTATAACTCGGATTTTGGCGTTCTTTATATGCACGAAAACCTTGTAACATATACTACAACTTAGTTAGGATTATTCATCCTAAATAATCTTCTATCAAAAAGTCATTTTTGACGCTTATTGTCTCTAAATTGACTAGCCCGAATCTACGGGCGTTACAGGTGGTGGTGGTTGTGGTGATGGCAATGGTGGCGGAGGAGAAAGGAACGAGCGACGCTATATAATCATTTATGATTATAACATGGTTGCCGCACCGGTACCCCGGAGAGTTAGTGTGGCAGATGTGAAGTATGTGGTTGAGGTTGAATCTCAAGATCTATATTTTATTTTTCATCTCAACGGAACCTACCTCTCTCTCTCTCTCTCTCTCTCTCTCTATATATATATATATATATATATATATATATATATATATATATATATATATATAATGTAATTGGAATTTTAACACATCAACAACCTGTGAAGGTGTTATTGGACTTTCTTGTAAAAGGAGAAAAATGATTTATAAATGTGTAAATTACAAAATGTATCCTCATGGTATCAATAAGTGCAATTTATGGTCATTTTTTATGGCATAGTTGGTCCAAATAACGAAAATATTGTGCAAATTTTGTCATTTGAAAAGACTATATTTTGCCCTCTTGGTTTTTTTATTTACTTAAATATTTTTATAATTAAAAGAAAAAAACTATTAACCTACCCCACCCATTCCGTTGTGTAACACCCAGAATCCAGAAGACCCGGAAAGGAAAGAAAACCATAAGTCAAAGTAGTCAACTCGTCGAGTCCAAGGGAGAACTCTACGAGTCAGAGTGGGATCCGTGTGCAAGGTTAAGTGACCGAATCGACGAGTCGGAGAGTAGACTCGGCGAGTTTGGTCTGGGTTAGGAATCCCTGATTCCGGGACTTGGTACCCTATTTAAAGGTCTTATTCTCTTCCCTATGGTTCATTTAAAGCCTCTCTCGTCCAGAACCCAAAACCCTAGCCACCTAACTCCATTGATTGAGCTAGTTCTTGCCTTGAGAATGAATTGAAGCTTGGAGAAGGAACAAGGACCTTGGTGGTGCAAGAAGAAGCTATAGATCCAGAGTTGGGGTATCATTTCGAACAATTTAGATGTAAAAAGCTTATACCTTGATTGTTAATCATGTAGCCCCCTTTCTAGCATAGATTTGGTCACATTTGGACCATTTCCTAGGTCAATCCGAGTATTAAGCCTTTGGGGATGGATTGGACACAGAACTGGACACTCTTGAGCTTTAGAAGCTCAAAAGTTGTTGGCTTTATCCAGCTAAGGTCCCATTTCATGACCAAGGCCTTCCTTGTAGTCTGGATTAAGTGTTCTAGCCTCATAACACCTTGCATGCATGTAAAGTTAGCAACTTTACGTGCAATGCTAGCATAAGGAGTTCGGATCTATGAGTTGGAGGTATTGGGATGGACTGGAATCGACAGAATAGAGATGTCATAAGATGGACTCGACGAGTCGGGTTGCAAACCCAAACCCTTTTGTTTATGAGTCTGATTAGTGAGTGGGGTTAGAGAAGGAATCAGCAAGTCTGTGTTCGTAATGGACATGAAGATCATGGTACTCAACGAGTTCAAGGAGGAACTCGGCGAGTCAAAGGCAATCTCCTTAGCTTATGAAGATGGACTCGACGAGTTGTAGAACAACTTGATGAGTTGGTTGAAGATGGTCTCGAATGTTTAGTTGAAGGAGAACCCATCGAGTTGTTGTTAGACTCGACGAGTAGAGTCGAGGTTGTTTTGGGGTTTGAGGAGCACGGACTCGACGAGTTGGTGGAACAACTCAGTGAGTCGAGTCAACTAGAAGTTGAGTATGACCGTTGACTTTGACCTTGAGAAGGACCTTGACCAGAGTTGACCTAGTTGACTTCTGAAGGACAGTTAAGCTAACTGATATTATTGGTATTGGTGGTTCAGGGAGCTAGAGGAGCAGCGGTTCAGAGAGTTGTTGGATAGCAGCCATAGGGTTATCAGTAGCTTCAGCAGTTTGAGGTGAGTCTCCTCACTATTTTTATGGGTCTATGGCCTCAATGTTGGCCCATTTAGTTTATGTATGATAGGAAGACCCGGGGATTATCCCTAGGTGTTACGCACGAAAGACCAGGAGACGGCTCCTGGCACACAATATGTTATTATGACTGGCAGGAAGACCCGGGGGTTAGCCCTAGGCAATATGTATGAAAGACCAGGAGGTGACTCCTGGCGCACTGTATGCTATTATGTACAAAAGACCAGGAGGTGGCTCTTCGCGCACTATATGCTATTATGTATGAAAGACTGGGAGGTGTCTTCTGGCACACTATATGTTGAGTTACCTAGTATAGTAGTATGTATAGTTGCCTTGGTGATGCTTGTATGGAAGACCAGGGGGTGGCCCTTGGCACTTGTTTGTAAGACCGATGGAGTGGCCCTAGGCTTGACCAGGAAGACCACGTGCGGCCCGTGGCATAACCGCAAGACTATGTTTAGCACATAGTACCTTAGCAAGACTATGTTTGGCATATAGCACCTTACTTGATTATGGATATGTATGGCTCTTGGTTATGTATGGTATGTGGTATCTAGGGAACTCACTAAGCTTCGTGCTTACGGCTTTCAGTTTTGGTTTCAGGTACCTTGTTTTCAAAGAAAGGAGCCGACTCGATCGCAGCGCATCACATTATGATTTCCGCTCATGAGATATTTGGGGATTACACTTTGTTATGGTTTTGTGATAATATGTTTTGACTATTGACACTTTGGTTTGACATGAGATATTACTATGAATGTTTCTATAGTGTTGGTTTTATATAATAACTCAATTGAAACGAAATTTTTGTTCTTGAATTTTGGGATGTTACACGTTCTCTTTCAATATTACAACACCATCCTCTCTCTCTCTCTCTATCTCTCTCTCTCTCTCTCTCTCTCTCTCTATATATATATATATATATATATATATATATATATATATATATATATATATATATATATCTTCTTGTTCTTGTTGTCACCACCAGAAATATCTCGTTGGAGTACTACCGTCATCAGACTACCACCTTTACGCAATCTGTTCGTCTCCACCTTCACTGGAGCTTCCTTCAAGTCGCCGGAACTTAGGTTGGCTAGGGTTTTCTGGTTTGAGGGCTACTATAACATCATTCTACTCTAACATCCTTCACTAGTGTCATCCTATGTCCACCCTTCGTCGGAGATGCTCATCGATTCTAAAGAAGACAAAATATGTGAGCGAGAGCGGCATCAGATTCGTCAGATCTGTACAAGAGGCAATAATGATTTCAAAAAACCCTAAACCAACTAACCTAGCGCCATTATCAACCTAGGTTTTAACCTAATATGAAAAAGTAGAGTTATGATCAACACCAACACCACCGTTCGACACCGCCGAATACATCGCGTTTTGGGTTTTGAGATCTGTACTAGAATCGTCAGGTGGCGGCTCTAGCAGTAGCGGAGGCTTTGTCCCACTGTGAAACCCTAGCTCAGATCTGAAGAAAGACCTAGCGTTCTTGTCGATTTTCAGAAGACGAATTTGTTTGGTAGTAGCGACGCTCCACCCGGCGAGGCAATTATAGTCGGCGACTGTAAGCGAAGATCGACGACAGTGGATGAAGATTGACGGTAGTGGATAGAGATCGACGATAGTCGGGGAGATCGACGATATTTGGCAGGGATCGGCTATAGTGGGCGAAGATTAGTGGTCGTCGATGGTGGTGGGTGACGACGATGAGTGTGTTTTTTGGTGTAATTAACTGAAAATGAATTTGGTGATAGATGATGGTGTTTAGAGAGATATAAGGGGAATTGGTGTTATTTTATCTTTTTTTGTTTTGTATTTTATTTTAATTAAATGAAATAAAAGAAATGAAAAAACAAAAAAATAAGGGAAAATCCATCATTTTAAGCTATGTCTAAATTTTGAGGGACTCAATTTTGGACCGATCATGCGTCAAAAAGCCTCAAAATACACTTTTTGATAACATGAACAAAATATCTTCTCTACTAATAAAACAGTACTAGAAACGCCACCTGGCATTCCCTTAGCCACTCACCCTTGCATTTTCCCGCTCAAAAATTATAAGTGAAGTTCCCACTTCGCCCTTCTATTCTCAAAAATAAAACTGTACACATCAGGAAACATAAATCGTCAATCAGTAAATATATAAATCAGGAAATTTCAAATTTAATTCGGTGGAATATTGAAGATCAAATCAATCCCAATAAATCAGGTAATCAATTTAAATTCCATTTTATATCAATCCCAAAAAATCAGGAAATCAGTTTAGGAAGAGATGATATATTTCAATACAATTTCAGAAGTCAATACGATTTTAAGGGTCACGTATTCATCATCAGGTCAGCAAAACTACATTGCTCTTTACCTTTTAGATGTTCTATTTCATCTACATTCTTAATCGATTTCATCACTTTTCCCTCTATTTTTTTACCTGTTATGTATAAGAGTTTGATACATTGGTATTTCTTTATGTATATTCTGGTACATATAGTCACGATCTGTGTATGTCGATTTTTGGTTTTCTTAATATGTGTATCTTATATAACTGTATGTGATACATTAGAGTCATAGGACCATTCAATTTCTTTTACACCTATTTGCTTCCTCCAATGATTTGGTCCATCTAAATACTTAATCGTAATTAGGGTATTTGGATGGTTAGACCAATAATTCTTCCATAATGATTTTTCTTACATGACACGTTTTCTGAAAACTTGAAAATACTTTTATCAGTTGGTGGTTTCTTTTAACATCATATTCATATAAACTACAAACCTGTTGAAAAAGTAACTCAAATTATCAATTCATGTGATTTATCAAACCCGTTTAAATAATAAACAAAAAAATTACAAATTTCATTTTAAACTTCCTGTTACACTATATCCTATGTTTAGGAATCTACTCTCAAAGTACAATACTATATTTTGGAATTGATCATCTTTTAGTTTATTTTTCTAAATATATGTTTTATTGTCTATATGTACGTATATGTTTATATCTGTTTTTGAAAAGTATGTTTGCAAGTGATACAATTAAATATATAAATCAATCAGTGCTTTACGATTTTCCTGTTTATATCCTAATTTTTTTGTTAAATATACAGGTTTTTTCTGTTTAGTTTTCGATTTTTAGTTTTTTTCTCATTATATACCCTTAAGGGTATATCAGTAAATATGTAATTTTCTCATTGTTTTCTTGGTAACATCTACACTTAAATGATAAACAAAAGAATTGATTATTTCGTCTGATTTATCAAACCGTTTATATAATAAACAAAAAAGTATCAATTTCTTTTTGAAGTTCCTGTTACACTATATCCCATTTTTAGTAATTTATTCTCAAAGAACAATGCTATAATCTGTCATTTATCATCTTTTAGTTTAATTTTCTAAATATATGTGTGGTTGTCTATGTGTGTGTATCTCTTTAAAAATTCTGCAATTTCATCATTTTATGACCCCCATTTGCGAAGTTGAGTATTTATTTCCAAAAATGCGAAACTCCAGGGACAATATTTGAAAATTTCTGTTTTCTTCCCCAATTCGCATTCTACTGTGAAATACTTCGCATCTTCATTCTTACACCCTTCGCATCCCTTCGCATTAATCACCTTCGCATTTTAACCTAATTAATCAAATGCGAACCACAAAATTTTCATTCCAGATGCGAACACAGTTTAGTTCTTGAACTCTAAACTTGCGAAATCAAAAATTCATATGTTGAACCCATATGCGAATATTAACCCAATTGACTTCAAATTGATTCACAGATGCAAACACTCGATTGTTTTACTTTCGCAAAATGAGCATCAACAACTCCACAATCGAGTTTTTAAATTCTTGCAAACAACAATTTCACAGTCCTTGATTTCGCGTTTTTCTTCACGAATCATCCCTCAATCATCAATCCAATTGCGAATCAAAACTCATATGTTCTTGCTTTATCGATTCATCGACTACACTCATACAAATGCGAACAATACTCAATTTCAAAATCGATTGAAACTTATAGCAAAGCTAAATCCAACTTCGCATTCAAAGCACACAAGTGTTATTGATTGCATTCATGAAATACTAACAAGATAATATATTATAATACAAATATACATATTTTAGGTGGTGAAATCGTAACAGCCTAACAATTTGGTATGCAACTTTATTAAATCAATAAAAAAAGTTATGCAAATTGGAAAAATAAATAAAAATATATCTTTTGTTGTTTTAATTAAGGAAATAAATATTTTATATGAATACTCACCTGGAAAAACGCATATTATAATTGTCTAATTTAATCGTAACAGCCTACCAATGTACTTTCTTCTTGACTGTTTGATTGTTTTTTTCTGTGTGCTGATTATAATAGTCTAATTTAATGTAATTTTTTTTTTTAAACTTGCAAGGTACAATGGAACATATTACTCCTATAAAGGAAATTGACTCAATCAAGGATGATTTCACAATTAAAGTTCGGATTATACGTCTTTGGACTCAAAAATCAAGATTTGATGCGAACGACACATACTCGATAGAAATGATTTTGATGGATGAGGAGGTATAAGATGGATGTATTCAATTATTATTTTTATAAAAAATTATTCATACTCATAAGCAATTATATTATTCATACTCATAAGCAATTATATTTAAATATTTATTATTTCATTTATTTTAGGGAAGGAAAATTCATGCATCATGTGTGAAGAAATGGTTTCCTAAATTCAAGCGCTATTTAAAAGAGGATAGTTCAATTTACGTCAAGAAACCTAACGTCGCACCAAATACTTCAAAATTTAAGTTTGCTCATCCGGAATCAAAACTAAATTTTTATCACGATACAATTGTAAAAGATTGTGAAAACTTTTCTGGATCTGCACATGGCTTTCATTTTGTTGACTTCAATACTATCGTTTCTAACAACATCCTGGAGTCAAACTCTTTTGGTTGGTTTATTTAATATTAACTTTTGCTATATAACATCCTAAATTCTTTCTTCGTATTACAATTTGATATTTTATATTAAATTATATTTCCTTGCTTTTGTAGATATTATTGGACACATTTTTGAGTATGGGCATATGGATACCTCAGAACAAGATAAATCAAAACACAAGATGCTCTTGCATCTTCAAGATATAGAGTATTCACCATTATTACAAACAAGTAATATAGCTTCATTTATACTATTTACAATATTTGTTTATTATTTCAGGGATACTAAGTTTAAGATAACTTTGTGGGGTCATAATGAATACTACATGCATGATTTTCTTGCTAACAATAACAGGCTTGCTCCAGTTGTTATTGTTCAATTTGCCAGGGTGAAGTTTATTAATGGTTTGTAACTATTTTTAACAAGCATAATCTAATATATATATATATATATATATATATATATATATATATATATATATATATATATATATATATATATATATTATTGAATAATCAAATTTATTTTGGCAGGTCGTCCTTTTTCATCCACCTACTTTGATGTTAGTAGGGTTTTCATAAACAATGATATCGATGAAATTACAATCTACAAAAACAAGTATTTTCATTTAGAATTTCCTATGTATTATCAGATTTATTTATTTCATACTATAATAAATTTAAATCATTTCTTTGTTGTAAATGAACAGATTGGTTTCTGAAAATGGACAACAACTGTCATCAAGTGGAATTAAAATGATTGCATCAAAACAAGACACAGAACATGATGACTTTCTGAAAAATCATTTGTTTTCTAACATTGAAGACTTGTTTGAACCTTTGGAGGTACTTTACATTATTTTTAAAATTGTTAGTTTAATGCACTTATGTTTTTAAATTTTAAATGTTTTTTCATATTTAGAGTATATTGTTATAACTAAACTAAAATACACTTTCGCAAAATAACATTTATTAACAATGAGCATTATTTTAATATCCAGGAAAAGACAGTCATTATTGTTGGTACTGTTAAGGGAATACGTCAAAATATACGTTGGTATTACCTTGCTTGTAGTAACTGCAAAAAGTCAGCAAAAGAAAAAGAGTCTTCAACTGATAAGGTTGATGGTTCTCATGAAGTGGCCGAAATCGTTACTTATGAATGTGCTAATCTTAAATGCAAAAATATCAAAATTTCGGTTATTCTAAGGTATTAGATATTAATTTTATATAATAATAATATATGTTTATCATAATTGTCTAATATAATATAATTTTATACTTTATTTAGATTTAAAATCCCACTTCGGGTTCAAGACAACGCAGGAACATTGACTTTAACTTTATTTGACCAAGAAGCAAAGAAGTTGTTCAAATACACAGCTAAAGAGTTGTATGATAAAAACAAGAAGGTATTATTTTATATTTTAACTTGGCATCAGTTTGGATTTTTTTCAAAAGGTGTTTACAATTGTGTTGGCCTAAAACTTGGCATTATATATTTTACATACAAATTTTCTAATGATATTTATTTACATTTTAGCTTGGCAACAATTTGGAATTGTATCCAATGGAGTTGAAAGTTGTGTTGGACAGAAAGTTGGCAATTAAGATTGATATCACACGTTACAATGTCGATAATAAAAGTAATCTTTATGGGATATCAAGATTAACCGAGAATGCAGACATAATTGATGAATTGGAAAAAAATAATCTTACTCCACAGGTTTTTTTCAACAATTATATTTTGTTTTTTTAACACATTGACCCAACAATATCTGACTCAATATCATTTGTTTTCATCTTGTGATGCAGCCTGCTAATTCTGATTCATTCTTGATTGATTCTTCAGATGTTGGTTCTCATGACACCAAAGTTCTCAAGGTTTTAGTTTTTAAAATATATTTCTCAAATATTTTGTTTTAATTTATAACAACTAACTAAATATTTTTTTTGGATTCTTTTTCACAGACCGGTGAAAATTTAACTCCATGTGCTAGGGACAAGTCAACTGCAACAAGGCCTATAAAATTCATTTCTACACCAATTGAGTTGAAAAGAAACCTTGCTACATGCATAGATATTGATGAAATGGAGAATTTGTCTACTTCTAAATATCCTAGACTGTCACCACCAGATGAACAACCAACTCCTCTTTTGGTACCCAAGAAAGAAAAGTAAATGCATTTTACTTCGACAAACAATCTTACTTCGTGTTTAATTTTGATTTCGCATCATAGACTCCTAAGCCGTTTACGTTTTTATCTTTCTTGGTTTTGAATGTTTTTTTTGGGATTTCATGGTTGTCATTTTTGTTTCTTGAAAGTACATTCGGACCATTGGGTTTTTTTGTAGTCCTATAATTTGGTTTGCCATGTTATTTTGTTTTTCCTACAACTTATTTTAAACTACATTGCTTTATTCCCACAAAATCTTGAAGAATTACATTCATATGTGTAATTATGCAGTTACTTATATGTTTCATTTTACATATCAATTTATTTGACATACCACTTTATTTTACCTAAATGTACTTCTGTATTTACACTATCTCTGTAATTAACTAACTTATTTACCCCTAATCAACTTAAACACATAATAACACGTGAACTGCATTTGACTCCAATATTGAACAAATCACATTTCACAGTCCTTCTTGACTTCGCATTTTTCTTCACGAATCGTCCCTCAATCAATAACCCAATTAACCCAATTGCTAATCGAAAATCAAAACTTATCTGTTTTCATATGCGAACCCAACTGATTGGCTTTTCAAAATCAAATTCGCAACTCCAAATCGTTCGATTATTCGCCCCAATTCCAAAATCAAATAACAGATCCTTCGTATGATTCATTTAATAACCAAGTCTTCTTTTACTTCAAAATGACCGTATTGCCCCTAACTTGATAAGTATTTCATATATCGCAATTAACAATTAAGACAAATCAATCAATCAATCAATTTGTATAAGAAAAATGCGAAATTCTTAGCTTTCTTCCCCAATTCGCATTCTACTGTAAAATTCACATTCTTCATCCACCCTCTTTCTTCGCATGTTCCAGTCATTTTTTTTTTTAGTTCATTCGCATTTGAGTTGTTTGTCTCACCAAATACGAAATGAATATTAACCATAATCACCTTCGTATCTTTAACCCCAATCCATACAACCTCATATGCGAAACCCAATTTTGATTTGTATTACCAAGTGCGAACATTTTTGCTTTTACACGTGAACTGCATTTGACTACAATATTGAACAAATCACATTTCACTGGCAAGAATGACTTCGCATTTTTCTTCACGAATCGTCCCTCAATCAATAACCCAATTAACCCAATTGCTAATCGAAAATCAAAACTTATTTGTTTTCATATGCGAACCCAACTGATTGGCTTTTCAAAATCAAATTCGCAACTCCAAATCGTTCGATTATTCGCCCCAATTCCAAAATCAAATAACAGATCCTTCGTATGATTCATTTAATAACCAAGGCTTCTTTTACTTCAAAATGACCGTTATGTTGCTGAGAAATATTGATCAGAAAAACGGCTTGTGTAATGGAACAAGACTCCAGGTGATTTCATTGGGCAAACGTGTTATTGAGGCACGTATCATATCTGGAACTAATATTGGAAACCACACTTTTATTCCAAGAATGTCTCTAACTCCATCAGAAAAGAAAATTCCATTCAAATTTCGAAGAAGACAGTTTCCATTGGCTGTATGTTTTGCAATGACCATTAATAAGAGTCAGGGACAGTCATTATCCAAGGTTGGTTTGTTTCTCAAACATCCCGTGTTTTCACATGGCCAATTGTATGTTGCTTTATCTAGAGTCCAAAGTAGGGACGGATTAAAATTGTTAATTTTAGATAAGGATGGTAGTCTCACAAATAAAACTTCCAATGTCGTTTATAAGGAAGTTTTTGGGAATTTATAAACAATGCTTTTCTACCATCTTTTATTTACTTTTCTACCATCTTTTATTTACTTTTCTTGTATCGTACTTCATCTATCATATTAATTAATTAATTTTTACAACTTTATTGTATTTGACTTATTCATATTAATGCTAATATCACTATTCTTCATTTTTTCTAAACTTTCATATCTTTTTTTTGTTACAAATTAAAAACTATAATTATATTTCAATTTATCACCCGTGGATTTCCACGGGTTTAAACCTAGTAATCTTAATAAAAGACTCTTTTAAGTTCCACGTGTCACCCTTTTAAACCCATGTTTTTCCACGTGACAATTTCTCCAGCGTTGCTCAATTGTTTTCCTGCTCTTTTTCTCATTAATGAAATTGACAATTATATCCCTATAAATCAACATTTCAATTTTGAATAGTTTATCTTATACCAAAATACCTGCAATAAATATGGAAACGAAAAACGTTTTCCACCAAAATTTGTAATCAATTAAACAATTAACCGACGTCGGCCTGTATCTTTCTTCCTCCTAAATCTCAGAGGCTCAGAGCATCTCTCATATCCAATAAACATAAGTTGGTTTCTTTCCGCAAGCATGCTTGCCATGGTTGCTTCTCGCAAAGCCGATGTATATATCACTACATGTTTGACAAGAACAATTGAAATGTTTTCCTTGCCCAACCCTTACGTAAGCAACCATCTAATCAATATTTATGTGATATGCGATTATTTGGAATATACACGTAAGGTATTCGACGAAATAGGTGACAAAACTATTTTGTTTTGGATGACTTATTTCCTATCAATCTGTGTTTTGTGTCTTTTCAATTTAGAAATTTCGAAACCAAAAAAGGATTTTGGATTTAATCTTGTGACAGTCGTCTGAAATCATGTCTTTTTGTAGGGTTGTGATAAATTGATGTAGTGATCCCTTTTTTCTGATGGTTTTTCAATCACAATCCAATTTGGATGTCTATATTTATGCATGATGATGATTGTTTAATCATTCCAATTTAATTCAAGAATGGAATCACAATCCTCATACTTATTCTTAATGTTCGTTGTGATTAATTTCATGTCGATGTTTCGTTTTTTTCCCAAATTGCATATTTTGTGTCAATTTGACTGTTAAATGAGCATACTAATGACTGTTTAATTATACCTATAATTCGTTAATGAATAACAAACTTCCTATTGATGACTGTTTGAGAAATTTGGTTTGTTTATTTGCTGTTAATTTGATGAAATTAAGATTGGAAGTGATAATTAAAGGCCCATTTGATCAAGTCCATTATTAGATAAAAGTTCTCTTTATAAGAGAGAATAAAAGCCAGAAATATGATCCATCCTTTCCTTTAATTACTTTAGGTTTATTTTTTCAAGTCATTTTATTAGGTTATTGACTTGCTTATTTTTGAATAATTAAAGCTGCAAATGTTCTATTTTTTTGTTAATATATTTTTAGAAACAATTTAATTGAAAAATAATCAACTCATCATTTAGCATGATAAGAGCTCTCAGTTATGTTGCACCTGCTATTGGGAGTTATTGTACAAAGATAACTGAATGATTATTTTCTTTGATTATAAAGGAACTAAATCGGTGCCTTTATTTAAAGTGTAATATTTTTCATTTTTTGCATTAAAAGGGTGATTTTTGTAACTTTATGTTTTTACAGAGTAAATTCTGTAATTTTCTTCACTTACAAGATAACTTATCTCATTATTTTTTTTTCAATGTGCATGACATGTATTTGTCTTATTTTGAGGATGATTTAGTCTCTGAGATGCAATTTGTTCATTATATCAATATGGTTTAACCCCTTTATTCTAATTTATTTATTATACCAATGTACTATCAAATATATATTGAACATACATTGTTACATTTTATAATAATGGAAATTTTTATGAAGTAAATTACTATTTTACCCCTTCCAATTTTTCCATTATGATTTGATTTTTTTGTTAATAACAGTAATGCACTTTATGTTTCGCATTTGATAGGGGTAAAATGGTCATTTTTATGAAACCAATGTTTTAGTGGTAAAAATAGGCCAAGAACCAATATAATTTGTTTTTTCCTAATAAAAACAATGCACTTTTAGCTAAATATATGGTATTTTTTATTTTTAATTCCATGATGTAGTTGCTTGCTTCATTTTGAGGATGATTTAACCTTTGTGCAGTTTGTTCTCATTATGGTTTAAGCCTTTCATTCTAATTTATTTCTATTTTTCCCATGAAACTACTTTTTTTGTATAAACATAATATGATTAGTAAAAAGGCATTCTACTATATAAATTTTAAGATAAATTAAAATCAGGGTGCTATTAAATGAAAGTAGGCCGCGATTCGAAAACAATGAAAAGTAATATGCCATAATATAGGCATTGTAGTATAGACACTTTAAGAAATTAAACGCAATTAATTTGCAATAAAAGGGTAATTATGTAAATTTAAGTAAAATATAACAACATAAATGCAAAATATTTATTATTATGCGATTATACTTTTTTGCACATTATGTAGTTAGATGTACTTTTTAAATAAGGCATTGTACTTTAGAAATTTTAATTTATATGAAAAGTAGGATGCTATTAAATGAAAAGTAGGCTTCTATTATACGAAATAAATGGAATGATGCTATAACTTTACATTAAAATTAAGTAGGATGCAATTAAACGAAAGTGGGTTGCTATAAATGAAAAGTATGTCTCATTAATGTCTTATTAGGAAAAAATGGGCTAATTATCTTAAATTTGAAATTATAGGGCCATTTATGTAAAATTATATAGTATGTCATCGTGAGTTCCAAAATTAGTCAATTTATACCAACATACTTTTTATTTACAACAAACATACACATAATATGACATAAATAGGAAGTATGATGCTATTAAACGAAAAATAATATAAGTTTACATTGCTTTAATTTAGGCTGCTATTAAACGAAAAACATATCTGTAGAAACGTACTCAAAATTAAAGAAAAATCTGAGAGTTTCAAAATTAGTCAAAGTTTTGGGTTTTTTTTTTTTCAAAGTACAATGTCTAATAAGGGAAAATTAGAAGAACATTAAAAAAACAATTTTTCTATGTTTAAACATATGTTTAAATACAACAACATATGACTTTTTGTATCTGATTTAATTTATGCTACTTTTAGGTTGATTAGCGATACTTTATAATTACCTCTTTTACTATTTGCTTGATTATTTGCATAGTGTGTCCAACTTATGAACTTATGTATTTTTCAAAGTAACAAGTACAAATATCTTAGTTTCACATTATTCTTATTTATAAATTGTACTTTTTAAGTATAATTTCATAATGGTAGTTTCAATTTACAAATAACTTCTTAACCTTAAAATGTACAATGTTATTTTTGGTTTGTTAATGAAACTACATGGCTATTTTTTGTTTTGCCTATGAAAGTGTAATGTAATTTCTGTTTTGCCCATAGAACTATTTTTTTTACACACATAGAAAGTAAATGACCATTTTACCTCTTTCATTTTTTTCAATAAAATTAGTACTAATTTTGGCTAATATAACAACGTAAATTATATTGTTGTCCTTTTTTTTAACTAAAAGAATTTTACAACTAATAGCAATGTACTTTGAAAATACATTGTTGTAATTTATAAAACTTCACATTATTTTTCTTAAAATCAAAGTTACATCATATTTTTTGTTGATAAAATATTTTAATTTCTGTCCATATAATGATTATAAAAATAACAACCGTGGTTTCCATGAGTTATAATCTAGTTTACCTTATAAAATCCAATCTTAAAAAATACCTCAAACATTGGAAAAAGGTGAAACTAAAACATCATTGAGGTTAAATCTAGGGGTGAGCAAACCTTTTTTTTTTCAAACCGAACCGGTTCGGTTCCGATTCGTGAATAGTAAAACCGGTTCAACCTTAAACCGGTTCCGTCATAGAAAAACTCAAACCTATATAAACCGGTTACACCGGTTCAAACGGTTCTAAACCGGTTTGATCGGTTTAGCTACCGGTTCTAAACTGATTCATGGTTATTAAACCGGTTCTAAAGCGGTTTCAATGTCTAAAATCTCGAACGGGTATAAACTGGCGGTTCGGTTCTTGAATCGCTTTGGTTCATAGTGGACCGATTCATGGTGAACCGGTTTACCGGTTAAGTGACCGGTTTGGATCCTAACCATGTTTTTTTTGTGCAAGCCTAATTAAATCAATTCGAAGAGGTATGGAGAAACCCATTAGGGATCTCAATGTAAAACTACTTTTAAGTATAATTAACTAGTTTTTTACAATCGTTAAGGTACTTGTTGATACTGGTTTAAATTGAAATGATAAAGCAACAATCGGGTCAATAACATTCTTCTTATTTGTTCACACTTGTAGTCATCCACATGGTCAATTAGGTTCATAATAGATTCAAAACGATTACAAGTAACATCCAACCATTTAAATACTGAATTTTTAGTGTTATGAGACCTGATTCTATGGAACATCCAACCATTTAAATACTGAATTGCTAGTGTTATGAAACCTCATTCTATGGGGTTGTTTGATAGTTTCTGATTGAGTATGATCTGACTAAATCAGAGCCCATACTCAGCCAGAAGCTATGACTACGTTGCCTCTGATTGAAACAATGTTGTTTGATTACATATCTGATTATTTTTGTTGAATGCTAAACATAACTATTTTACCCTTCTATTTTGTTATGCGCTTGATAAAAAGATTAGTTTGAAAAAAACAAAAGTTAGGAACTATCTTGTATTGGACAAATAATATTGATTTGATTTATGAATAATCAAACAAACAAAAACATCAAAAGAAAGTATCATTAAACGTAATATATATATATATATATATATATATATATATATATATATATATATATATATATATATATATATATATATATCATAATCTATACATGTTGACTTTCTAATAACTACAATCATCCAAATAACATAAATAAAACATATAAAATCAAGGTTCTAAAAAATCATCTTTCATTCATTCCTCGATTTGGTTTTTGTTGACACAACAATACTCACATAGTTCTCCTCCAATTGTGAACTCATCACACTTATCCCACCTGATAGTGATAGTAGCATTGCTGAAAGAAAAGAAGAAGAAAAAAAAAGAATCAACATTCAGTATCTCTAATATCAAGATTTTTTCCAGAATTCATATCATCTATATGTATCTGATTTCAACATTTTTTCCAGAATTCATATCATCTATATGTATCAACATTCAATTTCATCCATATGTATCTAATTTCATGTATATGTATCTAATTTCAGCCACATACGAGGAAAATAAACAACAAGAAGAAAACATTTAAGCATTTATTTTAAAAAAATAAAAAAGAAAAGAAAAGAAATAGTGTTGGAGGAGTACCGTCACCAGAGATGGAGTGACAGGAAACAAGTGGTCGGTGCGGGCAAAAGAGTGGTGGAGGAAAGCGATGGTTGGCAATGCTGTTGTGGTTGACGGTGCAGATGTGCTCGACGACGCTGCTATCTGCGATTTTAATGGACGTCGGCAATGGAAGTCGCCAGAGTTCTGGAGGAAGAAAGCTTGACCGAGTGGAGGAGAAAGAAAATGGTGGTATGTTTTTTAGTAGTGGGAATGAAAAAGAAGAGGGTGAATTAGGGCATAAAGGGGAAAGTGGGTTTATTTCACCGGTCAACGTTTTTTTTTTACTTATTCGGTAAGAGGCTATTGACCCAATAAGAATCCCATTTTTTGCCAAAACAAACAGCCTTACAAGACTGAGTAAGACATTACCTCTTACTAGACTGAGAAGGAGACCAAACAAACAAGCCCTAAATGATTCTTTGCAAAACATGATTGACAGACCTTCTATGGGATACTCTTACTCACATGAATAAAGTTACATCGTTATGCAATAAATATTACCTTATTGATATGAATATGGAAGTTTATTAGGTTATCAAAGTATTGGTAACATTGTGCGCATTATGCCAACATGGCCAACGTAGTCAGCATGAACACCACCCCAAGGTGGCGCGGTCGGCATCGTTGTGGTTAGTTGTGGTTGGAACCATGACTGTTGACGCTTCTCTCTCTCTCAAGACCACCCTAATGGTGGTGGTGGACGGGCGTTGTGATGAGGTGGCTACCCTTTAGCACCTTCACCGACTTTAGCACTTCCTATAGCCTTATATCCCTCTAGGATAGTCAAAACGTTTTTTTTTTCAATAATGAAAAATCTTCATTATTTTTGTGTTGAAGTATTTATAGGAATAATCGATTTACTAAGTCAAAGAACTTAAGGATTGGAATGCGTGGTTGCAACATCAAATTATGCCTTAATTTGTATTTTGTTCCTTTTTTGCTAGTTTCTAGCTAAACTTTTATTTTTCTAAGTATATGACTACTATCTAAAAAAAAGTGGTTTGATTATTTAAATATAGAGTTGTTTACAAAGAAAAAGTACTTGACTTGCGACTCTCTATCCTTCCTTCCGAATTTTCAAGCACTAATTTGATGACTCTTGATTTTCAAGTTGATATATTTATAATAAATAGATGTCAAGTTCCAAAATACACATGATGTTAGTTCCCTTTCAGTGAAGCTTTTTGAAACAAATATGCATGTGACTTATCCATCAGTGTTTTTTCTTATCAAGGTAATGTTCATTTTTCTTGTTGCTATGAAAAATGTAGAGAACGTTTTGTAAAATGACATGTTAAAAATAAGTTGGACAATAACTTTGAAGATCAAATTTCAAATAATTGGTTGATCATTTTGAAGAACAATGTATTTTTACAATTCACTATATCAACAAATGAAGACTTGACTGATTTAATTGTAATTTTTGTTGATATTATGTTTTTAGGTTATACGACTTTAAGTACTATAAGATAGCTATGTACAAATAACATTTTGAGGTTATTTTGAATTTCAAGTGTTTTTGTAATCCATATCCAAATTCCCATGCTTCATATTGCATCCCGGAAGTATAGTTTATATTTTTCTTTGTACTAAATAAGTCATTGTTTATTTTTATGTTCCATGAGAAGTGTCGTGCAACCAATCATGACAACTCATGCATACACAAGCAAAAAGTGTGGCTCTGGATTGTCGTAAGGTGTAAGATCTATATCTAAACTAGGTTATAATCCGTGAAAACCACGATCGGTATGATTAAAAAATTTATATAGACAAAAAAAATTAACAATTAAAAATTTTATCATGGAAAAAAATATCATAAATGACTATTAGATAAAAATAAATGTTGTTTTATTAGTTTTTTTAAAGCATTATCGTCATAAAATTTAAATCGTATTTTAGAAATTAAGATCCAATTACAAAAAAAAAAAATGAAAATTGAAAAATCCTTATAAATAGTTCCTATTTTTGAATAGTTATGTTATAAATACTTACCATTTTCAAATATTTATGTTACAAAAAAAAAGGATATTTGAAAGATTTTTACCAATTACCAAGAAGAAAAAAAACTAACAATTAAGAATTCTTTAAAATTTGTCATCGTATCAATTAGTCTATCTAGAAAAAGGGCATGTGATATTTAAAGGTTTTGTTTATTAAATGAAGTAGATAGATATATCTCACTACAAATTTTATTTGGACATTATTTATTCGTCTTTTAGTATCTTATACAAATTTCTAACAACTTTCATTTTGATTTTATGATGCAACATATTTTGAAAGAAAGGAATATCTTAGGGACGTGGACTGTGGACACAAGTGGTACATGACAGTCGGCAGCTCATACCTTATGATGTTGGACCAAAATTTATTCATTTTATATTCTTTTAGAAGAAGTTTTAGGTCTAAATTAATAATCAACTATCTTTTTCTAATAACATATTAATATAAACTTAGATAATCAACTGTCATTATTTTATTTTATGAAACTCATTAATTTATCATACTATCAAAGATTCAAAGGTGATATTTATGTATTATTATTAAATTGATAATATATGAGCATGCGCATGTTTTAATATAATAAAACGAAATTTTTCATAAAAACATTGGAGGCTGATGTGTCTATGTTTGCTGGAAAAATAACACCTTTAACCAGAAAAGTCGCAATAAGGATAGGACTTCAAAAGCGTAGTGAAATTAGAAAATTAACACTTAGAAATTCTTATGTCGACAGAAACCAATACATATGACTATAATTTTCGAGCACGTGCATTTGCTCCAAAAAAACAGAAGAGATACATGTCAGTTACAAATAGTATTTTGAAAATAACTGGCCTAGATTCTCGATTTTGTTCTTGTTTTTTTGAATATATCGACTTCATGTTTTTTGAAAATGTTTTTGAAGACCTTTGACATTTCTAGTTTTCGATATACTCCATAACAAACAGTAAAATATTATACTCGAAATCAGTTTTTTTTTTTTTTTTTTTTTTTTTTAACTTATAAAAAACTATGTGAAAAAAAACATCATCTTATATAAATGGAGATTACTTAAAAAAAACATAGATATTCTGAAATCATTAACATCGAAAATATTGTACTTTAATATAATACATTCGAAAATATACATTTTTAAAAATCATGATTTTCAAAAATCATAGTTGTACCTTGATATTATCATAATAGATGATTAGACTATGGGGTATATTAGGCAATGTTTTAAAACCCGGGTTTTTAGTTGACCCGGTGTGATGACCGGTTCACGGTTCAACCGTCGGATCAACCCGGTTTATGGTTTTTTTTTCTATTTTTATATATTTTTACTTTCATGCATAATGCATAAATATATAAAACCAATAATCTAATGTCCACAAGGTTTAAACATTAAAAAATATTGAAGAAACCGCAAACGGCTCGTTGTTTTGGCTTTCGCTACTTGTATCAAACTATCCAAACCCTATTAAAACGGGTCAACCCGGTTTTAACCGGTTCGATCTGGTTTGTATTTTTACAAAAAACCGATCTCAATTGACCCGCCTTCTATCCCGGGTCACGGTTCAACCGGCCGGGTCGACCCGGGTTTTAAAACATTGATATTAGGCATGATGCCTTTTCGTGGCCAGATGACAACCTAGCCAAAGTCATGCACATCATCTTCAATGCCACGATTATGGTTTCTCGTGGTAAATCCCACATATTGCAACAACCAATGATATGGATCGTGGGGTAAATACATCTCTCTGGTAAGCACCACAATGGTGGCTCATTAAGTACACCCAAAACTATGTGGAAGGAGATTGTGGTATAAGACCGTCTGGTATGCATACCACGAAATGGGTCGTGGTCTAGGTGGTCACGACCGTGGTTAGTGCACACCATCTCGGACCTTATTGGTTCTTAGTGGTCGTTGTTCTTTGTGGTGGGGAGAATGGAAAAGCACGTCAATCAGATTTCTTCTTCTCATTTCTTCTCTCTCTACAATATATATATATATATATATATATATATATATATATATATATATATATATATATATATATATATATATACACTAGATTATAACCCGTGGAAACCACGGATAAGAAATGGAAAAAAAAAATTACAAATAAATCATACGGTTACTTCCAATTTGATATTCATAAAGAAATCCACCTGAGATACAAAATGAAATGACAATATAACATCATTGGTCCATACCAACTGCATAAACGTTGATAATCAAATCAAATATTTTTTAGTTACAAAACCAACTACCATCAAGTTAGTCCACACCTCTAACTTGACTTCAAATATAATAATACATTTACATAAAAACTTTAAATTAACCATTTTAACTTCAAATACAGTTACAGTAAGAGCTTGGACATCATGATAAGAAGCTAAAATAAACCATGTAGAAGTTTATCATTCATTTCTCCAAGTCCAACTACATCAAAAGTTCAAACATTTTAGTATAATTTGTAAAAGTAAAGTACTCGCCTCAAAAAGAATTTAACCAAAAATATAAAAAATGACCAGGAAGCATAATAAAAAAATTATAAAGATAGAACATGAAGCACAATCATACCACTTTATTGAAATTAGAAGCCATACCCTTGCAGGAAAATTAGCTCCGAATCCAACACCACTCTTCCTGCTAGTTTCGGTTCATGTAAGTCTGAATAGTGAATCTGTTTAAAATTTATTTGATCTACAGTTTAGTATAACAAATTCTTGCACACAAATTTTCTATTTTCAATCCTCTCTTAACGCACCCAAATACAACCTTATTTTGATATTATATAACATTTTTGGTACTTGGATGTTCAATTTTCACATCTTATCTGTTATTTTTTTTAAATGACCATTTTGCCCTCATCTTCTTTTCTTTCTTTTGATGTTCAAGAATCATAATTAAACCCTTCAATCAAAAACAATAACTCTTTATTGTCCAGAAAAATTAAAACAAACTAAAACCAAAATTATAGATTAAGAGTAGTCAGTCCAAACATCAATTTTCGTCCGCAGTAGCACATAAACATTGCTAAACCCTGAACACAACTACCTACCTGGATATTCATCGTGGTCTCTTTTGCCGCCACTTCATCTGAAATAAGTCACATAATTATGAAAAATATCAAAAAGAGGAAATGGAGTACAAGTTTTCACGTTTAGCTTGATGCAATTTATCAAAAAGAGGAAATGGAGTACAAGTTTTCACCTAACAAAATAATATCTCATGATTTCTTTATTGCTTGATGCAATTTGTTAGAGGTCAGACCATGTATCTCACAATTTCTTGAACCCCCCTCATCATTTCTTTATGAGCCTTCTTAGTTGAAACTTGAAACTTTGTAATCAAATAACGACCATAAAAATTGACATAGTGTTGAGGTTTTATTAAAAAAACACACAAGTTCATCATAATTACACCTTAGACAATATAAAATCAGAACACAAAATGTAGATTCTAAAAGATCAAAATGAATGAAACCAAAACCTTTACATACACAGACTGCACTTTAATAATTGAAAAATCAAGAGTATTGGACCTACATATTTGATCAATAGTCAATAAAAATAATAAGTATACATGAAAGAAAATAGGCGATTCATGAAAATCTTACACATGTGGACATGAATAACCATAAAGAATATACACAATGTAATGGTTAAGTAAGGATATGACTTACTGTGGTAGAATTTAGCTACTTCTCAGCAATAGCAAACATAAACTCGTGTGAGAATAATAAGCCAACGAAGAAGTAGGAGGGCTTTGAAATATGAGGATTTCATTTACCTTTGAATCTGAAATCATAAATTCTGAAACTAACAAAGGGTGGCATTTGAAGGAGGAGGATTATACATAGAAGAGAAGTATTTGAAGGTAGATGCAATGGTGAAGGTGCAACCGCCAGAAGAAGATGCAAAGGTGATGGTGGAGAAAGGAAGGAAGCATTAGAAGACGATGGTAATGATGATGACGGATAGGGTTTGTTGAGAACGAATGATGGATACTTGAGAGAGAGTGGGTTAAATGTTTAATAGGATCTTCCAAATAAAATAGGATATTAGGAGAGTATAAATGGAATTCTAAATATTTTGCCTGATTTTTTGGGATAAAAACAGAATGCAGGGGAACCACGCTGATTTTATGGAATACTCTGCATTATATGAGAGAGTTAAAATAGACGGGAAAACAAAACACAGAGGGAACTAAAACATGACATGTGTCATAGAGTAGGTTTATAAGGGAGCCATGTGGCAGTTTAGAGAGTCTTTTATTAGGAATATCTACTCTCTCTCTCTCTCTCTATATATATATATATATATATATATATATATATATATATATATATATATATATATATATATATATGGAAAAGTGAATATACCCTTAAGGGTATATAAGCTTAGGTACCCAAACACACCATAATACGTCGTTTTCTTTGATATTCATTATAATGTTATTAAACTTCAACCCCTATGTAACATCCCGAAATATCAATAGTAGAGTTTAAGGGCCTAAAAGAGTAAGTTGTGAAAGAGTGACTCGGCGAGTCCATGGATGGACTCGGCGAGTAGAGTCGCGACTTGGTCGCGTGTTAAGTGGCCGACTCGGCGAGTCAGTGTAATGGACTCGGCGAGTAGGCGCTGTGTGGAGAAAACCCTAATTCTCGGGGTTGAGCCTTATATAAAGATCATTATGTTTCCCTCCCAGCCTCTTTATCACCCCTTGAGCCCTAGAAAACCCTAAATCACGAAGAAGCACCATTGTTGAATGGATTGGAGCTTGGAGAATGTATTTGTGAAGGAATTTTGGGAGATTGAAGGCTTGGAGCAAGGGGCTTTGTTTGGATTCGAGTCTCATTTCTTTTGGGGCATTCCTTTGAGGTAATATCTCGTTTTTTTGAGCTGCTATTTCTTAGATGCATCATTTTGGGGGTGTTGGAGATCATATCTTTGGATGTATTGGAGTTTATAGGTTAGATCTGAGGTTGCTACCTCAGATCTGGAAGGGAGAAGGTCTAGAGTGCATGAAAGTCCCTGTATTGGAGTGTTTAGTGAAGCTTACATGTCCAAAACCCTAGCCCCAATGTGCAAACGGATTAGATCTCCTTGGATTCACGTAAAGTTTGCCACTTTATGTGATGGATGAGTGGTAGGAGACTAGATCTATGTTTTGGAGCAATTGCATGGCCTGGAATGCTTCTGAATGGATTCAGAACGGTGGTACTCGGCGAGTCACATGGGAGTACTCGAAGAGTTGGATGAAGATGGCCTGGAACTCGGCGAGTTGTATGAACAACTCGGCGAGTAGGTTGAAGATAGCCGTAGACTCGACGAGTCTGTTCTTGGACTCGACGAGTCTTGTCGTAGGGTCCCGATATTCTCTGGTTGAGTCGAGAATCGGTGAGTCGAGGGATGACTCGGTGAGTTGTGGGCGAGTGGACTCAGAGTTGTGGGACTCGGCGAGTCTCGGGGTGACTCGGCGAGTTGAGTCGCAGATTGGGGAAGTTCTGAGCATGGGAGCTCGACGGGTTGACTCGGCGAGCAGGGTCAACCAGGAGGGTTGACTTTGATGGAGGACTTTGACTTGGACCAAGAGTTGACCGTTGACTTTTAAGGCTTAGTCAGCGATGTGGCCTTTGGGCCAAGAGAGGGGTAAAATAGTCTTTTACCCTTAAGAGGGTGCCATGAGAGGGTTGATTCTAGTCTCGAGAGTTATATTCATGAGAGTATTTGCCTTACGTGTTAGGCGGTGGTGGGTTCGAGATTCAAGTGTGGGGATATCTGCTTTCTGTTTGCCAGGTGAGTCTTCTCACTATACTTTACCTTGAGTAGGTAATCAGAGTTATGTGATCAAAGTATTTGTATGCTATATGTACGTGATGTATTGTACTGCATTATTTCTACGTGATTTATGTTGTGCATGTTTTTAGAGTTGGAACCGGAAGGTTCCCAGAGTTAGAACCTGAGGGTTCACAGAGTTTGGGTGCACGGACCCACAGAGTTATAGCCTCGAGTGGCTAATATGTGTTATGTGTGGTATTTTGAGGAACTCACTAAGCTTCGTGCTTACAGTGTTTTGTGTTCTGTTGTTTTTCAGGTTTCTTTCAGTATCACGGGACGGCACCGGCTTGATTGTACACACCAGAGAAAGAGTCATGTTTTGGAGGATCCTGGTTTTCTATGCAAGTGAAAAAGGAGTTTTGTTTTTGTAATTCGTTTATAAATGAGATTTTAAACAAGTGTTTCTAAGAATTTACGATTATTTTAAATGAAAATTTGTTTTGAAATTCACGGTGTTACAAGTTGGTATCAGAGCCTTGGTTTGAGGGATTCGGATGCGCCTTCGGGTAAATCTGGACTCAAACTGAGGAAGTAAGAAAAGTTTTAAGGAAATAATTTTCTAAAAATGAATAAGAGTTCAAAGAGAAAACAAGAAAGAGCAGTGTGTACAATCGGCCAGAGCCCGAACGGTGATTTCCCAAAATACCCTTATTTTTGTGTTATGAGATATTTATGATGCACTTTATGAGATATTATTACATGCTAGAGACAGGCTAGGTATTTCATATGTTAGGACTAGAGTGGCCTGATTTGTGATGCCTTAGCCTAGGACTCGTTGTTATATGTGTTATGCTTTTGAGTATGTGATGAGTGAGAGTATCCAGTTAGAACCCATGAGGGGTAGAGTTACAGAGTTCGGTGGTACTTTTGAGGATGAGCCGAGAAGGTGGAGTTATCACAGAGAGGGAGTCCTATGTATTCTTCGATGCTCGAATGCTGCTTGCTTTGTGCTTTGTGGAACTCTCGATGATGGGAGTCAGCTACCAAGTGAATATGACGATATTCAGGAGGTAGATGGCTGGCATCATTATGAGCTCTTCAGCAGCTGATAGCAAAGAAGGGGGAGGACAACGGAAGAGCCTAGGGAGTAACCCTAGCCAGATGAGTGCGCTTGCAGAGTAGAGAATTTCGCTGGGGAGCAAGCACGCGCAATGGGATTAGTGAAAGGGCAGGTCGAGCAGTTACTTAGAAGCTCTGGGATGGTCTGTGTGGAAAGTATGGGTAGATGTGGCAGGTAGTATGGGCCCGTACTACTGAAAGCAGAGGACCCATACTTGATACAGGGAGTATTCTGAAGGTTCTAAGGAGCAGATGAAGGAGTGATGTTATGGTTCGGGTACCATACATCAGAGCAGATTGAGGAGTGATGTTATAGTTCGGATACCATACATCAGAGCAGATTGAGGAGTGATGTTATGGTTCGGGTACCATACATCAGAGCAGATTGAGGAGTGATGTTATGATTCGGATACCATACATCAGAGCATATTAAGGAGTGATGTTATGGTTCGAGTACCATACATCAGAGCAGATTGAGGAGTGATGTTATTGTTCGGGTACCATACATCAGAGCAGATTGAGGAGTGATGTTATGGTCCGGGTACCATACATCAGAGCAGATTGAGGAGTGATGTTATGGTCCGGGTACCATACATCGGAGCAGATTGAGGAGTGATGTTATGGTTCGGGTACCATACATCAGAGCAGATTGAGGAGTGATGTTATGGTTCGGATACCATACATCGGAGCGGATGGAGGAGTGATGTTATGGTTAGGGTACCATACACTGGGGCATATTAAGAAGAGATGTCATGGAATGAGTACCACGATTCGTAGTGAAGGTTGTTTGTGGTTCTCCGGTTATTCGGTCATGAGTAAGTTCGAAGAGGCGTCCCTTGAGAGGGAGATCGAGAGTCCCTCAGAGTATTTTAGTAAGGAGTCAGTGAGAAGGAAGAATTTCGATCTGAGTTGAATGATCAGTCGATAAAGGATATGTCACCTCCTATGATCTGGGAGGTACTGCTTATGTACGTGTGAAAATATGAGGAGCATGATGTTTTGGTTTTGGGTTTAGGGGTAAACCCTGCAGGTCGTCATTGATGATGATTTCCCACCAGAGTATTAGGTAGCATGTGCGCCGCGAGGCAGTGATTTATCATGAGCAGATAGTCAGTTTGGACTGAGATAGTCGAGGGCCATGCTACACCTAATTGAGTATAGTCGGGTGTATGGTAGTGGTATCAGTGGGGAGTTCAGTCAAGGTTAGCGGTGCAGAGAGTTTTCTATCCATGGGGTGTTGAATATGGGAGTGGGTCCTGGTTCTTAGGATGATCCTGATGTTGGAGCGTTGGTTGATGAGTTGAGGTGAGGGGTACGATGATTTTATGGTTCAGTCTATGAGTCAGGGATGTTATTGAGCAGTTGAGTTGTTTGGTACTAGGTTGGTACGAGATTTGGAACGACTAGAGGCAGACGTGACGAGAAGTTCTTGAGGAGTTCATCAGAGGTTCAGAGTATATGAGGTCGATTCATTTCCGTAAGGGGGATTATAGGGCATTGTGTAGCAGGTGCGATTTTGCTGGAGAATATAGTTATGGGTTAGTTGCGTGCTATTTGGTGATGGTTCGAACCCTAAGTGGGGGAGAACCAGGTGCCGTATGTAAGAAAGCAGAGATTTGGCAAGAGCAGTTATAAGTGGAGTATAGAGATATGCGGTAAGAAATCATGAGACCAGAGATGTCGGTGATCGAGGAAAGGGGTCAGAGTGAGTTAATGCGGGAAGTACTTGTTTGAGAAGGATGAATGTCTCCACGACAAGTGTTTATTAGTCAGAAATCTGGTATTGGTCAGTGTTGGGGCAAGTAGATAGAGAATGATTGGGCAGCCAACTCCCGGGTCGGTATGCGTATCCTTGTTGGATTTTGAGCGGCGGGAAAAAGGGGGTTTCGGAGAATTATCAGCGTATTTCGTAGCGTTAGCGTTTCTTCGTACTGCAATTGAGAAATTGGATACACCGAAGTTGCAACTTGGAAAAATGAAGATCTAATTATGGGGTTCAGATGGAATGTATTATTGCCTCTATATGGTGCTTGGGGCAGGAGATCAGTGGTTGTGGCAGGATCTTGTGATGTTCGGTGAAGGTATCCGGGTATTGATATCTTTATTTCGAAGTATTCGTGAATCTTGAGTTGAGATGACTTGTGGTATATCGGGTATCTATGGATCTAGTGAGAGCCTTTCGAGTATGGGCATCCAGGGAGATTACTTGTGAGAGTGGATCTTCGCAAGGGTGGGCGTCCATTATGACGATTGCCTCCAGAGTTTGTGATGAATATTCGAGACGAGTATGGGTGGCCGCCTATGATAGTCTGTGGAGCACGAGCTAGTGGGGTCAGAGGGTGTTGTGATACTGCGGAGAGTCGTAGTACTCACTAGTCAGAGGGTGTTGTGATGCTGCGGAGAGTCGCAGTACTCACTAGTCAGAGGGTGTTGTGATACTGCGGAGAGCCGTAGTACTCACTAGTCAGAGGGTGTTGTGATACTGCGGAGAGCCGTAGTACTCACTAGTCAGAGGGTGTTGTGATACCGCGGGGGAGCCATAGTGCTGACTAGATGGCAAGAGAATGTGATGATGGAATGTTCTCCGATCAGTGTATGATGTGGAAGAGTTTTGGGCTTGAGTAGCCCTAGTATTGAGTTTTTGGAGCCTGGATGTTGGACCGGGGGCGCGTCTGGGGTCCCCGTCTCTGTCGGGGAATGTGGTGAGATGCGCAAGGGATATGCGCAGCAAAAACCAGAGATCAGAGTGGAGACGATCCTCGGTTGGATTGTGCCTTCTTGCATAAGGAAAAGAGAATTTCGGGACTTGCGTGTCACGGGGCCGGGATAGTGGTCACGGGGAGGAAGTTAGTGGGGTATTTGGATCATGATATGGGTGACCTTTGGAGGCTCAGCTGTGGAGTCAAAGGCTGACTTGGTGCTCTGTCTCGAAGAGGGATATGAGATGAGCTAGAGCTTATCATGATGATGTCTGAGGACACCTCAAAGGGAGCGAACGATTCAGACGCTCAAAGACATGCTTCGGGCATGTGTATTAGATTTCGGAGGGAGTTGCGGCATGTAATTATCCTTGGTTGAGTTATCTTATATCAACAGCCATCATTAGTGCATTGGTATGCCGCCCTTTGAGCTGTTGTATGGGAGGAGGTGTCAGACCCTCATTTGTTGGGGAAAGTGTTGATTCGCGGAAGTGGAAGTAGTAGTGAGAATGGATGATTTGGAGTATGGTGGTCGAACACTGTGTCTGTGCCAGTGGTATGGAATGACATCATGATGGGATGTCTGCTGAGGACGCGAAAGGGATTCCGCGGGTGTAGAGCCAAGAGTCTCAGGATGGATGCAGGGATGGAGTCTGGGACTCCCAGCTTGATTCTGATCAAGGGTTGTGTGCGTAGTGGTGGTTTCTCTTGAGAATGTTAGAGATGTCGTCAGTATGACGGGTTTTCCTAACCCGAGAGTGCGAAGGTTGGTGCGGCATGGGTGTGTGATTGCAAGAAGAGGACTCATGGGAGTTACTCTGGAATTGAAGAGTGGGTCCTTCCGTCGTCACGGATTGGATAGGGTGGGATTCGGATCGGGGATCTGATGGTTCATGGCTTCTAACCCTTATGGGTCGAGTGATTGTTGAGATTTGGGCAGTGATGCTTCATGGGTAATTCTCGGATCGATGAGTGTGGTTATCAGAGGGTACATCCGGTGCACGGTTCGAGACAGTGGTCAGGGCACTGTAAGGAAAGGGAAAGTGTGTTCGAGTTTCGATGGGTATGCCTTGTGAGATCTGGTCTGATTAAGGCCAGGTGGCACGTTGTGGGAGTATTTCTGGAGTTGAGTTGTTGTAGGCTTCGAGGACGAAGCCTAATTTAAGTGGGGGAGAATTGTAACATCCCGAAATATCAATAGTAGAGTTTAAGGGCCTAAAAGAGTAAGTTGTGAAAGAGTGACTCGGCGAGTCCATGGATGGACTCGGCGAGTAGAGTCGCGACTTGGTCGCATGTTAAGTGGCCGACTCGGCGAGTCAGTGTAATGGACTCGGCGAGTAGGCGCTGTGTGGAGAAAACCCTAATTCTCGGGGTTGAGCCTTATATAAAGATCATTATGTTTCCCTCCCAACCTCTTTATCACCCCTTGAGCCCCAGAAAACCCTAAATCACGAAGAAGCACCATTGTTGAATGGATTGGAGCTTGGAGAATGTATTTGTGAAGGAATTTTGGGAGATTGAAGGCTTGGAGCAAGGGGCTTTGTTTGGATTCGAGTCTCATTTCTTTTGGGGCATTCCTTTGAGGTAATATCTCGTTTTTTTGAGCTGCTATTTCTTAGATGCATCATTTTGGGGGTGTTGGAGATCATATCTTTGGATGTATTGGAGTTTATAGGTTAGATCTGAGGTTGCTACCTCAGATCTGGAAGGGAGAAGGTCTACAGTGCATGAAAGTCCCTGTATTGGAGTGTTTAGTGAAGCTTACATGTCCCAAACCCTAGCCCCAATGTGCAAACGGATTAGATCTCCTTGGATTCACATAAAGTTTGCCACTTTATGTGATGGATGAGTGGTAGGAGACTAGATCTATGTTTTAGAGCAATTGCATGGCCTGGAATGCTTCTGAATGGATTCAGAACGGTGGTACTCGACGAGTCACATGGGAGTACTCGACGAGTTGGATGAAGATGGCCTGGAACTCGGCGAGTTGTATGAACAACTCGGCGAGTAGGTTGAAGATAGCCGTAGACTCGACGAGTCTGTTCTTGGACTCGACGAGTCTTGTCGTAGGGTCCCGATATTCTCTGGTTGAGTCGAGAATCGGTGAGTCGAGGGATGACTCGGTGAGTTGTGGGCGAGTGGACTCAGAGTTGTGGGACTCGGTGAGTCTCGGGGTGACTTGGCGAGTTGAGTCGCAGATTAGGGAAGTTCTGAGCATGGGAGCTCGACGAGTCGACGGGTTGACTCGGCGAGCAGGGTCAACCAGGAGGTTTGACTTTGACGGAGGACTTTGACTTGGACCAAGAGTTGACCGTTGACTTTTAAGGCTTAGTCAGCGATGTGGCCTTTGGGCCAAGAGAGGGGTAAAATAGTCTTTTACCCTTAAGAGGGTGCCATGAGAGGGTTGATTCTAGTCTCGAGAGTTATATTCATGAGAGTATTTGCCTTACGTGTTAGGCGGTGGTGGGTTCGAGATTCAAGTGTGGGGATATCTGCTTTCTGTTTGCCAGGTGAGTCTTCTCACTATACTTTACCTTGAGTAGGTAATCAGAGTTATGTGATCAGAGTATTTGTATGCTATATGTACGTGATGTATTGTACTGCATTATTTCTACGTGATTTATGTTGTGCATGTTTTTAGAGTTGGAACCGGAAGGTTCCCAGAGTTAGAACCTGAGGGTTCACAGAGTTTGGGTGCACGGACCCACAGAGTTATAGCCTCGAGTGGCTAATATGTGTTATGTGTGGTATTTTGAGGAACTCACTAAGCTTCGTGCTTACAGTGTTTTGTGTTGTGTTGTTTTTCAGGTTTCTTTCAGTATCACGGGACGGCACCGGCTTGATTGTACACACCAGAGAAAGAGTCATGTTTTGGAGGATCCTGGTTTTCTATGCAAGTGAAAAAGGAGTTTTGTTTTTGTAATTCGTTTATAAATGAGATTTTAAACAAGTGTTTCTAAGAATTTACGATTATTTTAAATGAAAAATTGTTTTGAAATTCACGGTGTTACACCCTAACTTGATTTACTTTCAAGGTTTTCGAAATTTCATTATTACATTCCTCTTACATCAAATCTTTTTGCTGACCACCTACTAGGCTACATATATTGTAGTTGAAAATGAAAATTATATAAGAGAAAGATAAATATGTAATTTATAAAAATCAATGAAGTAAATCAAGTTAGAAGTTAAATTATAAGAATAGTGGACAATTAGAATGTATTATATGACACAAAACAACGTTTTATGGTGAATTTGGGTACCTAAGTTTATATACACTTAAAGGTATATTCACTTTTCCCATATATATATATATATATATATATATATATATATATATATATATATATATATATAATCAAAAAAATAAGAGATATAGTGGTGGATATACCAATCTTTTAGTGGTGATGACGTGACACTCACCACTATAATGGTTATTGGTGAGTATAACGGATGATCTAATAGAATGATGACGTCCTAGATATATATTTCATTTGTGATTAATGAGGTTATTACTTTTTACTTTTATGCGTTACTAGTTGTGAGACCCGTGTATTACATGAGTTTATTAAAAATAAAAATTTAATATCAATATTTAACCATTAAATATTTTATAAAATAATAATTTTACATATCATAATATAACCTTTTGAAACATTTATAAAAAAAAATCAAATCTTCTTTAAAGCATTTGTGAGACTTTATTATCAAACTAATAGAATGATTCTTTTTCCTTATATGAAATTTTATTTTAAAAAATGGAAATTCTTAAAAATGACAAGTGGAAAATAATAATTCTAAAACTTCCACAAAATTACATGTGGCAAAACTCTTGAGAATTTGACAAGTAGCAAAAAAACATTCATTTATTAGAGACTAGGTGTTAGCCCCATGTATTACATGTGTGTATTTAAAACAATTAAATATGTATAAACATTTGAAAATTTTAAATTTATAAGAAAAATGAGAAAAATATTGAATTATTAAAATTAAAATGTTTTTTTTTTCTCTTTTAAATTTAAACAAATCATTTAGATAAAATAATCAAAACAAATTAATGAGATTTTATTTTAAAATTTTGAAATTATAAGGAAAGTCAATTAATGAAATTGATATGCATTAATTATTAAATTTAAATACCATATGAAATTTAATAAAATAGGAAAACCACAAAATTACATATAGAATAAAAATTAATTCAAAATAACCACAAAATGATATGTGGCAAAATGAATGAGAATGTGACAAATGGTAAAAAAAACATTCATTTATTAGAGAAAATTAATCAAACTAAATATTATTTGTTCACCGTACAATTTATTAATTATACATAATGAGTAATAAGTAATAACTATGAAATTGTTAAATTTCTGAATCAGATTTAAATTGTTTTACAAATGATTGCTTGCGGTTACGAACTAAAAATACAAATATCAACTCGCCTATTCCTTCTTAAAATCGATTTTCTCGATTAAATCCAATTTGACTTCTTAATTCTTTAATGTTAACTAACTTTCCTTATTGGTATTTTTCTTTTTCTTTTTATCTAAATTTTGACATTTTAACCGGATGGAATCATCGAGATTAAGATTTTAAACGTTTTTATATATTATTTTAAATAACACGTTGTTGTATATTATTTTAGAAAACAAAGAGCTATGTATCATGGGTTGAATATATATATATATATATATATATATATATATATATATATATATCAAAAGAAAATGAAGATGACATTTAAGCGTTAAAAAATATTATATTTAAACTAAGTCAATATTTTGACTGTTTGTATATGTCATATTATATTTAAAGGGTGGGATTATTCCTACTTTTTATTATTCGTTACATTTTATTATTCGTTGTATGTCTCCTAATATTAGTCAAATTAATTAGGATTTTATCAAATCTGTTTTTATTATTATTTAAATTTACTTATTGCAACCCATTTAATTATTTATTTATTTATTTATTTATTTATTATTATTATTATTATTATTATTATTAGGTTGTAAAAAACGTTAGACGTTAGCTAGTCAAACGATTGAGGTTAAATGATTAATCAGTTTAGGCGGGGATTAATCGGATACCATAAATTATTAACAAAATTAAGAAAAAAAATTAATATATCCTAAGAAAATACAAATATTTGAAAACTTGAAAATTTTGAAAATCTTGGTATAATATTTGAAATTTTAAAATTTTGAAAATTTTATTTAAAAATGGAAAATTAAAAAATTTTAAATTTGACCGATTAAGCCGCCTAGAATAGATTTGGATCGCCTAGGACCACCTAGCTCCGATTTTGACCATCTTTGATCATCACCGATTAGGCTGACCAATTAGGTCTAAACCTAATCAATTCAAAGCCGCCTAGTGATTATTTAGCTGCCTAAACCGATTTTTGCAACACTGGATTATAGTAATAGTAATAATTTTTATAATTATTAGATTATTATTATCAGGAATCATTTGTGTAAAAAACTTAGAAATTTAATGATCATTTGTGTAAAATGCTTAGATAATTAAGGACCTTTTTTGTAAAATAGTTACTTAGTGAATAATTCAAGGAGCATTTTTGTAAAATACTTATTGGCTGTTTGGCAGGATCTGAATTTTTAAGAGATCTGAATTTCTAAGATGGTCTGAAATGCTGTTTGGTTGGAACCTCTGAATTGTTGTGCTGAATTATTAAAATGACAATTTTACCCTTCTGTTTATTTTTTATTGAATTCAACTATTTGTTTAGAAAATAACCAAACAAAATTTTAAAAATAGGTATTAAAAAAAACATATAAACACCGTATAAAATCCAAATTTAGCATAAATCAAAATTAAACACAAATCCAAATTAAACATAAATATTTTTAAATCCACAAAATCATACTAAAATCCAAATACAATCCTATAAATGATTAATCTATAAATGTAACAAATGTTGAGGGAAAACATAATGAACAAGGTACAAAATTACAGATGATTATGTATCAGTGGATCGTTCTTGTGATGATTTATAGATTCGGTATGCAGCTATGCACGTTGTAGCATTGCCAATAACCGTTAATGCCCCTTGGATTGCAACTGAAAACTATAATTTATGTTGAATAGGATCAATCAATGAACAAGATTAAGAGTAAATTACACGAATGATCCCTACGGTTTGCGGTAATTTGCGTGCTTGGTCCCTAACTTATTTTTTTAACTCGGAAGGTCCCTATGGTTTGTTTTTGTTACGCGTTTGGTCCCTACTGTTTAATTTTGTTACGCGTTTGGTCCCTATCTTATCTAAAAAGACTATTATTTAAAGAGGAAAAAATGATGGGATAGGTGAGGTAAGGTGAGGGGGTGGAATTAGGGGTGTGTTTATTTAAATAAATTAAAAAATCAAGGGAAAAATAGTCTTTTTAGGTAAGATAAGGACCAAGCGCGTAACAAAAACAAACAGTAGGGACCTTCCGAGTTAAAAAAATAAGTTAGGGACCAAACGCGCAAATTACCCTAAACCATAGGGACCATTCGTGTAATTTACTCCAAGATCAATTAATCAACAGTGAATCGTATATGAATATAATGCGTTTTAAATTCAATTAAAATGAACAGGATCAATAAATCATACCTCTAGTGATTCTGAGTTATAAAAGAAATGCCAAGTACACGCACAAAATGCTCTTCCTCCTCCTCCTCCTATCATAGGCACCTGATGCAATTTACTCATTATGCTATGCGTACATATCATACAACAATGGGGGACTCAAAATGAGTGAACTGATTACAAATAAAGGGAGTTGGGATTGATAATAATTCACCATACCCCATGAAAGCCCCTTCCAAGAATCATATCTAGATTTCTCCTCATATTGCCATACTAAAATCATTGTTGTAATCCTTCGAAAATTGGAAAATAAGCAAAATCACAAACCATGGAAATACACTAAAGGAATAGGCTTGAAATTAAAAATTAAAAGCTAGGGTGCACTCGTAACAGAGTATCAAGTATCCAACAGTAAACAAATGAACACATTCAAATTCGATCGTATACCTTCAAAATCGAGCATATAACATCAAAATCAAGCATAACATCAACTATAGATTACGATTAAACAAATCTGATTAGCATAACATAACCACTGATTTCGATTTTTGATTTTTGACTTTGGGGGGGAAAGAAGGAAGAAACAGAAGAAGAGCAATCGATTTTTAGAAGGAAGAACGAACCTGTTTTTGATTGTTGATTTTCGAGTTCAGGGCATCAGCGAGAAGGTGCAGCAGTGTCGGCCTTGCTAGGTTGCAGTGGCGTAAGCGTCGATGTTGCTTTGTTGGGCGGCGGCGTTCAACGGAGTTGTCAGAGTATGCAGTTGGGAAAGGAAGCAAATGTGAAAGGGGGAAGAAGCAACAGGAAGAAGAAAAGAGGAGGCGGGGTGTTTGATTGTGTGTTAGGGCAAAACAAGAAAAGTATGTTTTTTGTTTTTTGTTTTTTTTTTTTTAATTCAGACTTTATTCCATATCTGAAAAATTAAGAGGTGTTTTTAATTTTAAGAGGTAAAAAATAAGACGCAAACAAACAATCTAAATCTGAATTATTAAGACATTGCCTCTTAATTTTACAATTGAGAGGTAAACAACAAGGCCTTACTATAGGTGAATAATTCACTAGTGTCACTTCAAAATTCAAGGATCACACCACTACATCACCCAACCCACCAACTCATGATTAGGTGGATTTCGGGCTTTTGCTTTTATTTTTTGGTAACTATAAAGATTATTCGAAACAAATTAGGCCACATTTATACAACGAACTATTTAGATACCCTGGAAATTACATAATGATTTACGGTGGGTATTTTAACGTAATGAGTCACTCGTTGAATTTAGTTTGAACGGGGTTTGCGACATCTAAATATTAATTGATTACGCTAAATAATACTTTTCTCATTGCTAACATAGTATTTTCGTTCATTCAAAGAAGGTTCTACAATGTGGTTCACACTTAGGTATGCCCCCAAGACATCAAATCATGTATCTGTTGTGACCACCCATGATTAGGGTAACCATTATGTGATTGTTGGTTTACAAGGAGCGTATCCAATGCCTATTGTTTGGTTCTTTTTGGGTACGTACATATTAGAATATTTTGCTGGCTTGGAAACCTTGTATAATGCTCGATTGAATGTGTAACACTCGTTTTTCTGGATGGATCAGTTGAGGACTTAGAGGAATCAAATTTAAGATTTTTGGAAAAAATCTAGTGCTACGAAGTTGTAATTGGAGCACCACGACGTGACATGCCAAAGTGCATGAAACACATGTTTTGGATGGCTGCCACGACGTGGCAAGAGGATGGCCATGACGTGGCAGTTGCTGCAGCCCACACCCATGATCTTTTAGGGTTTCTTCCATATTTAAGTACCTAATCTCAAGGATTATGACATCCTCTTCAGCCTCCAACCCATCTGTGACATCCCCATTTTCACGGCCAGAAAAGACCAATTTTG
Organism: Lactuca saligna; assembly: GCF_052625555.1. Lineage (NCBI taxonomy): Eukaryota > Viridiplantae > Streptophyta > Magnoliopsida > Asterales > Asteraceae > Lactuca > Lactuca saligna. The sequence continues at coordinate 12,715,873 of NC_136423.1, read as the reverse complement.
TTTATGCTTTATAAAAATCAGAGTACCTCTTTTAATAAAAATGTTGCGGAATTTGTTCCCAGTAAAGCATGATAAATATATTATCAAAGCGCTTCCGAAGAAAAGTATTTTTATTCATTTTAAAACATTTGTGATGTCATCGTCAATATAGAAACATAAACATAAATAGAACTTACATTCACTATCACTAGTGATTTATATCTCCTTAATCTCTCAGTGTAATGTGACTTCATATCAACACATGTGATATAAATAAACTGAGTGGGTCAGGTTGGGAAACCTGGTGAGTACATAAGGATTTCAATCCCACAATGTTATATCATATATATAGTTTAGAACTCACAAAATATACAATTTCACCATATATATAAACAACTCTTATCCCACCCCGTCGATCCTCACAACGAGACTATCCATACTCTCGGACCTAAGATTAGCCGTTTTACCTAATCCGTACTCCCGGATCAGAAATGAACGACTTTACCTAATCCATACTCTCGGACTAGGGACGAATCACTAATCCATACTCTCGGATTAACGATGAATGATTATGCCTAATCCATACTCTCGGACTAGGGACGAATGACTAATCCATACTCTCATATTAATGATGAATGATTATGCCTAATCCATACTCTCGGACTAGGGATAATGACTATGTTTAATCCATGCTCCCGAATCAATGACATATACTAAGGTTTTATTCTTTGAGTATAATTCACTCTTTCTCTTAAGAAAACACTATCCAATATTCCTCATAATTAATTTAGATTTACTCTTTATCCTAAATCAACATATATAATCATGTATGTTCTTTAACAAGTATCTCAGGCAACATCAAATAATTCGCACATAAACATATATTTAATATTTCAATCGATACTTGTATTAAAATCATGTTCATGAAAGGGATTATGCGCTCACTTGAAAAGGTGGTGATTTCGAACTCAGACAGTGCTTCGCTTCTTAAAAATAATTTTCTTCGACGAAACCTAGTATTATTACCACTAGAGTTTAGTCTATTATTTGTCGAGACTAATTAATAATCTAGCTATTATTACTATTATATAACCGTTAAACAATACTTATATCACCCATAATAATAGCCCAAGTACTTATTATAAGTTCCTAATGATGTTACTATAATTAAATAAAAACTATATTAAAAATAGCGTAGACGTTGCTCATTTACAACGGATTTTATATAAAATCGGGCTTTGCTTGGAGCAGCGTTCCCGATCCGAAAATTTCTTCTTCTTGGAGCCGTCGAGCACTCCGGGGCTTCCGCCTCGTGCTAGGGAGGTACCCTAGGCTTTTCGGGGGGGGGGGGGGGTCGGGGCTAAAGAGAGGTTCTAGAGAGAGAGAGAGAGAGAGAGTAAAGAAAAGAAAGAATGGGAAAGGTGTGAAGAAAATGAGGGTGGGAGAGGTTCTATTTATAGGGTGAAAATGGCTGAACTTGGTGCCACATGTCACCATCTATTGGAAAAACTTGGGGAGAAAGCAATGGCCAAGATTGTGCCACATCACCAATTTTCGCACAACACACTTCCGACTTATAAAATTAGTAACTTTCACATACAATCTCCGTTTTTGACGTTATTTATATCCACGCGTAGGTAAAAATAAGATCTACAACTTTCATTTTGACTCTGTTGGCTAATTCTCGACCAATTTTAAACTTAACAGTACGAGGAGATTATACTGTTAAATGTCTACGTAAAATTCATAACTTCTACATATAGATTCTGTTTTCGTCTGTATTTTTACCGTTGAGTTCCTATTAATGAGATCTAGAATTATCATTTAGATCGTGTAGGCCAAAAATCGCTCGAACTAAATTTCGAGTTTCGGGCCGTGCACTGCTATACCAAATCTTAGAAAATTCATAACTTCGTCATACGAAGTCAGATTTGGGCGTTCTTTTTCTGTATGTTCTCGGTTTAACATATACTACAACTTTTATTTGGATCGATACGGCTAAAAAGTCCTTTATCAAAAATTTACTATTTACGTCTCCCGGTGCCGTGCCAGTTTTGCCGTAAAACTTCGACGGGCCATAACTTCTTCGTTATAACTCGGATTTCGGCGTTCTTTATATGTACGGAACCCTTGAGATATATTATAAAACTTGGTTAAGATTATTTATTTTAAGTAATCTTTTATCGAAAAGTCGATTTCGACCCTTATTATCTCTAAATTAACTAGACCGGATCTACGGGCGTTACACCATCCACTCGAAAACCTAGCCTTTATAGATGACTATGAGCTTTTTTTTTTTCTTAATTGAAGGCCTTGTTCTTTGATTTTGGTGAAGCTTGAGGAAGGAGAAAGATCATTTTGGTGCAATGGTGTAACACCTCGGGTTAGACATAATACATAGTAATTAATCTTAGCTAAATTTGTTGTAATCATAATGACGATCTCAGCGTATAAGGAACACATAAAAATGACTTCATATGAAGAATTTACGATCCTTTGAAGTTTCGTGTCCAACACGGTACAACAAAGTGTGTAGTAAAAAGTGAATTTTAGATATATTGTTTATTAGCCTAAGTAATCTAAACTAGGGGTGAGATTTAAAACCGGAAAACCGGACCGGAACCAGAATCGGACCGGAACCGAAACTTTTAGAACCGGAGTATATAGAATCGGTTCCGGTTTCGGGTTTAAAAAATCGATTTATCCGGGTTTGGGTCCATCGGGTCCGGGCAAACCGGGTCTAAACACCGGAACCGATGTTAGGAATCGGAACCACTTTTAGGGGCCGGAACTGGTTTTTGTGAAACGTTTAAAATATGCATATCTCATTCATTTCAATTCGGATTGACATAATTTTTTTTCCAACGTGTAGTTTAGAGTTTGTACATGATTTTAGACTATAATTTTTTCAATTTTAGTTTTATATATATTGACTTATAGTCCCTTAAAGTTGAGATATCAAAGCTGGAAGTTTTTAGTTTTTCAACTTTTTTGTATTCTGTGAAAGTTTTTAAAACATGCATATTTAATTCTTTGAAGTCGGATTGACATGCAGTTTTTTCTCAACTTGTAGTTTAGAGTTTGTATATGATTTTAGACTATAATTTTTTCATTTTTGGTTTAATATTCAAGGACTTAAAGCCCCCCAAAGTCGGGATATCAAAGCTGAAAATTTTCAAAATTTCAACTATTTATTTTTGTACTTTGAATTCTGTGAAAATGTTAACACATGCATATCTCATTCGTTTAAATTCGGATTGCTATGTGGTTTTTACAGAGTGTAGTTTATAATTTGTACATGATTTTAGACTATAATTATGTCAATTTTGGTTTCATATTCAATGAGTTACAGTCCCTCGAAGTTGAGATGTTAATATGAAAATTTTTGAAGTATAACCCACAAAGTAGTAAGTAATTACCAAAAACTTCCAGGTTTCGGGTTTTTCAGTTCTAAACCCACTTTATCCAGTTCCAATCTACCCACTTTGATGTTTCCGGTTTTTCCGGTTCTAGACCCACTTTACCCGGTACCGTATCCGAAACCGCACCGGAATCGGTTCCTATATCGGTCCGATTTTTGGTTCTACAAAATCCCGTTAATCGGTTCCGGGTTTTCTGGGTTCGGGTCCATCCAGTCCGGGTTTGGACCCACTTTTATCCCTAATCTAAACCAAAGTCGTAGAAATCATAAAGGAGAACTAATGCATACAAAGAACATCCAAATCTGACTTTATATTAGGAAATTATGATTTTTCGAAGTATCAGCGTAACAGTATGAATACATAAATCAGAATTCAAATCGTTGATTGTTAGTTGAAACAATCTAAACGAGAGTTGAATATGTCGTAAATAGGATTTCGTTGATATAAATACATTCGAGAATGGAATGTGTATGGAAGAGATATGATTTTTATACAAACTTTAACTATCTAAGCATGTTAAAAATATAACTTTAAAAATAAAATGAGAATTAGCCTACGAATTGTAAATGCAAGTTGTATTACTCATCGATAGCTATAAGTTGATAAAAAGAACGTCGAAAACGGAGCACATATGAGAAAGATATGAATTTTTGAAGAAAATTATTGTTTTGCGTGTGACGACAGCGTATACGGCGCTTACTGACAAGCAGACGTAGATCATGCAGATTTTGACAGGTGTCACAAAGCTAAAGGAGCAATGTCGACTGATACACAGAGAGTGCCCATAAAGATGTACGACGCTCCCATGTAACCCTATATATGTGTTTCAATTTCAACCTATTTTCCTCACCAATTCTAACCAAATCCTCTGGAATCCTTCTTTCTTTGCGTTTCCTCAAACATTTTGTCTACGCGCGGCAGAGATAACGATTTCTAATGAAAAATCTCGACGGAGTCTTCGATAACCGAGGTACATGCAATGCGATCCGTCGATCTCTGGAAGAATATGACCGTGGTTCTCTAGGGTGAGAAACCTAGTCTTCAAATTCTATTTATGTGTAGTTCGCTAAGTTGTCCAAACTGTTCTTGTATCTCCGTGGGTGTTTAAACTATAAGGTGATCTGTTTACGGGAGTCGTACTGGGTTCTAAGGTTGTTCGCATGATGATGCGATCACTCGTAGGCTTAAGCAGTTCTCCATCCTGAAGTTCATATTAGAATTCATACTTGGGTCACAATCACCATTTCGTGTATACGAGTCATATATAATTAAGGTTGAAAAGGCAGTCGAATAATTGATTCTTCTTTAAGCTCATATCCCATCGGGGAAAAAGAATTTAAAGTGGAATCATCAATTCTAAACTGTAGAAGCTTGATTATATCTCACTCTTATGTATATCCTCCTTGGTGATAGATCAATCGCATGAATCCTTGGTTTAAACTTGACGTACTGTACGAGTGGTACTTCAATGTTCTGATGTGACGGTTTCGCTGGAAAAAGTGATCTAGAAGTCAGAGGTGTGCGTATGAAGCTGTCTTCGTGAGGATCAAATTGAATCGAGTCGTATGATAATATCAGAATCATACAGAAACTTAAAGACATTAGATTTGAACATAAAACGTTTACAGACAAAAACAACCGCGCAACCATGAACAGAGTTACAGTACTTTAGATTTACTACCAGACTATTGCTGCGATTAAGGTATACTACAAAAGACAAGTACACGCAGCACGAGAATCCCTATACAGATAGGATCTCGCAAAAGGTAAGACTCTAGTTGCACTAGTTTCAAACACGTTTTTGATTATACAAACACTGACGATTTGGAGGGAACCTATACTATATTAGGGTCCTTAACCGTCTCTTTCCACTCTACGGTCAAACTCCGTCTGGTTTGTTGTTGTCCTTTTCTACTGGACAGTCCCTCTTGAAGTGTCCCATGACGCCGCATAGATGGCATATCTGAGAGGTTTGGACATTGGTGGTTGATGTGATGTGTTGAATCTGAATCCTACAGCAACTGGTAGTATGTCCATTCCTGTTGCACCTAAAACAGTGTAACAGACAGCAACTACCCAGATGATGAAAGCTACACTCATAGCATTTTGGTAGGTTTCCGGCATATTGCTTGGATGGTGTGGGAACAATCGGGACACCAGAAGGAATGGTAGTAGGAGGTGCAGATGTAGTAGTTATGAAGGTCGTTACCGGTGGTTGTTTCTTATTCGCCCCTCGAAGTGATTTGTCCTTCTTTTTGGCCCAAAACTTCCGTTTGCTACTCTTGGTCCTAACACTCGGAGTATCGTGGTGATTTGTTTCTCGTCGAGGTATTGGTTTGTCACTTGGATTGGCATTGTTGTTAACAGCTCCACTAACATTCGCATCGTTAGCGTGAAGGTGGGTCAGAATAGCTGACACGGCAGCCGAGACTGCAGCTTGAAAGGTAGCTGCATCAATCTGGAGGGTTGGTGCTTGGTTGATGGGTTGCTCATCCTTCTTTGGCGACATGATTCTATAATACGAAAATAAGGAATTTGTGAGCGATTCTGGTTGACCCTGATGTACTTAGATTGTTCATGTAAAGAGTAGAAGTATGTTCTCGAAAGTTGGACCTACATCCCCATGATGCAGTCCTAGTCACAGGTGGAAGTAAGTTCGTAGAATGGTCTCAAGATGTTTGTCGTTCGAGCTGAGGTATCGTGGGTTGGTGAATAACAAGATCCAACCACTGAAAGAGACTTGGAAGTGTCTCCGGAGATAAATCGCTATAGTCCAATGATTTGACTAAAGCATGATTCAGATAGACTCTTATGAATGAATGACAAGAGTACTCGAATGAAGAATGACACAGAAGTTAGCCGGCTGTCAATATCTGTGATATTCACGATGTAAAGATTCTGGAAAATGACCTTATGAAGGTCTTACATCATATCCAGAGAAGATAGTCTTGACAGCATAAAGACCTAACTAAAGTACTTACGGTACAGGATAATTTCATAGAAAATGCCACATCGGGCATAGACAGAAAACACGATTCCTTTTTATAAGGAAAAATTAAAGTAACGGGTCTACTACTGGCGACGGTCATCCCTCTGGTGAACTCGTAGTTCAACTAATTGACGTTCCGTGTCAAGTAGGTGTCTTTCACGCACCATCTGGCGTACCTGGAACTCTATGACTTCGGCTCGTGATTCAGCCAGTGCTTGCAGAAGGATTTCATGGTTTCTCTCTGATCTCTCGTGTGCATCTTCTAGATGGATGGTGTGGAGGGTATGCATTCTAGCATAGGTGACAACTTCTGTAATCTGATGTAGGGCTGTCCTGCCTTGAATCTCATTTCGGGCCACTCTGCGGACCAAGATTGGCAAGACTATATCTGCTAAGCCCTCATTGCTCAAGTCGTAAAAGCTTCGGTCGCCATAAAATAGCATAGGCTGATCTTGTCCTTGGCTCCATATTTCCAAGCATTCCACTCTCTCTGGGTCGGGCCATGAAAAGTCGGACGAGGTTTAGGAATTGGAAAGGGAGCTGCTCGGGGTAGGTTTTCAACCTCTGCTTCGGAGTTAGCATCATACGAAAGGTCTTCATCATAACCAACCAGCTATGACTTCATTCGGAAGATACTGGTTGTCAAGGTGATGGAGTCCAGTTATGATTTCTATGCGAGAATTTAGGGTAAGAGAATAATTATTAGACAAACTATCTAGATTATTATTTAGAAAATCTTCATTAGTTACATCGCTATTTGTGAAGTGCATACCAGCTATGTGTAATCTAAACAAGATAGACCTTCGAATAAGTGACCTTAATTCCAAATTCACACAGAATAGGGGTAAGGCAAAATTATCACTGATTCTAAGTCTCTAACATCCTAATTACATGTAGCCTTAGTGTATCCACTTAGCAATTATCAACTTAGTAATGAAGATCCCGTTTTAATTCTCAAGTATAAAGTACTTATAGTAATACCAAATACACCTATAGTATTTAAATTTTAATGTTATGTTCTATTGTTCTCATTGTGGTAGGGTTGGTAAGATTTTAGCATTGTTGCAACCACACACTTAAACTTAGGCACATGCTAGTCAACCCTCGGATAATATAGGTGATCAGACTATATCTTCCCAGTTTTGACCATATGTCTCTAAGCCCACTTGTGTTGCCCAATAATCGTAATTCTTTTGTACTGTCCTAGTGACACTGATTTTAGTATGAATGCAGCACGTATACTTACTTAAATATTTTACTATTTAAAGTATAAACTATTGGTCAGAGTATTTTTAATCCCTTATGTATTTATAGTTAGTATATCTTTTATGGGTTGCTATACTTATTTCACTATAAACAATGCTCTGATACCAATCTGTCACACCCCAAAACCAGGAATGGCGGAAACGTTCTGGGGCGGAGGACGTCATGTATAATATCAACAACAATGTAAAGTAGTAAACAAGCAACAACATCATCCATTGCATTAATAATATAATTATTATACAAATGTGTTCTGTCAAATTTTGATAAACACTAAAGCATAAATCAAAATGAAAGATAAGTCTTGAACAAACACCATCTTCCTTTCTCCTTGCATCGGTACCTGTCTATGATGACCTGAGGATACAAGAAATTTTGAAAGCGAGTATCAGCTTTGAAGCTGGTGAGATCATAAGTATTAATGTGTCTTAATTTGTAAAACTTATAATTTTTAAGACTTGACATTGTTTTGAAAGAAAGCTCGTATAAGTATAAAAATGTTTGTAGAACAACTGCAAATGTTTGAAGAACCCTATAAATCCCTATGATTCCTATTAGTAACAAAAGGAGTCTTCTACCAAGACTTGACTGTTCTCAATGTAATCTTCTACCAAGATCTAACTGTTCTGAATGTAGTCTTCTACCAAGACCTAACTGTTTTGATTGTAGTCTTCTACCAAGACCTAACTGTTTTGATTGTAGTCTTCTACCAAGACCTAACTGTGTTACTATTATTATCATTATAAGAATTTGTATCCTTTGGTACTAAGATACATACATATAATTCACCTTATTGGTTATGTGAATGAGTCACAAAATAAAGGCAATAATACGACTAACCTGAATATTACCCTTTGGTACTAGGGTAACTATCATTGTTAACTTTAAGACATCCGTGGACGTACTCTTACCTCTGTTGCTAACAGCTGGGTATAGGAATAGTTAATCCCTTAATTGTATACCTGTAATGGTACCAACCGTTGACATCCGTGGATGTACTTTCACCTCTGTGGCTAACAGAGATTTTAGGAATGGTCAATCCGACAACTGTATCCTTGGGTACTAGGATAATAAACCCAATCTATCTCGTCGGTTATGTGATTGAAATCACAAGGTAAAGATAAGAATGAGGGTTTTGATAACAGAGTCGATACATATAAAATGTAATAGGACTCCTCCTGATATATCTATGTAACAGTGCTCTTATAAGCATGATCATGTAAAAGTAAACATGTATATGTACTTATGTAAATGTGCTCATGTAATTGTAATCATGTAAAAGTAATCATGTATATGTACTTATGTAAAAGTGCTAGCTATAATGTGTGTTCTCTCTATCTAGCAAGTATAGTAATGTACTGTAATGTTCTAGAAGGTATTCAGTCATGAATGAACTGAGTCATCTATATGATATCTCGTTCTAGTAATTGTTCTAGCATCTTCCTGAACTACCCATATGGTAGCTTTCTAGTAATCTAAATGGTACGTATGGACATGGATGTATACCCTTGCTACCCAAGGGCATAGGATGAACTGGAAGGACCTTTTATGACTATATATGTGTACATGATATATAACTAATATTTAAACGACCTTCGGACGAATACCCAAAATCCCACCATACCACATCTCAAGGCGCGAAAAGGAAATAGGGTGGATAGCCTTCCTAAGTCTTTTAAACATTTCTTATATAAGTATACATATAGAGGCATGCAATTTATAATATAAAAGCATAAATAAGATTTGTAAGACATTTGAAATATAAGTATTATTTTAAGAAAAGATCGACTTGGTGTCAATCTATAAAACAATTCGAAGGCATAAGTTTAATAAAACAGTTTAAGTATAAGGAAACATTTGTTTGAAACACAGTTGTAAATAAGTTTGAAAGGAAATGTACGGAGTAAGCTGTACAGTGTAAAAAGGAGTTTAAAACATCTAAAATGTTTATAAAAAGTCATTTGAAGGAAATTGTTTGGTAAAACGGCTAATGAGTAGCCAAATCATTTGAATGCTGTATATTAATCACATGTGATTGATGTAATAAGTAATATAATCCTACTTACTAATCACATGTGATTGACATAATAAGTAGCATGATTCTACTTGTACCCCCCCCCCCCCCCCATAAAACATTTAAAAAGAGTTTAAAACCTTAGTTAAGGGGTATGAACTCACATGCAGTAAGTGACTGGAATTGCACGGGCTGTTATCGTACGGAAGGATCGGACAAGTGCTTGGTGTCAAGTGGAGACTTAGACACACACAATGATCCTAATTACATATGAAGACATATGTATATAAATAATTAGAGATTTAATCACTAATCATACAAGTATAAACATTTAGGCGCAAGGACAACACTTTTGGTCAAGTGCTAGGAGGCTAATGGGTTGCAACAAAGGAGTGCAATGCCCCTAATGGAAGTTTAAGGTCAAAAGACCATATTCATTAGAGTTTACGGCCTAGGGGAGTAAGCTCCTGGCCGTAAACTCTCAAACAAGTCATGAAATGGAGTTTAGAAGTACTACAACCTTAGAGGGGAATTGTTTCAAGGCTTTACAAGTGTTTGGGCACCATATTGACTCCTTTGGGGAGTTTACGGCCCAAAGACCCCTTTTCCCTTGGAGTTTACGGCCGTAAACTCCCTTGGGAGGGTTCTTATTGTCCTTTCAAGTCTCCAACATTTCTAGGAACAAGTCTAGGCTTCAACCATTGGCTTAAAGAAGGTTTATGGCACAAAATGGGACCATTTGATGGAGTTTATGGCCATAGAACTCTTTGGGCCGTAAACTCCCTCACACATGAGGTTCTAAGAATTTTAACTGGTCCAAAACTCCTCTAGGTACTTGCCCTAAAAGTCTCTTGGCCTAAGGAAGTGTCTAGGGTGTCCTTTGACCCCTTAATAGGAGTTTACGGCCCAAGAAATACTCTTGGCCGTAAACTCTTCCACACTTGAGTTTCCATGAGTTTTCTAGGTTCTTATCTTTTAGGGGTACATGCCAAAATAAAGTCTAAGCCTTAGGACAAGTTTGAAGGCACTTATGAACACAAAACTTGGAGTTTACGGCCCAAGGAGCTTCTTGGCCGTAAACTCCCTTATAGAAATGATTTCTAAGGGTTTTGATGGCATAAATCATGAGTTTAAAGCTTCTAGGTTTTTGTTCTAAGGCTAGGGATCACAAGGCACTCATTTGTGCCCTTTACTTGGAGTTTACGGCCCAAGAGATGTTCCTTGGCCGTAAACTCCTCAAACTAAATGGTTTTGATTTGTTTCTAGCCTCTAATGATCATACACTAAGTCCTTAGTTAGATGCCTAACATGGAAATGGGACTAGGTGGCCTTTAGGCTTGATTTTGGAGTTTACTCCCCAAGAACGTTCTTGGCCGGTAAACTCCCGGATCTTGTATTTTAGACATGTAAACAATGTTATTTAGCATATAACAAGTATTAAAACACATCTATGAAAGTAGACTCACAATCTGGGATGAAAACCCGAAGATCCGTGAGAGAGAAATGGGCTTTTCTCTAAATGGAATTCAACTAATGAACCAATTTGGTTCAGAATTCTATTTATAGTCCTGAAATATTTTGGCAGAAAATATTTCTATTCTCGGAATGGATTCTAATGATCTAGGGTAATGGAATTTACAATGTTGCACAAAATCCTAGTGCAACCACTCTCCTAATACCCCTTTTTGGTGTAAAACCCTAAAACTGCCAAACTTATATTCTAAGACTGAATTTTCATTATAACTGCTCTACTTCAATTGGATTGAAATGGTTTGATTAGAATGGAAAATTTCAGGTTGTCACACTTTCTACTCAATTAAAGGGAACTTAAACCCATATCCTTGTATTTAGGTTACGCCATATGTTATTAGGTGTATATGGAGAGGCAAAGGGGTAGGGATGTCGTTTGCAACCATGGATTATTAAAATAAATTGGCCTTATGTTATTTTTTATTATTTATGTAATTTACTCTAATATCGAATGGATGTGAACCGTGAAGAGTGATGTAATTTTTGTAATAAAGTTCGTCGTGAGTGGCGACGAGTTTTTCAGAAACTAATGGATCACTAACGATTTTCTGCGATTTTAATAGTGGTGATAGAGATGGTGATAGGAAGGTGAAGCGGCCAATTTATAATAATAATAATATTAAGAATTAAATAAATAATAAAAAATAAAAGTAATAGAAAATGGCAACCTAAATTTCTACTCTTGACGCTACATACTTAGATGTCTGAAAGACCTCAACTTAACCCAACCTGTTTATTTAAATAAATTTATATTTTCAACCCAACCCAATCTTTCAGATAAATATGTTGTCACCAGGTTTATTTAAATAAATTTATGTAGTTCACTGCCCAACCTACTAAGTAAATAGTTTAAATATGGGTTAACCCTTTTAAATTAAAAAAATAGAGAAATTAACTAAAGACTATGCCATTTTAATTAGTTCCAAACTTAAATAAAATTTCAAAATATGAAAAAAACAAAATCCTAATTCACAAATACAAAGAAATTGTTCTAATAACATTAAAGATATTTAATTTTGAAGTGATTTTGGAGACCAAGGAAATATAAAAATTAAGATTGCATTTTTTTAAAAAATGAAGAATAATACAACAATGAAATTTATAAATTAATACTTAGATTCATACATGATAATATTTAAATAATAATTAAATTAAATATATATTAAAGTTAAATGAGTTTTAGGTTGAAAATGGGTTTATAATTTTTTCCACACTAAATAAATAGGCGAGACAGCTTAACTCATTTAACTTAAATGCGTTGAAAATTTCAACCCAACTTACTAATTTTGAGTTGGGTTCGGGTTGGGCTGATGAATTTGGTCGATTTTTTCCAACTCTATGGGCGTGTTTGGCACGGAGCTTTTGCAAGCGTTTAGGAGCTTCTAACTTTTAGCTTTTGATAAAACACTCTAATTTAAACAAAAAGCTCTGTTTGGCAGTACTAGTGTTTAGCTTTTAGTTTTAACAAAACGTTCTGATTCTAAAAACTACTTCATGTTGTTGGGTTTTAGCCATAAGAACTTTCCTATGTGCGCATGCAAAACCCTATTGCTTGGATCTAGGCTTTCTAATAAACATGCTTTTGAATCCAAGACTTCTAATGGCTAATTAGGTTAAACAACAACATTAAAACAGATCTAGAATCATACCTTTGAGTTCCTTGTTGATCTTCTTGTCTTGGAGCTTCTAGAGTCACAATTGTCACTCCTCTAATGGCTTACAAACACCAATAGCAAGCAAGATGATTTAGGAGAGAGGAGAGGGGATGGAATTCGACCAGAGGTTCCTTGCTTTAGGTTCTGAAAGGTTGTACACGAATTCCACATTCCAAGGGCCTATTTATACCTTTAGACTCCTTAAGGGTTTCACCCTAAACCCTAATTGGATAATCTTCTCTTAAGGCTATCCAAATCCATTCCATAGATATCCTTATGGACGATTTTGAGCTATCCTAAAGCTCTTAGAATCCGTCCAAAGTCCATCCTAATGGATTTATAGTCTAAAGTCTAACTATCAAACAATTGACAGTTTATACCCTCTTATTTAATTAATCTCTTTAAGTCACCAAATTAATACCAATTAATTTATGACTTATATTAATCAAATAGCTAAATATTATTCCTTATAATATTTACTCTCTCTCTTAATAAATCATCCTTCAAGTTGCTATGGTGAAGGCAACCCAAAAGGACCATGCACCACCGAATATAGTTATAGCCTTAGACACTATTCCAACAGTCTCCCACTTGGATAAGTCTAGTAACTATACAAGTATAATACGGTTTGCAATCGTAGCTCTCAAAGACGCTGTCAACTCTGATCTAATCAATCTTGTCCTTTAGATAAGGGATCGTACAGTCCTCTGTTAGATATCATGCTGACAATCCTATGGAATGGTTAGTCTAGCATTTAGATTTCTCGATCTTCGATTTATTTGACATAGAACTTAATCGAACACATCAATTCAGTTCTGACCGGGCCCGGCACATAAGTCAAATCAAATCATCGAGTGGCCAAGATATCTCTTCTACCCTCTTAGGATAAAATTTACAGATAAACTTCGACTTATATGCATTTACTTATTCATTAACCAACTATACACAACAATGCGTTTTATAACATCAAGTTACTGATGCGTTTTCGCATTATCAATGCACAATCAATTAACAAATAATAAACCATATATCTAGGTTTTAAGACCATATGATATTATCGTCTTGCGATCACCTTTTATATCGTATTCCATAAGGTGATTCCAGCAAGCGCGGGTTTATTCCAATGCTCAAAACCAGTTCATAAGCACTCATGAACGTTGCAGCAACTCTTGCTATGTCTAACACCATTTAGACACTCTACACACCAATTCACGACAATCTTCATTCATATCTACTCCCAACATATGAACGATTGTGGACCTTTTGAATAATTCGATTATTCCTAATAAACTCAATTATTCTGGAAGTCAAAACATGCAAAGTGAAACAATAGTTAAACAACTAACATGTGATAGTAACTTTACTCATAAATAAAACTTCTTTATTTAATCATCAAATGTTAATTACATTTATCTATTATACGTTTCTAATACTATCTAATCTATGCTAATATCATCCTTCAGCCCAATACTCCTAGCATGCTGTAAGTGCTTAACCCTACTCAGTCCCTTCGTAAGCGGATCTGCTGGGTTATCTTCTGATGATATCCTCTTCACTACGAGTTGTCCTTCTTCTACATGATGTCTAATGAAGTGATATTTTCTGTCGATATGTCGAGATCTACCATGATCCCTCGGTTCCTTGGTCAAGGCAACCGCACCTTCGTTATCACAGAAAATCTCCATGGGCTCCTTTATGGCCGGTACAACTCCAAGATCACCGATGAAGTTCTTCAGCCATATTGCCTCCTTCGACGCTTCGCTTGCTGCGATGTACTCTGATTCGCACGTTGAATCAGCTACGGTTTCCTGCTTGGAACTTTTCCATGTCACTGCTCCTCCATTTAGGGTAAAGACCCAGCCCGACTGCGAACGATAGTTGTCCCTGTCGGTTTGAAAGCTGGCGTCACTATACCCTCGCACCTTCAAGTCATCACTCCCTCCAAGGACTAAGAACCATTCTTTCGTCCTCCGAAGGTACTTAAGGATGTTCTTCACCGCAATCCAATGTGCTTTTCCAGGGTTCCCTTGATATCTGCTAACCATGCTCAAAGCGAAGGCTACATCAGGGCGAGTACAAGTCATAGCGTACATGATTGAGCCAACTGCGGAAGCGTATGGTACTCGGCTCATTTCTGCTATCTCGGCTTCGGTACTCGGACTTTGAGTCTTACTCAACTTGGCATTTCCTTGTATCGGTAGTTCTCCCTTCTTTGAGTTTTCCATACTAAAACGTTTTAGTACCTTCTCCAAATAAGTATTCTGACTAAGTCCAATTAGTCTCTTACTTCTTTCTCTTACTATCCTTATTCCCAAAATGTAAGAAGCCTCTCCGAGGTCCTTCATAGCGAAGCACTTCCCGAGCCAGGACTTAACCTCCTGCAGAGTCGGGATGTCGTTTCCTATGAGTAATATGTCATCGACATATAGAACGAGGAAGCTTACTTTACTCCCACTGGCTTTGACATATACACAAGATTCGTCTTCGCTTCGTACAAATCCAAACTCTTTGACTTTCTCATCGAAGCAAAGATTCCATCTGCGAGACGCTTGCTTAAGTCCATAAATGGACTTCTCAAGCTTACACACTCTATTCGGATGCTTCGGATCCACAAACCCCTCTGGCTGAGCCATGTAAACATCCTCAGCCAACTTTCCGTTAAGGAAAGCGGTCTTGACATCCATTTGCCAAATCTCATAATCATGAAATGTGGCAATCGCTAGCATCACTCTAATAGATTTAATCTTCGCAACTGGTGAGAAGGTCTCATCATAGTCAACTCCGGGAGTTTGAGTAAAGCCCTTCGCAACCAATCGCGCTTTGTATGTGTGTACGTTCCCATCCACGTCGGTCTTCTTCTTGAAGATCCACTTGCACCCTACGGTCTTACGTTCGAGCACGTAATCAACCAAATTCCAAACTTGGTTATCGTACATGGATTGGATCTCGCTATCCATCGCCTCTTTCCATTTCGCAGACTCCGGGCCTGCCATGGCTTCCTTATAGCTATTAGGTTCATCAAGATTTACTAGTGTACAATCACTAATATACGTGTCCCCTTCGGTAGTAATATGAAAACCATAAAACTGGGGTTGAACTCTAACTCTATCGGAACGTCTAAGAGGTAAGGATTCGTCAATCGGTTCAACCGGAGTTTCCTCCTCAGGTTGAACGCCAGCGGTAGAGGTTCCTTCATCTATCGATTCTTGAATCTCTTCAAGTTCGATTTGCCTCCCACTATCTCCTTGGCTTATGAGTTCTCGCTCTCGGAAAACTCCTCTCCTCGCAACAAAGATAACATTATCTTTCGTTCTATAGAAGAGATATCCAAAGGAAGTTTGCGGGTAGCTGTAACGCCCGGGTTTTCAGGGCTAAGCATTTTTGTCAATGTAATAGTCTAGGTCAACTATTGTAACTCTTTTTGAAGTAATAAATATGAAATATTTGAGTATTATGTGAATTATGTGTGTTTATGTGTTTATTATTTAATTATAAATGTATAATTAATAAAGAATAAAAATGAGCGTCAAAATTAAAGTGTGAGATAATCCCGATATCTCTACATAAAGTTGTAGAATATGTCTCAAGGTTTCCGTGCATATAAAGAATGCCGAAATCCGAGCTATAAAGAAGAAGTTATGGCCCGCCGAAGTTTTACGACAAAACCGGCACGACACCGGGAAACGTAAATAGTGAATTTACGATAGAAGACTTTTTAGCCTTAGCAATCTAAACAAAAGTCGTAGAATATGTTAAACTAAGAACATCGATAAAAAGAACGCCCAAATCTGACTTCGTATGAAGAAGTTATGATTTTTCTAAGATTCGGCTTAGCAGTGCACGGCCTGAAACTCGAATTTTAGTTCGAGCGGTTTTTGGCTTACGCAACATAAATGAGAGTTGAAGATCTCATTAATAGGAAATCAACGGTAAAAAGACAGACAAAAACAGAGTCCGTATGTAGAAGTTATTAATTTTACGCAGACGTTTAACAGTATAATCTCCTTGTACTGTTAAATTTAAGATCGGTCGAGAATTAGCTGACGGTGTCAAAATGAAAGTTGTAGATCTTATTATTACCTACGCGTGGATATAAAGAACGTCAAAAACGGAGGTCGTATGTGAAAGTTACGGATTTTAGAAGTCGGAAGTGTGCTGTGCGAAAATGGGTGATGTGGCACAATCTTGGCCATTGCTTTCTCCCCAAGGCTTGCCACCAGATGGTGACATGTGGCACCAAGTTCAGCCACATTTCACCCTATAAATACCACCTCTCCCACCCTCATTTTCTTCACACCTTTCCCATTCTTTCTTCTCTTTACTCTCTCTCTCTCTCTAGAACCTCTCTCTAGCCCCGAAATCCCCCGAAAAGCCTAGGGAACCTCCCTAGCACGAGGCGGAAGCCCCGGAGTGCTCGAAGGCTCCGAGAAGAAGAGCTTTTTGGCTCAGGAACGCTGCTCCAAGCAAAGCCCGGTTTTCTATAAAACCCGCTGTAAGTGAGCTACGCCTACGCTATTTTTAATATAACTTTTATTTAATTATAGTAACGTTATTAGGAACTTATAATAAATACTTGGGCTATTATTATGGGTTATATAAGTATTTTTTTGACGCTTATATAATAATAATAATAATAGCTAGACTATTAATTAGTCTCGACGAATAATAAACTAAACTCTAGTGGTAATAATACTAGGTTTCGTCGAAGGAAAATTCTTTTTAAGAAGCGAAGCGCTGTCTGAGTTCGGAATCACCACCTTTTCCGGTGAGTGCATAGTTACCTTCAACTTACACATAGATATGAAGTATTTTATATAAATTACGTGCTATGTGTGCATATTATCTGAATACTTGCTATCTATGCTAGATGAACGTTGTTATACGTGTTTTCAATGATTTAAACTGTATATGTATTTTATATCTACGAAAATGTTGGGGTAAAACATGGGTAGATGTAATAGGTGATGTGTGATAAAATGATGAGAGGCCTCGATGTTGTTGTTGTTGATCCAGTCATCTAGCGGAGTATAGATGACGACCACGGACTCTTCTAGACAGTCCAGTGGAACACTAGCAGGCTCGCAACCTGTAGGTGTTGTGAACGATGTGTTCACCGGTGTACTCCATCCCCCACATGGTTGCCTATTAGGACATTTATTGCTGAGGAATCCCCTTAGCAGTAGTGTCCGTCCCGATGATGATCCTTAGGCTAGGTCCCTTATGATAGGTGTTTAGGGACGTAAAGTGAGGATAACGGGAACGGGTAATCGGGTTATTGTTGATTGATGAAATTAATAAACTTATTGTGGGTTGAAAACCCTATGTGCTCACCAGGCTCCCAAGCCTGACCCACTCAGTTTTATGCATTACAGGTAGTGGCGCATGAGCATAGGTGTGATGTTTTGGACGAGGGATTACGGATATAGGCCTGTAGATATGAAATAATGTAGTAAGGCTTATATTGTATTGTTTATACTTTTGATCTGTACGAACATGACATCCCGAGTCTTTTAATGAAATACATTTCTATGGAGATGCTTTTGATAAATCTTTATCATATTATTGTTTTGGGACAAATTCCGCAACCCTTTTATTAAAAGATAACTCTGATTTTGAAATAAAGTATAAACAAAACCGGTCTTTTCAGGCCGTGATTTTGGGGATGTCACAGTAGCCGATGAAAATACATCGCTCACTTCGAGGTTCAAGCTTGTCGTGAGTATCTCGTCTTACGAAAGCCTCGCAACCCCAAACCTTGATATGTGCCAATGAGGGAGCTTTCCCCGTCCACATCTCGTGAGGTGTTTTGGCAACCTTCTTGGTAGGGACTCGGTTAAGGATATGGGCGGCAGTCTCTAAGGCATACCCCCAAAAGAAGATAGGTAGTGAAGCACGACTCATCATAGAGCGAACCATATCCAATAAGGTTCGATTACGCCTTTCTGCCACACCATTCAATTGTGGTGTCCTAGGAGGCGTCAATTGCGAAACTATTCCACACTCCTTGAGATAATCGTGGAATTCAAGACTTAGGTACTCTCCTCCTCGATCGGATCGAAGCATCTTGATTTTCCTGCCCAATTGATTCTCCACTTCATTCTTGAACTCTTTGAACTTTTCAAAGGTTTCCGACTTTTGCTTGATTAAATAGATATACCCATATCTACTATAATCATCGGTAAAGGTCACATAGAAGCGGTTCCCATCCTTCGTGGTTGATCTAAAAGGTCCACATACATCGGTATGTATTAGGTCTAATAGTCCCTCACCCCTTTCACAAGTACTCGTGAAGGGTGACTTAGTCATCTTTCCAAGTAAACAAGACTCGCATGTGTCATCTTCCCTAAGGTCGAATGACTCCAACACTCCATCCTTTTGGAGTTGGGCTATGCGTTTCTTGTTGACATGTCCAAGACGACAATGCCACAAGGATGCTTTATCCATACTAGTGGAAGAATCAATATTCAAAACATCATTTCCTAAGTTATCAACAATCATAACAGTTTCATATATTCCATTACATGGTATAGCTTCAAAATAAAAGACACCATTTAGATAAGCCAAAATAGAACCATTCTCATTATTAAAAGAAAATCTAAAACCTTGTCTATATAAACCATGAAATGAAATGATGTTTCTAGCCATTTCTGGCGAATAGAAACAATTGTTCAAATCTAAAACTAAACTATTCTTAAGCACCAAAGAATACACTCCAATCTTGGTCACAGGCGACGATCTTCTGTTCCCCATGATTAGATTGATCCTTCCTTGCTCCACATCCCTACTTCTTTTTAGTCCCTGCACATTAGAACAAATGTGATAACCACAACCGGTGTCAAGAACCCAAGAAATAGCATGATTAGAATCGTTAGATTTTATTGCATATATACCTGCGAAAGATGGCTTGATCTTTCCTTCCTTGATGGCTTGCAGGTAATCCGGGCAGCTTCTCTTCCAATGTCCTATCTTATGGCAGTGGTGGCACTCTGCCTCCTTCGGGTTAGAGCAGGGCTTAGAGGGATCAACTTTGGTCCCACTAGAAGAGGAACCATCTCGGGCTTTCACCTTTCGATAGTTATTTGAAGAAGCTTTCCTCTTCTTTCCCTTCCCTTGACCAATAGCCAAGACAGGAGCAGCAGACGGAATGGGAGTTGGTGCAACAGACTTATCCTTGAAATTTCTCTCAGCAACCCTCAAGAGACCTTGGAGTTTACTTAGAGTGACCTCCTCTTTGTTCATGTGGTAGGTCATCCTAAATTGATTATACATTGGAGGCAAAGAGTGAAGCACCATGTCGATCGCCAAGTCTTCGCCGAAGTCAACATTTAACTTGCGAAGGCGGTCGACATACCTTTGCATCTTTTGCAAGTGCACGGTAAGAGATTCTCCATGACCCATCTTAGCGGAAATCATGTTAGTGAAGATCTCGTAACGCTCTTGTCTCGCGTTTTGGTGGTACCTCTCCAACAAGTCTTGATGCATCTCGTATGGATACATGTCCTCGTAGGACTTTTGGAACTCGGAGTTCATGGTGGCGATCATGATGCAATGTACTTTCATCGCATCTCGCTCATGGGTTTCAAAGGCGGTGATTTCGGCGGGAGTAGCAATTTCTGGGTTGATTTTCTCGAGCTTCTCGTCGAGGACATACTCTTTATCCTCATAGCGAGCAATGGTGCGAATGTATCTTATCCATTCGCCAAAGTTCATTCCATCGAAGGTGACCTTTTGGCAAAGGCTCATCAACGTGAAAGAACTAGCAGCAGCGTTGTTTGCGTTTGACATCTATAGAAAGGACAAAGATAGATTAGAACAAGAATCCCTAATTATCACCCAATAAGAAAATTAGGGCTAGGATCCAACAATAACATTTACATACTAGAAAAGGGATGCCGTAATCCAACATGCAAATAAATTGAAGGTAAGTGAATGACGATTCACTAATTCTCCATTACAAAACTTAAACTTTTAGTCCTAAGTGTTTTTGAGAATTCCTAGGTTCGGATGAGATTCATTGAACTATTCAATGGCATGTTTAAATCTCGATGTGCCCCTCTTGTTTGTGACTGGGATGCCGAGGATCACAAAGCGGGTGTGAATTACCATGCAAATTTACATGGTGCCTTCATTGTTACGATCACCTATTCGATGTGCCGGTAAACCACACACGCTCCATCGAACTATGATAAACAATGAATCACCCTTTGCCACCTTCGCTTAGAACCAATTAGTGTGCCGGTAAACCACACACGCTCCACTAACATCTTAGCAAGGTGCAAAGTGTAATTTCATGGGATTGCATCAATTCACTTTTCCTAAAGTAACTAAGATTGGGAAATTTAAAAAGAAAGTTTAGTTACTTCGTATTTCTTATTATACTTTTAATGAGAGGATGAGGTTGCCCTATCCTACCCGTTCGGCTAACGACCCTCCACCAATCAAGCAAGCGGTGGGTGTGAGTGTACACCCATTAAGCGCCATTTTATAGGCCGCAACCTTATACCCACCTTATAGATCGGCTTCGTGAATGAGGCCTACTAGCGGTAAGACTAGCATTTAGTTATACATATATATATTATTCTAATAATATCATATAAGTATAGGGTTGCATTTTAAACTTTTCAAAATCTAGGGTTTGAAATTTAAGTTGTCTAAATTAAAGCTTTTAATCACAAATATAAATTTCAAAACTATAGGGTAGGTTTTAAACATTTAAAAACATGGAGGATCAAATAACAAATAATTCCAATTAACAATTTAATATTCTAATTATCTTTATTTGATTTATCTTGATTTCTTTGAAGATAATTACCAAAAATAATTAATTATTATCATAGAAGGAAATTAAATATTTTATTAGATGATAAATATCTTTAATTAGATCAAGATGACAATCATATTTATCAAAAAATCGGATTTACATTGATCTAATATGATTAAGGTAAGTTTCCACAAGATAATTATGAAAAAATCCCGAATCTGGCCCTTCCTGACGCTTGGACTCGCCGAGTGCACAAGGGGACTCGACGAGTCAGGCCTACTCGACGAGTCCACCTTGGAACTCGCCGAGTCAGTGACTCAAAACCCAAAAAATCGAATTTTGCAGGTTTGTTTCAGTTATTCAAGCAACAATTTAAAGAAAACCAATCTAGGCTCTGATACCACTGTTGGGTTTTAGCCATAAGAACTTTCCTATGTGCGCATGCAAAACCCTATTGCTTGGATCTAGGCTTTCTAATAAACATGCTTTTGAATCCAAGACTTCTAATGGCTAATTAGGTTAAACAACAACATTAAAACAGATCTAGAATCATACCTTTGAGTTCCTTGTTGATCTTCTTGTCTTGGAGCTTCTAGAGTCACAATTGTCACTCCTCTAATGGCTTACAAACACCAATAGCAAGCAAGATGATTTAGGAGAGAGGAGAGGGGATGGAATTCGACCAGAGGTTCCTTGCTTTAGGTTCTGAAAGGTTGTACACGAATTCCACATCCCAAGGGCCTATTTATACCTTTAGACTCCTTAAGGGTTTCACCTTAAACCCTAATTGGATAATCTTCTCTTAAGGCTATCCAAATCCATTCCATAGATATCCTTATGGACGATTTTGAGCTATCCTAAAGCTCTTAGAATCCGTCCAAAGTCCATCCTAATGGATTTATAGTCTAAAGTCTAACTATCAAACAATTGACAGTTTATACCCTCTTATTTAATTAATCTCTTTAAGTCACCAAATTAATACCAATTAATTTATGACTTATATTAATCAAATAGCTAAATATTATTCCTTATAATATTTACTCTCTCTCTTAATAAATCATCCTTCAAGTTGCTATGGTGAAGACAACCCAAAAGGACCATGCACCACCGAATATAGTTATAGCCTTAGACACTATTCCAACACATGTAACATTAGCAAAACGTTCCTGAGCTTTTGAAATCAATTTCCATTATTACATTTAAAAATATATTTATATATTTATTTATTTTTAATCAATTGTCTTTTTATATAATTTTATATATTTCAAAAGCTTCCAACTACTTTTGCCAAACATTTATATAACAAATAAAAGCTACAACTTCTCGCTACCAGCTACCTGCTACACGCTATCAGCTAACCGCTACCCGCTTCCAGCTAACAACTATTTTTGCCAAACACACCCTATGTCTTGGATCTGAAAAGACTTTGGACAAAAAGTTTGGAAAAAGTTTGTTTAGATTTCAAGCTTCCATTTCTGATTTTAGGTTTTGCTTTTTGTGGGTTCTTGTTCAAAATTTAGGCTTCCATTCCAGATTTTTTGAGGTTAGTTTGGAAGTTAGAATGTAAAATATTCTTGGTTTTTACTTCATCACAGGTCATTGTGTGATTAAAAGCATTTGGAGGTTTAAGAGTTTTATAGAAATAAAGAGGAAGAGCATTTGCATACTTACTCGATTTGAATAGTAAACTATATGTTTGTTTATGGGTTAATGTTCTTACTTTTCAACTTTCAAATATAGGAAAATGACTTAAAAGCCCAACGAAGTTTCCAAACCATTTAAAAAACCCCAATAATGTTTTGTCTGTTCAAAAAAACCCAACAAACATAACATTTTATCTAAAACGCCCAACTAAATTACACTTTCTCGAAAGTCAAATAAGAGAAACAGATGACGTGGCTTATTACCGTATCGGAAAAATGACTTGTTAGACCAACAAAGTTTCCAAAACGTTTAAAAAACTCCAATCATGTTTTGACTGTTAAAAAAAAAAACCCAACGAACTTAGACAAAACAAAATTGGAATTTTCTGAACGGTTTAAAACTTTGTTGGATTTTTTAGACAAAAGGTTAAGTTCGTTGAGTTTTTTTGAACAAATAAAACATGATTGAAGTTTTTTGAATGGTTTGAAAACTTCATTGGGCTTTTAAGTCATTTTCCCTTCGAGTATTCTTGTTCTTAATATTTAAATATTCAAATGTTCTTGATACCGTGTCAAAATAATAATAATAATAAATAAAACAAATAAAATTGTTTGTGAAAATCTTTGTGGACGCCAACATGAGCATGTTAATTTGTTTAAAAATGCCAACCAGATTGATAGGTCACAAGTATTACTGAACGACCCCTTTGATTTTATGATGATGATTTTTTGAGCAAGTAAAAATGAACTTTATGCCTAGAATGTTAAAAATAATATTAAGGACATTTTAAACCAAAATCGAATATCCTCCTAACAAAAAACAATAGCAAAAAAAAAAAAAAAAAAAACTTAAAAAGAAAATACAAGACATAATCAAAAGATACGTATAGACTCATCCATATTTAAAATACATGTCCACATAAAAATAAATGCTAACGTGATGAGATTGTGAAAATCAAAGAAGAGAATTTGATATTATTTTTAAATTATTACATGTATGTTTTGGATTAATATTGAAAGCTAACGTAATAGCGCTTAAAAAGGATAAAAGAAAAGAGAAAATTCACCAACAATTATATGTAAGCTGAAGTAGTAAAGTAATAAATAAGATATTAAAAGCAAAAAGTCTTATATACCCTCCTATCTTTGGAGCGTTTAGCTTCAATAGTAAGGGCAAGATACGTCATTTGGACCAACAAATCTTCCACGAACAACAAGTTCCATGAACGCAACAAATTCTTTACACGACCGGAGTTCCGTCTCACACCGCAAGAACGGCGGAAAGAATAACCAGAAGCTGGTGGCCATCACCACACCCAACGCCAGCGGCCCGGAAACCACCGCCGGCAGACGGAATCTTCCACCCACCGCCCTTTTAACCACCAACTCCACACTCACCAACACGCCGTGAATCACGAAGAACCATGTGACTTCCCATGTAGGTTTTAGTCGTCCAAGGTAATAAAATATTAACTCGTGCATCAAACCGGAGACGATAAACGTGGCCGTTACTGCCGGAAGCGAGGCTAAATCTCTCGATAGAAATCTACCAAAGATTGATCGGACGGGAAGGTACACCGTTGGATGTAGTATACCTGTAACCATTAGATTCCATCTCTTTCCCCAAAAATCTTGTAGAGATGTAGCCAGATACGGCTCATCGAACTGTGGTTCGAGCTCGAAACCAACAATAGCTCGAGCTAAATACGCCACCATGGCTAAACCTACATCTAGAACCACATAAATATGAACACAAAACAGAGCCATTTTCATCAGAGGGTGTAACTGGTCTCCATATTCATAAATCTTCAGCAACAAAACAAACACCACAAACTTGATGGGGTAATTGATCGGCGATTTCTTTCCCTTTTTTGAATCTCCACCTGCTCCGATCTCCGATCGGTGTCCGTTAGCTTGAGATTTGTCTGGTTTTTCACTTTCGGAAGCTTCCGGATTCGATTTTCCATTAACTTGAGTCGATATCTTCTTAGATTGGGATTTATCGCTGATTTTGATCGGGACGCAAGCAGTGAGGATGAATTTGGACAAAGGGAGGGGTGGCTTTGAGTACAAAGGACCTTTATCAAACGCATACAATAGCAATTTGAAGTTTGCAAGCCAGGTTATGAAGAAAGAGGTAGTACCGGCGAGATGAACAGCAGTAAGGAGGAGAGGGAGGTAGAAGAAGATGCAGAAGACAGGTATGAATGCTAAAAGACGTGTTGTACCTGGTGCTATAACTTTACTGATTTTGCGGCAGAAAAGGAGAGATGCCAAGACTGTTGTCCATACAAATACGAAGTTTTTCATCTCCCCCTCCATTGTTGACTTGAGTTCTTTTTCTCCCTTCTCAAGATCTTCAATGTGTAGAGCCTTTGTGGATGAAGATTTTCTATTTATTTCAACTTTAACTAAAAACTTCTCTGACCAGAAAAATTATGACCTCGACTCGATGTAGCTCAATAGATTTTTGTCAACAACTACAACAAGTACATCTTAATAATTAGAAGAAAGCAAAAATTAAATAACAAATTTCACCTTTTTAATATATATATATATATATATATATATATATATATATATATATATATATATATATATATATATATATATATATATATATATATATATATATATATATATATATATATATATATAGTTACGTTCATGTGAGACAGTATAATTTTGTAAGACCGTGAGACGCATTTTTTTTTTTTAATTAATTCAAGTTCCGAAAATAATATTTAAAAAAAGAATTTTTTGATTTTTCCATTTATTTTACATTTTAAAATTATTTTTAGAATATGTACAGTGTAATATTATTATATTTAGAATATTTCACGTATTTTCCAAAAAATAGAATCTTTTTTATTTATTTTTATTTTTTTTAGTTAATTCAAGTTCCGAAAATAATATTTAAAAAAAGAATTTTTATATTTTTCCATTTATTTTGCATTTTAAAATTATTTTTTAGAATATGTCAGTATAATATTCTATTAGAATATTTTACGTATTTTTCAAAAAAAAAAAAAACAGGATTTTTTTTATTTTTTTAGTTAATTCAAGTTCCGAAAATATATATATATATATATATATATATATATATATATATATATATATATATATTATAGTTGAAAATGAAATTTATGTAAGAAGAAAATACATATGAAATTTATAAAAATCTTAGAAGTAAATCAAGTTAGAAGTTGAATTAAAAGAGCCTTAAATAATTACAATGTATATTATGATACAAAACCATGTATTATGATGAGTTTGGGTACGTAAACTTATATACCCTTAAGGGTATATTCACTTTTCCCTATATATATATATATATATATATATATATATATATATATATATATATATATATATATATATATATATATATATATATATATATATATATGTTTAACAATTAACATTATAAATCAAAATTTAGCCAAGTCCGCTTCTTCACTTAAGCAACGTACCACATCGTGGTCGTCAGCCTACCATGTCACGGTATGCCTGAGCCAACAAGCCTAAAATCTAAATTAAGCCAAACACCCCAATGTCTTAACACCTATCCCAAAAATATTATCCCTTAAGGTCCAAACTCAATCCTTAAAGACCCGAGAACTTTAATTAAAAGTTACCTCGAAACAGGATGTTACATTCACTAAACTATGAAATAGTTTCCCTTAATTTTGTTAATTCATCTTCCTAATGAGAAGTATAAATATTTAAAGATATAATAATATAATGTATCTTATTAACCACCTTTTCACATGACTTAACATGTTCACCCACACTCTTTGTTGACATATAAGTAGCTTGAGAATTTGAATCAGAATCTTAATTCCTTGAGTCAGGTCTGGACCTCCAGTATGAACCATCGAAATTTGAACTCTTCATCATCAAACACTTGCCTTTAGTTTTTCCTGCACAAACAACATCATGTATAAACATAGCACCATGAGTTGGCCTTCAGACTTCTTCATCCTCCGAATCAATTGACCAAAATTCAATGTTTGCACTATCACTATCACCATCTTCTTCAAGAAGAGCCTTTCCTTGAATGTTCATTTTCCTAATATCCTTGATTATTTTAGCATGATATGCTTTAAATTTTATCTTGTCCTTCCTCTCTCTCTCTCTCTCTCTCTCTCTCTCTTTCTCTCTCTTTCTCTCTCTCTTCTTTATTAGAATGCAATCCTTCGCAAGATGATTTTTACCCTTACAAAAATTACAATGTAACCTTGAATCTCCCAAAAGTTTCTTCTCTTTCTTCTCATCTTCAGATTATTGATAATTCCTTGAGTTATCACCATCGTATCCGCCATTGTTATTTTTGTTTGAATGAGAATTTTCGTTTTTGTAGTTTTGAAAATTTTCACCTTCTTATCTTGAATAATTTCCATATCTTGAACCAAACTTGGAGAAAATTTTCTTAAAGAACTTCTTCAAATTACTTACCATTAGAGCATTTTCCTGACTCGTCTACTTATCCTCAGTCGCATCGGAATCGAGACTTAAAATAATTATTTCTTATGATTTCTTCACCATTTTAACTTCTTCCTTTGCAACAAGAGCAAAAAGACCAGCGTTAGCAATTGGTTTCATAACATCAAACACTTCTTCTTCATGAGCTTTCAGAATTCCAACTAGTTGTCACATCCTTTACTTCTTGAATTGTTCATGTGCTTTCACAATTGAAACACTAGTCCACCCGGGATAAAGACCTTGTAGAAATGTCATCTTGTTCTATATTTCTTTACAATTCAAACCATACTTCACTAATCGGCTTAACAGCTGATTATATCTCTCGAAAACTTGAATAATACTTTCGTTAGATTTTTTTGAATGATCCAAACTCCAAAATCAAAGAAGTTTGAATAGAATGAAGTTGTTCATCATCACTAGTAAATAATTATTTTAATTATTTCCATATTCTACGAGCAGTATCACAAGAATTTACCAATCGAATTGTACTTGGAGCAAGAGAAAAGAAAATTTCTCTTTTTTCTTTCAAATCATATCCAATTTTCTCATCCTCTTCAAGAGTGATGTATAAATACATATCAAGAAGTCCTTCATATTCAACACTGTATGTAATTGACAACTTCATCTTTGAGAATAGATGTGGACCAATAATCATCGATCTCTAAACATGAGAACCAATTTTCTCAATACCAGTAACATTATCTCCCATATGAAGTACCCAAACCTCATAATCAGCTGTAAAAAAGACTAGGAACTCAACTATTAGAGCTAATGATGCTAGCTAAATTTAATGTGACGCTATAAGGATCATATGTCGCCACGATTTTAGAGAAATTTAATAGTAAATCAAATCAATAAGTAATGTAAGGAATTCAAATCTGAATAAGTTTTTGAACGGTGATTTCTAGATCAAAGTGTTGGAATAGTGTCTAAGGCTGCAACTATATTAGGCAAGTATTTGATCCGGTTGTGCATGGTCCTTTTGGGTTGCCTTCACCATAGCAACTTGATGGATGATTTGTTAAAAGAGAGTAAATATTATAAGGAATAATATATGGTTATTTGATTAATATAAGTCATAGATTAATTGGAATTAATTTGGTGACTTAAAGAGATTAATTAAATAAAGGGGTATAAATTGTCAATTGTTTGATAGTTAAACTTTAGACTATAAATCCATTGGGATATGCTTTGGACGAATTCTATGAGATATAGGATAGCTAAAATCGTCCAAAGGCTTATCTATGGAATGGATTTGGATAGCCTTAAGAGAAGATTATCCAATTAGGGTTTAGGTTGTAACCCTTAAGGAGTCTACAAGTATAAATAGACCCTAGGGGTGAGGAAATTCAACACACCATAAAAAGTAGAGATACTCTGGCCGAATTCCTCCCCTCTCCTCTCTCCTAAATCATCTTGCTTGCTATTGGTGTTTGTAAGCCATTAGAGGAGTGACATTTGTGACTCTAGAAGCTCCAAGATAACAAGATCAACAAGGAACTCAAAGGTATGATTCTAGATCCGTTTCAATGTTGTTATTTAACCTAATTAGCCATTAGAAGTCTTGGATTCAAAGCATGTTTAATTAGAAAGCCTAGATCCAAGCATTAGGGTTTTGCATGCGCACATAGGAAAGTTCTTATGGCTAAAACCCATCAGTGGTATCAAAGCCTAGCTTGGTTTTCTTTAAATTGTTGCTTGATTAACTGAAACAAACCTGCAAAATTCGATTTTTGGGTTTATGAGTCATGGACTCGGCGAGTTCCAAAGTGGACTCGGCGAGTAGGCCTGTACTCGGCGAGTCCGGGCGTCTGGATTAGGCAAAACCGGGATTTTTTCATGTTTATCTTATGGAAACTTACCTTAATCATATTAGATCAACCCTAATCCGTTTTTTTATATATATGACTATAATCTTGATCTAATTAAAGATATTTATCATCTAATAAAATATTTAATTTCCTTATGTGATAAATGATTAATTATTTTGATAATTATCTTAAAAGAAATCTTGGATAAATCAAATAAAGATAATTAGGATATTAATTGTTAATTGGAATTATTTGTTATTTGATCCTTCATGTTTTAAATGTTTAAAACCTACCCTAAAGTTTTGAAATTTATATTTGTGATTAAAAGTTTTAATTTAGACAACTTAAATTTCAAACCCTAGATTTTAAAAGGTTTTAAAATACAACCCTATACTAATATGATATTACTAGAATAATATATATATGTATAACTAAATGCTAGTCTTACCGTTAGTAGGCCTCATTCACGAAGCCGATCTATAAGGTGGGTATAAGGTTGCGGCCTATAAAATGGCGCTTAATGAGTGTACACTCACACCCACCGCTTGCTTGATTGGTGGAGGGTCGTTAGCCGAACGGGTAGGATAGGGCAACCTCATCTTCTCATTAAAAGTATAATAAGAAATACAAAGTAACTACACGTTTTAAAAATTTCCCAATCTTAGTTACTTTAGGAAAACTGAATTGATGCAATCCCATGAAATTACACTTTGCACCTTGCTAAGAAGTTAGTGGAGCGTGTGTGGTTTACCGGCACACTAATTGGTTCTAAGCGAAGGTGGCAAAGGGTGATTCATTGTTTATCATAGTTCGATGGAGCGTGTGTGGTTTACCGGCACATCGAATAGGTAATCGTTACAATGAAGGCACCATGTGAATTTGCATGGTAATTCACACCCGCTTTGTGATCCTCGGCATCCCAGTCACAAACGGGAGGGGCATATCGAGATTTAAACATGCCATTGAATAGTTTCAATGAATCTCATCCGAACCTAGGAATTCTAAAAAAAAACACTTAGGACTAATAGTTTAAGTTTTGTAATGGAGAATTAGTGAATCGTCATTCACTTACCTTCAATTTATTTGCATGTTAGATTACGGCATCCCTTCTCTAGTATGTAAATGTTATTGTTGGATCCTAGCCCTAATTTTCTTATTGGGTGATAATTAGGGATTATTATTCTAATCTATCTTTGTCCTTTTTCAAATTGAAGATGTTGAACGCAAACAACGCTGCTGCTAGTTCTTTCACGTTGATGAGCCTTTGCCAAAAGGTCACCTTCGATGGAACGAACTTTAGCGAATGGATAAGATACATTCGCACCATTGCTCGCTATGAGGATAAAGAGTATGTCCTCGATGAGAAGCTTGAGAAAATCAACCCCGAAGTTGATACTCCTGAAGAAATCACCGCCTTTGAAACTCATGAGCGAGATGCAACGAAGGTACATTGCATCATGATTGCCACCATGAACTCCAAATTCCAAAAGTCCTACGAGTACATGTATCCATACGAGATGCATCAAGACTTGTTGGAGAGATACCACCAAAACGCGAGACAAGAGCGTTATGAGATTTTCACTAACATGATCTCCGCTAAGATGGGTAATGGAAAATCTCTTACCGTGCACCTGCAAAAGATGCAAAGGTATGTCGACCGCCTTCGCAAGTTAAATGTTGACTTCGGTGAAGACTTGGCGATCGATATGGTGCTTCACTCTTTGCCTCCGATGTACAAACAATTTAGGATGACCTACCACATGAACAAAGAAGAGGTCACCCTAAGCAAACTCCAAGGTCTCTTGAGGGTCGTTGAGAGCAACTTCAAGGACAAGTCTGTTGCACCTACTCCCAATCCGTCCGCTGCTCTTGTCTTGGCTATTGGTCAAGGGAAGGGAAAGAAGAGGAAAACTTCATCGAATAACTATCGCAAGGTGAAAGCCCGAGATGGTGCCTCTTCTAGTGGGACCAAAGTTGATCCCGCTAAGCCCTGCTCCAACCCAAAGGAAGTAGAGTGCCACCACTGCCACAAGATAGGACATTGGAAGAGAAGCTGCCCGGATTACCTGCAAGAGATCAAAGAAGGAAAGATCAAGCCATCTTTAGCAGGTATATACACAATCAAATCTAACGATTCTAATCATGCTATTTCTTGGGTTCTTGATATCGGTTGTGGTTATCACATTTGTTCTAATGTGCAGGGACTAAGAAGAAGTAGGGATGTAGAGCAAGGAAGGATCAATCTAATCATGGGGAACAGAAGATCGTCGCCTGTGAGCAAGATTGGAGTGTATTCTTTAGTGCTTAGGAATAGTTTGGTTTTAGATTTGAACAATTGTTGCTATTCGCCAGAAATGGCTAGAAACATCATTTCATTTCATGGTTTATATAGACAAGGATTTAGATTTTCTTTTAATAATGAGAATGGTTCTATTTTGGCTTATCTAAATGGTGTCTTTTACTTTGAAGCTATACCATGTAATGGAATATATGAAACTGTTATGATTGTTGATAACTTAGGAAATGATGTTTTGAATATTGATTCTTCCACTAGTATGGATAAAGCATCCTCGTGGCATTGTCGTCTTGGACATGTCAACAAGAAACGCATAGCACAACTCCAAAAGGATGGAGTGTTGGAGTCATTCGACCTTAGGGAAGATGACACATGCGAGTCTTGTTTACTTGGAAAGATGACTAAGTCACCCTTCACGAGTACTTGTGAAAGGGGTGAGGGAATATTGGACCTAATACATACCGATGTATGTGGACCCTTTAGATCAACCACGAAGGATGGGAACCGCTTCTATGTGACTTTTACCGATGACTATAGTAGATATGGGTATATCTACTTAATCAAGCAAAAGTCAGACACCTTTGAAAATCAAGATGCTTCGATCCGATCGAGGAGGAGAGTACCTAAGTCTTGAATTCCACGATTATCTCAAGGAGTGTGGAATAGTTTCGCAATTGACACCTCCTAGGACACCGCAGTTGAATGGTGTGGCAGAAAGGCGTAATCAAACCTTATTGGATATGGTTCGCTCTATGATGAGTCGTGCTTCACTACCTATCTTCTTTTGGGGGTATGCCTTAGAGACTGCCGCCCATATCCTTAACCGAGTCCCTACTAAGAAGGTTGCCAAAACACCTCACGAGATGTGGACAGGGAAAGCTCCCTCGTTGGCACATATCAAGGTTTGGGGTTGCGAGGTTTTCGTAAGACGAGATACTCACGACAAGCTTGAACCTCGAAGTGAGCGATGTATTTTCATCGGCTACCCGCAAACATCCTTTGGATATCTCTTCTATAGACCGAAAGACAATGTTGTCTTTGTTGCGAGGAGAGGAGTTTTCCGAGAGCGAGAACTCATAAGCCAAGGAGATAGTGGGAGGCAAATCGAACTTGAAGAGATTCAAGAATCGATAGATGAAGGAACCTCTACAGCTGGCATTCAACCCGAGGAGGAAACTCCGGTTGAACCGATTGACGAATCCTTACCTCTTAGACGTTCCGATAGAGTTAGAGTTCATCCCCAGTTTTATGGTTTTCATATTACTACCGAAGGGGACACGTATATTAGTGATGGTACACTAGTAAATCTTGATGAACCTAATAGCTATAAGGAAGCCATGGCAGGCCCGGAGTCTGCGAAATGGAAAGAGGCAATGGATAGCGAGATCCAATCCATGTACGATAACCAAGTTTGGAATTTGGTTGATTATGTGCCCGAATGTAAGACCGTTGGGTGCAAATGGATCTTCAAAAAGAAGACCGATGTGGATGGGAACGTACACACATATAAGGCGCGATTGGTCGCGAAGGGTTTTACTCAAACTCCCGGAGTTGACTATGATGAGACCTTCTCACCAGTTGCGAAGATTAAATCTATTAGAGTGATGCTAGCAATTGCCGCATTTCATGATTATGAGATTTGGCAAATGGATGTCAAGACCGCTTTCCTTAACGGAAAGTTGGCTGAGGATGTTTACATGGCTCAGCCAGAGGGGTTTGTGGATCCGAAGCATCCGAATAGAGTGTGTAAGCTTGAGAAGTCCATTTATGGACTTAAGCAAGCGTCTCGCAGATGGAATCTTTGCTTCGATGAGAAAGTCAAAGAGTTTGGATTTGTACGAAGCGAAGACGAATCTTGTGTATATGTCAAAGCCAGTGGGAGTATAGTAAGCTTTCTCGTTCTATATATCGATGACATATTACTCATAGGAAACAACATCCCGACTTTGCAGGAAGTCAAGTCCTGGCTCGGGAAGTGTTTCGCTATGAAGGACCTCGGAGAGGCTTCTTACATTTTGGGAATAAGGATAGTAAGAGAAAGAAGTAAGAGACTAATTGGACTTAGTCAGAATACTTACTTGGAGAAGGTACTAAAACGTTTTAGTATGGAAAACTCAAAGAAGGGAGAATTACCGATACAAGGAAATGCCAAGTTGAGTAAGACTCAAAGTCCGAGTACCGAAGCTGAGATAGCAGAAATGAGCCGAGTACCATACGCTTCCGCAGTTGGCTCAATCATGTATGCTATGACTTGTACTCGCCCTGATGTAGCCTTCGCTTTGAGCATGGTTAGCAGATACCAAGGGAACCCTGGCAAAGCACATTGGATTGCGGTGAAGAACATCCTTAAGTACCTTCGGAGGACGAAAGAATGGTTCTTAGTCCTTGGAGGGAGTGATGACTTGAAGGTGCGAGGGTATAGTGACGCCAGCTTTCAAACCGACAGGGACAACTACCGTTCGCAGTCGGGCTGGGTCTTTACCCTAAATGGAGGAGCAGTGACATGGAAAAGTTCCAAGCAGGAAACCGTAGCTGATTCAACGTGCGAATCAGAGTACATCGCAGCGAGGGAAGCGTCGAAGGAGGCAATACGGCTAAAGAACTTCATTGGTGATCTTGGAGTTGTGCCGGCCATAAAGGAACCCATGGAGATTTTCTGTGATAACGAAGGTGCGGTTGCCTTGACCAAGGAACTGAGGGATCATGGTAGATTTCGACATATCGACAGAAAATATCACTTCATTAGACATCGTGTAGAAAAAGGACAACTCGTAGTGAAGAGGATATCATCAGAAGATAACCCAGAAGATCCGCTTACGAAGGGACTGAGTAGGGTTAAGCACTTGCAGCATGCTAGGAGTATTGGGCTGAAGGATGATATTAGTATAGATTAGATAGTGTTAGAAACGTATAATAGATAAATGTAATTAACATTTGATGATTAAATAAAGGAGTTTTATTTATGAGTAAAGTTACTATCACATGTTAATTGTTTAACTATTGTTTCACTTTGCATGTTTTGACTTCCAGAATAATTGAGTTTATTAGGAATAATCGAATTATTCAAATGGTCCACAATCGTTCATCTGTTGGGATTAGATATGAATGAAGATTGTCATGAATTGGTGTGTAGAATGTCTAAATGGTGTTAGACATAGCAAGGGTTGCTGCAATGTTCATGAGTGCTTATGAACTGGTTTTGAGCATTGGAATAAACTCGCGCTTGCTGGAATCACCTTATGGAATACGATATAAAAGGTGATCGCAAGACGATAATATCATATAGTCTTAAAACCTAGATATATGATTTATTATTTGTTAATTGATTGTACATTGATAATGCGAAAACGCATCAGTAACTCGTTGTTATAAAACGCATTGTTGTGTATAGTTGGTTAATGAATAAGTAAATGCATATAAGTCGAAGTTTATCTGTAACTTTTATCTAAGAAGGTAAAAGCGATATCTCGGCCGCTCGATGATTTGATTTGACTTATGTGTCGGGCCCGGTCAGAACTGAATTGATGTGTTTGATTAAGTTCTATGTCAAATAAATCAGAGATCGAGAAACCTAAATGCTTGACTAACCATTCCATAGGATTGTCGGCATGATATCTAACAGAGGACTGTACGATCCCTTATCTAAAGGACAAGATTGATTAGATCAGAGTTGACAGCATCTTTGAGAGCTACGATTGCAAACCAAATTGTACTTGTATAGTTACTAGACTTATCCAAGTGGGAGATTGTTGGAATAGTGTCTAAGGCTGCAACTATATTAGGCAAGTATTTGATCCGGTTGTGCATGGTCCTTTTGGGTTGCCTTCACCATAGCAACTTGATGGATGATTTGTTAAAAGAGAGTAAATATTATAAGGAATAATATATGGTTATTTGATTAATATAAGTCATAGATTAATTGGAATTAATTTGGTGACT
Source organism: Lactuca saligna (assembly GCF_052625555.1). Lineage (NCBI taxonomy): Eukaryota > Viridiplantae > Streptophyta > Magnoliopsida > Asterales > Asteraceae > Lactuca > Lactuca saligna. The sequence continues at coordinate 12,680,086 of NC_136423.1, read as the reverse complement.
TAAAGAGATTAATTAAATAAAGGGGTATAAACTGTCAATTGTTTGATAGTTAAACTTTAGACTATAAATCCATTGGGATATGCTTTGGACGAATTCTATGAGATATAGGATAGCTAAAATCGTCCAAAGGCTTATCTATGGAATGGATTTGGATAGCCTTAAGAGAAGATTATCCAATTAGGGTTTAGGTTGTAACCCTTAAGGAGTCTACAAGTATAAATAGACCCTAGGGGTGAGGGAATTCAACACTCCATAAAAAGTAGAGATACTCTGGCCGAATTCCTCCCCTCTCCTCTCTCCTAAATCATCTTGCTTGCTATTGGTGTTTGTAAGCCATTAGAGGAGTGACATTTGTGACTCTAGAAGCTCCAAGATAACAAGATCAACAAGGAACTCAAAGGTATGATTCTAGATCTGTTTCAATGTTGTTATTTAACCTAATTAGCCATTAGAAGTCTTGGATTCAAAGCATGTTTAATTAGAAAGCCTAGATCCAAGCATTAGGGTTTTGCATGCGCACATAGGAAAGTTCTTATGGCTAAAACCCATCACAAAGTGCAAAGAATTTTCAAATGCAGAATAGATCTAAGAAAAAAATCAATGAAGATAAACAAAAAAGTTGATGAACAAAAATGAATTCATCGATTTGAATAATACTCAATTGTAACGCCCGTAGATCCAGGCTAGTTAATTTAGAGACGATAACCATCAAAAATGAATTTTTGATGGAAGATTATTTAGAAGGATTAATCTTAACCAAGTTGTAGTATATGTCATAAGGTTTCTGTGCATATAAACAACACCAAAATCCGAGTTATAACGAAGAAGTTATGACATGTCGAAGTTTCGCGACAGAACCGACATGACCCAGCGCGGCCCAGTGTGACGTAAATAGTGAATTTAAGGTAGATAGATATCTATCCTTAGTGATCTAAATGAGAGTTGACTATGTCTTCGATAGTAGTCCAACGATAAAAAGACAGACGAAAACGGAGTTCAGATGAAGGACTTATGAATTTCGAACGGAGTTTTCCTGTCCCGGCCTACTATAGATAATATATAAGTAATATACTTATAATATATTAAAAATAAAGTCAAAATTATCCAATGGAGTCTAAACGAGAGTTGTAGAGCGTAATCTCACCTTCGCTTCGATATAAAGAACGTCGAAAACGGAGTTCGTATGCAAAAGTTATGAATTTCTGAAGTTCGGGGCACGAAACCCCAAAACTGTCAGAGACCACGACGTGGCAAGTGTCCTGACACCTCCGGGAGGCCCCCAGATGCAACTTGGGATGACGCATGCAGTGACGAACAAGCCCACGACGTGGAAAAAGGTTGCCACGACGTGGCAAAGGCCAAATTTGCCCTATAAATAGATTTGAAGGGCCAGTCGTTTAAGGTTGCTATTTTCTCTCTTCTCTCTCCCGTTTTGCATCGATTTGCGTGCCAGAAGTACCCCGAAGCCCCGGTAATATTCCCGAGTCCCGAAGCAAGTCCCGAGATCCCGAAGATCCCGAGAAGTGCGGTTTCCGAGCCGAAGCTCTGCCTGCGAGAAGTTTGATTTTCGTAGAGATCTTCCAGATCTGCTGAGGATTACTACTTTTGCAAGTCGTAGTGTTGTCCGATCATCTTCTGATCAAGTGAGTGTATACTACCTTTCATAAACACAATAATAATACAAGTATGGTTTGAGTGTGTTAGGTACATTGTCGTTTATATGTGTGAGTGTGTGGTTACTTTCATCTAAAGCATAATTATTAAGTATTTAGTATAAAATACGTGTTATGTGTATAATATAAAGTTGTTTATATGTGTGAGTGTATAGTCCCTTTCATGAACACGATTTTAATACAAGTATTGTTTGAATGTATTAAGTATATGTTTGGGTGAGTGTGTAGTTACTTTCTTTTAACACATAAATATGAAGTATTTGTTATAAAATACGTGCTATGTGTTTATATATTGTTGTTTATTTGAGATGAGTGTGGGATGGATGTTTTATATAGTTTTTAAATGAGTTAAACTGTATATGTATTTTATATCTACGATTATGTTGGGTAGAACATGGGTTGATGAGATAGTTGGTATGTGATAAAATGATGAGGTATGAAAGATGATTAAGAATGATATCCGCAGATGCACCAATTAGAGAATATCATAATACTAGCAGATACATTTGAGAATAATATCGGTAAATGCACCAAGTAGTGAATGTCGTAATCCTGGCAGATGCGCTTATAGGATAATCTTGGCAGATGCGCTTATAGGATAATGTCGGCAGATGCGCCTAAAAGAGAATGTCATAAACCTGGCAGTCGCGCCTCATAGTGTATGACGTAATCCTGGCAGAGGCGCTTAAAGGATAATGTTGGCAGATGCGCCTTATGTAGCAATGGAAGTTTGTGCTAATTCCTTAGGTCAATCCTTAGGAATGAATGAATGACGGGTAGTTGAATTCCTAGGGTAAAATCCTAAGAAATAAAGAAGATAATAGGGATGGGTAATTGAGTTGATTGTTTGATGGTTGAATATAATAATTATAATATTGTGGGTTGAAAACCCTATATGCTCACCAGGCTCCCAAGCCTGACCCACTCAATTTAATTGTATCATAGGTATCGATACGAAGCTGCTTTGCACTGTGAGATTAAAGGAGATGTAAATCACTAGAGTAAATGAATGTATGTTCTGTTTATGCTTATGTGTCTATATCGGAACATGACATCCCGATGTTTTATTATTTAATGAAAATACATTCTCTTTGAGAAATGTTTTGATAAGTTTTTATCATATCTTGTTTTTGGAACAAATTCCACCACCGTTTGCTTTAAACGATTACTCTGATTTATAAAACAAAGCATAAACAAATCGGTCTTTTCTGGTCGAGAAATTGGGAATGTCACATCAATGATTCCTACTCTGATACCAATTATAGGAATGATAATCTTGTACACCGACTAAGAAATCATGAATATCACGTAAAAATGAAATGTAAGATCAAGAAGGTAAATACTTCTCAATATATTTCAATAAGAGTAAGAACCTTAATTACATCAACTCAATGTAAGAAATGAAAAAGACTTACTCCTTCAACTAACTAACATCCCTATTTATAAGAGAGAACTATAAGGGGGGGTTAGATGATAACTAATCAGGTTATGACACTTAAGCAATGACACGAGATACAAACCGTTAGTCACTACGAAACCTTAGGTGAACTATTCTGAAACTAACATTACATTGAATACAAAGTATATTACAATTCATTATTTCGCAAAAGACTAAGATACAACAAATACAAAACTCTAATACCTAATAGCATTTAACAAGTTGAATGATCAAATGTGTACATAAAAATTGTTTAAATTGTGAACAAAATGAAAATATAATTATCCTAATAAGTCATTTTTCCAATTCTAAAACATAAAGATTTTTCGATTTTAGATGTTTTTTTGGGAAGTTTTGATTATGTATAAAATTCAGTTGTAAATATACATTTCAAATAGCATAACACTTGTATAATGTTTTTTTATTTGCTTTTTCACATGTTGGATAGCCTAGGTAGGTTGTTAAATGTCAGTGCATCATTTTCAGTTTTTTAAGAAAGATCAACAATGGATAAATAATGTGTACAATTTGTAGCATCCATAAATATATAAAAACGAATTTGGTGTAAACATTGCTTGGTTCAATTCATTATGTATGGACAAAAGCAAACAATAGTTGAGGCATAACAAATGTATGGACAAAAGCAAACAATACTTCAGAATACATTGCATCTTCTTAAATTAAAAGGATGATCTAATTACATAAAACCCATTAACCATAAAACCAAGACTACACCTTGCTTGCATTTAAACACCACATTAGACTCATTATATATATATATATATATATATATATATATATATATATATATATATATATATATATATATATATTTATTGTGAGATAAATGTAGAACCAAAGTTATGTATAGAACCATAAAATCATTTTTGGGCAATTAAATCAAATGATGACTTAAGGGTATGAAGATAAAGTAACTAATTTTTTAAATTTGGAAACAATAAATTATTAAATACAATCCTAAATAATAGCATTTTAATGCATACATACATACATACATACATACATACATACATATATATATATATATATATATATATATATATATATATATATATATAATATACCGTTATGGGTATATAAGCTTAGGTACCCAAACTCACAATACTATGTTGTTTTGTATCATATGTGTACATTGTAATAGTCCAATGTTCTTATAATTCAACTTCTAACTTGATTTACTTCTACGTTTTTTATAAATTTCACATTTATCTTACTCTTACATAATTTTCATTTTAAACTCTAATATACATAGCCTAATAGGTGTTCGGAAAAAAGAAGAGATATAAGAGGAAAACAATAGTGAAATTTCGAAAATCTTCAAAGTATATCAAGTTAAGGTTGAAGTTTAATAACATTATAATGAATATATCAAACAAAACAACTAATTATAGTGAGTTTGGGTACCTAAGCTTATATACCCTTAAGGGTATATTCACTTTTTCATATATATATATATATATATATATATATATATATATATATATATATATATATATATATATATATATATATATATATATATATATATATATATATATATATATATATATATATATATATATATATATATATATATATATGAAGATGGAGAAATAATGATTATTCATAACTGATTAATGTTCTTAGATGAACGTTGGCGAACGTATATTCATGGATGAACGTTGACGAACGTATGTATATATTTTAATGAATGTATGTCTGCATATTAACATAACAGATTAATGTTTGTAGATGAACATTGACAAACGTATATTCATGGATGTATATGAACTTTGTCTTCAAAAATCTATAAAATTGTTTATATTCATAACTGGACATTCATATAAAACCAACAAATTACATGAACAAGTCAATTATTTTTTCAAACCGTAATTAACATGAGTAGTTTACCAAATGTTCACAAATGAACATATATCGATAAACATGAATGCTTAAAAATCGATTATGTTCATAAATGAACAATTATATATAAGCTCACAAATTATAAGGACAAATCAATTAATCTTTCAAATTAAACATAAACAAGCATATTACATTGCACATGCAGTAAACAACTGCGAACTCTAGATTTGTTATGTTTTCGTTTAATTTTCTGTCTGATTCTTGTTGCCGTCAATTGAATGTTTGTGCTTCATTTCTTGTTCATAGCTGCTGGATGCATTAACTCGTGAGGTTTAATACCTTGTTTTCTTGCATAACTGAGATCCCAAAAGAAGCCTATCTATCATATTTTCCCTATAGTTAAAGTGGAAAAAATCCATGAGAAAATCAAAAACTTCCCCCCCGGAGTTAAGAGATCAACCTACACACGCTTTAAAAATCCCTAGAAGTTCCTGGTATACAATTTCTTTAACTTTCGCTTACATACATCAACCCAACCTTAATTAAAAAAATTGTGAGCAATTAAATGCTAAAATTAGCTTCTATCGTTACATGTAAGAAATATGTGCGTTTATGTGTACACAAATGCACAATTCTATCAATTGAAACTTTGTGTAAATTTTAGAGTTAATGATTAACTCAATGTCAGTCACTACATCTAAAAAATAAATCAAATACTTTCTATTTTATCTCTAATAATTACTCCTTCCAAAAGGGAAAAAAATGTTTGTTTGTATCTTTAAGAAAATTAAAGGTTTGGAAGGATAAGTGAATTGATTATGCATTATTGTTCTTTTGATTCGATATTAAAACTTAAACGCCTTACTTGTAACTCAATTCTCATATGAGCATCAACTTTTAATTATCTAATACACCTACATTCATTATTAACAATGCAATGAAAATAAATAAATAAATAAAATAAAATAAGAAACAATGAAAATTTGAAAATCAATAAAGAGAAAAAACCAACTTTGTGAAAATCAATGCTTGCTTGCTTTCGTCAGAATCAAGAAGTTACACAACTTAAAAATCCATATGTAGAATCTCTATTATACACAAACATACGTCTATTTTTTTATTAAATTTTAAATTCTTTTATTTTGAAAATAAGGATGTCAAAAAGTCTTGTAGGATCCAGTTAGTAAATTACATATATATGTATATATATTAATTATATAAATATAATATATAATAACATAATTTTAAGCATCCAAAATTCAACAAAAAACGTGTTTTTAAGTTGTTAGTATAATGTTTTTAAGATGTTATAACTTTTTTATTTTTAACATATTTTTAACATGTAAAGTTATGTTATAAATAATTGTTTATTATATAAAAAATAGCTCATTTTAGCTTAAACAATAACTTCTTTTAACCCAAAAAAGACGACCCAAAATCAATCAGGACAGGGGAACGGAGGCAGGGGTAATATGGGGCCCAATGTCAGGAGGGGCCTGGTGATTGGCAGATTTTTAATCTAAGCGGGGGTTGATGCTGGGTGGGGCCCGATGCCAAGTGGGACTCAAGACCAAGCGGGGCCCGATGGAGGGAGGGGGCCCAGTATGTGATTTATGTGTGTGTGATGTGTGGTATCGTGGGGAACTCACTAAGCTTTGTGCTTACGGGTTTGAATTTATGTTTCAACTACTTTAGTTTTCAAATGGAAGAGCTCGGGATGGTTGTAGAGCACACACCACATGTTTCCGCATTCTGTGATTAACTCTGATTTGATGATGTTTTGATAAATCTTGATTACCTTGGTTTTATGGAAATGTTATGTATTAATGATTTATTAATCTAAAGACGAAAGTTTTATGTTAGAACTTTAGGATCGTTACAAATTGGTATTAGAGGCTTTGTTTGTGGGATTCGGGCACACTCTCGGGTGTGAGTGAACTCAAACTGAGGATTTGGTAAAGTTTTTCAAAAAGAAACATATTTTTATAAAGGGATTTTTCTAAAAGAAGAAATGGTGTGGTGCATGCAATCAACCGAGCTCAAGTAAGTTTTCCCAAATTACCCATACATGTTATCTGATATGCTTTGATCTGTGAATCGCATGCTAGATAAGGCTAAGGATCTTCTCAGTTTTTGCATGATAGAATGTTAGGAGATGCCTTTGTATGCCTATTATATGAGCTTGTAGGCTTCCATGCTAGTTCTAATTTTCAAGTGATAGGTTGGCCTGATATGTGATGTCTGGTAGCCGAGGAAGCATGGGATGTTGGATTAGGTATGATTTGTTAGTGTAAGGCAATCAGTGGTGGGAGTGAGATCTCCTAGTATGGGTTGTAGTATGTGGGATTGGATGCTTGAGGTTATTTTGTGGATTGGAGTATTACTGCACGAATGTTGCTTGCTTTGTGCTTTGTGGAACTCATAAGTGATATGAGTTAGCTATTAACTGAATATGTCAAGTCATATGTGGAAAAGGTTGGATAATCTCAGAGTGACGGATTAGACCCTATTGATCAGCTTTTGTTTGAGTCTAAACATTATAAGGATGAGTCTGTTACTTGAAGGATGATTTAAGCTTTACTACATGTGATTGTGTTCATGAGGTAGCAAACTGACATTATGAGGAGTTCTTCAGCAGTTGGTGGTAGGTTGAGATCGAGAACCTAGGAAATCCTAGGGATTGCTTCGTTGGGTTTTGTTGCGCTGGGTAGCGAGTGTTTGGTGTATAGATTTGAGAAGGTGATTTATAGGATTCGGGAGGATTCTTGAGGAAAGGATGGATAGGTGTGGAAGGTAGTATTAGGCATGTACTACTGAAAACACAAGATCCATACTCAAATTGGGGAGAGTCTTGGAGAATCTAGGAAGCCTATGGGATGAGGATTCTTGGGTATATTTGGATCTTTTTCATGTTGTTTTCAGTATGGTGTTGAACACTTAGGAATGGGGTTTAGGTTCTGGTTCCGGCTCAAGAGCAAGAGCTGAGCTGATCGATGCACAGATGCGGGAGTTCATCTCATCGGAGATTACTCACGGTATTTTGGAATGGACCCCGATAGTCTTTGGTTTAGCCAAGGAAGGGATTTTAGATCTTTTGGATGGTCATCTAGGGGCCTTTCGGGTCGGAGTTGTAGTAGGGCAGTTGGGGGTTCGTCTGGAGCCTAAAGCTTATGGATCCCTAGAATCCTTCAGGATGGATTATTCTATTGTTAGTTCTTTTCATTTGGGATGGGAGGTGAGCTTTGCACCATGTCCTCAGAATGGTCGGGGTAACTCATGAGGAGGAATTCAAGATTCCTTCAGATTCTTTTGTTGGATAAGGTGTCTAAGTCCATAACTATAAATAGATTATACTTGACTCAAGAGTAGCATGGTCCATTTTGGGTTGCATTCACCAAAACAATCTGATAGGATGAACATTTGAGAAATAGGTTATATATGATTCATTAATATATTATAACTATAATATATTAATAGAGAAATCATATTATTTAATTAGTATTGGTCAAGAATTAATTTGGAATTAATGTAGTGACCAAAAGAGACTAATTAAATATATAAGGGATGATTATGTAAATCAATGATATATATATATATATATATATATATATATATATATATATATATATATATATATATATGATAATAATCAATGGTGGATTAGTAATGGGCTAAGCTTATGTAAGAATCCATAATGTGTTAGTCCATTACAAGCCCAAGTGTATGGATTAGGGTTTACACATGACCCTTGGATTTCTACACTATATATATATATATATATATATATATATATATATATATATATATATATATATATATATATATATATATATATATATATATATATATATATGACCCCTATGGCCTATAATCGGTTACCATTGTGCTCTTAGAGTTCATAGAACCGATTTTGAGTGCATAGTAATCTCTCTGAAGTTCTCCAAATTGTTGGTGGTGTTCTGTAAACCATTTGAGGCATCACACTTGGGGTGCTAAGTTCTTAAAGGCCAAACACAACAAACTACAACAAGAGGTAAATCTATAACTAGTTTTTTGATTCATATGTCATGTTGTATGCTAGACTAGGCTTCATGCTTTGGAAAAAATTGTTTGCACATATAACTAGAGATGTAACGCCCGCAGATCCGGGCTAGTCAATTTAGAGATAATAAGCATCAAAAATGAGTTTTTTATGGAAGATTATTTAGAAGGATTAATCTTAACCAAGTTTTAGTATATGTTACAAGGGTTCAATACATATAAAGAACGCCGAAATCCAAGTTATAACAAAGAAGTTATGACTCGTCGAAGTTTTTCGGCAAAACCGACACGACACCGGGAGACGTAAATAGTGAATTTACGATAGAGGATTTTTTAGCCTTACTAATCTAAAAAAAATTCATAGAATATGTTAAACTGAGAGCGTCCACAAAAAGAACGCCCAAATGTTGGAATAGTGTCTAAGGCTGTAACTATATTCGGTTGTGCATGGTCCTTTTGGGTTGCCTTCACCATAGCAACTTGAAGGATGATTTGTTAAGAGAGAGTAAATATTATAAGAAATAATATTTAGCTATTTGGTTAATATAAGTCATAAATTAATTGGTATTAATTTGGTGACTTAAAGAGATTAATTAAATAAGAGGGTATAAACTGTCAATTGTTTGATAGTTAAGCTTTAGACTGTAAATCCATTATGGTTGACTTTGGACGGATTCTAAGAGCTTTAGGATAGCTCAAAATCGTCCATAAGGATATCTATGGAATGGATTTGGATAGCCTTAAGAGAAGATTATCCAATTAGGGTTTAGGGTGAAACCCTTAAGGAGTCTACAAGTATAAATAGACCCTATGGGTGAGGGAATTCGACACACAACCTTAAGCAAGGATACTCTGGCCGAATTCCTCCCCTCTCCTCTCTCCTAAATCATCTTGCTTGCTATTGGTGTTTGTAAGCCATTAGAGGAGTGACATTTGTGACTCTAGAAGCTCCAAGACAAGAAGATCAACAAGGAACTCAAAGGTATGATTCTAGATCTGTTTTAATGTTGTTGTTTAACCTAATTAGCCATTAGAAGTCTTGGATTCAAAAGCATGTTTATTAGAAAGCCTAGATCCAAGCATTAGGGTTTTGCATGCGCACATAGGAAAGTTCTTATGGCAAAAACCCAACAGTGGTATCAAAGCCTAGATTGGTTTTCTTTAAATTGTTGCTTGAATAACTGAAACAAACCTGCAAAATTCGATTTTTGGGTTTTGAGTCACTGACTCGTCGAGTTCCAAGGTGGACTCGTCGAGTAGGCCTGACTCGGCGAGTCCCTTTGTGCACTCGGCGAGTCCAAGCGTCAGGAAGGGCCATATTCGGGATTTCTTTGTGTTTATCTTATCCAAACTTTCCATAAACTAATTAGATCAATATGAATCCGATTTCTTGATAAATATAAGTGTTATCTTGATCTAGTTAAAGGTAATTATCAACTAATTAAATATTTAGTTTCCTTATATGATAATTAATTAATTATTTTGATTATTTTTGGTAATTATCTTCAAAGAAATCAAAGATAAATCAAATAAAGATAATTAAGATATTAATTGTTAATTGAAATTATTTGTTATTTGATCCTCCATGTTTTAAATGTTTAAAACCTATCCTATAGTTTTGAAATTTATATTTGTGATTAAAAGTTCTAATTTAGACAACTTAAATTTCAAACCCTAGATTTTGAAAAGTTTAAAATGCAACCCTATACTTATATAATATTACTAGGATAATATATATATGTATAACTAAATGCTAGTCTTACCGCTAGTAGGCCTCATTCACGAAGCCGATCTATAAGATGGGTATAAGGTTGCGGCCTATAAAATGGCGCTTAATGGGTGTACACTCACACCCACCGCTTGCTTGATTGGTGGAGGGTCATTAGCCGAACGGGTAGGATAGGGCAACCTCCTCCTCTCATTAAAAGTATAATAAAGAAATACGAAGTAACTAAACTTTCTTTTAAAATTTCCCAATCTTAGTTACTTTAGGAAAAGTGAATTGATGCAATCCCATGAAATTACACTTTGCACCTTGCTAAGATGTTAGTGGAGCGTGTGTGGTTTACCGGCACACTAATTGGTTCTAAGCGAAGGTGGCAAAGGGTGATTCATTGTTTATCATAGTTCGATGGAGCGTGTGTGGTTTACCGGCACATCGAATAGGTGATCGTAACAATGAAGGCACCATGTAAATTTGCATGGTAATTCACACCGCTTTGTGATCCTCGGCATCCCAGTCACAAACAAGAGGGGCATATCGAGATTTAAACATGCCATTGAATAGTTCAATGAATCTCATCCGAACCTAGGAATTCTCAAAAACACTTAGGACTAAAAGTTTAAGTTTTGTGATGGAGAATTAGTGAATCGTCATTCACTTACCTTCAATTTATTTGCATGATAGATTACGGCATCCCTTTTCTAGTATGTAAATGTTATTGTTGGATCCTAGCCCTAATTTTGCTTATTGGGTGATAATTAGGGATTCTTGTTCTAATCTATCTTTGTCCTTTCTATAGATGTCAAACGCAAACAACGCTGCTGCTAGTTCTTTCACGTTGATGAGCCTTTGCCAAAAGGTCACCTTCGATGGAACGAACTTTGGCGAATGGATAAGATACATTCGCACCATTGCTCGCTATGAGGATAAAGAGTATGTCCTCGATGAGAAGCTCGAGAAAATCAACCCCGAAATTGCTACTCCCGCCGAAATCACCGCCTTTGAAACTCATGAGCGAGATGCGACGAAAGTACATTGCATCATGATCGCCACCATGAACTCCGAATTCCAAAAGTCCTACGAGGACATGTATCCATACGAGATGCATCAAGACTTGTTGGAGAGGTACCACCAAAACGCGAGACAAGAGCGTTACGAGATCTTCACTAACATGATTTCCGCTAAGATGGGTCATGGAGAATCTCTTACCGTGCACTTGCAAAAGATGCAAAGGTATGTCGACCGCCTTCGCAAGTTAAATGTTGACTTCAGCGAAGACTTGGCGATCGACATGGTGCTTCACTCTTTGCCTCCAATGTATAATCAATTTAGGATGACCTACCACATGAACAAAGAGGAGGTCACTCTAAGTAAACTCCAAGGTCTCTTGAGGGTTGCTGAGAGCAATTTCAAGGACAAGTCTGTTGCACCAACTCCCAATCCGTCTGCTGCTCCTGTCTTGGCTATTGGTCAAGGGAAGGGAAAGAAGAAGAAAGCTTCTTCAAATAACTATCGAAAGGTGAAAGCCCGAGATGGTTCCTCTTCTAGTGGGACCAAAGTTGATCCCTCTAAGCCCTGCTCTAACCCGAAGGAGGCAGAGTGCCACCACTGCCACAAGATAGGACATTGGAAGCGAAGCTGCCCGGACTACCTGCAAGCCATTAAGGAAGGAAAGATCAAGCCATCTTTCGCAGGTATATATGCAATAAAATCTAACGATTCTAATCATGCTATTTCTTGGGTTCTTGACACCGGTTGTGGTTATCACATTTGTTCTAATGTGCAGGGACTAAGAAGAAGTAGGGATGTGGAGCAAGGAAGAATCAATCTAATCATGGGGAACAAAAGATCGTCGCCTGTGACCAAGATTGGAGTGTATTCTTTGGTGCTTAAGAATAGTTTAGTTTTAGATTTGAACAATTGTTGCTATTCGCCAGAAATGGCTAGAAACATCATTTCATTTCATGGTTTATATAGACAAGGTTTTAGATTTTCTTTTAATAATGAGAATGGTTCTATTTTGGCTTATCTAAATGGTGTCTTTTACTTTGAAGCTATACCATGTAATGGAATATATGAAACTGTTATGATTGTTGATAACTTAGGAAATGATGTTTTGAATATTGATTCTTCCACTAGTATGGATAAAGCATCCTTGTGGCATTGTCGTCTTGGACATGTCAACAAGAAACGCATAGCCCAACTCCAAAAGGATGGAGTGTTGGAGTCATTCGACCTTAGGGAAGATGACACATACGAGTCTTGTTTGCTTGGCAAGATGAGTAAGTCACCCTTCACGAGTACTTGTGAAAGGGGTGAGGGCCTATTGGACCTAATACATACCGATGTATGTGGACCCTTTAGATCCACCACGAAGGATGGGAACCGCTTCTATGTGACTTTTACCGATGACTATAGTAGATATGGGTATATCTACTTAATCAAGCAAAAGTCAGAAACCTTTGAAAAGTTCAAGGAGTTCAAGAATGAAGTGGAGAATCAATTGGGCAGGAAAATCAAGATGCTTCGATCCGATCGAGGAGGAGAGTACCTAAGTCTTGAATTCCACGAGTATCTCAAGGAGTGTGGAATAGTTTCACAATTGACGCCTCCTAGGACACCGCAACTGAATGGTGTGGCAGAAAGGCGTAATCGAACCTTATTGGATATGGTTCGCTCTATGATGAGTCGTGCTTCACTACCTATCTTCTTTTGGGGGTATGCCTTAGAGACTGCCGCCCATATCCTTAACCGACTCCCTACTAAAAAGGTTGCCAAAACACCTCACGAGATGTGGACGGGGAAAGCTCCCTCGTTGGCACATATCAAGGTTTGGGGTTGCGAGGTTTTCGTAAGACGAGATACTCACGACAAGCTTGAACCTCGAAGTGAGCAATGTATTTTCATCGGCTACCCGCAAACTTCCTTTGGATATCTCTTCTATAGACCGAAAGATAATGTTATCTTTGTTGCGAGGAGAGGAGTTTTCCGAGAGCGAGAACTCATAAGCCAAGGAGAAAGTGGGAGGCAAATCGAACTTGAAGAGATTCAAGAATCGATAAATGAAGGAACCTCTACCGCTGGCATTCAACCCGAGGAGGAAACTCCGGTTGAACCGATTGACGAATCCTTACCTCTTAGACGTTCCGATAGAGTTAGAGTTCATCCCCAGTTTTATGGTTTTCATATTACTACCGAAGGGGACACGTATATTAGTGATTGTACACTAGTAAATCTTGATGAACCTAATAGCTATAAGGAAGCCATGGCAGGCCCGGAGTCTGCGAAATGGAAAGAGGCGATGGATAGCGAGATCCAATCCATGTACGATAACCAAGTTTGGAATTTGGTTGATTACGTGCCCGAACGTAAGACCGTAGGGTGCAAGTGGATCTTCAAGAAGAAGACCGACGTGGATGGGAACGTACACACATACAAAGCGCGATTGGTTGCGAAGGGCTTTACTCAAACTCCCGGAGTTGACTATGATGAGACCTTCTCACCAGTTGCGAAGATTAAATCTATTAGAGTGATGCTAGCGATTGCCGCATTTCATGATTATGAGATTTGGCAAATGGATGTCAAGACCGCTTTCCTTAACGGAAAGTTGGTTGAGGATGTTTACATGGCTCAGCCAGAGGGGTTTGTGGATCCGAAGCATCCGAATAGAGTGTGTAAGCTTGAGAAGTCCATTTATGGACTTAAGCAAGCGTCTCGCAGATGGAATCTTTGCTTCGATGAGAGTCAAAGAGTTTGGATTTGTACGAAGCGAAGACGAATCTTGTGTATATGTCAAAGCCAGTGGGAGAATAGTAAGCTTCATCGTTCTATATGTCGATGACATATTACTCATAGGAAATGACATCCCGACTCTGCAGGAGGTTAAGTCCTGGCTCGGGAAGTGCTTCGCTATGAAGGACCTCGGAGAGGCTTCTTACATTTTGGGAATAAGGATAGTAAGAGAAAGAAGTAAGAGACTAATTGGACTTAGTCAGAATACTTACTTGGAGAAGGTACTAAAACGTTTTAGTATGGAAAACTCAAAGAAGGGAGAACTACCGATACAAGGAAATGCCAAGTTGAGTAAGACTCAAAGTCCGAGTACCGAAGCTGAGATAGCAGAAATGAGCCGAGTACCATACGCTTCCGCAGTTGGCTCAATCATGTACGCTATGAATTGTACTCGCCCTGATGTAGCCTTCGCTTTGAGCATGGTTAGCAGATATCAAGGGAACCCTGGCAAAGCACATTGGATTGCGGTGAAGAACATCCTTAAGTACCTTCGGAGGACGAAAGAATGGTTCTTAGTCCTTGGAGGAAGTGATGACTTGAAGGTGCGAGGGTATAGTGACGCCAGCTTTCAAACCGACAGGGACAACTATCGTTCGCAGTCGGGCTGGGTTTTTACCCTAAATGGAGGAGCAGTGACATGGAAAAGTTCCAAGCAGGAAACCGTAGCTGATTCAACGTGCGAATCAGAGTACATCGCAGCAAGCGAAGCGTCGAAGGAGGCAATATGGCTGAAGAACTTCATCGGTGATCTTGGAGTTGTACCGGCCATAAAGGAGCCCATGGAGATTTTCTGTGATAACGAAGGTGCGGTTGCCTTGACCAAGGAACCGAGGGATCATGGTAGATCTCGACATATCGACAGAAAATATCACTTCATTAGATATCGTGTAGAAGAAGGACAACTCGTAGTGAAGAGGATATCATCAGAAGATAACCCAGCAGATCCGCTTACGAAGGGACTGAGTAGGGTTAAGCACTTACAGCATGCTAGGAGTATTGGGCTGAAGGATGATATTAGCATAGATTAGATAGTATTAGAAACGTATAATAGATAAATGTAATTGACATTTGATGAATAAATAAAGAAGTCTTATTTATGAGTAAAGTTACTATCACATGTTAGTTGTTTAACTATTGTTTCACCTTGCATGTTTTGACTTCCAGAATAATTGAGTTTATTAGGAATAATCGAATTATTCAAATGGTCCACAATCGTTCATATGTTGGGAGTAGATATGAATGAAGATTGTCGTGAATTGGTGTGTAGAGTGTCTGAATGGTGTTAGACATAGCAAGAGTTGCTGCAACGTTCATGAGTGCTTATGAACTGGTTTTGAGCATTGGAATAAACCCGCGCTTGCTGGAATCACCTTATGGAATACGATATAAAAGGTGATCGCGAGACGATAATATCATATGGTCTTAAAACCTAGATATATGGTTTATTATTTGTTAATTGATTGTGCATTGATAATGTGAAAACGCATCAGTAACTTGATGTTATAAAACGCATTGTTGTGTATAGTTGGTTAATGAATAAGTAAATGCATATAAGTCGAAGTTTATCTGTAAATTTTATCCTAAGAGGATAGAAGAGATATCTTGGCCACTCGATGATTTGATTTGACTTATGTGCCGGTCCCGGTCAGAACTGAATTGATGTGTTCGATTAAGTTCTATGTCAAATAAATCGAAGATCGAGAAATCTAGATGCTAGACTAACCGTTCCATAGGATTGTCAGCATGATATCTAACAGAGGACTGTACGATCCCTTATCTAAAGGACAAGATTGATTAGATCAGAGTTGACAACGTCTTTGAGAGCTACGATTGCAAACCGAATTGTACTTGTATAGTTACTAGACTTATCCAAGTGGGAGACTGTTGGAATAGTGTCTAAGGCTGTAACTATATTCGGTTGTGCATGGTCCTTTTGGGTTGCCTTCACCATAGCAACTTGAAGGATGATTTGTTAAGAGAGAGTAAATATTATAAGAAATAATATTTAGCTATTTGGTTAATATAAGTCATAAATTAATTGGTATTAATTTGGTGACTTAAAGAGATTAATTAAATAAGAGGGTATAAACTGTCAATTGTTTGATAGTTAAGCTTTAGACTGTAAATCCATTATGGTTGACTTTGGACGGATTCTAAGAGCTTTAGGATAGCTCAAAATCGTCCATAAGGATATCTATGGAATGGATTTGGATAGCCTTAAGAGAAGATTATCCAATTAGGGTTTAGGGTGAAACCCTTAAGGAGTCTACAAGTATAAATAGACCCTATGGGTGAGGGAATTCGACACACAACCTTAAGCAAGGATACTCTGGCCGAATTCCTCCCCTCTCCTCTCTCCTAAATCATCTTGCTTGCTATTGGTGTTTGTAAGCCATTAGAGGAGTGACATTTGTGACTCTAGAAGCTCCAAGACAAGAAGATCAACAAGGAACTCAAAGGTATGATTCTAGATCTGTTTTAATGTTGTTGTTTAACCTAATTAGCCATTAGAAGTCTTGGATTCAAAAGCATGTTTATTAGAAAGCCTAGATCCAAGCATTAGGGTTTTGCATGCGCACATAGGAAAGTTCTTATGGCAAAAACCCAACACCAAATATGACTTCGTATGAGGAAGTTATGAATTTTCTAACATTTGGCATAGCAGTGCCCAACCCGAAACTCGAAATTTAGTCCGAGCGGTTTTTGTCCTACACGACCTAAATGACAGTTGAAGATCTTATTAATAGGAACTCAACGGTAAAAAGACATAAGAAAACGGAGTCCGTATGTAGAAGTTAAGAATTTTACGCAAACATTTAACAGTATAATCTCCTCCTACTGTTAAATTTAAGATCGATCGAGAATTAGCGACAGAGTCTAAATGAAAGTTTTAGATCTTGTTTTTACCTATGCGCGGATATAAACAATGTCGAGATTAGAGCTCATATGTTAAAGATATGGACGAAACTTGGTCCCTACTCTTTGAGCGCGATAAATTCGATATAATTTTGTAAATCTGAGATAGAATGAGAATTAGCTGACGACGTCTAAATGAAAGTTGTAGTACTCGTAAATACCAATGCGTGGATATAAAGAACGTCAAAAACGGAGTCTCCGTATGAACGAGTTACAAATTATAATAGCATATATATGTATTAAAATAAAGTACAAATCATATATACGTACATATATATATATATATATATATATATATATATATATATATATATATATAACGTATATATCATTAGAAAGGTATCGATGATGCGGTTATTATAAGACTAGTGTTGAGTACTTTTGACATTAGTTTAGTACAAATATCGTTAAATATATTTAAAATGGTATTATGAAGGGGTGCTTAGTCGTTTATATAACTATAAGGTCATTAAGTAATTATGGAGGGTAGTTTTTGTAAATTTAATTACTATGAATAAGAGGTTTGGGCTCTCATATTTGTTGCATCATTCTCTTGATTCAAGAGTCTTTATCTTCTTATCCCTCGAGCATTTCGGTCCCTCGTGATTCGACTTCTCTTTCTGTAGTTTTAGTATAGTAAGGTGATCGCTGAAGCGCTGCACGAATCTTTCTTAGAAAGATTCAGCGACGAAGTTCTGCCCCTGCAGAGCACGACTCCTAGCTAAAACCCCCTTGTAAGTAAATTATACTTACCCTATTTTAATATAGCTTATATTTAAAATTAGTATTTTTATTATGAACTTATAATAAATATTTGAGCTATCAATATATAATTGTCGTTATAATATCTTTTTTAACTACTTGCGGTACGGGGAATCTGGTTTAAAGGGTTGCATAAGGTTGTTGGATTTCAGAAGTGCTATATGCCAAAATGGTCCTGCCCTCCAGTGTTTTATTTCTGGCCCCTGTCTGTACATAGTGGTTGGAAAGTATTGTTTAAACGCTTATATAATAATAATAAAACTAATAATTAGTCACGGTAAATATTAGACTAAAATCTAGTGGTAATAATACTAGGTTTCATCGAAGGAAATTATTTTAAAGTAAACGAAGCGTTGTCCGAGTACCGAGTCACCACCTTATCAAGTGAGTGCATGGTCCCTTTCATCTTACACATAGATATGAAGTATTTTATATAAACTACGTGCTATGTGTGCATATTATTTGTACAATTGCTATCTATGCTGGATGAACGTTTTTATACAAGTTTTATATGATTTAAATTGTATATGTATTTATATCTACATAATATGTTGGGTAAAACATGGGTAGATGAAATATGTGTTGGATGAAGAGTTGAGAGGTGATTGATGTGCACGGAAGTACCCACTAATTTTAATATTTATAACCTAACAAACTTAGACTATCTATGCACTTGTAGGCAGTGTACCTAGTCAGATTACAGTATAACTTAGGTAAGTCGGGTGTCGATCACAGGGAACGGTGTTATTAAGTAATCTATTCACTACTAAATTAATCTGACTATTAATAAGCTAAAAGGGGTTTTTATCTAATTTCGTAAGTTTAGATGAACTTAATTCTTTAACAAAAACTCAATCAATAAACAAACACTTCTATTAGTTCGAATCCGCTTTCACTCAATGGTTACACATTAGTTGTGACTATTACTATTGGTGACCAATTAAGGAAGTATTACCAATTTAGTTCTAAATCTGCTAATTATTAATCAATTCATGTAAATCTATTTATGGCCATACAATAGTTAACACATAATCAATTATTAAATAAGATTGGAGCTATGAAAGATTGATTGATCAAAACACAATTACAGTCATAATATGAGTTCTCTAACACAGCTTGATTGAATAATTCAATTACTAATCTAGTATTGGTTTGATCTTAGCTCCAATAAACTAGTGTTCACTATATTATTACGTATTCAAGTTCATGCAGATTTGTGTTCACTAACTACACAGAACAATAATTCAAAGCAATCAAATGATTAATTCAAGCATGCTAGGTAGAATCAATCAACACGAGCATATCACCAACAAGTAAAATCCAGTCTAATATATTAAACCATGAGTTCCAACTTCATCTAGCTAACAGAAGCAGCTAGATTTAGCTGGACATATTAACAGCTAAACAAACAAATACTATATTCAAAAACACGTTTAAATGTACCAATCTAAAAAGAAAAATTATGAACTCCTCTTTCCATGGTATGAAAACCAGCTTCCAGGGCTTCTTTTCCTCTGAATTTCATCTCCAGGTATCCTCCTCAGCAAGCCAAAAAGTCTTCTCAATCGTAATGGAGAAGGATATATATATATATATATATATATATATATATATATATATATATATATATATATATATATATATGTATGTATATTCTCCAAAATCACTATTAACGTCATGAGAATTCAAATCTCACGTCGTGAACTCGAAGTTATCGTAATCGCCAATGATTCCTCTCCCCGAATGCTTATCCTCTATCTTTCTATACTCACATCGTGAACCATCAAATGTTCACGTCGTGAGTACGTCTTTTTAGGTGTTTTTCTCATCTTTCAAGCCTTCAACCTCCAAAGTTCCATCCTTTAAAGCTTTTAGTCCCTTTCTTCAAATTGCCTTCTTTTTAGCTGCAAAATATAATTTAACCTTATAAGTATCATTATTCTATGCAAATGACCAATATATATATATATATATATATATATATATATATATATATGCACTTAAATATTGCCTAAAAATATGTATAAATATGGCAATATGAGAGTTAGATGATGTGAGAATCCTTGTTCCCAAATGTTGGCTCCATCATCTAGTAGAGTATGAATGACAGCCACAGACTATTCTAGACAGTCCAATGGAACACTAGCAGGCTCGCAACCTGTAGGTGTTGTGAACGATGTGTTCACCCGGTGTACTCTAAACTTTGGCGATCATGAAAACTTGATGCCTAAACCCTGGTGAGTATGCAGACTTAGTGCCTAAACCTTGGCGATCATGCAGACTTGATGCCTAAACCCTAGTGACTATGCAGACTTAGTGCCTAAACCTTGTTGATCATTTAGACTTGATGTCTAAACCCTGGTGACCATGCAGACTTGGTGCCCAATCCTTGGCGACTATGCAGACTTAGTGCCTATTGTGTAAACCGTGGCAACGATGGACTTCATGTCGATTCCTTAGGATGATCCTTAGGAATAAATGAACGAGGAATAGTTGATTCTTAGGGTAGATCCTTAAGAGTAAAAAAGATAATGGGGATGGGTAATTGGGTTGATTGTTTGATGTTTAAACATAATAATTATTTTATTGTGAGTTGAAACCCTATGTACTCACCAGGTTTCCCACTCAGTTTATTTATATCACAGGTGTTGATATGAAGTCACATTACACTGAGAGATTAAGGATATATAAATCACTAGTGATAATGAATGTAAGTTCTGTTTATACTTATGTTTTTGTATTGACGATGACATCCCAAACGTTTTAAAATGAAAAAAAATATTTTTCTTCGGAAATGCGTTGATAATGTATTTATCAAGTTTTACTGGGAACAAATTTCACAACATTTTTATTAAAAGAGGTACTCTGATTTTTATAAAGCATAAACAAAATCGGTCTTTTCTGGCCGTGAAAATAGGGATGTCACAAGAGAAAACTTAGATCCAAAGCATCTAGGGTTACATGTGCACCATAACAGTCCAAAGTTTGGCTCGACGAGTTGCACCGTCTGATGGCAAATTTTCGGGTTCTTTTTGGCCTATATTGGATTAGGATCACTACCACAAACTGTTTTGTATCATAAACTTTGTTTTTTCTGATTTGGTAGTGATTGTACTCATCCAATCAAAAGATAATTGTCAAAATTTTAATATAATTGTTGGTTTATATGATAAACAAAATTACTTGTAAATTGTTGATTTGATATTATCTTGCTTTATGAGTTTGGTTGGATCAATCCTAGATTATATGATAATTTTATTTGTTAAAATTGATCTAAATGGTTTTAATGAGTTCCATAACTTGTCCTCAAGTTATGAAACATGAAAATTCTCATCCATTAAAATGATATTAAAAACTTGCCCTCAAGTTTTGGAATTTGTAAAGTCTCACTAATGAAACATTTAATTCCAAATGCTAGAATTTTAATAATTTAAAATTCAACCCTTATACTATTATAATATTATAAGTGTAATAATTATATATATATATATATATATATATATATATATATATATTTATTTATTTATGTATATAACACAAGTTAGTCTTACCGTTAGTAGACCTCATTCACAAAGCCGGTCTAGAAGGGGGTGTAAGGTTATGGCCTATAAAATGGTGGTTTAATGGGTGTCCACTCTCACTCACCGCTTCCTTGACTAGTGTAGGGCCGTTAGCCAAATGGGTAGGACAGGACATTAATTATCGTTAAAGGTATAATGATAATTATAGAGTAACTAATTGTTTTATTAAATTCTCAATCTTATTTACTTTAGGAAAATGCGAAAATGATGTTATCCTATGAAATTGCACTTTGCACCTTGCTAAAGTCATTAGTG
This sequence comes from Lactuca saligna, assembly GCF_052625555.1. Taxonomy (NCBI): domain Eukaryota; kingdom Viridiplantae; phylum Streptophyta; class Magnoliopsida; order Asterales; family Asteraceae; genus Lactuca; species Lactuca saligna. The sequence goes on along the minus strand of NC_136423.1, from coordinate 12,658,042 downwards.
GAGTTTGTGTGGTTAACCGACACACTAACTTGGACTAGTAAGGGTAGAAAAGGGTAGCTTGATGTTTGTCATTGATCAATGGAGCGTATGTGGTTAACCAGCACATTGGTTAGGTGATAAATGGCATCGAGTGTACTAAGCACATTCACACCTTGTTTGTAATCCTCGGTATCCCAGTCACAAACTTGAAGTGTATAATCGAGATTTAAACATGCCATTGAAAAGTTCAATGAATCTCAAAGGAATCTAGGAATTTCAGTTCATTTAATACCTAATAATCAATTTTATTTTTCATGGTGGAAATTGGTAAATCGTCATTTACCTACCTTCAACTATTTTGCAATTAGATTACGGCATCCCTCTTCTCAATTGTAAAATATTATGTTGGGTCCTAGCTTTAATATTTTATTTGGGTGTTATATTAAGGATAATGATCTAATCTAAACTGTCTTTCATTCTTATCAGATATCTTCCAACACCGCTTCTGGCTCAAACCCTTTTGGCTCTTTCTCTCTCATGAACTTGTGTGGGAGATTCATCTTTGATGGTTCGAACTTCAATGATTGGATTCGGAACATTAGGATGGTCACTCGCTATGAGGATAAGGAATATGTACTCGACAAAGAGCTTAAGGAAATTGATGAGTCCACTGCTACTCCTGAGGAGTCCACTATGTCGGCTGAACTCCAAAAGTCCTATGAGGACTACTACCCTTTCAAGATGCACCAAGACTTGATGTAAATATATCATCAAAGTGCTCGTCAGGAAAGTTATGAAATTATTGCCTCCATGATAACAATAAAGATGAAGGATGGAGAGTTTATCACAACCCACTTACAGAAAATGCAAGGGTTTGTGAACCGCTTGTTGAAATTAAATGTCAATTTCGATGAAGAGTTGGCCATAGATATCATTCTACACTTTTTACCTCCCTGTTATGATCCCAATTGAGATGTTTGAACATTTCATTTTTGACGTTATTCTTATTATTTCAAAAACAGGTTATAATACTTGACTTTTGATCATTATATTGACTTGAAAAATATCGGGTTCTTATATATATATATATATATATATATATATATATATATATATATATATATATATATATATATATATATATATATATATATATATATATTCAATGGAAAATGCATAACTATGGTAACAAGTGTACGAGACAATTAGCATTTGACACATGTCTATTTCTTTACTCATAGGAATGTATATTTAAGTTACAAAAATTATCCTTAGGTTGGAGGGAGTGGTGTCACCGAAACCGCACTCTATTCACTGCTACATATGCGCCACATCAATTCTTACCACACAAGTGTGGTTTCTTGCCGCACCCCGGGAGTGTTGTCACATTTTTTTTTTTCTTTAGATAATTTAACTTAATAAAACTTATTTTTTAATAAAAAAAATATAATTTTTCATTACTTGAAAATAAAAAAAAACATTACATTGCATTACTAAAAAAAACCATGCATGACATTAAAAAAAATCTTAAAAACTTAAAAAACACACATCAAACGATTAAAATAGCTTTAAAAATACAAATAAAATAACCAAACCATACTACGTAAAGTCGTTTTCCGAGAACTCGTCTTCCGAGTCATCCGGTGGATCCAAATTAAGGTTAATGTGTTGAAGCCCGTAAATGTGTTCCACCAAGTTCGTGTGAAGATTGTGAAATGTTTTAGTACAACATATCGCTGCTCTCCTATTCATATACACCAATTTCTATTGGTTGTGTCTCGGGTATGGTTTCTTCATCGTCAAACGCACATATCGTTCTTCCTTCGTCTATAATAATCATGTTATGCAATATGAGATATGTATACATGATTTCTTGAAGTTTTTCCTCGCAAAAATAAATTGCTCATTTTTTCAATATGAACCAACGTTTCTTAAGAGTTCCATAAGCACGCTCGACATCCTTCCTAGCTCTTTCTTAAGCTCTCTTGAATTTTTCATTTAGAACCATGTGGACTCGTAAGCTATTTAACAAACACATCATACTCATGATAGATCCCATCAACAAGATAATAATCATACTTATATGTCGTTCCATGCACTTCAAAAGAAAAATCCGGTGCAAATCTATCGTATATGTTATTAAATATATGTGAACGATTAAGAACATTAATATCGTTAATCAAACCAGGAGAACCAAAAAAACATGCCAAATCCACAGATCCTGTGATGCAACAGCTTTAAGTATGACCGTTGGGTGACCATGATTACCTCGGGTAAATTGCCCATTGTGTGAGGTAGGGCAATTTGCCCATCCTCAATGGAGATAATCTAAACTTCCTAACATTCTAGGAAATACATGTACACTAGCATGATGAGCTTGCAATTGTAAGATCTCATTACGTGTATGCTTACATAAATATTTTGGACCATAAAATTGAATCACAGTTTTGCAAAAATAGTGAAGACTATCTCGTGCAGTCCTAGCAGACATTCTAAAACTCTCGTCCAACACATCACGCGTAATGTCATATGCTAACTGACGAAGTGCGACCATGCATTTTTGTAAGGGAGTGAAACCGGGTGTACCTCTAGCATCGTAACGTAGTTGGAAAAAACTGCACTCCCTTGTTACATCTTCAACTATACGTTCGTATAAACGTTTGAACATTCTGAAGTGCCTACGAAAATAATACATTTGATAAGTGGCATTCTCTTGAAAGTAATCTTGTACCAAACGTTGGTTGGCTTCTTCACGATTTCTGCAAATATATCTCTGTGTTCTCCGTTGAGAACTTTCGGCTGCGTTTTTGCATAAGGCATCATATGTTTATTCCGCCATTTGAGCACAAACAATATCAGCATTAAAAATAACTTGAAATTCTTTAGAAGATGAAGAAGATGTCATTTTCTATTAATTTTAAGAGAGAAAGCAATAGAGAAATGTAAAAGTTTGATTTTGGTTTGAAAAATAATGAAGTATATGGTATAATTTATAGGAAAGAAAGGAAAAAAAAAATATTAACATATTTGACCGTTCAACGGTCATCATCACTATCAACCAATCAAAATTTGCGGCCATAAAAGGATGAGATGCGGCCTAACCGCACCCGAAGCTTCATAGGGGGTGGTGTTTCCCTGCCTATGTGGCAATGAGTGCGGTAAAAACCGCACCACTCCCTTGAGTCTTATATGCTTAAAATGATTAAAGATTCCATTCTACAAACGGTTTACCTCATCAAAATCAAAATTTTCCACTTCCCTTACCCATGTTCTTCGAAAAAGAACTAGGATTGTAATTTAATGTGTCTCTTCCCCAATTACAAACCTCCATGTGCCAATTTTATTATTAGTTAACTAGGTGTTAGATCCATGTATTACATGAGTTTAATTAAAAAAATAAATATAAAATTTAAACCATTTGAAAATGTTGAATTTATAAGAAAAATGAAAAAAATTTTGAATTATTAAAATTAATGAGATTTTAATGTATTGAATACATTATATATATATATATATATATATATATATATATCTATATATATATATATATATATATATATATATATATATATATATATATATATATATATATATATATATATATATATATAGAGAGAGAGAGAGAGAGAGAGAGACTCTTTTTAATAAATACTTTACATATATATTACCTTACACATTAAACGTGAAATTTTAATTTAATAAAATAAAAAATACAATGAAATGATAAGTGAAAAATAGAAATTTTAAAAATTCTAGAAAATATGATATGTCCAAATGAATGAGAAGAGAACATGTGGCAAAAAAACCTTCATTATAGGGTATACAGCGGCTAAACTAATTCTCAATTAATTAAAAATGGATGCGTTTTTCATGATATTATTTACGTCAATTTTTTATACACATTCCATTAATACACATCGAATCTTATGTGATAACTGAACACCCAGTATTCAAAGTTTCCAAAAAGATTATTATAAATTATATTCTTTGAATTTTTCACTTGTTTCTTTGTATCAAAGAAAAAATTATTATAATTTACATCTTTGGATTCATTCTTTTCTATACGTGTTTTCCACAAAAAGTATCCATAAGCATTTCTTAGATTCATTCTTTCTTCTTATTAACATAAACAATTATTAATTCAAGTCATTCTTTTTATTGTACCGTGCCTTCAATCAAAAGATCTATAAACATTCTTTTTTTCTTTTTTTTTACCACTTGGGTTGTGGTGACTTGGTAAGACATATGGAAGATATGGTGGATAACCTATTGATTCATGTTCAAATCCTAACACCACTCAGCCTTTGTGACCATGGAGGTTTGTCTGCAGTAAATCCAGGACATGAGGCAAAACTTTATGTTTGCAGCGGGGGATTAGTCGGTGCGCGAAAGCTGGTTCGGAAACCCTCGTTAGGAAAGTTCCCTTTCCAAAAAAAAAAAAAAAAAAAAAATCTATGCATACGGTTAGGAATGGTAATCATCAATTTTGAATAATTGATTATTTAAAATCTAGGATACAAATATGAATATCATCATCCACAAATAACTTCACTTAAGATTGAAGACCACTAACACAAGAAACTATTTACAATGGGCCTCTCTTTTACTATATAAAATTTTATATTACACTAGGTAGGTTAGAGCTCGTGGAAACCAGAGATTTATAAGTTAGACAATAAAATTATATTGATAAAATAAAAAGATTTTAAAAGTTCAACACTATAATATGATGAAATATAGAAAATATAAAGCTTTATGAAAGTACACTACAAAATAAGTATGAAACATGACACTCAATGTACACTGATATTGTACTTTAATAAATGAAACTTTAAAAGTAGTATAATAAAATAGTTTTAAATTTGAAGAGTTTTGTTAAAAGAGTCCTAACGTGTGCGTGTATTAATATTAAACGAGATCATGAAAACGCACACTTACATTCAAATGATTTCCTAGATATAGATTCTCTTAAAGTCAATATTGCATGTAAATACAAAATTTGAGGAAAACGAATTAATCATAACTTTCATCGATCAAATGAGAGTTAAAAAAAAACAATTACTTGATAAATTAATATTTTAAAAGTAATCACACGTTTGAATATAAAATTCAAATTTTCAGAAAGATTCAGTTTAAACCTATTAACCATATTGAAATCATCATTTTACCCAAGTCAACTAAACCCTTAAAATAATCACTCCATAAAATACATATTAAAATAACATTGGAACGTTTTAAAATAAAATTACAAAAATAAATAAGAAAAACTCCCTTTGTTTATTTTATCAGGTTACTTAGATTTGAAACAATCCATCACCCAGTTTAGCCCAACAGAATACCAAAATTAGACTGGTTGAATAAAACTTAACCAAATAACTTATTAAAAACTCTGACTAAATGGTATGCCATGTTCGTGTTTATCTTTCATTTATCTGTTGTTGTAGTCAAAATCGACATAAACAAATAAAATACTCTCTTTGGGTTTTAAACTTCAAATTGATAACATATTTTGATAATTACATTTTTCTTAAATAAATTAAATGGGAATGAAGAGGAAGGATATTAGAAAATATAGTTAATACTTTAGAAATGTGTTACTTGAAATATAGAGATTTTTATTTATTAGTTTAGCCTAAAAGAATACCAAGCTTAGCCCAATTAAATAAAAACTTAGCACAATAGAAACTTGTTTAGCTAAGGGTTACTTATGAATTTTCATGGTTTTGTCAGTTTTACCCAAAATTGAATTTTATGTCTGTTTTTACCCTCATATTTTCCAAAAAATATTTGGTATTACCCTTTTACCGATGATAACAGGTTTTTCAGATTAACATTATATTAACTTCGCAAAAAAACCCTTCAGTTTACAGTTCTTTTACGTTTTCACCCTTAAGTTTATAATTTTTTATACTTTTACCCAAAAAAAAATTCATATTATAGGGTAAATTACATGGATGGTTGATGTGATTTGAGGTAGTTTGCGTGCTTGGTCCCTAAATCTTTTTTAATTCGGACCGTTCCTATTATATATTTTCGTTACGCTCTTGGTACCTATCATACTTAAAAGACTTTATTGCCCCTTGATATTTCTTTTCCAATTAATTTTATATTTTTGAAATTATTTATTAGTTAAAGAAATTGTTTAATATACACATGGCTCCGACAACCCCACTACACACGCTAGATAATTATCACAAAGACAAACATCTATCCAACACTCTTACTTGTGGGCCGGCATTGTGGCCGTAAACCCAGTCCTACTGGGAGAAAACTCACCTCAAAGTCATGTAGTGTCTGCACTGATCTCGGCATGAAAACCAACTCTCCTCAAATCCTCAATCCATAAACAAAAACTTTTCTAACTTATCAATTTGTACTCGTAACCCTTACAAGGGTCAACTCAAGTCCCAGACAAAGTCAAGGTTAACACCTTGGTCAATGGTCAATCATCCGGTCAAAGTCAACATCTGGTTGACTCGACTCATCGAGTTGGTCCACCAACTCGCCGAGTCCCCATATCTATATAATTCCATAACCCCGTCCCTACTCGTCAAGTCTAGCAAGAACTTGATGAGTTCGTCTTCAACAACACATCAGACTATCTTCAACCGAATCGTCGAGTTCGTACTTGAACTCATCGAGTCCATCATCATCCATAAGAAGGTGTTCAGTATAAGACTCGCCGAGTTCCCCTTGAACTCGTCGAGTCTGTCTTCATGTGGTTGCGACATTGCCTTGAACTCATCAAGTATGTTCATACACTCGCCGAGTTCTATGATTTCCATGTCCCTAATGAGCCTAAACAACTAAGGGACCTTCAATCTTAACTTCTGGTCCATAACAGAAAGGATTTGGTGGAAAATACACCCCGACTCGCCGAGTCCCATGAACGACTCGCTGAGTCCATCTTTGTCCAAAACTATACAGTCGATTATAATGGTTCTTAATGCATTCAAATCATATATTTGGCCTTCTAGGACCCCTTTTATACGTAAAGTTGCAAACTTTATGTTAATGCATGGGTGATTTAGCTCAAAAGGCCCTAAAGGGAGTCTTCAAGATGCATGGGATCTTATGGCAGTAAAGTTTGGCATCTTTATGCCATGAGAGCCCCCTTATGATCCTGATCTGAAGCTATTTCTCCATATAATGCCCCAAACCCGAAGGTGACTTAGATTTTCCCCAAAATGACAAGATTCAAGCGCTAAGGAGGATCTATCAAATGGAAAACCAAGGTTGAAGCTTTTTACCTTATATAAACTGGAAATGGAACACAACCTCTGGATCTACTAGCTTCAATTCGATCTCTAAAGCTCCTTCCTTCTTCTCAAGCTTCACAACCACCAAGAATGCACAAAAATGGCTTAATAACACTCAAACATTGCTAGGGTTTCGGTTTATGGCCTTCTGGAAGTAAGAGGGACGATGGAAGCTGGTTGGGGAGAAGATAAGTTGTTTAAATAGAGTGCAAACCCTAAATTTTAGGGCTTCATCCATGCAACTCCTACTTGTTGAGTCGATTCCCCGACTCGTCGAGTAAGTCACTTAAACTCCCGATGGATATCGAGCTTACTCAACGAGTTGGTCCTCCAACTCACCGAGTCCCAGGGCAAGACATGAAATTACTAGAATTTAAATACGTACCAGGAACCGGGTGTTACAATATATATATATATATATATATATATATATATATATATATATATATATATATATATATATAACATTAAAAAAATATAAATGCAATGTTTAATTAAACATTTTTTTCATATATAAATACGATTTTTTTTTGCATGAAAACGTATATTATGAAAAAAAACACTTACGATAAAGTGTAAAAAAATATAAACTTAAGGGTAAAAATGTAAAAAAAAAATGGAAACATAAAGGTTTTTTTGCAAAGTTAACGTAATGTTAACCTAGAAAGTCTGTTATCACAAATAAAAGAGTAAAACCGAACATTTTTTTAGAAAATATGAGGGTAAAAACGGACACAAAATTCAACTTTTGGCAAAACCGATAATATCCTGAAAATTTGAAGGTTTTTATGACATTAACCCTTTAGTCAGATAGCCTATTAAAAACCCTGACTCAATTTATGCCCTATTCGTGTTTATGTTTCCTTTTTCTGTTGTTGTAGTCGAAATCATAGGAAAAAAAACATTCTCTTTGGTTTTTAATTTTCAAGTTGATAACATATTTTGATAATTATGTTTTTTTTTAAAATAAATTAAATGAGAATGAAGAGGAAGTTTGACACTTGTCAATCAACTGACAACAACGTGAAAAAAAAAAAAAAAAAAAAAAGTCTATGTTTAATGTACCAGTTGAAAAGCTAGCTGTTAGCTGAAAAACTAATTGATAATTGAAAAACTAACTGTTAAATAAAAAAAATTAGTTGATAAAAATATTGTTTGATAAAAGTAGCTGAAGGATATAAAATAACATTAGAACGAATGTATTTATATAATTAATTAAGATGTATAGTTGAAAAAAAAAATTAAGTTCTTAAAATAGTTTTTTTAAAAAGTTAGCTTATAAATTATATTTGAAAATTATTTTTTTATTTATCAAATATAACAATTTAAAAAAACCTCAAAAAATAAAATATGTAAAAAAGTGTCGGTTGACACATAAAGAATTTTTTTTATCAGGTAATACAGATATATAGAGAAAGTGCTACTGGACTTGGGCCATCAACCATTTTTACACCTATTCGACCGGAGCTGCATTTTGTGATGAAAACTCATCTTCACATGTTTTTTTAACGTCGACATGAATTCTTGATGAATCATTTTCGAAAGATATTTTGCATTTTGTAGGGACGGGGACCTAATTTCTCGTAAAGTAATTATGAAAAGACAAAAGTTTCCCTTTTTGTAGCTTCGAGAAAAATAAACAAGGGCATTTGTAGCCACAAGTTTTTTGTTTTGTAAAATGAAACAATTTTCAAACAAGGGCATTTAATATTTATCAAAACGGCTATTTTTTTCTAATAAATAATTATATTTTTGTTACACAAAAAGCTATTATTATTAATTTTTTTCAAACTCTGAATTTTTTTTAATGTTACAACTCTAATTTTGATGGATTAGTCATCAACCAATTTGATATATATATATATATATATATATATATATATATATATATATATATATATATATATATATATATATATATATATATATATATATATATCCTAATTCTAATAAATAAGTAGAACTCGGCCACGTGGTATTCTCCCAGCCCCCCAAAATAGAGTTTTCCCGCTCATTTTTTCTTCTATATTTACGTAAATACCATTGAATCCGAAAATTGAATAAAAGTTCAAACTGATGCAATATATCAGAAAATTTTAGCTGTCAACTGCATTCAAAATATTCATGCATTAATTTTAAATGAATAAAGATTATGGAAATAATTTGAAAAAATATGTTAATGAATAATCAGATCCGAAAATCACGATTAAATTTGAAAGTTTGTTTATTTTGATTGCAAATTCAATATATTGCAATCATTAAATCCCTAAAAATCTGCAGTATTTTTCAGCAAACGTAAATATCATTTATACGGTTATTTTGTTTTTACCATTCTGCTCCATAACAATTCTGCTCCATAGAAACCACAGCAAACGTATTCTTCTTCATTCTTTGTTATTCTGCAACGCTTCAAGAATTAAATATCAGGTTAGTGTATTCAAAAATCAGAATTACCAATATTTCTATTTCCTCCATGTTCTTATTTATCTGTATCTATCACGTTCTCATTGTATGATTTCTATTCTTCTTCTTTTTTGTAATTCTTCTTAATCGTCTACTTCTTCTACCTTTTCAGTTTAAAAGACGAAAAACTAATGAACATTACAAGTTCATTTTCTTTAAAAAAAATTAAAAATAGTCTTTTTCAGATGTGCACAGTAACTTTTTTTTATGGTATGAAATTTTAAAATTTGTTTGTTTTTATCTAAATACAATCTCAAAAAAATTTAGAATTTTAAAATTTATGAGTACATTAAGTCAGTTGTTATTGTCATGTGTTGATTTTTAATTTTTCTGTTTTACTCATTGTTATGTTATCTGTTAGTGTTAGTATGTTGCAGGGGCATTTTCGGTATAATTATCATTTTCATGTTTATTATATATTTGTGTTCCATCTTATTATATAAACTTTTATTCAATCTAAAACATTATTTCATATGAATTATTTGTTTTTGTTTGTATTCCATTTTATTATAAAATGAATTATTCAATTTAAAAATTTATGAGTATATTAAGTCAGTTGTTATTGTCATGTGTTGATTTATAATTTTTCTGTTTTACTTATTGGTTAGGATGTTCTGTACATTTTAAAAGGTTGCTAATTTTCCTTACAATTCTATAATGATTAAATTTATTGCAGAAAATGGAAATAGGAAATAAGGTTTACCTAAATAACATTGACCAGATAGATGAAAAATCGCATATCAAGGTTCGGGTGCTTAAAATTTGGAACTTTGTCAGAAATAATAAAGTTTGTTCCATTGAAATGATCATCATGGATGAGGAGGTTTGTTGTATTTGATATATTTTTTATTCATCATTCAATATTAGACATGTTTCATGAACATAATAATTTTTAATTTTTTTTAGACAGGGTACACAATACCAAGCTCGTGTCTTCAATCAGAATTTCTCCAGATTTCGTCATCTTTTAAAGGAAGATGAAAGTTATATAGTTATAAAACCCAATATGGCTGCTGTTACTAATGGTTTTAGTTATACAGGTCATAAACAGACCTTACCTTTGGATTGGAAAAGCATCCTAAAAAAATGTGATGATTTCTCGGGTCCGGTCAATGGATTTATGTTTGTTGACTTTAATTCTATCATAGAACAAACATGCCCAAAAGACACATTCTTTGGTTAGTCATAAAATATTAATAAAATCATTTTTTATCATTTGTTTTTTTGGTTATACATTTTATTATTTAAATATTACGAATTTAATCCTAAACTTTTATTTTTTTTGTGGTATCTGTTGTGTAGATGTTATTGGACATATCGTGTCATTTAGGCCTCTTGAAACTTCAAATCCAGTACCATCCAAGCATTATATAAAAGTCACTCTTAGCAACCTAGAGTGAGATTATATTGTATTATTTATTTATTATTTATTATCTTTAATTAATCACAAATTAATATTAATATACTATTTTATGGTTTATTTAGTTTTGTACATCTGAAGGTTACTATTTTTGGAAGTCAAGCATATCAAATTTCAGAATACCTAAAAAATAACCCGACTGTTAATTTTGTTGTTATCGTGATGCAGTTTTTGAAGCTAAACATTTGGAATGGTTTGTATTCAGTCTTTATATATAGATGTTTATAATTACTGTTTTTATATAAATTTTAATAATTGGATATATATTTTTTACAGGTCTTGGTGAAGCTAAAAGTCATTTTGAAGTAACGAAATTGTTCATAAATTCTGACATTTATGAAATAAATGAGTTTAAAAATAAGTTAGTTTCCAATTGTTTTTTATTTTTTTTATAATGTATTTTAACTTAAAAAAAACACAAAACCTAATATTCATGAATCTAAATTAAACATTACAGGTTGAAATGTCATGACAATTTCGGTATAACTGAAAAAAGCATAACTACACTTCAAAGCTACTCTTCTTCATATACAGATGACTTTAAGGGCAATTTTCCATTAAAAACAATCTGTGAGATCACCGAACCAATTAAGGTATATTGCATTATTTTATATGTTTTACATTTTATTTTTGCATAATTTATTTTAATAATTTTTACATTTGATATGATACAGGAAATGAAATTTTTATTAGTTGCTTCCATTGTTAATATAAGGCAGAATCTACCATAGTATTATGAAGCATGCAAAAAATGTGGAAAAAAAATTATCCTTGTTCCCAAAACCAATCATTCGTATACCAACCCTGAGGGAATTTCAGAAACTATGGTTGTCGAGTGTACAAATGCACAATGCAAAAAATCTGAATTTCAGTCAGTTATAAAGTATAGACATATTTATTTCTATTAATTTTGTCAATCTTAAAACAACACTAACAATGACATAATTATTTTTTGTTTTAGGTATATAATTCCAATTAACGTACAAGATTGTACTGGAACCATTGTATTGACTCTTTTTGATAAGGAAGCAAGGAGGTTGTTAAATATAAGTGCCTACGAGTTGAAAAAGATACATGATGCGGTATATTATTCATACCTTTAAAATCAGAAAACATTTACTTAATTTTTTTAATTTATTAAAATATATCTTACAGGCCGGAGACAGTGATGCCCTATTTCCAATGCAACTTAACGTGTTGAAAAACCGCAAGTTTGGTTTTGTTGTAGATATTACAGAATACAATGTCAACAACTATAATAACATCTACACAGTTCTCAGAGTTACAGAAGATATGTCCATTGTTTGTGAATTGGAAAGTAAAATAGAACTTATGGTATGTAATTTTTTATTGTTGAAAATTTACAATTCTTTAATGTTAAAGTACATAACGATTAACATATTTTCATTTTATTTTTTAGAGTATTCAATCTGTCTCCTTAAATCAAGTTGCTTTGGAATCCGATGAAGTTGTACAGCCTGTTCAAAAGGTTTTTCATTTTATTTTATAAACTTTTAATTATATTAGTTATTTTTTTTAGGAATCAAACATTTTTTTTTAAAATTAAGATGTGATCTCACAAACAGACGAAAGTTTTACACCCTCAACAGTTGATAAGTCAACCGCAACAAGTCCTTGCAAAATATCAGGTGATTTGAAGCGCAACCTCCAAGAAATTTATGATGTTGATTCTGGATATGATTTAAGTTCAACTAAAGCTAAAAGAAAGTCAACCGCAGAGGAAACTCCACTCTTGATTCCAAAAATTGAAAAGTGAGTTTCTATCCGTTATAAGACACATTTAATATATTTTGATCATTTGTTTTGGTTATAAAGATATTTTAATTGCTTGGTATGATTTTTATTTTGGGGTATTTAGGATGTCAAATATTATTGGTTTTGAATATTTTTGGATACTTTTATTGTTTTAAATTGGACAAGTTAGTTGATTTTGGTTATAACTCAAATAAAATATATTGCCCCTAACTTGATAAGTATTTCATATATCGCAATTAACAATTAAGACAAATCAATCAATCAATCAATTTGTATAATAAAAATGCGAAATTCTTAGCTTTCTTCCCCAATTCGCATTCTACTGTAAAATTCGCATTCTTCATTCACCCTCTTTCTTCGCATGTTCCAGTCATTTTTTTTTAGTTCATTCGCATTTGAGTTGTTTGTCTCACCAAATGCGAAATTAATATTAACCATAATCACCTTCGCATCTTTAACCCCAATCCATACAACCTCATATGCGAAACCCAATTTTGATTTGTATTACCAAATGCGAACATTTTTGCTTTTACACGTGAACTGCATTTGACTCCAATATTGAACAAATCACATTTCACAGTCCTTCTTGACTTCGCATTTTTCTTCACGAATCGTTCCTCAATCAATAACCCAATTAACCCAATTGCGAATCCAAAATCAAAACTTATCTGTTTTCATATGCGAACCCAACTGATTGGCTTTTCAAAATCAAATTCGCAACTCCAAATCGTTCGATTATTCGCTCCAATTCCAAAATCAAATAACAGATCCTTCGTATGATTCATTTAATAACCAAGGCTTCGTTCCAGAAAACATCGAATTTAACAGTTATTCGTTCCCACAATCTTTAACCTCCGTTTAAAATCGATCCCTGTATACAAACCCAATAACCAATCGAACACATACCATTCGAAAACAATAATCATTACACCCTTCAACAGATTTGACATCGCACTTAATCCATCATATTACTGTATTTTTTTTATAATTACGTATTGTTGTATTTTATGTTAATTTCATTACACACAATGGTATTGTATCATCTGCATATGTCCAATTAGAATGATGAATAAAAAAAAAAATAGTTTTCAAAAATCTTCATTCCTAATTAAATACTTCCCATTTAGTTAGTAATTAAATAATTACCAATAAAAAAAATTATTTAAATATTCAATATTACAATTTATAAGTTATGATATAATATTTTATTAAATAATTAATTTTTAAATTCAATTAAAAAACAGCACCCGTGGGTTCCACGGGTTTTAACCTAGTATATATATATATATATATATATATATATATATATATATATATATATATATTGGAACGAAAAATTAATTTACTCATAAATTACCACCTATGTCTTCAACGAGACTTGAACAGTTGAACCTCAAGACCTCTTAATTGAAAAAGTCACTCATTACTTATAGACTAAATGACAATTTAACAAAATATAAATTATTTAGTGCATTGTTGTAAAAAATTACATAAATGTGCGAAACTTTACGCTCACACTCTCACAGTATGACTTCTTTTTTTCACTAATGATTATGTCCATAAGGTCTTCCTGTATACACACCACTAGAAGGCCCGTGGTGTGTATACATTTCATCATCTTCTTGTCCACCCTCCTTCCATTCTAAATCTGGTATATACTCACAACGAAAGAATGTGGTCATGGTGGGTTTAAGTTGTAAGAGAGAGGATGAGAAAAGAAAGAGTATGTGGTGGGCAACACAAGAGACCATGCTCGTGGTTCCAGATCAGCACCACGAGAAGCCCGAGATGGTGTGCATAGACAACAACCACCACCGTGGCCATCTGGACAACAAAAGGATTTGTGATATCCATATTGGACGACCTAAGTTTAGATTTTATTGTCATATTATTTCCTTAGAGTTTCTACTTAATGTATTTTTTTTCCTTTAAGTCAATATAATTAAAAATCAAAAATAAAATAGAACCACCAAAACATCCTTTCATTTTATTACTTGATTGGTGATTTTTTTTTTTTATAGAAATGATGAATATCGTTAAAAGCCCCACAACTAGTTTGCTATACGAGGGTGAGAAAAAGCAAGGCTTACAACTACAAATTACAAACAAAGAAAATGAAAACATTGATCAGTCAATTTACATGTGTTGATCTTTTCATATATATTTATATAATGAATACATCAATAAAATTACATCAGCAGTCACGATAATAGGGGACTACATCACATTGTTAGAAAGATTATAATTTCTCGCCTTCATAGGAGACCGCAAAATATAGTTGAGAGGATCATGCGTTATTTGGGCAATTGTCCTATCCTACAACAAAGTTTAGAAACGCAGCCAAGTTTGTAAATGCTTTTGAGGAATTTCACATCATCTAAGGATCCCTTCAATTCTCATTTTTGCAATCTAACACCTAATAAAGACATGGTTGACGCTCTCTTCGCATGTATAACATAAGTAAGAGCATCCATAATGGTGAGTTTAATGGGAGAGTTGAATGAGGTGGCAAGTTCATGTGTCATTCGATGGATGAAACTCAACCATTGTGAGATGTCACATTGGCATTCAATAGATTTGGAGTTTAATGGCCACTAAACTCTTCAATGAGAAAAATGAAAGTTTTAATTATTAAATATTTACTATAAATTGCATTTTGTAACATTCTATTGAATTTTGTAGAGTTCAATGCATTGTAAAGAAAAATATTATAGAGTTGTATGGATTGTAGAATGATGATGTGACAATCCATTGAACTCAATGGAGTTCAATGCATTGTGGATGCCCTAACAGTTTAGTCGTTGAGATTTGAACTCCTTTTTTAGATAGTCTTTGCAACATGACTTCTTCCAAGCTTTGCTTCCAAATGAAACATTACACTTTTAGCACGACAACTTTTAGCCACATGTTTGGATCGTAAAGCAACAATGTTGATCTTCAATCCCCGATACTCGTGGTCACTATCTCAACCTTAATCATAATCTATTTAAGAAAATGTAAGCCCCATTCATTTTGCTCTGATCGTCTACCAGTCAAACTCATTAAGATTGAAGGATCTTACTAAATAATGTCTCTTTCAAAATATTATAATCATTTGAAATAAATAACATCCATATTTATTAGAAAAACTTTTAAAAAAAAAAAAAAAGACATTTGTTTATATATATATATATATATATATATATATATATATATATATATATATATATATATATATATATATATATATATATATATATATATATATATATATATATATATATAAGGCTAAGTTAAAATGTACATGACATCTATTATGCGTACGTCTGTGGACAGTGATATTCTATGAAAATGACTAAGAAAATAGGTTGTTTGGAAATGTGAATTCGTTCAACCTTACATAAATATCGTTAGTATCATGCAGTCTCACTAATTTTTATTTATTTTTCACGAATCGTTTTTCATTCATTTTAATTCTTACAGAATACGATTATCAAAAATACATTTTGACAGAATGGAAATCATAAAAAAAATCTACAATATCTTTATAGACGATTTAATTAGTAAAAATGTATGATAATAATAGGTGCAAATTTAATAGCATACATCTAATGGTCAAAACTAACAATATTTATAACTCGAGGGAGCATTAGGACAAGCGATGGTTCTAAACGTGGAGCCTCACAGATACCGAATGCCACAAATTTTTCTATGGCCAAAAAAGCAAAAAATGCTTCACGTATAATTTTATTATAATATAAACCATATGTCAAAGTATCTTTATAATTAGTTGTACATTATACAACAAAAGTTACTATCTTCGCTATTGCCCCGTAATCTTCAAACGCTCTTTCAACAAGTTTACATCGTCGGAGTTCAGGAAAGAACAACCAATAAGATGTCACCAACACAAATGCCACCACCAATGGGGCGGTTATGTGGCGGGGTAAACTCCATTTCACATTAACAAATTTCTTGATTGTTGTCTCCATAACCAACGAGACTCCATGTAGACAAAAGAAAAGCATGGTATCCCACGTTGGCCAATCTCGTGTGAAGTAAAAGAAAATAAGTTCATGCATAAGACCCGAAACTGCAAATGTGGTCAATATTGCAGGTATTGGGGCCCACATATGACCGATGGCCCGAGCTGACATTGTACGGACTGGATTGTAAATGGTTGGATGGAGAATTCGGTTAACCATGATATTCCATCTCCTGCCCCAAAAATCTTGGAGGGAAGTGGACAGATAAGGTTCATCGAACTGGGGGTCGAGTTTGACCCCTAGTAAGAATTCCATTACTATGGAACTGATAGTCATTAGGAGGTCTAAAAAGAAGTAGAGTGAGAACGCAAAGAAGATCCAAGCGATCATGGGGTTCATATGATCACCATGATCATGATACACCTTGAGGAAAGTCGTAAGAAGGAGAGCTTTAATTCCATAGTTAAGAGGAGATCTATGGGTTGGGTTTTTCCCTGGAATGCTCTTTCCAATGGGAAAACAAGCGAGGGAAAGGAATCGGAAGAGGGGAATAGAAGGGGCGGAAAGGGGTCCTGTTTCAAAGGCGAAAAGGATGAGTTTAAAGTTAGCAAGCCAAGAGATGCATAAAGAAAGTGCCCCTATGAGATGAACGGAATTAAACAAGAGTGGAATGGAAAGAAAAAATAGAATGACAGGAAAGATTGTTAAGAGTCTTGGAAAACCTTTTGAAATGATTTTCCCCACGGAGTAGCAATAACCAAGAGAAATTGATGCTAAAAGAGATACCTTCACAAGATTCTTGATATCTTCTTGGAATTCCATGGTGGTAGTTCTTGAATTGAAGTTTGAGGTTGGTGAGAAATGGGTAGATATGTCATAACACTTGGTCAAATTTAGTTGTTATATCCTACATATAAGATATAAATTAATAAATTTTCATATGGAATAAATTATGCATATATATAGAAGGGTATGCATATTTCGAGCTGGTTTCGATTATGAAGTCAACAAATCCGTGATAAAGACAAAGGAAATAAAATGACAGAAAAAGATGGAAATAAAAAAGAAACAAAATATCAAAATCTGATGTGGTTTGTCCCCCAAAAATTATTCACCATAAATGTTTTGTACTCTCACAAAAATATCTCATCTGATTAAAAATGATTATTTTTAACCACAAATATTCGTGTGGTTAGTATATAATGATTATACTTTCCCATATTGTAGAAATTAAAATTTTAATTGTAAACGAAACTAAGGCCATGAATCTTTTGCGGCTTCATTTATTGCTTTGATAAAATTATTATTATCATTATTATTATTATTATTATTGATTAATTTATAAAAGAAAACTTCGTATATGGTCTAAATAAATAGTAAAAATATCATATTTGATCTATTTTACCGAAAAAGTATATGGTTCAAGTCTATATAGCCTTAGAGCCCTATAAAATAAAAAACAATATTTAAAAAAAATTAATATCTTTTTCAGTTAGAGCAGTGAAAATGCTTTGTAAATTGGATGACTTCTTTAATTAGATTTATTTTTCAACTACAATAATTTCATAGGAAAAAAAAAGAAAAAAAAGTAGGTTGTTATTGTTTTATTTGTTCAGGAGACATCACATTTACTGTAGCTTTTGTGGGTGTAAGGGCACTTCACATTGAAAACTACTATCAAAACATGTTGGATCCCATTACAAAGAAAGAAAACAATGTACAAACTACAAACAAGATTTTGTGTAATTTAATTTTGACTTTTTAAATTCTAATAACATCATTTTTATTAGCACTCTTAATTGCTAAATCATATATACATTTTCATATGCACGATTTGACTCAAAACATTTCTAGGTCGTCATGCTTTGGATGATGACGACATGAATCCTTTGAGATGTTCAAACATTGCTTCTTTTCAACAACAGGCAATGACGAACTTTATCTAAATTTGCTCCTAGACTATGTACCTGAGACAACTAAGCAAATTAAAAAATGTCTATGATTTATGTCAAACTATACATGTATTAGGTATATTAAGAATCTTTTTTAGTAAAGAATTATGCAATGTATGTTGTGACTAATGTGATTCCTTGTGGTTTCTCAAATTTGATGTATTTTGTCTTTGACATCTTAAAGTTTAAACTCTGTAAAATGTCTATGATTTAGAAAGCACATAGAAATCCACGGCAACGTGCAAGCGTTTTAACTAGTTAAATATTAAATAAAATGATAAAGAAGGTTAATGTATCTTACGAACCATATACTATGCATATGTCCATGTATTCCTACGCACAATTAAAAATCTTTTGATAAAAAAATATTATTATTGACAAGTTTTTATACCGAATTAATCTAATCTGATACATATTAAAACTAATATAAATATTTTTATAGTTTTTAATTTTTATAACTACTAAAATTATTATTATTATTATTATTATTATTATTATTATTATTATTATTATTATCATTATTATTATTATTATCATTATTATTATTATTATAATAATAATAATAATAATAATAATAATAATAATAATAATAAATATCAATTGATATAATTTGTGTTCTAATACAAAACTTAAGAGGGAGAGTTTTTAAAACGTTGCAAATTGAATATAAGTATTTGATTGTTGAAAAAGAAAAACTTTAAAAAAACCTTATGCATTAAAAGTAATTTCTAAAGGTAAAATTCTCTTGGTAAAACTATAACGTGACAAAATAAATAAAGTCTACGAAAATAAACAATATAAATGCTCTAAGAAAGATATAGAAGACCAGTACAAAATTATATTTATATGGACGTTGACGTTTACTTGCAAATTTAAGAGGGGAAAATGACTTAAAAAGGTAATGAAAATTTAAAAATATACAAAAAAGATCATGATCTCTTTTTTTTACACAAAATACCATTAAAGTATATTTTTTATACACAAAATACCAACGAAGTACACATGTGTTCAAATAAAACCTTGTGGGTAACCGGTTACTGCAGGTAATGGAAAAATGTCTTAAAAATATAACAAAGTTTCAAAAATGTTCAAAAAATACCATTATTTTTTTAGTATAAAAAATACCATTGAAATTTCCAAAATGTTCAAAAAAAAACCATTTTTGTTTTTTCAGAGCACTTTTTGTTAATTTCGTTGTTTCTAGATTATATAGAATACAATCATCAGAGATTAGTTATCATCGTATCAGTTCAACATCAGTTGTGTACTCTCTTTCATTCCATCACTCGATCGGTTTGTATCTAAATCTATCTTTAGAAATTCTCATAATATAATATCACACTCATTTCTGCTTTGTGTCTCTCTTATGTTGCAACACTAATGAACGGCTAACTTTGATGTATAATATGTGCATCTATATAACGTATATATGTTTTAGGTTTGACGCATATAATGTGATCGGGAAGCAAGAATGTTTAACTAATGTTGTTGTGAATGAAAGAGATTTGCATTATTGTTGTGAACTGATATAACGGTTCATGATCTCCGGTGATTGTGTTCTACATAATCCGACAACAACACAGTTAACAAAAAGTATAGTATTTTTTAAACATTTTGGAAACTTCATTACACTTTTAAGTCATTTTTCCGTTTACCTGAAGTACCTGGTTACCACATTGTTTTAGTTGAGCACATGTGTATTTCGTTGGTATTCTGTGTACAAATAGTAACATCATTGGTATTTTTTGTACTAAAAAAACAACAATGGTATTTTTTGAACATTTGGAAACCGGGTAACCTACAATAGCCGGTAAAATTGTATTTTATGTACTAAAAAAAAATAATGGTTTTTTTTTGTACATTTTTTAAACTTCGTTACATTTTCAAATCATTTTTCTATTTAAAAGGTCAAAACTTAACAATATGAATAACTCTAAGGGAGCATTATGACAATAGCTCTAAACGTTTCCAAGTTGTACTTTCTAGAAAATACCGAATGCCGCAAAATTTCCGTGGCCACAAAAGCACTAATGCTTCATGTACAATTTTATTAGAAAAAAAAAAAAGCCATAACTCAAAATATCTTTTATAACTATTTGTACATCATACAACAAAAGTTACCATCTTCGCTATAGCCTCGTAATCTTCAAATGCTCTTTCTGCGATTTTACATCGTCGGAGTTCAGGAAAGAACAACCAATAAGATGTCACCAACACGAATGCAACCACCAATGGGGCGGTTATGTGGCGGGGTAAACTCCATTTAACATTAACAAATTTCTTGATTGTTGTCTCCATAACCAACGAGACTCCATGTAGACAAAAGAAAAGCATGGTATCCCATGTTGGCCTTTCTCGGGTGAAGTAAAAGAAAATAAGTTCATGCATAAGACCCGAGACTGCAAATGTTATCAAGATTGCGGGTATTGGGGCCCACATATGACCGATGGCCCGAGCTAACAGTGTTCGGACTGGATTGTAAATGGTTGGATAGAGAATTCGGTTGACCATGACATTCCACCTCCTCCCCCAAAAATCTTGGAGGGAAGTGGACAGATAAGGCTCGTCGAACTGGGGGTCAAGTTTGACCCCTAGTAAGAATTCCATTACCATGGAACTGATAGTCAGTAGGAGGTCTAAAAAGAAGTAGACTGAGAACGAAAAGAAGAACCAAGCGATCATGGGGTGTATATGATCCCCATGATCATGATAGACCTTAAGGAAAATCGCAAGAAGGAGAGCTTTAATTCCATAGTTGTAAGGGGATTTATGGGTCAGGTTTTTCCTTGGGATGCTCTTTTCGATGGGAAAACAAGCGAGGGAAAGGAATCGGGAGAGGGGAATGGAAGGGGCGGAAAGGGGTCCTGTTTCAAAGGCGAAAAGGATGAGTTTAAAATTAGCAAGCCAAGAGATGCATAAAGAAAGTGCCCCTATGAGATGAACGGAATTAAACAAGAGTGGAATGGAAAGAAAAACTAGAATGACAGGAAGGAATGTTAAGAGTCTTGGAAAACCTTTTGGGATGATTTTACCCATAAAGTAGCAATAACCAAGAGAAATTGATGCTAAAAGAGATACCTTCATAAGATTCTTGATATCTTCTTGGAATTCCATGGTGGTAGTTCTTGAATTGAAGTTTGATGTTGTGGTGAGAAATGGGTAGATATAACACTTGGTCAACTTTAGTTGTTATATTCTATTTGTTAGAAGACATAATAAATTTTGATGTGGAATAAGTTATGCATATATAGAGAGGGTATGCATGTTTGGAGATGGTTTTGATTCTAAACTCAATAAGTACATGATATATACAAATGAAATGAAGTGATAGAAAAAGATGTAAACCAAAAAGAAACAAAATATCAAAAATCTGATGATGTATGATTCAGTTTGTCCCCCTAAAATATTTACCACAAACGTATTATAGAGTATAAAAAATCTTATGGGATAATCGTAATATATGACTATTTTTAACCACAAAATATTCAAGTGCCATGTCGTAAAAAATCAAATTTTTAATTACAAACGAGGCCACAAATCTTTTGGGGTTTCATTTATTTCCTTTGATAAAAAAAATATTATTTATTATTATTAGCACTTGTTGGTTACGGTTATAAATAGATGCTTGCCGACAAATATATGGAACATACTTTCATTTTATTTCCTTTGATAAAAAGAAATTTGATTAATTACTATAGATATATGTTAAGGATTAAAAACGAAGAATTATATAATATAGTAATGTTTGTATTTGAAACATGTCGGATAAAGAATTTTAATAGTATTTAAAAGTGGCATAATGTTGTACATTATAACAAAAACTTCAAAATGCACCGTGTTATACTTAAAAAGTTCAAGGTTGATGTAAGAGTTGAAAATTAGATTTAAGTGTTTTGTTTTTCGTAATTATTATATTTGTGCATGAAATAGAAAGCAAATCAACTTATTTCAAAATAAATGCCGATTTGAAGAAGATGTAAATGAAAAAAAACGTGTCAGGCATTAAAAATGAAAACCCCACGCCCACTGGCACTGCCATTGGTCACTTCTTTCAACTTTGACCCACTTGAGGTGCCCTTTCTAAATTTGGACCAACGGTCTCCTAACACAGGAAATATCTGTATTTGTCAATACAAAACGCTAACATATTAAAATAAGATATTTTTTTCTGTATATCTTAGATGATATCAAATGTAATAAAAATTTATTAATCTTATTAAATATAATAAGTATCACAGTCTTAAATATGTAAAAAGATAATAGAAAAAAAAAAAAAAAAGATATTTGATTTCTCATTAAATAAAATGAACATGAACATTTAAACAATAGTTACTAATAATATATTGTAGTTTTTTTTTTAAAGAGCAATAATGAATTGTAGTTGTGTGTTGCAAATATTTATTTTTCTTTTTGGGGCCAATTTTATGATGTTAAGAGTGTCCCTAAACAATAGTTACCTAAAAAGGGCAATGTTGAAAATAAATTTAAAAAAAAAAAAAATACAAAAGTAAAATGGATTCATCTCCAATCCTACTTCACTATTTTTTTATTTCTAAATTCCATTTTAGTGCAGTTTTCAAATCCAACTCCTCTGTCTCTGCTCAATGATATTTTCACAAAATAATTCAAAGCATTGGACAAAAGGATCCTAGGCTAGGAGTTGAAATAAAATAAAAGTATTTGTTTTTTGTTACACTCATGTGACACGTGCCTTGTGGTAAAAAAAAAAATACTAGAATAAAGTAGATATTTAGTACTATACGTTTTAAACACAAATCTTGTAAATTTAGTCATATACGAGTTGAAAGCAAAATCTTAGGCTACAAAAATCATCGCATACACTTCTAGTCTTGCCTAACAAAAAAAACAAGTTAAGTAATAATAATAATCCAAGTACCAAATATCACTGCATTTGCTGATGTGGCAGCTGTTGCTGTTCGTATATCTGCATGTAAGCCTCTGAAAGAGCCACCATTTGTGGAAGCGTTTCCGCCACATGAAGATCCTGCATCTCATACCTTTAAAAAAAAAAAACAAAAATATTAACAAATCAAAATAAAAATAAAAGAAATTCATATATAAATAAATAAATAAAATCAATCTACCATAGCTCTTCCGACTTGCGTTGTACAAACACCCTATAAGCACCTTCACCCGGTTTTCCATCATGAACAATGTTTGCTATTAAATCATATTTTGACCGCAGCCTTTGACTTTCTTCCTCTTTCACCGCAGGTAAAGGTATATAATCCTTCAGCTCCAAATTCTTCACAGGGAAATTAACTGACAATAGTACAATAGATATGATATAAATAACCAAACTGAAATTTGCTATTATGAGTAAAAATATATATATATATATATATATATATATATATATATATATCTCACCAAGTGTTGGGTTTTTCTCCACAAAGAAATTATTTTTCGTAAAGCGGCGCATGTGTAGGATAAGATACTGTGGAAGTCGCGTCACACGATATTTCATCCTGGCTATACGAGGACGCACAACTTCTGTAACAGATTCCCCATCGAATTTCTTCAGTATATTAAAAAGTGGAACCTGAAATTTTTAATAACTCAAAAAAGTCAACAAAATGTAACGACCAATTTAAATTAAATACACCACACGAACCTGAGGAATAATGTTTTTTTCCATCACGTCTTTGAAAAGTGGGGGTGGGGGTAGATCGAGACCCAGCATCAAAAATGGCATTCTACTTTTCTCAGATACGATATTCATAGTATTGCTTTCATCTTTTACATGAATTTCTTTCACAACTTCTAACTCACCCTAGGAAAATATGTATATATTGTTATTTGAATTATAAATAAATAAATAAATGATGGAGTTTAAATTTTTGAGAACAAGTGTTTGTTACCTGAAAACATTGATGAATAATACTTTTTTTGGTTTTTGGACTTTTAAGGTCTGTGTGAAGGGTATTGAGAAGCCATGACATGAATTCAACCGGATCGGATTGTGCCCCTATACGGAAACGTTTTTTACTCGCTTTCATAACCGCTTGCAAAAATTCATGAGGACTCACCTAAATAAATAAATAAGTATTATTAAATATTAATATATAGAAAGAGTAAATTACACTTTTGGTCCCTGAGTATTAGCTTATTTTGCAATGCTGGTCCTTATTTGAGGTTCTTGTAATGTTTTTGATCCGTATTTAAAGAGAAACCTTTTTGGGACCAAAATTGAAAAAACAAATTCAGCTATACTTAAGGGACACAAATGTAATTTATAAATTTGTAGATGTGATTAAACCTGTCCTTTGAAGTTCCTTGCATGCCATATCTTCCTTGTTAGCTCACCAAAACGATGAACAAGAACAGATCTACTGTTGATGTAATTTTGAGGGATGAGGAAGAAGTTTCTCAAGGGTGTCACTCGCATTAAAGATTGAATTGTCACGTTTACAAAATCAGTCTCTTTAATATTATTAAGCCCAACCTAAATAAATAATCACAACAACATAAAATTAAAATCACAGCTGAAATTTACCCTAGATAACAGTGGTGGTTATATAGAAAAAAATTACCATTCCAGGGAGATAATCAGATCCATCAAGCGCCCTTGACCATTGTCTGTTTCTATCAAGTTGCAAAACTTGGTCTCTGCTAAACCTGTGACACCATAATCATTTCAAGATCATAACTCATAAGTATGTTGATTAAATGGAAATGAAATAAATTATAAAAAAAAAAAATGAACCTGGGGTTGAGGACATGGCGAATATCATCAAGTGAAGGGTCATTGATTTCATAACCATCAGGCAGACAATAAACTTTTTCTGTTCTGAGATTAATGTAGACATGGTGACCTGCTTCAAGGCTATGAGTATATGCATGTGACTTTTGTCCTCTTCCTTGGAAGTATTTACCACATACCAAACATGCGTACACGTTTAAATTTGATAAAGACACTGAACAGAACTTTTCAAAGTCAAAATCCAAAACCTGCAAGATAAAAATGAATTAATTTAAAAGAGAAATTGGGGTTGACCATTTATGTTAGTTACTATGATTAAAATAGCACACATAGAATTAATCAACATGGTTGTGAGAGTATTATAAACTTATAACATATAAGCCTTTAAAAGTTGAGTTGGATAGTATGTTCCCTAATAAAGAAATTGACTGAATTTAAGTTCCTCTTACTTACACTTGGCCAAGTTCAATAAAAGCACTATAGATTGCTCAAGTTCCTCTGATTTCTGATGAAAATACATGACATGAATAAAGTTTTGATACTATTGATTCATAAATATTTTTAAGGTACAGAATTGAAGACTCGTGCATATTCAGTATTAACTTTATCCATTTTCCAGTTGCCTACACAGCTTATGATACATGTCTACCACTAAAGTACTCTCATGAGTCATGATACTGATCTCTACCCTGCATAAATAATTTACTGATAATATATCAAATACCCTTCATGGTAACCTAATCTTTAACCATATCGAATTATTCATACCATTGGCAACTAGGGACTAACCTTGTATAGTTGTATAGACCTACAATTTGATATATCTAAATGCCACAGAAGCAAAATGATGCACATAAGAAGAAGAAGATAACTCTATTGATAAACCTAAATGCTGCAGATAACTTATTCCCAAACATTGGCTAGTCACAAAACCCAACACGAACCCCAAATCCTCCATACAACTCTAATGGAGCACAAGTTACCATGAGAAGGGACAAGCGGAATAGACCAAGTAAATACCTGGCGATTAACGGTATCAAGGTAGGGGCAGTCTCTACGGATTTCAATTGCCCTATTACGCCTCCCTATACCAAATCCATTATTATTCTCCTCTTCCTCGTCGTCTTCCTCCTCTTCCTCGTGGTTATTATGACCGTTTTCCTCAACTTTCTTACCATCACGCTCATCATCTTCGTCATCCTCGTCTTCGTATGTTGCAAGCGGAAGCAGAGCGTTATCAAATCCAAGTTGAGGTGGCGATGGAGAAGATACTTCGGTTAATTTCTGCTTCTTCAAGTGTTGTTCTTCACTGTCAGTGGTGTTCTCCAAATCTTGGCGCTTCGTTTTCATCACAAACGAATTTCAATCTGAAATTGCATTCTAATTAAATAACTAATGAGAACAACAGAGAGGGAAAAACAATAATACAGATCACATTCACGGTACCAATTCCAAACAACCACAACACCAATTCATAGATTTAAAAAACGCAGGAAGAATGCAGGAATAAAAATCAGATTTATACAGTTGAAGAACAGAATCGTATGGCAAATTGAAGAAAGAAAATCGAGAAGAAAAATCCCTGTTGGGGTCGAAGCTCGATACAGCAGAACAAAAAAAAAAGGATGAACGAAAGCAAAAGTAACCTGTTGGTCGAAGGTCCAAGCTCGCCGGTAGTTGTGGTGTGGGCGCTTGAACACCCTCTCAATACCTTCTTCACGCTGGAAGTTTTCTCCTGATAGATTCTAGGGCTTTGTTTCTTTTCGTTTTGCCTGAGAGGTGTCTTTAGCTTCAATCTAGAAGCATCGTAATGAACCCTCAACTTATAAATAATGGCACTTTGGCCCTTATGATTTATGATATCAATTTTGCAATTAAATGTTAACGACCCTTCATTTATTTGAAGAAGATTTTATAGAATCATATCCATTATCTTCTTTAATAAATAAAAGTTTTTTTTACCATTTGTCAAATTTTCATTCATTTTGCCACATATCATTTTGTGGTTATTTTAAATTAATTTTTATTCTATATGTAATTTTATGGTTTTCCTATTTTATTAAATTTCATATGGTATTTAAATTTAATAATAAATGTATATCAATTTCATTAATGGACTTTTCTTATAATTTTAAAATTTCAAAATAAAATCTCATTAATTTGCTTTGATTATTTTATCTAAATGATTTGTTTAAATTTAAAAGAGAAAAAAAAAACACTTTAATTTTAATAATTCAATATTTTTCTTATTTTTCTTATAAATTCAAATTTGTCAAATGTTTATACATATTTAATTATTTTAAATACACTCATGTAATATATGGAGCTCACACCTAGTATATCTTATAACAAAGGTCACTTATTATTATTATAAAAGGTAGGAGGCAATTTAATTTCACTAATTTTATATCTGAAATCATTTGAAACATTTGGAGCTAATAAAACTCTATAATAATGGATAATTGGTTAATTAATGTGTGATATTAACTTTAGTGGTTGTTACTTTAATTATTATATTTCAGTTTCGTTTAATAACTTTTTATGACGACCCCTTAACAATTGTTTAACCATTATATTTCAACTTTATTTAATTATATAAAATGTTAATATTTTATTGAAATTCTTGTGATAGCATTTTCTTTATGAGTTGGTATAATATAATATATTAAAGAGATATATATTAAATGTTAAGTTGTTTTTTCTTATTTAATAATAGACTACGGATTCGAACATTGTTAGACACGTAAAGTCGTAAATGGTGACGATAATAACTCTTCATATTAAAACAAAATACATTGATACTGAAAATATTATTTTATTAGAGAAGTTGAATTGATAAAAAATAGAAAACATCGTTATATTTTTAACAATAACAAGATTAACATTTGTTTGTATGAAAATATGTTAGAAAAATGAAAACATATTTGAGCACTAACCCATCATCAATCTTGTTTTATATTAAAGTCAAAATCTCTAACTAATGGTTTCCACTTGAACATTGCAAATTATTTGGTATTTATTCCAATAAAATTCTAATTAATTAGTTTGGTCAGTAACTACTAATGATGGTTGTCTTCATAAAAGAAATTGTAAGATTTAAATTTGAAAAAGAAAATGTAAAACACAATGGATTTATTGATTACAAATATAATCAATAAAAGCTACATTATTCATTTTACATAAATTACATTTCAATTCATTCGTTAGATTTTGAAACCATACCAAAAAAAAAAGGTTGCTATTTCTCACGATTAACCCTTTTTAATATAATATCCTACTTGTATTGATTTGTTTATATAAAAATCTACCAATTATAGAACACATTATCTATATACAAAACAAAATACTCATTGTTCTAAATGGATAGATTTTCTAAAGTATAATATCCTAAAACTGTTACTCCTTAGTGATCTATACAGATGTTGTTGATAGAAGAAACTCGGGCTGCAATCTTTGCAGCAATACCCCACAAAATGGACAAAGTGGTTTCAACAATATTTCTCCATTTTGAAAAGTCAAAGACCTTTTCTCAAAGTCAACTGTTGGAGGGTGTTTGGTCAACTTAAAAAGACTCTCAGGGGCAAAATTTGATACCCATCTTTTACAAGATACACAAAACCATAATGGAGTAAGAGGGCACACAACCATGGAAACTGCACATCTTGCAACTTTATGATTCTCAACTTTGCAAAATCCAACTTCTGTATCCTCAAATGGAACTGATGATGAACAGTAGCTACATTCCTCTTCTCCTACATATCTGTGTACAAAATACAATAAAAGAAAACCTGTATAATAGAATTTAAACTTATTTGTTTACATAAATATATGACATTTAGTATACCTTTTCTCAATCTTTTTAACTTTAGAAGCAAGGAGCTTGACATAATCTTTAACCACATGGTCGTTATTAGCAACCCATGATCTCATCTGTGCCAATCCAACCGGATGTAAATTACCATTATACCCTTTAAGTGTGGCTGAAAAGCTACAACCAACGAGTCTTTCTCGAAGTTCTTTTTCACTCATTTCGAGAATCTTTATCCAAAATTTCGAGTCTTGTTCACCGTTGTTGTTATCTAACTCTGCTTCTCTTAAAAGCACATGTCTGTTAATAACATTGAGCAGATGCAACTGGCGTGAGGTTAAGTTTGAGAGATGTGTATTGACACGTGGCAAAATGATTCCAGGTGGGCCCCACTCAAATTTAAGATTTGAAATCAGCCATTTGACCAGTATTTGTTCTACATAGTTGGGTTGTGAATCTTTGAAAGCTGATAATGCTGCTATCATGTCCCATAAAACCAAAGGCTTGTGAAGATTTTCATATTGATTTAAAGACCATAATATGTTTTGACCCCAGTTGACCAAATCCATATTGGGAAAACCAGGGAAATTTTCATCATCAGATTCTTCATCTTTTAAAATTCCTAGGTTTTGTCCACCAATCCAGAAGAACTCAACAGCAGCCTTCTGTGACCTGAGGATATAAAATATTTCATTTTATAGAAAATACATCATATCAAAAATGCAAATTTGAATGAAGAATATATTATATACTTACCTTGCCTCATACATTGGATTCAACAGATTCACATCAAAGCTTCGAACCTGAAATTTTTTGAGAAAATTTTCGTATTGATTTACAAATTTATATTCTTTTTGAGATTCACATTTTAAGGAGAATGAATCATATAATATCATACCACAGCAACCACAAGATTAGCAGGGGATACTGCTATGCCAAAACATGCATCAGACACATTAGGGACCTATCAAAAGATTTAAGGTCTAGTCAATATATTTGACTAATAGTCAACTCAAACCATTTCGTTTCTTTTTTTTTTTTTTTTTTTGGACAAAAAAAAGTAATAAAAATAATCATACATCCGTGAAGGTCTTAACACCAAGAATATTTGGAGGTAAAGCAACTCTATGGAGGGAATCTCCTTTTATGATCCAGCTATGCAAAGAATTATCCTGTGAAAAAAAAATTAAAAAAGAAAAAAAAAAGAATTTAACGATTACATATGATATTCTATATAGTTTATTCATAATCCAATTAAGTATACCTGGCTACAACTGTACAAGCAGTGTCCATCATAAGCCCAAGCCAAACCCGTAACCTGAAAAGAAAATAAAAAATAAAACCACGATGTAATAATTATATTAAAAAAAATATATAGTTAAAAAGAAAGCTTACAATTTGGTCATGGCCAGAAAGTGGAGCAATTACATCAAATTTGTCAATCAAAGTGTCATAAATCCATACTTGTAAAGATCCAGAGCCTTTCCCAACAGCTAGGAGTATCTTTTGTGGAGAAGCTTCCGGAACAATTAGTGAAAGTACAGATGTGGGGCCCGATCCAATGTTTATAACCTACTTAATTTCAAATATATATATATATATATATATATATATATATATATATATATATATATATATATTACATGGTGCTCATAAAAGTCTATTATTATAGCTCAAAAAAATACCAACATCTTTCAACAATGAAAATGCAGCATCACCATCTTCAGTTGACTTCGCCAGGTCATCAGTATATCCCCGCCAAATTTTCACACTGAAATTTCAAAAAAAAAAAATTGAAAAAAAAAAAAAATCTTGAATTTTGTCATACAAAAATATAAATGCCAACTCACCTCCCATCAGAACATCCTGTAGACAAAAGAAGCTGAGAGTCAAACTTTGACCAACTGATTGCTGTAATCCACGAATCATGTGCTTGGATTAATCCAATCAGCAAAGCGCCAGGTGGCTTGCTTCGTTGTGTGATGGAGTAACATTGTGGTTCATAGACTCTCCAAAATGAGATATTTCCACTTTTACCCCCGATGGCAAGTATAGAGCATCCCTCTGATGAGGTGTCACCATGAAACATAGGAGACCAAGAAACCACAAGAGATGAAAGCATTGCACTACGAGAAGCATACTGTTGTGCACTTATGGAAGGGCGTTTATGGTATTCTAGTAAATTTTGTCTTCTGTCTTTGCTTCTGATTAATAATTTAGATATTGGCATATCATCACTGTATTCTATAAATGGAATATCAGAATCAGACTCACCATATCTGATTTTTTCAAAATAAGTATGTAACATTTCAGATACATCAAGAACCTACACATAAAAACATGAAACTATTAAAAGTAATACAAATTTATAAATTATAATAACTTATAGGTATTAAGTGCATACCTCTACCCACTCTGAAGAAAATTCACGAAATGGGGAGTGGTAAACTTTGACTACCCCTTCAGTTGTGCAAACAGCAAGCAGACACCTATCCACAAGTAAAAAAGTTTTATTATAAAAATAAAAAATAAAGTCACCTTTTAATCAAAATTAATACCCAGAATTTGGAGCTAATCCAAGTGGAGACCAAGATATTGATCTTACACAAGGGCGAATGTCACGAGACAAACAAATAGGCAACATACAACCAGAGAGCAAATCTGTGAAAGTTAAAAAGATTATCATCAAAGTAATAATTAATAAATAAACATAATGAAAAATTTTACATACTAACAATTCACAAGCACCTTTTCTTTCTATAACACCAAATGAAAAAGGTTTGCTGGTGGGGATTGTGATTAAACCTTTAGGTCCAGATGGCATAGCAGGATTCTAAAAGATTTATAAAGTAAAGATTATAAGGTGTTAAATTATAATGAAAATGTCATGATAATGAAGAAATTTACCAAGATGGTGACCAAGTGTCCAGAGGCAACTGCAACTAGGTTTTCGTTTGACCATGAAATTGCATTTGGGTATGTAGGTGAAGCAACAAGTGCCACTGCCTGAAACCTTGAAGCCATTACTGAATACTGATTGCAGCTAAAACAAGAATTTTGGTCCTTGAATCTTGATAAGCTTATCTGGTGTCAAAACGCTATAAGTGTAAAATTACCAAAAAGGGTTTCCTTGATAATTGAAGCGCAAACACATACACAAATCAAAATAATCGACAGCAACACAGGATTCAGATCATATTTTTCAGTTCCAATTCAAATTAGTAGCAATTGCAGCACAAAAAATAAAACACAACAGATCAACAAAAATTCTGTCCTATAATATACATCAGATTCTAACAGAAGGTTTCCAATTTTTTTTTTTTTTTGTAAAATGCTTCAGTTAATTCCATTGATATACATCTTCTGTCCTTTAACTCAAAAGTCAAAAGATTGATAACATTGTATGTGCTGGGGAACAAAAGGAAGTGAAATCACATAAAAAAATCGACATCAACAAAAACAAGCCGCGATTTTTGGAGTTCCAATTCTATCATACAGCAGAAAACAAGGGGGAAAAAACGAATGCAGAAACACGAACCTTTGTGGGGTCGAAGGTCGCCGGTGCTGCTGTGGGCTGTGACGATCTCCGGCCGATGGGGAGGAGATGGCTAACGGCGGTGCTTCACAGGGGACGGCTTGAGGAGGCAAATCGAGAGCAGCATATGTTTGAGGTGTACGATTATTTGAGTCAGTAAGGTGTAGGGTAAGGGTATATTTGTCAACTTCTTTTGAATGGTGAAATAATAAGCAGATTTGATAAGAAAGGGGTAATTTACTTATCAAAAAATAAGTTGTTTTTGAAAAAAAAAAAAAAAAAATTATATAAACATTTTTTTGAAAGAGTAAATTACATGAATAGTCCCTATGGTTTATGGTAATTTACATGTTTGGTCTCTAACTTATTTTTTAACTCGGAAGGTTCTTACTTTTTGTTTTTGTTACGCGCTTGGTCCCTGATTTACCTAAAAAAACTATTTTGCCTTTGATTTTTTGATTTATTTAAATAAGCACATCCCGAATCTCACACTCTTCATCTTATCTTACCTACCCCACTATTTTTACCTATTTAAATAAAAGTCTTTTTAGCTAAGATAAGGACCAAACGTATAACAAAAACAAACAGTATGGACCAAGTGTGTAACAAAAACAAACAGTAGGTACCTTCCAAGTTAAAAAAATTAATTAGGGACCAAACGTGCAAATTACCCCAAACCATAGGGACCATTCGTGTAATTTACTCTTTTTGGAATTATATTGGTATGGAATGGGTAATTAGTTAAAAAGTCATTTTTATAAGCGTTGCTAAACACCCTCTTAATAGGTTTCGGTATCAATATTTTAAAAACCAATTATCCTTTTAAGGAAATTAACATATATAATTAATTGTATTAACCATGGTTGTAAATAACGTAAGCTGTGATTTTTCGATCAAATCTTACAACACATGACGAGGCATTGATATTTTTCAATACGTGACAATATATATATATATATATATATATATATATATATATATATATATATATATATATATATATATATAACACATACGATCATCCAATTATATAAACAAGTCATATGTTAACAAAAACCGAATGTTTTCACAATATACATTTAATCTAACATATAGTCATCGATTTAAAATTACACTAAAAATTTACAAAAGTGTCATCTTTCAAAAAAGTCGGTGAACATTACAAAAACATATTATACCCTTAGATCAAATCCAAGGATGAACAAAAACCCCTCTTTGTGATCACAAAGGTTCACCCATGAAGACTTCGAGTTACTCACAAAGCATGTCGGAACCTCGGCTTCATAGGAGGCCAATAAAAAATGTGTTACACAAAAAATTGTGTTCTTACCAAGTTATTTGGACGTCAAGCTTTACACAGCCACCTAGGTTGTTTTCGGGACATATACACTACGCCTCGACGCCATGATGCGTTATTTAGAACCTGAATATTAACTAAAAATTTATTTTTCCTTTTAATTATTTTTTATTACATAATACATATTTATTAGTTATCATTATTCATCAACGCCCTCCAAATTACTTATCATATTAAAGGGCTTTTTGACGACATTTAAATCGTTCATATGTGTGAATGATTTAGTAGCTCTAAATATATGTCTCTTAACAATAAAAATTAAAAATGTTTAGTTAGATATTTAAATTGTTGTATTGTACGATAAAATTGCTATTTTATCTTTATGAACTATTATTTTCCTAAATAGAATGTTCATGTTTTATAAAATATCTTAAACAAATTGTTGAATAATTATAAAATATAACACATCATAAGAAATCCAAATTAAACATTGATGTTCCATGCCAAAACATGATTACAAAAGCCAAACAATATAAGATGTTCAAAGATAACTTGTGTGATCAATTTGTGTATGGGATTTTTTTTTACACGTCACTCTATTAAACACAAATCTGATATACTTAAACTAATCATTCACATTAGTAAATTATTACTTACATTGTTTTCTGAAAAGGTAATTTTTTTTTCAAGGATTTTTTTTACACATCATTCTATTAAACATCAATTTAATATACCTAAGTTATCATTTTCATTAGTAAAATTATTAGTTACATTGTTGTCTATTTTTTTTCTTTCTCTCTCTCTCTCTCTCTCTCTCTCTCTCTATATATATATATATATATATATATATATATATATATATATATAAAGAGAGAGAGAAAAAAGGGGAAAAAATCAGAAAACAATGTAAAGGCTTTCGGCCTTAAGGAGGTAATAACTAAGCAACAAGCTTTTACATTGTTTATTGTAACAATGTAACATGCATGGAGAATAACTAAGCAACAAGCTTCATTTTCTCAGTAAAGCGTGCAGCGTATTCAGTAACGCTCATTCTTCCCTTCTTCAGATTCTGGAACTCGTTGTTGATCTCCAGAATATCCTACTCAGAGCAGTATTGCATTTTCAACTGTACCAGAAAATCCTCCCACGACATCTTGCTTGCTTCACCTTTGGGCATTGAATCAGCTAGTAGCTTCCACCAGCTTAGTACTCCAGATTTCAACAGAGGAACCGCGAGAGCGGTCTTCTGCCTGTTGCTACACTCGCAACTCTCAAACATCATCTCCATCTCAGAGATCCAGTTCATGACTTCCACCGGCGTCGGGCTTCCGGATAGACTCGGTGGTTTGGATGCCATGAAATCCTTGTATTTGCATCCACGTCCATCATTTCCTCCATCCTGATGGTTTTGCCTAACTATCGGTGGGTTGGCTTGACCAACAGTCCCACTATAGTTTCCTTCCTCAGTCTGCCTATCGTTCAACTCGGGTTGTTCGATTTGAATAGTCGCTTCCTCTCGATTTTGCTGGAGCAAACGCATGGTTTCCTCCATTTGACGATCCAACATCGCCTGGATCATCGCTTGCACTCCGGCCATCGTTATTGGCCTAGCAGCGGCTTCCACAATTGGTATTTGCTCAATCACTGGGGGTTGGTTTCTGTTCCCATTTGCGTTCACGTTTCCGCTATGGGTCCTTTCCATCTTGATCTATACACCGAATAAGGTGAATTTAGATCTTTATTTAGGGCTGATGTTCAAATCATCCTTATCTCTCTGAAACATTTACATGCTAGTTCTAATATCGTAGTCGTACGTTTAGAATCCTAAACACATAAAGTTTCCAGATCTGGTCGGCAACAAACCATAGATCCGAACAAATAACAGCATATCAGGCACAAAGCATTTAGCACATAAAATCATTTTAGGAATAATTCCTAAAATAAGCTAGTGCTCACACCTCACAATCATTGCTTAGATTTCTAAGTTTAAGTCTAGAAATCCTACAAATTCCTAGTTCGCTTAAACTAATGCTCTGATACCAATTGTGACATCCCCAAAATCACGGCCAAAAAAGACTGGTTTTGTTTATACTTTATTTCAAAATCAGAGTAACCTTTTACTAAAAGAGTTGTAGAATTTGTCCCAAAACAATAATATGATAAAGAGTTATCAAAAGCATTTCCTTAGAAATGTATTTCATTAAAAGACTCGGGATGTCATGTTCGATATAGTACATAAGTATAAATAATACAATATAAGCCTTACTACATTATTTCATATTTACAGGCCTATATCCGTAATCCCTCATCCCAACACATCACAACTATGTTCGAGCGCCACTACCTGTAATACATAAAACTGAGTGGGTCAGGCTTGGGAGCCTGGTGAGCACATAGGGTTTTCAACCCACAATAAATAAGTTTATTAATTTCATCGACCAACAATAATCCGATTACCCATTCCCATTATCCTCGCATTACGTCCCTAAACACCTATCATAAGGGACCTATCCTAAGGATCATCATCGGGATGGACACTACTGCTAAGGGGGTTCCTCAGCAATAAATGTCCTAAAGGCAACCATGAGGGGGATGGAGTACACTGGTGAACACATCGTTCACAAACACCTACAGGTTGCGAGCCTGTCAGCGTTCCACTAGACTGTCTCGAAGAGTCCGTGGTCATCATCTATACTCCGCTAGATGACTGGATCAATAATAACAACATCGAGGCCTCTCATCATTTTATCACGCATCGTCTTATTACATCTACCCATGTTTTAACCCAATATTTTTGTAGATATAAAATACATATAAAATTTAAATCATTTAAAACTTGTATAAAAACATTCATCCAGTATAGATAGCAAGTATACAAATAATATGCACACATAGCACGAAATATATAAAATACTTCATATCTATGTGTAAGATGAAAGTAATTATGCACTCACCTGAAAAGGTGGTGTTTCCGAACTCAGACAGTGTTTCGCTTCTTAAAAATAATTTCCTTCGACGAAACCTAGTATTATTACCACTTGAGTTTAGTATATTATTCGCCGAGACTAATTAATAGTCTAGCTATTATTACTATTATATAAGCATTAAAAAAATACTTATATAACACATAATAATTGTAACGCCCGGGTTTCAGGGCTGAGCATTTTTGTCAATATAATAGTCGAGGTCAACTCTTGTAACTCTTTTTGAAGTAATAAAGATGAAATATTGAGTATTATGTGAATTATGTGTGTTTATGTGTTTATTATTTAATTATAAATGTATAATTAATAAAGAATAAAAAATGAGCGTCAAAATTAAAGTGTGAGATAATCCCGATATCTCTAAATAAAGTTGTAGAATATGTCTCAAGGTTTCCGTACATATAAAGAATGTCGAAATCCGAGTTATAACGAAGAAGTTATGGCCCGCCAAAGTTTTACGGCAAAACCGGCACGACACCGGGAGACGTAAATAGTGAACTTATGATGAATGGATTTTTAGCCTTAGTGATCTAAACCAAAGTTTTAGTATATGTTAAACCGAGAACATCCATAAAAAGAACGCCCAAATCTGACTTCGTATGAGGAAGTTATGATTTTTCTAAGATTCGACTTAGCAGTGCACGGCCCGAAACTCGAATTTTAGTTCGAGCGGTTTTTGGCTTACGCAACCTAAATGAGAGTTGAATATCTCATTAATAGGAAAACAACGGTAAAAAGACAGACGAAAACAGAGTCCGTATGTAGAAGTTATGAATTTTACGCGGACGTTTAACAGTATAATCTCATTGTACTGTTAAATTTAAGATCGGTCGAGAATTAGCCGATAGAGTCAAAATGAAAGTTGTAGATCTTATTATTACCTACGCGTGGATATAAAGAACGTCAAAAACGGAGGTCGTATGTGAAAGTTACGGATTTTAGAAGTCGGAAGTGTGCTGTGCGAAAATGGGTGATGTAGCACAATCTTGGCCATTGCTTTCTCCCCAAGGCTTGCCACCAGATGGTGACATTTGGCACCAAGTTCAGCCACATTTCACCCTATAAATACCACCTCTTCCACCCTCATTTTCTTCACACCTTTCTCATTCTTTCTTCTCTTTACTCTCTCTCTCTCTCTAAAACCTCTCTCTAGCCCCGAAATCCCCCAAAAAGCCTAGGGAACCTCCCTAGCACGAGGCGGAAGCCCCGGAGTGCTCGAAGGCTCCGAGAAGAAGAGATTTTCGGCTCGGGAACGCTGCTCC
Source organism: Lactuca saligna (assembly GCF_052625555.1). Taxonomy (NCBI): domain Eukaryota; kingdom Viridiplantae; phylum Streptophyta; class Magnoliopsida; order Asterales; family Asteraceae; genus Lactuca; species Lactuca saligna. The sequence goes on along the minus strand of NC_136423.1, from coordinate 12,619,618 downwards.
AAGCAAATCCTGGTTTTCTATAAAACCCGCTGTAAGTGAGCTACGCCTACGCTATTTTTAATATAGCTTTTATTTAATTATAATAACGTTATTAGGAACTTATAATAAATACTTTGGCTATTATTATGGGTTATATAAGTATTTTTTGACGCTTATACAATAATAATAATAGCTAGACTATTAATTAGTCTCGACGAATAATAAACTAAACTCTAGTGGTAATAATACTAGGTTTCGTCGAAGAAAATTCTTTTTAAGAAACGAAGCGCTGTCTGAGTTCGGAATCACCACATTTTCAGGTGAGTGCATAGTTAGTTTCATCTTACACATATATATGAAGTATTTTATATATTACGTGCTATGTGTGCATATTATCTGTATACTTGTTATCTATGCTGGATGAATGTTTTTATACAAGTTTTAAACGATTTAAACTGTATATGTATTTTATATATCTACAAAAATGTTGGGGTAAAACATGGGTAGATGTAATAAGACGATGTGTGATAAAATGATAAGAGGCCTCAATGTTGTTGTTGTTGATCCAGTCATCTAGCGGAGTATAGATGACGATCACGGGCTCTTCTAGACAGTCTAGTGGAACGCTGGCAGGCTCGCAACCTGTAGGTGTTGTGAACGATGTGTTCACCGGTGTACTCCATTTATTGTTAGGACATTTATTGTTGAGGAACCCCCTTAGCAGTAGTGTCCGTCCCGATGACGATCCTTAGGATAGGTCCTTTATGATAGGTGTTTAGGGGCGTAAAGTGAGGATAACGGGAACGGATAATCGGGTTATTGTTGATTGATGAAATTAATAAACTTATTTATTGTGGGTTGAAAACCCTATGTGCTCACCAGGCTCCCAAGTCTGACCCACTCAGTTTTATGTATTACAGGTAGTGGCGCATGAGCATAGGTGTGATGTTTTGGACGAGGGATTACGGATATAGGCCTGTAGATATGAAATAATGTAATAAGGCTTATATTGTACTGTTTATGCTTTTGATCTGTACGAACATGACATCCCAAGTCTTTTAATGAAATACATTTCTATGGAAAGATTTTGATAAATCTTTATCATATTTTTGTTTTGGGACAAATTCCGCAACACTTTCATTTAAAATGTAACTCTGATTTTTTTTTAAACAAAGCATAAACAAACCGGTTTTTTCTGGCTGTGATTTTGGGGATGTCACAATAATAGCCCAAGTATTTATTATAAGTTCCTAATAACATTACTATAATTAAATAAAAGCTATATTATAAATAACGTAGGTGTAGCTCACTTACAGCGGGTTTTATAGAAAAATAGACTTTGCTTGGAGCAACGTTTCCGATCCGAAAAGCTCTTCTTCTCAGAGCCATCGAGCACTCCGGGGTTTCCACCTCATGCTAGGGAGGTTCCCTAGGCTTTTCGGGGGATTTCGGGGCTATAGAGAGGTTCTAGAGAGAGAGAGAGAGAGTAAAGAGAAAAAATAATGGGAAAGGTGTGAAGAAAATGAGGGTGGGAGAGGTTCTATTTATAGGGTTGGCTGAACTTGGTGCCACATGCCACCATCTAGTGGCAAGACTTGGTGAGAAAGCAATGACCAAGATTGTGCTACATCACCAATTTTCGCACAACACACTTCCGACTTCTAAAATTCGTAACTTTCACATACGACCTTTATTTTTGACGTTCTTTATATCCACGCGTAGGTAATAATAAGATCTACAACTTTCATTTTGACTCCTGTCGGTTAATTCTCGACCGATCTTAAATTTAACAGTACAAGGAGATTATACTGTTAAACGTCCGCGTAAAATTCATAACTTCTACATACAGACTCTGTTTTTGTCTGTCTTTTTTACCGTTGATTTCCTATTAATGAGATCTTCAACTCTCATTTAGGTCGCCTAAGCCAAAAACCGCTCGAACTAAAATTCGAGTTTCGGGCCGTGCACTGCTAAGCCGAATCTTAGAAAAATCACAACTTCCTCATACGAAGTTAGATTTGGGCATTCTTTTTATGGATGTTCTCGGTTTAACATATAATACAACTTTCATTTAGATCACTAAGGCTAAAAAGTCATTCATCGTAAATTCACTATTTACGTCTCCCGGTGCCGTGCCGGTTTTGCCGTAAAACTTCGGCAAGCCATAACTTCTTCGTTATAACTCGGATTTTGGCGTTCTCTATATCCCCGGAATCCTTGTTTCGACCACTACAACTTTATATAAACATATCGGGTTTATATCATACTTTAATTTTGATGCTTATTTTTATTCTTTATTAATTATACATTTATAATTAAATAATAAGCACATAAATACACATAATTCACATAATACTCAAATATTTCATATTTATTACTTCAAAAAGAGTTACAATAGTTTACCTAGACTGTTACATTGTCAAAAATGATTATCCATGAAACCCGGGCGTTACACTGTATCTGTGGGTTGAAGGCACCAATATCAGCTCACCAGATTATTTAGCATGGTTAGGATAGTGTTATAATATTTTCTAGCTGTTTAGTAGATCCGTATGATTATTTGTATTTGTTGGCTCTGTGTTCATGTTTATCTGTTGCATATGTCGACATGTTGTGTTAGGTTGAGGCAATCCTGCTTTATGCTGTAGGCCAAGACACCTAGGGACGACCGGATAGATTGTAGGCTCTACGAGGTGGTCCAGTCAGGCTAGCGGCCCGTAGAGAGGTCCGGATAGGCTTCATACCCTACGAGGCGATCTAGTCATGTCCAAGGCTCGTAGAACGGTCTAGATAGACTGTAGGCCATGTAAGGTGGTCCAGTCAGCCTGACTGCTCATATTTGTATGCTTGTTTGTTATTTGGTGTGTTGTTACTTTGGGAGAACTCACTAAGTTTTGGGTTATAATTTTAGTTTATCGTTTCAGGTACTTCTGAGGATTATGGGAAGGTAAATACGTGATCATACACAACTTCCTATTTTATGTCACCGGGTCTTGAGAAAACTCTGATTTGAAATAATGCTTTTGAAATAATGACTCTTTTTGTAAACAATGTTAATTAATGGTTGATTTTGAAAATTTTAAATTTCCTTGAATCTTGGAGTGTTAGAGTCAACTTGTTGTCATATTGATGACACTCGTCTTCCCATAGGTGGCTTCGTTAATCGATGAAACGTGTTAATTCCTATCAAAATCAATGTTTTTATTTAGTGTCTTTTACTTGATTATATAGTATATGATCCTAAATGTAGAGAGTTTACATCCATAAATGTTGAAAAGGGTGCTTCCAAAGAAAAACCCTTTCATGATGAATTAAACACCAATTCAAGGAATATCACTAATAGTAATAAAATAGATAGAAAGTTAGTACTCCATCCATCCCAAAATTATTGTTCATCTTTCCTTTTCGATTTGTCCAAAAATAATAGCTCGCTTCTATAAATAAACATTCTATTTACTAAAATCCTTCCCATTATTACTAACAAATTTAAATAATTAATGTGTGCATTAAATACAAGAAATGATAAAGTAGTCATTTTATATTATAGATAAAGTAAGTAGTAATTATTGTTTTTTTAAACTGTGTGAATCTTGTCTCTGGGAATAATTTTGAGCAGAAGAGAGTATACTTAATTAAGATATATATATATATATATATATATATATATATATATATATATATATATATATAGAGAGAGAGAGAGAGAGAGGGGTGGGTTCAATTGAGAAAATAAAAAAGGTTGAGAATGAGGGAATGATTCTCAGCCACTCATTTTATTCAAGCATAAAAAGATACGGTGGCAAACTTGTAAATATGAGAACAACCTTTAATATCAAATATGTATCTGTAGTTCAAACACATTCATCGTCTGCAGCAAAGGAGACCAAGGTGAAGATTCTCCGGTGCTCGTCTTCGTCTGATTAAGGGGGAGAAGCACGGAGGTTCGTCGCCCGACTCGTAAACCGAGATGGTCTCCGTGGTTTTGACTAGACCAAGAGGTGTTTGGTTTTGCTAGGAGATTGCGGTCGGAAAGAAGCCAGAAGCGAGGGTTTGGTTTTGCTAGGAGATTGGGTCGGACGTCCGCTGCCTCTCATTTGCTTCCTGCCGACGAGAAATGAAGAGAGAGGGAGGCGAGGGAAGATGGCATCGGTGTTAGTGGGTCAACGAGCCAAGGCATAAAGGGAAACTGAGGTTCCAATCGACGTAAATAGTCTAGAAGATGGTGGCTTTTGGCTGTGGTAATCGACGGGAAGTGCTGAAGGATCTCGATGGGGCAGTTGTTGCTTCAATTGGTACGATCCTCTTCTCATTTCTTTTATTTTGATTGTAAATCAGTTAGGTGGGTGTTTGGGTGATCGATGTTCAACAGGTGAGTAGATGGGGGAAAAGGATTTGATCAGGTTTGGTGTGTTCATCATGAACAGGTGGAGAAAGGGGTTTGACTGGAAATCAACGATAACGAAGGGAGTTTGGTTTGTTTCATTTGACAGGAAAGAAAACAGATGACAATGATTTCATGGGTGTTTGTTTGCTATTGTTTAATCTTGTTTGGATAGAAATGTATGGTGTGTTTGGTTGGATCATTTGACAGGAAAGTCTGTATGTTATTAATATGTGAATAACATATAAAAATTATATATATGTGAAAATACATTATAATATTCATATGTGAATATACTGTGTAATATTCATATGTGAATATACTGTGTAATATTCATAAGTGAATATATCATCTAATATTCACAAATGAATATACTATGTAATATTCACATGTGATATACCATGTAATACTCTGTAATATTCAGATATGAAAATATTATCTAATATTCATAAGTGAATATACCATCTAATATTCACAAGTGAATATACTATGTAATATTCATAAGTGAATGCATCGTCTAATATTTATATATATATATATATATATATATATATATATATATATATATATATATATATATATATATATACTATGTTTATTATATGCTATACTCATATATGAATGATACTTAAATTGTAAAAAAAAAAAAAAAAAATTAATCATAGTTTTTATTCATAACTGAATAACGAATGTACTGTAGTAAAAACCTGATTTATTTTTATTCACTTATGAATAACGATAGCTGAAAATATATAAAAAAAAAATTATTTTATCTTAAAACTATATAAATATGGATGTCTATTTGTAGAGAATAAAAAATCATGAATTTTGGTATATTTAAAATCATTTTTCGATAAAAATAGCTTCTTAAAAATTAAAAAAAAAAAACGAAAAAACCATGTTTTTGTATATATTATAGTAATGATTAGTATAGTTTAAGGAAACATGTTTTGTTGAAAAACATATGTGTATTTCTTTCTCATTTCTGCTGGTACGACGGAGCCTTTTGCGGCAAAAATAAATGAGTGACTGAGAATGATTCCTCTATTGTCAACCTTTTTTTTTCTCAATTGAACCCTCCTCTCTTTCTCTCTCTCTCTCTCTCTCTCTCTCTCTCTCTCTATATATATATATATATATATATATATATATATATATATATATATATATATATATATATATATATATTACTCCACCGCCGTAAATATTACGTATTTACTTTCTCGTATAAGATGCCATGTTCTAAATAATGCTAGTCAAAGTATATACATTTTATAATTGTATAATTGATAATTTTAATTGTAAATGAATATAATTATAGAAACATATTTAAAATATAATAGAATAATATAAATTAAGTATTTTAATATATTCTACAACTATATATACAACATAAGAGATTAATATGATAAATTAATTCAATAATAAATCCAAACAATATAATAAAGTAATATTAAATAATAACCATATAGGACCCACATCATGACTCGTTGGGTCGTTAGTCGTTATTAGTTATTTCTAAAGGAATTGCAAATTAAGAGTCATACGTGGCATCGTTATGATACAATGTTTTTTATGTGCGTTGTTTTAACGGTCTATTAAAACTTTAAGTTCTGCACAACCATAGTCCACAAAGGTGGCCGAGTATCAGATGCGCGCTACCCCTTCACATCGAGATAATTAATCTGAATCCTTTTGTTTTTGTGAGAAATTAAGAACCCATTGTGACATTCAGGGCCGGTCCAGACGGTGGGCGACCGCCCAGGGCCCATGACTCCATGGGGCCCAAAATTGTTTGGCTATGTAGTGTATATATATAATAAAATTATTACGAATACGATTTTTAGGATCTAAAGTTGGTTGAAACTCAAACTAGCTCAAAAAATAAACAATTTGGCTTGTTTGTTATTGCTAATTGAATGCCTTTATAGTGAAGAATAAATGATATTTTTTTGAATCTTTATTATATTTTTCTTTAAGGGGCTTTTTTTTTATTTTCGCCCCGGACCCATATACGTTTGGACCGGCCCTGGTGACATTTTGTCCACATCATTGTCGATATAAAATATGGTTTGTTTTTTAAAATGCAGCAATGAACTGTTAATAACTATTTACTTTGATTTTAGTTGATTTGAAAATTTACACAATACTGCAACGAAGAGTGGTTGATTTTGCAATAGTTGAGTGGGAAGATCTGTGCATGCAATAAATATACCACCTCCTTCAAAGGTGTTCCTTGAAAAGGACTTACACCTTGCTATTATGTTTTGTGGGTCCTATTTTAGAAGAAATAAAGATTTATTTTATGGGTCTTATTTAAAAAATAAAATAAAATAATGGTAATTTTGTCTTGTGGGCTCTATTTTAAAAGAAATATGAAGAGAAATTATATAAAAGAATCGTAGCAATTGATGTCTTGAGATCTTCAAACACATGAATCACTTTGGATCCCCACATATTGGCATGGGACATGAGGCTTTATTGATCAATAGAAACTTTGGTATCTTTGAAAACCATTTTTGGTCTAAAGTGAACAACATGATTGAAGAAACCAAAAAGGGTTTTTGAATTGAGAAGTGTAAAAGAGAATGTGTCACCTTAATAGGTGCAAACAATCAAAGCAAGCATATTTACTATATAGGGTTTTCAAGAACAACTACCATCATAATCTTCCATTGCAGGCTTTCTTGTAAACTTTTATGGTTTACAAGGTTGTCGATAATCTTTATGTTCTTAAAGCAATAGCAAAATATATAGATTTATCATTCACCAAAATCCTTCAATTGTTATTATGTCACATACATGTCAAATACCCAAAAAGCAGATAATGAGAGCTCTATTGCTTTACGTCTATGTTTTAATAAGTTTTGATGTGTTTCTCCTAGTTTACTAAAGAAGACAAATTCCTTGTTTTGATGTAATATGTTTATATTTACTAAAGGAGATTACGTTATGTCAATCTTCACATAGATACCACAAATCTTTTTTTTTTTCATTAAGTTTTTCTTAGTATCAATTACACAATGTGACTTTTCTTTTACCTCTGCTAAGAGATCATCAAAACGTTCATTTATTATCGGACTTTTTTTTTTCTTTCTGAATACCTTCGATTGTTTTCTGCGGCTCGCAACATCGCTTCGAATATATAATCGGGCATCTTAGATGGCAATTGTTCATTCGGACCACCAAGAAATGAGTTTAGACCAGAACAAACACAATAATATTTTTCTTTACAATGTCAAACACCAACTTGTTGTAAATCAAAAGACACGCAAGGAAACCGACAAATAATATTGTGAATTATATGTCGATTAGTTGCGAATAATAAATTCAATTATTATTATTATATTACCGAGTTTCGTCCAAAACCAGATCTATCCTTCTCGATTAGATCCGATTATAAGAAAGGTAGAAGAAGACTGTCCTGTTATTGGACGAATGAAACACAAGACAGAAAATTAAAACCGACCTGTTGATAGCTGACTTGATCTTGAAGCAACTGCACGGATCAGATTCCTGTCCTTAAAGGTTTTTACTTCGCTTGTATTGGCTGTAAGCAACAGAGTAAAACCCCAGGATTTAATGCAGCTAGATCGATATTCCAACAGCACTGGAAATCGACAAACACAAAGCGACTACTCGGAAACTAGAAGAAAAACCGCAGAGAGAGGGAGAGAGCTTTGAGAATTCGTGTGTGTACTGAATGGCTCCTAGAGAGCTATATTTATAGGTATCGAAACCCTAGAAGGCATAAACCGGGCCCCCATAGGCCGGCCCCAGAAAACCTAGGGCGACAGCTTGCTCTCCAAGCAAGCCGTTTCCTTATCCTTCTAGAATGCCCCGATGACTTATCCATTACGAAGTCAACGCCGGTCAACCATTTGACCGGGTCGGTCAAATCGGCTTGACCCGAACTCACCAAAAACAAAAGCTCCTCAGCTCCCAGCGACCGATGCATCGTGCGAAGTGCAAAGTGCAAAGTGCGCCTAAATCGCGCCATTTCGCGCACTCGCGGCGTCGGCTAGTGCTAGGCTAGGCTAGGCGCGCGCGTGGGCTTGGCCCATTCCTTTGATCCAGTAAAGCCTTTAAAGGCTTACCAAGGGAATAGGCTTATAAACCCCCAAAAGTTTCTTCTCCCCACCAATGTGGGATACAAAGGAAATTGCCAACTTGCAAATCCTTTATATATATAAAGTTCCAACAATCCCCCACCAAGTTGGTAAGTTTCCTTTCACTCAGACAAATGATGTCACTCGGGTGTCACGAAGATTAAACCCTAGTTTAATGAGAACAAACAAGAAGAGACCGATTCAATGGTATCCTTATAGGTTGAAACCATGAACCTTAATGACCTCTCCGGTTTACCCCCACACACCACAAGTCATATTTGTGTTCTCCCTGAGCGCTATTATGGTCATGCGCTATAAATCCTTTTCATGACCCTTTAGAAGATAAACCACTAATCTTCACTTGAGGCGGCACCACCTCTAGATCATATAGGCATAGTTTTACAACATCTTCGTTGCTTAGATGTCTCCAAAACTACGTTAAGAGTCGTAACTCAACCTCATTCTCGGCAACGACGCACTATCCTACCTCACATGGATCTATCATGAATGATAGTACCTTCTATCGTTAGTGATTTCGTTGTTACCCTTTAAACTTGAAAATTAGGAGCACTAATGTCAAGTTGGGTTTCCATCACTAAACGATTCTATTGTGGTTTTAGACCCATGACTCTCGTGGTAGACGTAACCAAATCTCTCGTCAGAGGTTTGGTGAACGGATCTGCCAAGTTCCTACTTGTCTTGACATAGACAACCTTGATGGTACCACTTTCAATTAGTTGTCTCACAAAATTGTGACGCAGACCTACATGTCTTGACTTCCCATTATATACCGCATTATATACTTTAGACAGTGTGGCCTCACTGTCACAGTACATGGGTATTGAAGGCATCGGAATATCCCACAAACGTATATCCATAAGTAGATCTCGAATCCACCCTGCCTCTTTGCCTGCTGCTGCTAAGGCAATTAGCTCAGCTTCCATCGTTGAATGAGCTATGCATGTCTGTTTCTTGCTCGCCCAAGAAATAGCACCACCAGCTAGAGTATAAATCCAACCACTTGTGGACTTTGAATCACTAGTGTGATCAATCCATATGGCATTAGAATAACCTTCAAGTATTCCATTAGATGACGAATATGTCAATTCAAAAGTACTTGTCCTTTTCAGGTATCCTAGTACTCTACCCACTGCTTTCCAGTGCTCCGTCCCTGGATTAACTGTATACTGACTCAACTTGCTTACAGCGAATGCGATGTCAGGTCGCGTGCAGTGAGTAGCATACATCATGCTCCCAACTGCACTAGCATATTCTAGTTGGGCCACAGCTCGACCAGAATTCACCTTAAGTTTCACACTTGAATCAAAAGGAGTGTTAAATTCATTAATGTTCAAATGTTGAAACTTTGTCAGAATTTTCTCTATGTAATGAGATTGACTCAGAGAAATCTGACCACCCGTCCTCTTCACCTTGATACCAAGAATAGTATCTACTTCTCCAAGATCTTTCATCTTAAAGTTCGAGGATAGGTATTTCTTCGTCTCAAGAATACCTTCTAGGTGAGTGCCAATGATCAACATATCATCAACATAAAGACATATAACTACTATGTAATCAGATGTATGTTTTGAGTAAATACATTTGTCAGCACTATTGTGCTGAAAACCAAAGGCAGTCACAGTGGTGTCAAATCTCTCATGCCACTGTTTAGGAGCTTGTTTCAACCCGTACAAAGACTTAACAAGTCTACATACTTTGTTTTCTTGTCCAGGTATTACGAAACCTTCAGGTTGCTCCAGGTAAATCTCCTCTTTGAGATAACCATTCAGAAAGGCTGTCTTCACATCCATTTGATGAATATACAATCCCTTCAAAGCTGATATTGCTATGAGAGTCCTAATTGAACTAATTCTAGCAACTGGGGTATAGGTATCAAAATAATCGATCCCTTCTCGCTGCCTATAGCCCTTTGCAACCAACCTTGCTTTATAAGCAGATATGGATCCATCAGGATGATATTTCTTCTTGAATATCCATTTGGATCCTATGGGTCTTCTCCTCTTGGGTAGATCAGCTAACTCCCAAGTTCCATTACCCATAATTGAATCCATTTCATCATTGATTGCTTCCTTCCACAGAGGAGCATCCTGAGACGTCATGGCTTCAGTAAATGTCTTAGGATCATCATCCAAATTAATTGAAAAAAATGACCTCTCTCGTCACTTTCGTTTGTGTTCCTTCGACCAGATAAGAATAGAAATCATCTCCAAAGGTTTTCTCAATTCTAGCCCTAGTACTTCTCCTTGGTTCCTCCACACTGGGAGGAGGTGGGAGTATTTCTTGAGAGGTACTTGTAAGTGTTGTATGACTAGAGTTTTCTTCATCCTTAGAAAACTTGTCCTCAAAGAATTCCACATCTCTGGATTCCACAACAACACCAGAATCAATATCTAGTAATCGGTAAGCCTTGCTATTTTGAGCATATCCAATAAATATACTCTTATTAGCTCGTGCTCCCAATTTGGTTCGCTTAGGATCGGGAGTCCGATAATAAGCAACACACCCCCACACTTTCAAATAGTCTAGGTTAGGCTTTCTACCTTTCCACAACTCATAAGGGCTTGTAGGAATCACACGACTAGTGATCCTGTTATGAACATAACAAGCAGTCAATAGTGCTTCCCCCCACAGATTGTTTGGTTGACCTGATTGGTTCAACATACAGTTGACCATCTCACAAAGAGTTCGGTTCTTTCTTTCAGCCAAACCATTCTGTTGAGGGGTGTATGGTGATGTTCTCTCATGTTTGATTCCATTCTCTTCGCAGAATGTGTCAAACTCTTGGTTGAAATATTTTCCACCTCTGTCCGAGCGAAGAATTTTGATGTGTCTTTCAAGTTGATTTTCGACCTCAGCCTTATATCGTTTAAATGCATCAAAAGCTTCATCTTTTGATCTCAGCAAATCAACATGTAGATATCTACTGAAGTCATCACAGAATGTGATGAAATACCTTTTTCCTCCTCGAGTAAGGATTCCATTTAACTCACATATATCAGAATGAATCAACTCAAGTAAAGATGTGTTTCTCTTAACTGATGGAAATGGTTTCTTTGTGAACTTTGATTTTACACATGTTTCACATTTTTCAAAATCTTTTGAGTCATATTTTAACATACCTTTAGTTTGCATGTTTTCAATGTTTTTAACATTAGTGTGAGCTAAACGTTTATGCCATAAAGAAATTGAACAAACAATATAACCAGAAAAGTTCACTTCATTCACATTAGCAACCTATCCATCAATTACATCATTACCAACACTCGACACCCTAGCAACACTAGAAACACCACACTCAACACTAGGACCACTAACATTACCCTCATCACTAAGACACAAGCGATACATTCCCGAAGTATTGTTCGCCCTCCCAACATGTCTTCTGCCTTTAGTGATCACAATTTTGCCTCTCGCAAGCACCATCTTGAACCCAGCCTTGTCAAACTTGTCCGCAGAAACCAAACCCTTCGAGATGGTAGGAACATGAAGAACATCTCGAAGAGTCACCCATTCACCACGTGTGAACTTCAAACGAACGTCACTCCTTCCTAGAACTTCAGCTCTATGGCCATCAGCACAGACGACAACCGTCCCATGAGGCATGGGTTGGTAGGTGCGAAAGCTCTCTCGTTGCCCACAAACATGCACAGTGGCTCCAGTATCTACGAACCAACCTCGAGCACAGATTGCTCGAGTAAGAGAGGAGATCATGAAAATCTCTCCAAGGTTCACACTAGCCACCATTTCAGTAACTTTCTCGACTGCATGTGCAACCGGTATGGATTTGCGATCTTTGCATTCTCTCGCATAGTGCCCAATCTCTCCGCAGACGTGGCAAGGACTGGCCCTTTTTGGCTTTGAGTTAGGATTTTGATGACCCGGTTTCTTGAAGCTTTGTTTCTTGGGCCCAAAGTTCTTCTTGTTCTGTCCCCCAGATTTGCCTTTGTGGCTAGAATTCCCACCTGACACATGATGCACACTTTGTCCAACTTTACCTCGCTTGTCCCTGATGCGAGTTTCCTCCTCAATGCGGAGGTGTTTCATCAGATCATCCAAGGAGTAGTCCTCAGATTTGTGCATCATTCTCTTAGAGAAATCTTTCCACGAGGGTGGCAGTTTTGCGATTATCGCACCAACCTGAAAGAGTTCTGGAAGAGAGATGGTGAGTGCGTTCAACTTGTTGACCATGACTTGGAGTTCATGCACTTGCTCCATAATTGGTTTGTCATCAACCATTTGAAACTCAAGGTACTTGGACACAAGGTACTTATTAGTACCTTCTTCATGTGCCTTATACTTGAGTTCCAACGCACTCCAAAGCTCTTTAGGATCTTTGACCGGCGAGTAAAGATCATAGAGCCGATCAGATAGGGAATTCTTGATGTGACCCACACACAATTCCTCGGATTCTCTACGCAGAATCCTTTGTTTTTCCAGTTCTGCAATGACCGTTGGGTCCACAGATTCCCCTTCCTTTGGAATGGGATCATCAGGAATTGGTGCCAGTTTTGGGTCCAACAAAAAGGAGAGCTTCAAGACATGAAGCATGAACTTGACCTTTTCGGCCCAACGAGTGTAGTTCTGACCATCGAATTGGTCAAGTTTGGCAAACTCTTGGTTCATGAAGTGGAGGCTAGCAGTAGAGTCCATTAGTCTGTTGATTGATCACAATGTAAAAAACCTTTAAGATTGTTGTAAATCAAAAGACACGCAAGGAAACCGACAAATAATATTGTGAATTATATGTCGATTAGTTGCGAATAATAAATTCAATTATTATTATTATATTACCGAGTTTCGTCCAAAACCAGATCTATCCTTCTCGATTAGATCCGATTATAAGAAAGGTAGAAGAAGACTGTCCTGTTATTGGACGAATGAAACACAAGACAGAAAATTAAAACCGACCTGTTGATAGCTGACTTGATCTTGAAGCAACTGCACGGATCAGATTCCTGTCCTTAAAGGTTTTTACTTCGCTTGTATTGGCTGTAAGAAACAGAGTAAAACCCCAGGATTTAATGCAGCTAGATCGATATTCCAACAGCACTGGAAATCGACAAACACAAAGCGACTACTCGGAAACTAGAAGAAAAACCGCAGAGAGAGGGAGAGAGCTTTAAGAATTCGTGTGTGTACTGAATGGCTCCTAGAGAGCTATATTTATAGGTATCGAAACCCTAGAAGGCATAAACCGGGCCCCCATAGGCCGGCCCCCGAAAACCTAGGGCGACAGCTTGCTCTCCAAGCAAGCCGTTTCCTTATCCTTCTAGAATGCCCCGATGACTTATCCATTACGAAGTCAACGCCGGTCAACCATTTGACCGGGTCGGTCAAATCGGCTTGACCCGAACTCACCAAAAACAAAAGCTCCTCAGCTTCCAGCGACCGATGCATCGTGCGAAGTGCAAAGTGCAAAGTGCGCCTAAATCGCGCCATTTCGCGCACTCGCGGCGTCGGCTAGTGCTAGGCTAGGCTAGGCGCGCGCGTGGGCTTGGCCCATTCCTTTGATCCACTAAAGCCTTTGAAGGCTTACCAAGGGAATAGGCTTATAAACCCCCAAAAGTTTCTTCTCCCCACCAATGTGGGATACAAAGGAAATTGCCAACTTGCAAATCCTTTATATATATAAAGTTCCAACACAACTTTGGATGAACTTGTTTCATACTTTATAAGAGACCCTTAAGATTAAAACACTTTGTATAATAAGCAAATAAGGTCGTATGTGGAAAATAATATTGTTAGTTGATGAGACATCGACTCCGACACCTGCTCTGAGAGAGTGCTTCTGCTGCGAGGTCACAACAGAGAGATGCGTTAGAGCCGCCCTAGGGATTATGTTCCGAGAGTGGACTCTGACGATCAAGTTAGATTAGCTGTTAGATCTGAGATGGTTCTCCTTAGCTAGAGAGAACCATCTTGGTCCTGGTGTTGGGGGTAGTGTATGGTGGCTGGCGGCGGAAGGTGTCGGTTGAGCTACCCGGCCGGAGTCTAGGGCGGTGGCTAAGCCATCGAGGAGAGTTCCTCCTCCATGGAGGAGATAATGTTTACTTTATAGGGGACAATTAGATCAAGGGTAATTAGGTCAGACCTTAAGCCAACCCAATTCAGGGCCAGTTGGCAAGGAGTTGGATAAGTCCACCCGGAGGCGTCGGGCGGGGCTGACGGGTGCGCCCCAAGCAAGGCTGGGGGGCACGCACTAGGAAAGGATGGCAAGGGAGCGTCGGGTCGGGCCGGCAGGAGAGTCCCAGGAAAGGTTGGCAAGAGAGCGTCAAACAAGGCTAACAATGGAGTCCCCAACAAGGCTGACAAGGGAACGTCAGGCAAGGGAGTCCCCAACAAGATTGGCAAGGGAGCGTCAGGCAAGGTTGACGTACTAGAACTGTGTAGGCCATGTTAATAGATCATATATCATCAAGTCCCCTCACTCCGATGTTATTGGTACGCGACCAATGACATTGGACTGGACTCAGTCATATAAACCATGTGTCATCAAGCCCCCTAGTCTGATGTGATGGATTGCTGACAATAAGGTAAGACTAGACAAAACATCAATGCATCAAAGAATAAAAAAAATGACCGAACCTTACCCACAGGAGTCGTGGTGTTGCGCAATGAGCCACGTATGTGGAAAGTAAGTAATTTCCAAAAAATCATCTTTATTTAACATTCCGCAAATGACATGTGCGGGTTCACTTGCAATATCCATGAAATGACCAAATATAACATTTTCGCACATAGATGGTGTGAGTTCGTGGATGCCATCTTAATTTGTAGATGGCATCGTATTTCTCCGATGATATCATCAATAGTTTAAATGTCATGTATAAAATTGAGCTAATATTAAGAATCTTTTATTTTTTGCTTAAATTTTTCAAAACCTGATAATTAAGATTAATATAATTTATCTTTGTTTTGCTTTTTAAAATTTGGATGTGACATTTAGTATTTTTCAATAAATGACAAGTTGTTTGCAATCCATTGGGGGACGGGGGGGCCAACCCTCGTCATAACATGTAGTCATAACATGTAGTTCCATCACATTTACATATCTATTTAAAAAAATTATTAAAAATAAATGTTAAGTAATAAGATCGTTTCGTTTTTTCGTTCTGAAAGGCTAACTGCACAGCATAAACATATGCTTATAAGCTTATTCAAACTTTATTTTATAATGCTGCTTAACTTTACTGGTTGTTCAACCCAAAATATTCATTTTAATAAAAACCAACCTATTCGACCTAGTAACATTATCCCCTACAAAGTTTCAATATTTAGTTGATCCAAATGTATACACAAATGTATAATTATAACTATATAAAAAATAGAAGTGATTTATACAGAACAATTTTTCTCCATACATGTCAATTTACGTAGGGATGACAACTCTCGACACGACACGAAATAAATGAGTTTGGGTTGAGTTTTTCAATTCGCCAACCCGTTTATTAAACGGGTCATATATGAGTTTCTCAAAAAATAAACGGGTTGACCCGCCAACCCGTTTATATTCTTAATAAAAAATTATTTTATTTTTAAATGTATCAAGTATTAATATTTAATAAGTATTATATAATATAACAATTGATTAATAGACCATTTGACTATTTTGACATGTTGACTCATGATGGATGGTCTAAGATCGTAAGTTGTAACCTATAAGGCTAAGTTCGTAACATGTTTCTATGAATGTTTTTAATTTTCATTTGGATGTTTAAGACTTAAATGTCTAAAATTCGGACCCGCGAACCCAAATCTGACCCATGAACCTGCTAACCTGTGAACCCATATAAATAAACGGATTGACGGGTCATATATGAGTTTATGTTCCAAACCCGCCCTACACAATAGATATATTTTTATACATAGTTTAAAACATGTATATCATTCTCATTCAATAGATGAGACACATACACATAACATGTGTTTCATAGAAAACAAATCATATCTATGAGATAGAAGAAAGTGAATATACCTTCACACATATAATAACAAAATACACACATAACACGTATTTCGTATAAAATATTTCATAATTATGCGTTAGAAGAAAGTAATTACACATTCACCAGATTAGAAGATGATCGGACAGCACTACAACTTGCAGAAGTAGTATTCTTCGGTAGATCTGGAAGATCTTCACAAAAATCAGGCTCCTTGTGGGCAAAGCTTCGGCTCGGGAATTGCACTTCTCGGGATCTTCGGGGCTGTGGGACTTGCTTCAGGGCTCGAGGTTAATACCGAGGCTTCGGGATACTTGTAGCACGCAAAACGATGCAAAACGGGAGAAAGAGAAGAGAAATTGGCAA
Source organism: Lactuca saligna (assembly GCF_052625555.1). Taxonomy (NCBI): domain Eukaryota; kingdom Viridiplantae; phylum Streptophyta; class Magnoliopsida; order Asterales; family Asteraceae; genus Lactuca; species Lactuca saligna. Next base: position 12,602,819 of record NC_136423.1, on the reverse strand, counting down.
ATGGAGTCGGCTGCCCTCGCATGCCTTTTATAGAGGCTGAGGCCTCGCATTACGCTGGGCGTAATGCCCTTAAGTGGGGTGGACTCCTCCGAAATCGTCATCGCTTACGTATCCAAAGAACTCGAGTGCGAGGTGCGTCATGCTTCGCTGTACGCTGGGCATACAGCCCTACGTTGGGCGTAACCCGGATAAGTCCAGTGACTCCCCTTCGGATAATGTCAGATTTAATAATTAAATTTATGTTTTAATTATTTAATAAACTTCAAAAATTCATATCTTATTCATACGAACTACGTTTTCGAGGTTCTTTATATCCACGCGTAGGTGAGACTACACTCTACAACTTTCGTTTAGACTCCGTCGGCTAATTTTGACTTTATTTTTATTATTTAATTTTAGTATGTCGGGACAAGGAAACTCCGTTATAAATTCATAACTTCTTCATCTGACGTTCGTTTTCACCTATCTTTTCATCGTTTCACTACAATTAATGAGATCTTCGATTCTTGTTTAGATTGTTTCGGCTAAAAACCGTTCGTTCTCAAATCGAGTATTCGGGCTGCATACTACTAAGTCGAAACTTAGAAAAATCATAACTTCCTCATACGAAGTCAGATTTGGCGTTCTTTGTATGCACGCTCTCGGTTTAACGAACTCTACGACTTTCGTTTAGATCACTAAGGCTAAATATCGCTCTAACATAAATTTCACTTTTTACGTCATTCAGCGTTGCTGGTTCTGTCGCGAAACTTCGATAGGTTATAACTTATTTGTTATAACTCGGATTTCGACATTCTTTATATCTTCGGAATCCTTGTTTCAACCACTACATCTTTATGCAAAGATATCAGGCTTATCCCACACTTCAAATTTCACGCTTGTTTTATTCTTAATTCATTAAATTATAATAATTAAGAAAATAAACACATAATTCACATAATACTCAAATATTTCATCATTAATACTCCAAAAAGAGTTACAAGTGTTAACCTAAACTATTACATCAATGATAATGTCTAGTCTGGAAACGCGGGCGTTACAAGATCCATAAGGTTAATATTAATTATTATCTTGTCTATGATTATCTCCTACATTTAAGGTTTTATTTAATTATCTAATATGACCAAAGTTCGAATTTGATAGGTTTTATAAAAGATAATTACCAAATAACAATCATATAAATCAAATTAGGCAATAAAATCTAAAAAAAATCGAAACTCACTGTGCTCACGTCTTGAGCATAGACTCTCACATCGTGAGTACGGTCTAACAGAAAACAAAATTCTAATTGTATCTATGCTTACGACGTAAGGATCCAATATCACGTCATGAGATCAGTTTTTTTTAGAAAACATTAGATTTTGTTTAGGTGAAAGCAATATACATTCAATTGTTAAACAACCATACATTTTGATACCACTGATGGGTTTTACATGCACTAACGTAGATAAATCCTTAACCCTCAGTTGGTACATGCAACCTAAAGATTTATGTCAGAAAACAATTGAAGTAATGATCTATTGAATAAAAAAACTTATGACCCCTAAGCTAATTTCGAAAATCACAAAGAAGTTAGGGTTTTACATAACTTTTTTATTGTTGTAGTAAATAATCAAAACCTTCTTGAAATACTCTTGGAAGCAAGCACCACATGTGTCGTGTCTCTGATGGTTTACACTCAAACCCTAGCAACCAAGAAACTTGAAGAGAGAGGAGGAATTTCGAACTAATTATGATCTAGAAGTCATTTTCCTAAATTTACAAGGTATATGAGTCCTTATATAGTGCAATTTGGAAACCCTACATAAGCCCAAGCCCAATATAATAATATTATCTTGATTTGTCTAATTATCCACCAAGGATAATTTTAGAAACCCTAAAACCCCCTCAAAACCGTCAAAGGCTAGAATGCCTCTTATTCAACTATTGAGCAATTACACTTTAACCCATGTACTTTTAATTAATCACAAAGTTAATTCCAATTAACTTCTAATTAGCTCTTAGTTAAATATTATTATTTCTAATTAATATATTATTTTAATGATATATTATAAAATCAATTATTTTGATTTATAATTAATTTATTAATCATATAATAAATTAATAAATCAGTCCCCCGCTCTAAAAGTTATCATATTTAATTACGAGGTTTGAGGGCAACCCAAAATGACTGTGCTACTATCAATTCAAGTTTATACTAATTATGGTTATGGGCTTAGACACCCAATCCAACAGCTTCCTCCCACAGATTGTTTGGTTGACCCAATTAGTTTAACATACAAGTGACCATATCACAAAGGGTTCAGTTCTTTCTTTCAGCCAAAACATTCTGTTAGGGAGTATATGGTGAAGTTCTCTCGTGTCTGATTTCATTCTCTTCACAGAATGTGTCAAACTCTTGGTTAAAGTATTCTCCGCCTCTATCCGAGTGAATAATTTTGATGTGTCTTTCAAGTTGATTTTCAACTTCAGCCTTATACCGTTTAAATGCATGAAAAGCTTTATCTTTTGATCTCAGCAAATAAACATGTAAACATCACTGGAGTCATCATAGAATGTGAAGAAATACCTTTTCCCCCTTCGAGTAAGTATTCCATTTAATTAACATATATCAGAATGAATTAGCTCAAGTAATGATGTATTTCTCTTAACTGGTGGAAATAGTTTCTTTGAAAACTTTGATTTCACACAAGTTTCACATTTTTCAAAATCTTTTAAGTCTTATTTTAACATTCCTTTATTTTGTATTTTTTTTCAATGTTTTTATCATTAGTGTTTGCTAAAAGTTATGCCATAAAGAAATTGAATAAATAACATAACCAGAAAAGTTCATTTCATTCACATTAGTAATCTATCCATCAATTACATCATTCATACCCACACAAGACACATTTTCAACATTAGAACCACCACTCTCAACACCCGACCTACTTTCACTAACCTCATCATTAAGGGAAAGACAATACATTCTTGAATAGTTATTCGCCCTTCCAACATATCTTCTTCCCTTAGTGATCACAATCATGCCTTTCTCAAGCTCCATCTTGAACCCACATTTGTCAAACTTGTCCGCAAAAACCAACCCATTCAAGATAGTAAGGACATGAAGAACATCTCAAAGGGTAACCCATTCACCATGTGTGAACTTCAGATGAACATCACCTCTTCCTTGAACTTCAGCTATGTGATAATTAGCACAGAAAACTACCATTCCTGTTGGCATTGGATGATAAGTGCGGAAGCTCTCTCGTTGCCCACAAACATGCATAGTGGCTGCAGTGTATACGAACCATCCTCGAGTATAGATTGCTCGGGTAAGCGAAGAGATCATGAAAATATCTCCAAGGTTCAAACTTTCCACCTTATTAGTCATTTGCTCAACTAAATGTGCAACCGGTCCCGATTTGCGATCTTTGCATTCTCTCACATAATGCCCAGCCTCCGCGCAAACATGGAAAGGTCCGGTACTCTTCAGCTTTGAGTTAGGATTCTGATGGCTTGGTTTCTAGAAGCTTTGCTTCTCAAGTCCCAAGTTCCTTTTGTTTTGTCCTTTAGACTTGGTCTTATGACTAGAATCCCTAGTTGATACATGGTGCACACTCTTGACCATGAATAGAAGTGTGCTATGCGAAAATCGGTGACGTGGCACAATCTTGACCATTGCTTTCTCCCCAAGTCTTGCCATTAGATGGTGACATGTGGCACCAAGTTCAGCCATATTTCACCCTATAAATAGAACCTCTCCCACCCTCATTTTCTTCACGCTTTTCCTATTCTTTCTTCTCTTTACTCTCTCTAGAACCTCTCTCTAGCCCCGAAACCCCCCGAAACGCCTAGGGAACCTCCCTAGCACGAGGCGGAAGCCCCGAAGTGCTTGACGGCTCCGAGAAGAAGAGCTTTTCGGCTCGGGAACGCTGCTCCAAGCAAAGCCCGGTTTTCTATAAAACCCGATGTAAGTGAGCTACGCCTATGCTATTTTTAATATAGCTTTTATTTAATTATAGTAACGTTATTAGGAACTTATAATAAGTACTTGGGCTATTATTATGGATTATATAAGTATTGTTTAACGCTTATATAATAGTAGTAATAGCTAGACTATTAATTAGTCTCAGCGAATAATAAACTAAACTCTAGTGGTAATAATACTAGGTTTCGTCGAAGGAAATTATTTTTAAGAAGCGAAGCGCTGTCTGAGTTCGAAATCACCACCTTTTCAAGTGAGTGCATAGTTACTTTCATCTTACAGATAAATATGAAGTATTTTATATAAACTACATGCTACATGTGCATATTATCTGTATACTTGCTATCTATGTTGGATGAATGATTTTATACATGTTTTAAATGATTTAAACTGTATATGTATTTTATATCTACAAATATCTTGGGTATGACATAGGTAGATGAATAATGAGAGATAAAAGATGATGCGAGTAAACATTGGCAACTATAGACTTAGTGCCTAATAAATAACATCAGCATCTATGGACTTAGTGCGTATTGGACAAACACTAGTAGCTATGGACTTAGTACATATTAGGTAAACACGGCTGGCTATGGAATTAGTATTTGTTAGGTGTTGGTAGCTATGAACTTAGTACCTGGCAGCTATGGACTTAGTGCCTGTTAGATAAACATTGGTAGCTATGGACTTAATATCTACACTGGTAGATATGGATTTAGTACCTGATAAATTAACTTTAGCAACTATGGATTTAGTGCATTGGCAGCTATGTAATTAGTGACTGATTATAAACCCTGGAAGCAAGGGACTTCAAAATGAACAAATGCAGGATAGATGACTCTTAGAGTAGACCCTTAAGAGTAAGGAAGATAATGGGGATGGGTAATTGGGTTGATTGTTTGATGTTTAAACATAATAATTATATTATTGTGGGTTGAAAACCCTATGTACTCACCAGGTTTCCCAACCTGACCCACTCAGTTTATTTATATCACAGGTGTTGATATGAAGTCACATTACACTGATAGATTAAGGAGATATAAATCATTAGTGATAATGAATGTAAGTTCTGTTTATGCTTATGTTTTTGTATTAACGATGACATCCCAAATGTTGTAAAATGAATAAAAATATTTTTCTTCGAAAATGCTTTGATAACGTATTTATCATGTTTTACTGGGAACAAATTCCGCAACATTTTTATTAAAAGAGGTACTTTGATTTTTATAAAGCATAAACAAAATTGGTCTTTTCTGGCCGTGAAAATGGGGATGTCACAACGAATCCAGGATCCTTCAAAAACATATCTCCAATGTGGGTGTGTGTAAAATCAAGTTGGGGCCTTCCCACGATCTTGAGAAGTACCTGAAACACATAACATAAAACACAATAAGCATGAAGCTTAGTCAGTTCCTCAATATACCATATGCACAAATAATAAGCTTCTCATGGCTATAACTCGGCATGGACCCTGCGGTCTCATGTGTCTCGGTGTGGCCCTCCGGTCATGTGTCTTAGTGAGGACCCTCTGGTCTCACATCTCGGTTTAGACCCTACGCTCCTGTGTCTCAGTAAGAACCCTTACAGCTCGGTTTGGACCCTCCAGTCCTATCTCGGTGGAAACCCTCCGGTCCCACAACTCGAGTTGGACCCTCCAGTTCGATCTCAATAAAACACTAATATAGCATATATATCACACAAACAAATTGCATAATATCACGTAACTCAAATAATCACAGAAGACCCTCTGGTCACACATCAAATTCGAATCACCGGTCTAGCCTCTGCCTAACACATACAATAATTATCCTTAATTAATGACGACTCTCAATGAAGCTAGACTAACCCTTCTACACTCACAGAAGGGTAAAAGACCATTTTACCCATCCATGGCCTTAATAGTCCACAAATTGACCAAACCCTAATAGTCAACCAAAAGTCAACAACAGCGCATACGCTGCGCGTACTCCCATGTCATGCAGGAATCGGGGATGATCGATCCCTACGTTGCGCATATTGGGATTACGCCCAACGTACGTCCCAGTTTCACTCTTTCTACTCGTTTGGTCTTAATCAGTTAAGACATTGACTCATATCACAGATCTGGATTCCCTAATAACTCTTACTCCATAAAGTCAATGACTTAAAGCCTTTGCATGGCTGATAAGGTCACAAACACACAACACTCTCACTCTCTTAACTCAAAATGCTCACATCTTATGCACAACTTGATTCCAACATCCAAGTCTTGATTTTTATGAAACTACACCACTGAATACACTCAAAAGGGGTTGATCATAGTCTCTGGAGCTCAATATCTCATAAAGTCTCCAACTTTTGGGACAAACCATAAAATACTCTACTATGATGCATAAATCAAAAGAGTGAGAAAGCTTGAAGGTGTATACCTCTATATGAAGCTCCCGACTCAGATATGCTCAGATCCAAGGGCCTGGGCTCTCACTCCTTCTTCTACAAAGCTTCTTCTTCACTCTAAGAACACACAAAATCACTCAAAGGCTCTCAAATGCACTCACAAGCTCTCTGAACGAAGGTTTAGGGTTTATGAGGGTTTGTTGTTTGAGAATGGTGGCCAGGAATGAGTCCATCATATCCTTTATATAGGGGACTCACCTTAAATTAGGGTTTTCACTATGGTCTTAGTACGCCCAACGTACTAGGTGGCTTCTGCATCAAAAGCACGAACATAAGTACGCTGAGCCTACACTCGCGTACGCCACACATACTCATTCACCACCTTTTCTCAATAAAGGGCTAAAATGGACAAGTACTCAAAAGATCAAGGGTTACAAGGTACCTGGACTTGGGATGTTACACATCCAAGGAGTAGTCCTCAGATTTGTGCATCATTCGCTTAGAGATGTATTTCCACAAGAGTGGCAATTTTGCGATGATCGTACCAACCTGAAAGAGTTATGGTATCGAGATGGAGAGTGTGTTCAACTTGTTGACCATGACTTGGAGTTCATACACTTGCTCCATGATAGGTTTGTCATCAGCCATTTGAAACTCTAGGTACTTTGATACTATGTAATTGTTGGTACCTTCGTCATATGCCTTGTACTTGAGTTCCAAAGCACACCATAATTGTCTCGGATCTTTGACCGGTGTGTAAAGATCATAGAGTTGATCAGACAGTGAGTTCTTGATGTGACCAAAACACAGTTCCTCAGACTCTCTACGCAGAGCCCTTTGCTTTTCCAGACCAGAGATGATGGTTGGATCCACAGTTTTCCCTACCTCGGGAATTGGATCACCAGGAATTGGGGTCAAATTTAGGTCCAAAACATAGGCGAGTTTCATCACATGAAGCACGAACTTGACCTTGTCAACCATCGGGTGTAGTTTTGACCATCGAATCGGTCAAGCTTGACAAACTCTTGGTTCATGTAGTGGAGACTAGCCGTTAGGATTTGGGTGTCCATTAGTCTCTTGATTTATAAACACAAGTTGTAAAAATCTCTAAGATTGTTGTAAATTAGAACCAATAGACACGCAAGGAAACTGACAAATAATATTGAGAATTATATGTCGATTAGTTGCAAATAATAGATCCAATTATTATTACAATAATGTAAAACCAACCTCTTGATGGGTGATCTTGGATCTTCATCGTGGAATAATTGCATGGAAACCGGGAAGAAATTGCAGAGAGAATGAGAGAGCTTTCAATTTTTGTGAGTGTCAAATACAACTCATAGGGAGATGTATTTATAGGTATTGAAACCCTAGAAGGCAGAAAAGGGGCCACATAAGCTAAATCAAATACCTAAATTTTGCCAAAATAAAAGCTCTTCAGTTCCCAACAGCTAATGCATCATGCGAAGTACACCCAAATCGCACACTCAAGGCATCAACTAGTGCTAGGCTTGGCCTATTCTTTTGATCAACTAAAACTTTTGAAGGTCTATCAAGAGAAGAGACTTATAAACATACACAACGTTTATTCTCCCATCAATGTGGGATAGAGAAAACTTGTTAATTTGCAAGATTACCTCTATAATTTTCAATATTATATACGAAAAAAATTGTTATATATAAATCGACTCTTATACAAAAAATAAAAATTTTATAAAAAAAAAGTTTACTCATTTAACTTATTTGAATTCAACACTCTTGTTTAATCCAAATAAAAAAAATCATAAAATTTTAATGAATGCTCTAACCTGATATTGAAGTTATTTTATCATATAAGAGGTAAAAATATTGAAGGCTTGAAGCAAATAAATCATATAGGAACAATAGTAATTAGTCTATAATAATATAATCTATTTAAATAAAAATTACTTCATTTTTGTTTATTATCTTTTGAATTGTTTTATAATTTAAATGGTTAAAAATATATTTTTCATTTAAAAAAAAAAAAAAAAGTGCTTAAAACATATACAAATAACTATGAGTGTAATCCGAGGTGGCAATCAGGTTGGGCACGTTGGTCCTGATTTCACGAGGTGTACTGTCTGAAAAGGATTCCCGGACAAGTGGGCCCAATGACTCAGCAACTTTTAACAAAATGGGCGCCTCTTAATACTGAAACCCACAATCATAATACTCTTGTGGGTCCCACTATACGAAAAAAGTTTTGACACGTCAAGTCACTTATCCTCTCGTCCGTTGATTCAAAAAGATTAACGGTGATTAATTAAAACTGTTAACAAAATATGGGCCATAGATCCACCGGCCTATCGGACACTCTTTGGCCTCCTCTTCATCTCATCATAATTCCCATCTTGATAACTTTATATTTTACCATTTGCTTTTTTTTCATTAAACACACAAATCTTTTATATATATATATATATATATATATATATATATATATATATATATATATATATATATATATATATATATATATACACACACAAGCTAGGTGTGCACCCACCCAATGCGGTGGCGACAATTACGATTTTCGACGAATGTTTTTTTTTTTTTTTTTTTTTTTTTTTCTTTTCTCCAAAAAATGTTATTTGACTGTTTCAATTGCAATTAATTTTCTAGCTCATATATTAGAAAATTTTTCATATTCAACATTTTGACAAACATCATACCTACATCAAAAAAGAAGCAAATTTTAATTGATATTCATTCCTTAAATATTTTCTTTGGTTATTCTTGATCATAATTAGTTTTTGTTAATGAAAAGATCATTGCATAACAAATTTGCATTGCTTCAATTTGGAGGTGGTGAGGAGGTCAGACAGCTACCAGACATTGTACAGATTAACATCTTTATGAGTGGCGAACGCATGACAAAATATCAAAAATTGCATATATAATTTTAGGGGTAACACAACCTATGTGAAAAATTTCTCACAAAAAAATCATGGTGCCAAAAAATATGAAGGGTATTATGGGTAACCCGGGCAACCGTGTAGATCTACCCGTGATCTTTACCAAATGTGTCTCTCATCCTCCAGATGCTTGAAAATCGGGGAGGTCAAAGTGGGTGATCACTAGTACCTACAATCCATTTTATATAACAATTGCATATTTGTATTTATTAAATGATTGATTATTTAAATTCTAATCAAATAGTTGAAATGATGGCTTTAGGATTAAAAGGTATGATAATTGAAGTTTGGTTTGTTAAACTAAGGTTGGATTTTCAAGAAAACAAGAAAAAAGGCAAAATGGAAGAACATGGTATCCACCTAACATGAAGTAGCACAAATCACACATCTAAAAATAGAGATATGATCCACCTCATTACAAATTAGGCCTCCACCATGTGGATTTGGCCATTATACCCCCTCTTTATTCAAACAATTTAGTAAACAAGGAAAAAAGTAGTCCTTAAATTATACTATATGTTTTTTTTAGATAAAGTAAATACATTTACAACTACACGAGCTTGTGGTTTCGCTTTCATATGTTAGGGAAATGAGGTGTACAAATTTTTAGATAAATTAAACGGATTTTTTTATTTTTTATAATGATGAATAATGGCTTGGTTACTTTCCAGCATATATTCATTTTTAACATATTTATAAATAAAAGACATTATAAAGAACATACATATAGTCCGTTTGAATAAACATGCTTCAGTTTTATTAATCTCATAAACATAACTAGATCAACGGTTTAACAAGCAAAGAATTGGGTTAGTACTTAGTACCCAGCATCTGAAATATGAATCAAATAAATGTATTTGTTGGTTAAAAGTTGATGTGTAATAAAAAAAAATTAATGTAGAATAAAATATTGTCATTTGTTGGCTAAAAGTTGATAAATAATATAAAATTTATATTCTATGAAAAGAGTAAATTTATCTTGATTTAACCCCACTTAAATTTTGTTTTTTTAAAACATTATAACAAAGCAGGTGAATATTTGTTCGTTGCACACATTAAAAAATATAAATCATGATAAATATATTATGTTGTATATTATTAACATTAACTATGAAATAAATATTGTTATACAAAATTGATTATCACAATATTCAATAACTTTTATCCGCAACTTGCTCGTTAATAAATATAAATGATGAATTTGTGTTACTTAACTATTCTTTCGGACAATTAATTTTAAAAAATATGTAGGTTTTACATATAACATAATATTTAAATTAATATATTAAATTGATAATTTAAAAAGCTTATAATTAATTTGATAATATTTTACATTTAATAATATAATCAAATTAAAAAAATTAATCTATAAGATAGAAAATTAAAAGATTTGAAGGTTTCAAATGAGTGTGATGAAAAAAATAATAATATAGATGGTTATATTATTATATAAACAAATTTGATTGAAATTCGTAAGTTTTTTTATTTTATTTTACTTTTTATAGTTAACATCATTCAAAATATTTAAAATGGTTGTTGATCGTTAATTAAGCTATATATTTAGTTAACTATTTAAAACATAATATTTATAAACGAAAATGTGTTTTAGAGAACATAAATTTTAAATCATATTATATACGTTTATAATCAAATAAAGATACAGTTACAAATAAGTCCATTTTTATCTAAATGTAAAATAGTTTTATTTTTTAATTATATAAACTTATACATAAACTCTTGGTTTTCTTTAACTTAGATCCAAAACACATCATTTATATTTATATAATTAACTCCTTCACAAAACCCAACATTTAATTTAAATATTTTTTATATTTCTAAAAACATAGAGAGGCCTATAAATAGGTCTCACATTCCTCCCATTTCCCTCACTTCACTCTCAAATACTCAAAATCAACATTCTTCCTTTCTTTATTTCTATTCTTTCATTCTTAACCAATCCCAATGGCCAGTGTTCAGGTAATCCCACTCTCTTTTTTGCTTTAATATTTTATCAAATATTTATTCCACTGATCTTTTACTTTAAAGTGTTTTTTTGGATTTAATTTTATAAAATTGTTTTTATATTCTATTAGTTTGTTAATTGGTTATAAAACATAGATTTCATTTATATAACAAATTTATTTGATGTATTATGTCATATTAATATAAGATCATGATCCAAACGATCTTAAATATGACATCTTTCTCTTTTACTACCCTTCGATTAACTAAAACCTTATGATCACTTGAAATTCTTTTTGCTCTCTATCAAACCTGATCTATCTTGGTCGATCAACATTTTTATTTTGTTGATTTTGTTAATAAAACAAGAAAAAGTTGACATAAGAATTAGGAATAAAAAAAATTGTTTGTTTATAGCTTTTTTCTTCAGATTTATACATGGATCTTTTTAAATTAACGTTTAAATGAAGATATTAAAAATTTGATAATCGAAGTTGTATTAAAAATGGATGGATGAATGATGATGATTCAGGTTGAATCAGCTGCAACAACTTTGCCGGAGACTCCTGTTACAAAGGAGGTAGAAACCACCATAGAGACACCAAAAGAAGCGGAGCCAGTAGTTGATACACCACCACCGGCTACTCCAGAGCTGGTGGTTGAGGAACCAAAGGAGGAAACCACCGTGGATGTTCCTCCACCAGAGGCGGAGGAGACTCCTGTGGAAGCTCCGGTGGAAATAGAGACAAAGGAAGTGACTGAGCAGCCAAAGAGTGTGGTTGACGAAGAACCAAAGGAAGAGACTCCGGTGAAGGAGGAGGAGCCAGCTGTTGAGGAAACTCCGGCAGCAGATGTAGTCGCTGAAGAAACTCCGGCAAAGGAGGAGGAGGTGACGGAAGAAGAAAAGCCGGCTGAAGTTGTTGCCAGTGACACCACTGAAGCGGCAGTTGAGAAGACAGAGTGATGAATTCGACTGAGAAAAAGGTGGAAGTTTGATTTATATGTTGGAGGTGTTTTTGTGGGCTTGAATATTCAAAAGCCATGTGGCAGTAGATGAATGGTGGGATATGATCACTTGGAATATCGAGTTTTATTCCAAGGATTTTATGTTTAATTATATGATTATGAGTGTGGTGAAATGTTATTCCGTGAGGTTTTCTTAAATAATATTTGTTTTTTTTAGTATTTATATTCTTTTAGGACAGCATATATATTATAAGCCACACTAGCAAATCGCTAGTAGGAAGTGACAAAATGCAACTTACAACAAGACATCATTACAAAGGTTTATAAGAGAACACATCCAAGAATTAGAATCAAGGCTAGACATTTTTGTCCGATATTTCAACCGATTATAGAGATTAATTTGGATTTCGTCCCCCATCTTCATTGATGATACTCTAGATTTTCTAAAAAGCAAAGAATTTTCGGCCTTCCATATCATATGTACCATAAAGTAGCCAGAATGCTAGACCAAAAAAATTTGTCTTTGTGTTGCTCGATATTTTATTTCAAAACTGGCTAGGAGAAATGTTATCGAGCCTTTGGGCCTAAGCAACACCATAGTCATATATGTCTTTATATGCATTAAAGTCTCTCATCTCTTCATAATGGCTAGACAATTTTTGACTTCACATGTCTCTTACACCACCTAAAACCAAATTTGAATTCAACTCCACCTAAAAACAAAATCCTAGTACATACACAGAACAAGAAATCACTTAATAAATTTGTTTTTGTTTTGTATTGTCAGTCTAATGGATTGTTTCATTTTTAACTTAATGAGATGAATGATATACATGACTGTAAAGCCTAGAGGATTGTCTCTCTAAAAGTGCACTCATTTGTGATGTTGAGTATGAAACTAGATATAACCAACAAAAGATGAAGAAAACCGCCTTCTTTATTCCCCACATAACATATATATTATATATATATATATAAACAGTTGATCACAAAGACTAAAAACCCTAGCATCAAGCGAAGGCAACAAACAAAAGAAAACATCATATCATGCAAGTCTAATTAGAAAATTTCATCATAATTTACCCTATTTATATATATATATAAAGATAATATCTTCTGTACAAGCGGAGGGGAGGGGAGCATTGTCACCATGTTCCAAAGCTACAACCAACATGCTCCTGGGTGATGACATTGAGGCGTTGTTGCATCATGGCCATTGATGAGTAAGCAGGAAAACAAATCCGGTAAAAGCAGGTATGAGAAGAAGGAAGTCGGTCAAAGGACTCGTTTGACTTATAAATATAAAGCCTTGAAGCCAACCCACCAAACCCTTCCACCGGCAGATACTTCACTGATGTCCAAAAGAACAGAAGAACCTTCCGTTGCTCCGCACTCATTCCCCCCACAATCTGTTATGTTTATTCCAACCAACCGCCAATTAAAATTAAATTTAATAATAATAAAATTTCCATCTGTCCACGTTTAGTCCCTATACTTTTTATCAAATACACCATTAACATGAACAACATGCTTATGATTATAATTTTATTATAAATATATAGCTTTTAGTCTATCTACTATATGTCTATATTTTACATATTTCATTAATATTATTAGTCAAATACTTTTAATAAAATTATACATCACAGCCGCCAATTTCGTATGCATCACAAACACAATCTACATTAAATATATACTTTTTTTCCAAATTTATGCAAAAAGGAAAAATATATTACGCAGCATGATTCATGACAAAATAAATGGATTATAAAATTGTATTGGGCTTGTCATGGACATACAGAACAAAAAAAAATAGCAACTGCATGGTACATTATTAAACTATATTAATTAAATTAATCAATATAGAGAATATTATTTGTTTGGTATAGACACAAATAATATAATTATTATAATATCACAAGTATACGAAAAAAAAAGTATATGTTGTCCACATTTGGTCACTCTAAATTCTTTTGACCATCAAAGGTCCCTAAACTCTTTTTGGTGTACCAATTATACCCTTATAAAGGGCAAGCAACCTGTTATAACAGGTCATAATGGTGTGTATTTATTTATATATAGATAATGAATTTTTCAACCTAAACCATTGAAAAAAAAAACAAGAAAATATTACGCACCTTCCAGAACCAATAAATCTGTGGATCTGTATCTTTATATCCATTATATTCTGTATGTGCCTTCCAATCATCAACAGAAACATCACTTTCACTACCATGTAACATTCCATCAAGATCTTCAAGCTCTAAGCTTTTAAAACAACATTTTTGAATCTCTTCATCTGTAACAATATCTGCAAATCCTCGAGCAAAATGTGTTACCTGTTGTGAAACAGATGTCACAAACCGATGTTTAATCAAAAGATCAACATACTCCTTTCTGTTTTTACTGTTTACAGTTATCTGTTTTCCATCAGGAAGAAGTTCTAGAACTTTCATGGAACCTAACTCTTCACTCTCCCAAACGAATGTCAACCCAAGGGTATCTTCGTCAACTGCACATGGATCCATATCCAGTATCTGTTTGCAACTGTTGTATAGATACGGATCTGCATCTTTTATATCTTCTAAACAGACATTCATTCCTGCTAACTGTAAGAAAAATGCTCTATCAAATACAATCCCAACTTGCATTTTATGCATCAATGCAAGCGCGATCACCCTTCCTGCAAAGCTAAAGTAGTCAAGGTGCATTGGATCCACCTTAGATGCTGCAAACATGAAACAATTACCTTAATACCCCTGTTGTAACAGAATTGAGATGGAAAACATGAAGCTATATAGGGTTATAAGTTATAACCTGGATTTGGGAAGAATCTTCTTCGATCATTTGGGCAAGGAACAAAAAGGGCGTTTTGGGGATTAAAGATAGCTTGACAAACCAAGAAAAACCATTCCCTTAATACCCCTGGACCAGTGGCTTCTTCGTTTTTAAATTCCATAAATAACCCTCCACGCAAAGTGTCGGGGTCTGCACGTGCGATATACTCAAAAGATTCTGATAACAGTTGTGATCTGTCGATAAGCATCTCATGAAGCTCTTCATATTCATCTTTTAGTTCTGGAAGCAACATCATAACCAGATGCCTTCTAGATTCAAAGTCTGTGAGATCTTTATGATCAAGAATCCATTTATAATCATCACCCCTTTTCGCATATCGAACGATTAAATAACATAAAGAAGCTTTATAAGATTTCAAATTCGTCCAAAAGTAATCTTCTGCACCTTGATATAGTTCAGAAATGTAATGCAGCTCTTTTAAGATAGAAAGGTATTGATCCCACCCACCGTCTCCTTTCTCTTTCTTTACAACATCCTCCACTTTATTCAGACACAATTGCAGGTTTGCCAATAAGTCATAAAACAGCATGTAAAGAAATTTGACTTCCTCACTGTAACAAGGGAGGTTTTGATTGTATGGCATTGGTATGAGAGTCCCAAAAGGTACCTGGCTAACGATTGCATCCTTCAGAGGTCGCACAAATGCTGCAAAATCACGGACGTCATTTGGGGAAGGACCAAAATTGGACTCCATACTTGAAATCAAACCTTCAGATAGCTTCTTTGCAAGCTCGTCTACAAATGGAAAAATCTCTTGAACTGCTATGACCACCTTTTTGTAGCTACTACCATCGTAGTATTTTGAATTTCTACCTATTTTGACGTGCTCCACCATTGAACCTAGACTACTTCGACATAGTTTATATAGAGGATCATCATGGGCAGTAGCTCTACCAAGCAATTTACAGAACTCTAATACTATAGGTGCGAACTCAGGATATATAGGTCTCGGTAACACGTTCCTACTGGATTTGATGAAATGCTGAATCGAGTCTTCGGCACATTCTTTGTTGCCCGTATGGGGTGACATGTAAAGCATTACCAGTGCTGCAATGGCGGATGAAGAGAGAAATATATTCAGGTAAGGAGCGGCATGGTCGATTCCGTCTTTGGGTGTCATGTTTAAGAATTCCATTAACCTGGATTTGACAGACTTTATGCAAACCCCTCTTTCGCCTTTACACAGCCTGCAGATGACGGAAACTAAATCATCGACGACTTGCCAAGCTTGCGGATGTCCCGTGCTTCGCATTCGACCAACCAAATGCAACCCGGAGTCGTTTGTGATCCCACACTGAGACAGGCTTTGCTCCCAGTGAAGCTGCTTCCCGCCATAAATTAACCTTTGCTCCATCAACGGAATTCCAGTGGCGGATTGGATTTTCTCGTGGATCGACATGATTTTATCTTCAGGGTTTCCATGGAGAACTAGGGTTTTACCCCCTGAGATCATCCGAACGAAGAATTGGGTGAAATTGGGGAAAGAACAAATGGAACTGGAAGAAGCCCTAGGTTGGAAATGAGGATGATGAGTGGTGATTTGATCAGGGAAGGAATTGAGGGTGGCAGTAGAAGAAGGGGAGTCGGGGTTAGGATCGTCTTTTCTCATCCTGACGGAGACTAAGTCGGAGGAGGAGAGGTCATCGTCGATGAAATCTTCGAGCTTCCGTTTGATGCGTTGTTGAACGCAATCGATGGTGGGGGAATCGAGGAGAGTCATTGAGGGTTAACCGGCGACGAGCGTCTACGGCCGGTTAGAGTCCATGGAAACAAAAACCCAAATACAGAATTCTGTGAAACCAACTGGGTTTTAGGCTTTTTGGTAGAAAGACACACACACAGAGAGAGAAAGATAGAGAGAGGGAGTGATGAAGAAGACGTCGGGAGAGAGAGTGGGTGGGGAGAGTATTGCGATTTCTTGACCCGATTTCTTTCTGCATATAGAAGACACGTGACGAGTGAGAGTGCGTGTGGGTATCGAGTATTATTTGGATCCGACTCCGACCCATATTACTCTTTGTTGAAAATTAAAATACATTTTGCTTGATTTTGTAATCATAACTTTTTATCATTGAATCACAACATACATCTTTAGAACGCCTTAAACAATATAAAAATATAACAAAATATAAAGACCAAGTTACATAAATGGTCCTCGTGGTGTAACAAAATAGGCAACTTTGATCCAATTTGTGTTTTTGTTTCATTGTTTCATTTCTAAAAAAATCTTCTATAAAATCTCTACATTTTGGTATCATACTCAATTAAGTATCTACATTATTTTTTTATTAAGTCCCAAATACAGTTAAATTATTCAATTGTGGACAATTTGAAGGTTAGTCAATATTACAACCGGTTAACAACATATTTTAGTATCGTGTGTAAGGATTTAATTGAATATGAGGTCAAAATGTAGAGACTTAATTGAATATGATGTTAAAATATAGTGACTTAATTGAATATGAGATCCAAATGTAAAAACTTTATAGATACCACACAAATGTAAAACCTACTGATCTGAAAAATTATCCACAATTGAATATGATATCAAAATATAAGGACTCTATAGTAGATTTTCCTTCATTTCCTTATTGATCATGTCTAGCTTTTTTTGAGATTTTTTTTGTTGTCATATTATGTAAATAAAAAAGTAACTTATATAATATATTTAAATAAAAAAAACTATTCAAACTAGCATTTCAATAATTATATTGAGTTTTTTCTTTTCTTTTTTAAATAAATTCTCTCAGATATACAATTCATTTAATAATAATAAAACACACAATATTATATATGTTATCTTACACACATTTTAATTAGTTTATCAGTTATTTTTACTAAACATCATTTTAAAAGTTTATAAACTATAAGATCTAGCTTTTTAGCTATCAATTAATTTTTCAGCTAGTTTATCAAACAGAGCTTAAATTTAACCATTAACTTGTTAGATTTTAAAATTGGTAATTTCACCATCTATCTTCTTTTTCTCATTTATCCCTTCTTTTATTTTTATTTTTTATATTTTTTTAAATTTTCTTAGATAATGATATTATTTTGGTAAGATGATATTAAAAAAACACAAAAATTAAATAAAGAATGAAGATCTATCATGTTTTCTTCATTTTACAATGGTTTTTTTTAGTTCTATAAAAGTGAGGAGGATGTGAAGAGAGAAAGACTGAGGTGGAAGTTTAATAACAAAAAAAAAAAAATAAAAAAAAAATAGTACCCTTTCCCCATATACTTGTCGGAAACCTATTCCACCCCCATAAAATCCTGGAACGAACATTAAAGCATCCTAGATTTTTTTAAACTTTAAAATGTTATGGTTTTAAAAACATTCGGGTATTAACCTACATTTAACAAAAATCGATCCCACAAAAACACTTACAAATTAAAACATTGAGTGTTACCATTAAGCATCAATATAGCCTTAGCAAGCAAATATGAATTACATCAATACCATTAAAAAGGAACTTGACAAGCTCCACTCCATACTTTATCTCATTTGGTTACTAAAATGTACGATTATATAGTTAAAGTGTATTCATTCCTTTTTCCCTAACAGGAAAAACAATATCTTTAGCCCCCTTGGTAATTTGATGTTGCTATTGTAGTGATGGGCCCAACCATGACTAAATTAATGTGTTCAATTAGTAGTCTAATAACGTCATCACAAATTGGGAAATTGGGAAACAAATTCTTAGACCTAAGATTGATTATAATACATGTCTCGTGTCCGTACAATACCATGAAGAGTGAAGGGATAATTGATAGCTTATCTTAGGGTCAATGTTAGATATGAGTCAGAGTTTGACAGTGGTTTTAGAAAATATACTTTGTTGTTTGGTTCGAGGTTATACTTGTAATTGTAATTATAAACTTATCCAAGTGGGAAATTGTTGGATTAAGGTGTCTAAGCTCATAACTAAATTTGTATATTATAGTAATTAAAAGCAAATTCCCTTTTAAGTTGGCCTCATAAATATAAATGGTTTAGAATGACATTTGTAGAAAGTATAAATGATTTATTAATTTATTGTGCTTAATAAATTAATTAGAATGAGCCCAAATTTCTAATAATTTTTTTTTCATTTTTAATTAAAAAAATCATTCTCAAAAGACATGATATTTCAACCACATTTGTTTTCAAAAATCCATAATATCAAATAAATTATCCTAAAACATCATAGTGTCCCAAAAAAAAAAAAAAAACGTCGGAGAGTGCATACCGCATCATCACGTCGGGCCCTTGCCCTTAGGCTCTGAAGTACCTGAAACAACCAACAAATTGTTAGTGAATGCTTAGTAAGTTCCCCAAAGCATAACCCATGCAATCCATATAGTCATATAATCCATATTAGCTATATTAGGTACATAAACCACATAAGCCATGCATAACATATAAGGATGCCGTGAAAACCCTCCAAGATCTTATTCCAGGATTTCGTAGGCTCCCCCGAGGTATTATACCTACATGTCATGGGCCCCCCATGGTCTTTACCTAGAATGCCATGGACTCCCCCCATGGTCTGATATCCCACTGCCACGGGCTCCCTCTGGGGTCTTCCATGTAAATGACACATAGTCAACAAGCATACCACATATCACAGAACATAACTATCATACTACATAACACATATATAAATATATAAGGATGTCGTGGACTCCTTCTAGGGTCTTACTCCAGGATGTCATGGGGCTCCCCCTATAGTCTTATACTTATATGTCATGGGCTCCCCCACATGGTCTTAACTATTTGCCATGGGATGCCCCCATGGTCTTTACCTGGTATGCCATGGGCTCCCTCCATGGTCCAATATCCAACTGTCATGGGCTCCCCCCGGGGTCTTCACATATCTAGTCAATAAAATACTAGCACACTCACATATTCATGCATACTAACATATCAGTAGTGAATCCACAATAAACACTACAACTAACTGAATGGGTTGGCCTTGGTGCATAAGACCTATTGGTATGGTGAGGAGACTCAACTCTCAAGAAATGCTGAAATGATAAGATAAGTCCCAACTAGCAGCTCCAACTCAATTGCCTACAACCATCATGTGACTAACTTTGTTAAAATCCCAAAATATCAAAAATACCCTCAAAGTCAAACTTGGACAACCATGGTCAAAGTCCAGGTCAATAGTTATGGTAAACAGTCCATGTTGACCCTAACTCATCGAGTGCATCTAACAACTCGTCGAGTTCCTTCATTGTTCAAAAAATCGGGAAAAACCCTAGCTAACTCATCGAGTTGTCTCATCAACTCGTCGAGTTCACTTAGTATCCAGAAAGTGGGGTAACTCGACCTAACTCGTCGAGTTGTCAGGGAAACTCATCGATTTTTCCCAGTCTTAACCTATTTAACCCTTTTCAATCGAATCTAAAGCTCCAAACTACAGATCCAATCCCCTAGGGTGTAATTACCACGTAAAGTTGCCAACTTTACGTGCATGCAAGGCCTCAAGAGGCCAAAACACCCAAAACTAAGCTTAGGAAGAGGTTTAGGGCATGGAGAAGGGCCAAGACTAGATAAAATCAACAACTTTATGTCCATGGGGCGTAAAGGAGTCCAGATCAGAGACCATGTCCTCATAACAAGCTCAAACCTAAGAGTGACTCCACTTTACACTAGAAATGACCATATTCATGTATAAGGGAGGATCTAATAAATAGGAAGCCAAGGTAAATACTTTTTACCTCCAAATGGTTGCTAACACAAAGTAGATGTCGGATTTATAGCCTCTCCCTTTACTCCAACCTCTTTAAGCTCCAAATTCCTTCACAACCATACCAAAATCCAAGGACAATATCCTTTATTTGTTAAGGATAGTCATGGCCTCTTGACGTAGTGTGTCCAGGTGTGGGTACCGGTGATTGGGGGAGTGAGACAGAAGATATTAGAAGAGGTACATAAGTCCAAGTTGTATATACATCTAGGGGCTGCAAAAATGTATATGGACTTGAGACTGAGTTATTGATGGCCCTGCATGAAGTGGGATATCGCATGGTTCGTGGAGTGGTGCTTGACCTGCAAGAAGGTCAAGGTCGAGCATCAGTGGCCTCATGTCAAGGTACAACCACTACCCATTACCATGTGGAAGTGGGAAGAGGTCACTATGGACTTCATCACGAAGTTACAGAGCACGGTTAGGGACATGGACGTTATTTGGGTGATTGTAGACAGACTGACGAAGAGTTTTCACTTCATTCCTATTTCCGATGGAATATCCGTGGAGAAGTTGGCGGATATTTATGTACGAGAGGTGGTGGCTAGGCACAGGGTGCAAGTGTCGGTAGTCTCTGACAGGGATGTCCAATTTACATCCAGGTTTTGGAAGAAGTTCCACGAGGAACTGGGTACTCAACTGCATTTTAGTACGGTGTATCACCCCCAAATAGATGTCCAGAGCGATAAGATGATCTAGACACTAGATGACATGCTCCGAGCATGCGTGTTGGATTTTGGAGGTAGTTGGGACATGTACCTTCCACTGGCGGAGTTTTCATACAATAACAGTTATCATGTCAGTATCGACCGAGCTCCATTCAAGATGTTATATGGTCGGAGGTGTAGAACCCCAGTATGTTGGGACGAGATTGGACACCGTATCATGAAAAGCACTGAAGTAGTGCTCAAGACTACCGGTCTGATTCAGCAGGTGCGCGACCGGGTGTGGGTCGTGCAGAGTCATCAGAAAAGTTATGTTGACCGACGGCGATCAGATCTTGAGTTCCAGGTGGGGGATTTTGTGTTGCTGAATGTGTAGCCCTGAAAAGGGATTATCATAGTTAGGCTTGGATCTGTTTTGGGCCTTTGATCTGTTGGGCCTCATTTAGTTGTTGGACTTGGTTACATTCTAAGAATAGTGGGCTATTTTATCCGTGTTGGGCCATTAGAGTTATGATAGGGTCTTATTGGGCCAAGTGGCCCATTATTGATTTTGGACATGGACTTTGGCCTATTAACAAAGAAAGGATAATTGGGCCTACATGGAAGGACTTGGGTTTTGGGTACCCTTTTGATTTTGTGATGTCCTAACATGGGTTAATTCTATTATTCAGCACGGGAGGTTACAGACAGTTAGGAGAGCGGTTTCAGATTCTTCGGATGGAGGTGAGTCTTCTCTCCATACCCATGGGTCTAAGGCACCAAGGCTGGCCCATTATGTGATTATGGTTTATGTGTTAGTCATTTTTTGATTTGATATGCTATGTGATTGTGTTTTATTGCATGGAAGACCCCAGGGGGAGCCCGTGGCATTAGATGTAAGATCATGTGGGGTAGCCCATGACATTCCTAGGTAAAGACCATGTGGGGTAGCCCATGGCATTGGATGTAAGACCATGTGGGGTAGCCCATTACATTACTAGGTAAATACCATGTGGGGTAGCCTATGGCACGGAGGTGTAAGACCCTGGGGGAGCCTATGGTATCCTTACAGGTTTATGTATGCATGGCTTATGTGTTATATGTAGCTTTTATAGCTAACAGGATATGTGATATGTGTATTGTGTGTGGTATGCTCTGGGAAACTCACTGATCATTTAGCTTACAGGTTTTGGATTTGTTTCAGGTACTTCAAATCCCTAGGGCAATGGCAAGGCGTGATGGCACAGTGTGCACTCTCTACCAGGCATTTTTATGGAAACTCTGATGTTTGGAATAAAAGTTTTATTTGTCATATTTTTTTAAAAACAATTATGATTGAATTTCTTAAATCATGGAAATGTATTTGACTATTCAAAAAAGAAAAAAAATCTTTGAAAAAAATTGGGTCATTATAAGTTGGTATCAGAGCCTTGGTTTGAGAGTTTCGGGCATACCCTCGGGTGTGTCAGGACTCAAACTAAGGAAATGATAAAATTGTTTTCAAAAATAACATAAAAAGGGTGTTAAAAGAAATGAAAAGATAAGACTGCAACGTGCGTGATCAGCTGAGCCAAGTAAGTAGTTCCCCAATATGTTAGCCATGTTATACTGATAATTGAGCTTTGTTGATTATATGGAACTTGCTATGTGTATGCTTTTAAAATTGTATAAGTTTAGGAGCTTATAGCCTCGGAATGATTTATTTGGCCTTTTTTCTTGTTCATTGTCTGGTTGTGGTCCTAGGATTAGTGTTATAAAACTCGCCGAGTTGGCCGATTACTTCTCCGAGTACTCGCTATTCGGCCCCTTACCGAGGCGAGTTACAAAATCATGAGTACTCCCCGATTGGCCCCTTACTGAATTGAGAAGTGTTGTAAAACTCGGTCAACTCGGTGATTAATATGTATAGTATACCTAATGATTTATTATTTAACACACACATACACATGTGATTATTACTACATATATATCTTAAAGTTTCAGTAATTATTCACGAAGTAAGACCATTATGTGTTTTTTTAGTTTTTGTGCATTCACATGTTTCTAATTTTGTTATATATTTCAATCAACTTATAATTTTGACATATATAATTTCCTTAAAAATATTTCTATATGAATTACTAAATCCGAGTACTCGCTACTCGGTAATCGGCTGAACAGGTACCGAGTAACGAGTTCTACAACCTTGCTTAGGATAGAATCTTTTATTCGAAAGTCTATTTGATCCCTTTTGTGTATAATTTACATGCATAAAGGTAACCTGTCATGATTGGTTTGATTGATATAAGTAGAGTAAATATTAGGACAGTCTGAGATTTATGTATGCGGTAGTTGTGGAATATGGTTCAGTTTTGGGATGAATTAGAGTTATCAGGTAGAGCATTAGGGCAAGGTACAGGTAGGTGTGGAAGGTTGTATTGGGCCCGTACTACTGAAAGCACAGGACATGTACCCGAACCAATGTTAGATCCGACGACTTCAAGGAGGACCGGAGTGGGAAGATCCCTTATATTAAAATCCTGGTTATTATTATTTATGGAATTTCAGTTCAGCATGGTGTTGACACGATTTGGAGCAAGGGGGTCAGGATTGGGATCTTGATCCATGGCAGGATCAGGCGACACTACCGATGTGATTGATGAGAGGTTGCGAAGGTTATTGCAGCCAAGGTTACCAGGGGTATCCTTGATGTTAACCCAGTCATCTTTGGGACGATCAAGGAGGGTATGATGGAGATTATGAAGGAGAGACTCAGGGAATTCAGGGATGAGATTGTTGTCGGTTAGGTTGGGGCCCGAACTCCCATATTCTAAGAGTTCAAGGCGTGTGGGGTGTGAGAGTTTTTTCGGGGCCAGGGAGCCCATTTTCAGCCAACGTTGGGTGGCGGATATCGAGAACACACAACGTATGAGTTCTTTCCTGGATGCAGTAAAGGTGGGATTTGCTTCTTGTATGCTGAAAGACAGGGCCCGGGATTGGTGGGGCGAGGATACGAGTTAGGTGGGAGCATCCGGTGTGGCTGAGATGACTTGGGCTGAGTTTATTTGGTGACTTGACTTGGATTTTGCACCAGCCATTAAGGGGAAACGACTTGTGAAGGAGTTTCATGACCTTCAGCATACCACCGAGACTTTAGCAAAGATCACCACCAAGTTTTGGGAACAAGCTTTGTTGGTCCCACAGTATGCTACTGACGAGGATATGCGCAGGACGAGGTATCATTCCATGTTGAGGGATGATATCCAAGAGTTTGTGAGCTTCACATGGTGTAAGACCCTGAGCGAGATGGTGGAAAAAGCCTGTGAATGGGAGATGGAGTTAGACTTCCGCACCAAGCGGAAGCCAGAGCAGGCACATGCAGCAGTGGGTCAAGCTAAGAAGCCTAAGACTTTAGACACTTCCAGCAGGAGCGGGGCCGATATTCCAGGTGCGGGAGATTTCACAGTGGGGCTTATCGGACAGCTGAGATATCAGGATGTTACTCTTGTGTTCAGTAGGTCCACCTGAGCAGGGATTGCCCCAATAAGGGCTTGTTATGTTTCCACTACAACCAAATTGGCCATAAAAAGGCCGACTATCCGAGGTTGCAGGGAGGGGGAGGAGCAGTGGCGGTGCCTACACCCGCCACACTGAGGATCACCGATGGCCGCCCTATTAAGTCGAAAGCTCCGGCAGTGAAGAGCCGTGCATTTCAACTAACTACCGAGGAGGCTCTGGCAGCGCCAGACGTCAGGGCTGGTACGTGTTTATTATTCTTTGATCTTATGATTTGTATGACTTATTGTGAATTTATGTTTGTATAGGGACCTTTTTGGTCAATGGTAGGTCTGCTCGTGTTTTGTTTGATTCAGGTACTACCTGATCATTCGTGTCTCTTGCGCTTAGCAAGAAGTTCTGGGACGCACCGAGAACTTTGGATTCCCCACTCGAGGTGGAGATTACAGATGACCATACCGTGAGTGCTACGAGGGTGTATCTGATGGGTCTTATACAAACAATCCTATGTGTGCATGCAACCCTAGTATTGGATCTATGTTTTCACTATTAGTTATACAACTTTATGAACACAAAAAGAAACCTGGCATGCTACTATAATTTTCGAAATTCATATATAAAGCTAGAATACATACCTTTTGTTGTTATATAGCAATAACAACTAGTTCATTGAATTTCCTTAGCTCTTGAAAGCAAGTACCACAAGTGTAGTACCTCTAATGGAGTCACAAACACCATATGCAACTTGGATGAAGAGGAGAAGAAAAAGAGGCACCAAAACGGCTGGAAACCCTAATGGAAGTGTTGTCCACGTTTTTGGGTCCTAAGGGGTCCTTTATATACTAGTGTGGGCTGTTAGGGTTTCAGTCAAAACCCTAATGGACAACTTAAACTCTAAGCAGTCCATGGAACCTTCTGGACAAGGCTATGGACGAAAATATGATGGGCTTCCATCATAATTTCGTTCACCCCTTATTCCTTTAGCATTCCTTAGCCCAATAACTCAATTATCCAATAATTGCAGTCCAGTCCCCTATATTTAATTAATCTCTTTTAGCCACAAAATTAATTCTTAATTAATTCTTGACTAATATTAATTAAACAATATGATTTCTCCTTTAATATATTATTCTCATAATATATTAATAAATCATATTTAAACCTTTCTCTCCTTAAATCATCCTACATATTGCTATGGTGAAGGCAACCCAAAAGGACCATGCTCATAATCGGGTCAAGTACATACCAAAATAGTTATGGACTTAGACACTAATCCAACAGTCTCCCACTTGGATAAGTCTAATAACTATTTTCCGTATGACTTCAGAACCTAATCAGCAATCGTAGCTTTCAAAAGCCGCTGTCAACTCTAATCTTATCAGATAGCGTGTCCTCTAGATAAGGGATTATATATTCCTCCATTCTCAAGATATCGTATAGACAAAAGACATGAATTTCAATCATTCTCTCTATACTGTTTCCCGACTTCCGATTTATGACGACTGACAACAGACTACAATTGAACACATCAACTTAGTCCCGGCTTGGCCAAGCGCTTAGGTGTCATCACTAAATCATCGAGAGGCCCACAAATATCGCTTTTATCCCACTTTGGGTAAAAGGAATGGATAAACTTTGACTCAAATGTTCGCTTGCATTTACTGATCGAATCACACACAACAATAAGTTTTATAACACCAAGTTACTGGTGCGTTTACTTATTATCAATGTGCAACCGACCAACAAATAACAACTCACATGTCTTGGTTTCAAGAATATACAATATTATCGTCTCACTAATCACTCGTGATAAAACCATGAAGTGATCCAAGTGAGCATGGGTTTAATCCAATACTCTAATCTTATCAAAGCACTCATGAACTCTGCAGCAAACTTGTGCCATGTCTAAACACTTCAGACAATCTACAGACACATTCATGACAGTCTTTCTTCATACCTACTCCCAACGTATAACCGACTGTGGATGTTTGAATAACCTAGTTATTCTGGAAGTCAAAACATGCAAAGTGAAACATAACAACAATACTTAATCCTATATGGCCCCAAACTTGTGAGAGTAAATAAAACCCTTCTATTTATCCACCATATTGATTACTCATTATTTATCATTTAATGTTTCGGATAATCAACTCATTACTTGAATTATACCAACAATTGTCCCATGCTCTAAACATGCACACTTTGTTTCCTATGGTCCATGCTTTGTGAAATAGATCACCTGAAAACTTTTCCAATGATGCTCATTTCACAATTCCTTAATCCTAATTATTAGTGTAAGAACACAAGGTTCTTGTCACTACTAGAATATGCTAGATTGTAACATTTTATGCAACGATCCCTTTGCAAAATCATAGCACAAAAGTCACCAAGACGTAGCTAATGAAATTACAAAGTACTTTCTTAGAAATTGTTACAAGACAATTCCATAGATGTGAAGTCTCACATTCAAAGTACATTCCTTTGAACATCCTTCTTGCATAAAAGTTTCTAATCTAGGCATAGACTCTCAATATCCAACTCCCAATATGGAAACATTTCCACATTTGCCATATGACAACTCATTCTTAATAGAATCTTATCTATTCATAATAATATCGATATGGTCCATCCAATACCATACTTCCAACTACTTACAAGCGATCAATCCTCAGCGAACTTTGGATCGTCCTTTGATAGTTGTTAAATTCTTTCAGTCAAAACCAATTCTATTCCTTTTTCCCTCTTAATGCGCTAGACATTTGGAAAATTTTAGAATGGTAAAATACTATAGCATTTACAATCGTCCTATACCCGAAGCGTATGGGACACGATGCATAATGTCTTACATAAAGATATGATACTTTAGCAATCTTTTGCCATAATATTTTATGTGTCATGTTCTCACAATTCGAACTATGAAGAGGGATGCCGTAATCATAATCGAATTTTAAGAACACACAATGTATCCTTTGACTGAAAATATTAAAATTTCTTAATCTAAGCTTTAGATTTTGAAACGGAGTATAATATTCTCTCCCTTAATTATAGCAAAACAACTTTTCAACCCATGCAACTTTGCAAATGGAATCTTTGTTTTTCTATAATTAATATTGCTAACTTGCAATACTCGCCATAACAATCATACAAGCATAACACTTATGCTCCCACTATCATGATGATTATCATATAAGCATAACATTTATGCTCCCACTAGCTTTGACATGTATTCAGAAAACAAATGAACTTCCAGAAAACAATGCCTATTGAATTTCTGAAATTCATATTTCTAATACCAGATGCTTCGATAAGCCTTTATCTAAGCTTCTTAACCTTATACACCTTTGCCTTAGATAGCTCGTATGTGTGTTTAAACAATTCATAACTTATGTTACTAAGTTCCAAATGTTGAAACTAATTGCCAAATCTCACAATTCGAACTATGGAAAGGGATGCCGTAACCATAATCGAATTTGAGAATACAATTTTCACAATTGCTATCTTCTTAAAATCTCTCTTAGTGAAAGCATTTCCTCACAGTCATTTTCATGAAGGAGGGAATCTTATGACACTTAGATTTTATGGTGTATGAGTTCCTATCCATGTGAATTTGCCAAAACCAAGGTTTGAGACAAATCCAAACTCATATAGACTGAACTTTCTTAATCTTGATTTCTTGCCCTATGGTAACACGAGTGCCCACCATGCCTTCCAAGTAGTTTAGTAACTTGTCCTTACATATCAATTTACTTTCCATCGACTAAGGCTTTAGTGTGTATTCAAATGAGAACTCATAGAACTCATATACACAATTAACTCAATTGGAATGGCACAGAAACAAAAACAATGTCAGCACGATAGGTTGTAAACCTCAAGTCGTGTGCTAGTGATGATCGATAAGGTTTATTCTTGATTTGTTCTTGAAACTTTTCAAGACCATTAAGACTCCCACTGACTTCTTGACATATAAGATTCTCTTGTCAAGAAACATTTCTTGACAAACAAATATTCAAGAGTTAGTGAAGCATTTATCAAGACAAAACACTTCACACAATCGGTCCTAGTTGGTCTTTGTCTTATCCAAGACAGCACAACTTACCAATTTCAAATGTGCAAGAATAAGAAAACTTTTCCAAATTCCACATTTGATGAGTGTTATAAACCTACTTAAGACTTTTCACTCAATGTCACAATCTTGACTCTAAGACTTGATATTGGAACGAAGTATGATTGACTTATTGATATATCCATTTCTACAATACTTGATACATCTTCTTAGACATGCAAATGCACTAAGACTCACTTAGAGGATCAATTGAGATATGGTTCTTAATCATTAAGACTTATCATAAAACACAATAAAAGGTACTCTCCCTTCTTCTTAGAATAGAGAAACTTTTATCTTTCTGCCTACTTGATTCTTCTTTATTCGTTCTACTATTCATTGAAACTTTTTCAATCAACTCAGAATTATACTTAATCTTATAAGTATAATCATATTTACTAAGCTTTAGTAAATCATGACGAATATCTTTGTCACTCTTGTGGTGGACTTGATCAATATACAACCTTGTGTACTTGATCTACTTGTCCTTTAATTGACACTTTGCCAAAGAATTAGTCTAAGTTTCCCAAATGTGAAAGTTTTTCATTCATCATACAATACACATTGCATGATTCCAAGTTTCTGTCAAATTGAAACTTGGGTGATGAGAAACTCTCCTTACTTGGTAAATTCTTGACACTTCCACAAATAATACAATTAAGAATCAAATCCATTATGCTTTCCAAAAAAAAAAAAGAATCAAATCCATTATTGCTAATAATAGAAACATTCAAACATTAATTTTTTATACATGCTATTGCAAGGATAAATAAATAAGATAAAATCAAAATTCATTTTATTGCGGAAAAAATTTGTCCTTACAATGTAATTCAATTGAAAAACTATGTTATTACATATTTCTTAACAATCTATTCTAACTCCAAGTAGTAGCTCAAGAATCCATTCTTCAAGTAATGCGATCGAAATCCATTTCTTCATGATTAGATTCAGCTCACTTCTTTTCTCAAGCTTCCTCTCTTTTCTTCGATCCTACAAAACATCAAAATGTAATCTTATCACATCATGTATTAAGAATCTAGAATAGGAACTCAAAAGAGTTAGTTAATGGATTTTACCTGAAGCAGAGCCATACGTCTTGACTCTCCCATCTCTTAGATCTCTCAGGTAATTAGGGCAGCTTCGTCTCCAATGCCCCTTCTCTTGGTAATAAAAGAAAATAGACTCCTTTGGCACAACACATCGAACAATCACAGACTTAGTTCTTTCTGGACTTCCAATGTTGTCAGTGTCCATTGAAGTTTGGGAGTTTGATTCACTAGACAAATTTGCTTGACCAGCACGCCAAATCATTGCTGATTCAGCAGCTATAAGCAAATAGGTGAGATCAATTAGGGTCACGTCGTGGTCCATCATATAGTACTCTCTAACGAACTCACTATATGATTCAGGAAGTGACTGAAGAACCCAGTCAACAGCCAACTCACTTGAAATCTCGACACCCAACATGTTTAACCTATCAATGTATGACTTCATCTCTAAGACGTGCGCACACACAGGTTTCCCATCTTCGTGTTTACTTGCCAAAAGGGCTTGAGTGAGCTTGAACTTTTCAAGCCTTTGAACTTGTGGGTCAGGGAGAATAATTGGAGGAGGTGGAGGAAGTGAAGCATGACTCTCATTTCCTTGATCGTATCTCGGAACGTCATCTTCATTTGGAAAGCTTGTTCCAAAGGATTTGGGAAGACCATTGTAAGATTCAGACATCTACAAAACGGGAGAAAATTCAAGTTAAGTTGATTAGAATTCTTGATGCAACACCCAAATGAAACATCAAGCTAGGATCCAACACAATACTCTACAACCTAGAAGAGGGATGCCGTAATCTAGTTGCAGAATATTTGAAGGTAGGTAAATGACGATTTACCAATTTCCACCATGAAAAACGAAAAAGAAGTTTAATTTTTAAATGAATTGAAACTCCTAGATCTTTTGAGACTCATTGAACTCTTCAATGGCATGTTTAATCTCGATTATGCCCTACTATTCGTGACTGGGATGCCGAGGATCACAAACAAGGTGTAAATAACCATACGAATCACGTGGTGCACCCAATGCTACTATCACCTAATCAATGTGTCGGTCAGCCACACACGCTCCATTGATCTATGATAAGCATCGAGCCACCCTTTGCCACCAATGTCATCCCCAAATTAGTGTGCCGGTTAACCACACACGCTCCACTGACGTTTGACAAG
This sequence comes from Lactuca saligna, assembly GCF_052625555.1. Taxonomy (NCBI): domain Eukaryota; kingdom Viridiplantae; phylum Streptophyta; class Magnoliopsida; order Asterales; family Asteraceae; genus Lactuca; species Lactuca saligna. The sequence goes on along the minus strand of NC_136423.1, from coordinate 12,571,555 downwards.
GGTACGATGTGTAATTCCATGGGTTAGCATACAATTTCACATTTTGCCTAAAGTAACTATGATTTGGGAATTTGAAAAAGCATTTAGTTACTTTGTACTTCATTATACTTATAATGGAAGGTTTCTGTCCTATCCTACCTGTTCGGCTAACGACCCTCCACTAGTCAAGAGTGCGGTGGGTAAGAGTGGATACCCATTCAATCGCCATTTTATAGGCAATTTCCTTAAACACCCCTTATAGACTAGTTTCGTGAATGAGGCCTACTAACGGTAAGACTGACTTTTTAGTTATACATATATAATGTTAAACTTTTAATGTTATATATAGTATAAGGGTGTATTTTACACTTTTAAAATACTAGGTGGTTTAAATTATACTTTTAACTAACCAAAATCATTATGGATTTATTAAATCTCTTTTAATTATACACTTAATTAATTTAATAAAACCATAAGGGTTTAATTTGAACTTTTCAAAATCAGGGTTTTGGAATTTAGACTTTCAAAATTAACTTTTAATCAACAATTTAAATTCCAAAACTTGAGGGCAAGTTTTGAAACTCTTCAAAACAATTAGGTTTTAATCTCACTTAAAATTTTCGAATTTAAGACATTTAAATTAAAATTTTAAATATTAAAACTCTTGATTTAATAATTACCATAAATTAAACAATTAATTTAAATTATTAAATCACAAGGGATTATCTAGATCATGAGGATAATTACCAATTATACATCTAAGATATCCTAATCCCATGAATCCCTCTCTAAATCTCGAAAATAAGGGATGGGATAACTCAAGATCTTTAATTACCATATTTAACAATTAAAAGATAATTACAAGATATGGGATTATCCAAATCCCTAAAATTTAGGATCTAACCTTGGGGAAGGAGGTAATTTCGAAATCCAAGGGTTGGATAACCCTAGTTTCAAAATCTTGGAGGCTAAGGAAAGGATTTGGGAAACCCTAGCAAAAATCGCCATCTAGGGTTTTGCAACCCTAATTGAGAAAATTACCTTGCCTTTAGGGTTTATTAGCCATAAACCCTAATATGTCAAGTTCACAAATTTGAATAAAAGCTAATTGAAAACAAAAACCAATGGCTCGGATACCACTGATGGGTCTTATACAAACAATCCTATGTGTGCATGCAACCCTAGTATTGTATCTATGTTTACACTATTAGTTATACAACTTTATGAACACAAAAAGAAACCTGGCATGCTACTATAATTTTCGAAATTCATATATAAAGCTAGAATACATACCTTTTGTTGTTATATAGCAATAACAACTAGTTCCTTGAATTTCCTTAGCTCTTGAAAGCAAGTACCACAAATGTAGTACCTCTAATGGAGTCACAAACACCATATGCAACTTGGATGAAGAGGAGAAGAAAAAGAGGCACCAAAACGGCTGGAAACCCTAATGGAAGTGTTGTCCACGTTTTTGGGGCCTAAGGGGTCCTTTATATACTAGTGTGGGTTGTTAGGGTTTCAGTCAAAACCCTAATGGACAACTTAAACTCTAAGCAGTCCATGGAACCTTCTGGACAAGGCTATGGACGAAAATATGATGGGCTTCCATCATAATTTCGTTCACCCCTTATTCCTTTAGCATTCCTTAGCCCAATAACTCAATTATCCAATAATTGCAGTCCAGTCCCCTATATTTAATTAATCTCTTTTAGCCACAAAATTAATTCTTAATTAATTCTTGACTAATATTAATTAAACAATATGATTTCTCCTTTAATATATTATTCTCATAATATATTAATAAATCATATTTAAACCTTTCTCTCCTTAAATCATCCTACATATTGCTATGGTGAAGGCAACCCAAAAGGACCATGCTCATAATCGGGTCAAGTACATACCAAAATAGTTATGGACTTAGACACTAATCCAACAGTATCAGGATTGCGTCCTGAATGTGTTGGGTGAGAGGTTTCGTGTGGATCTGGTTCTGATACCGTTGTAAGGGCTGAAGGTGAATGTAGGGATGGACTAGCTGGGGGCCAATAGGGCAATGATTGATTACGAGCGCCAGTTGATTAGGGTTCAAACCCCAAGTGGGGGAGAACTGGTTATCCATGGTAAGAGAGCCTCGCAGGGGGTAACTCTCTATTCGGCTGCGAGGGCTAGGAGGTTTCTGCAGTAGGGTTGTACGAGAAATCTGGCTTATATCTCGGATACGAGGGTAGATACCACGACAGATGTGGGTAGTGTGCCGGTTGTACATGGCTTTTGGGATGTTTTCCCTGAAGAGTTACCAGGAGTGCCTCCAAAGAGGCAGGTAGAGTTTCGCATCGACTTGATTCCTGGTTCCGCTCCAATAGCAAAGATGCCATATCAGTTGGCACCACCTGAGATGAAAGAGTTATCTACGTAGCTTCAAGAGCTGCTAGTCTGAGGGCTCATACATCCGAGCAGTTCCCCGTGGGTAGCACTGATCCTTTTCATGAAAAAGAAGGATGGGTCGTACAGGATGTAACCGTTATCTGTTTCCAAGGATCGATGATTTGTTTGATCAGGTGTAGGTTGCATCTTGGTTTTCCAAGATTGATCTTCGGTCAGGATACCATCAGATGAGGATTCGGGATGAGGATATACCGAAGATGTCTTTCAGGACTCGGTATGGGTATTATGAGTTTGTGGTGATCACGTTTGGGCTCACCAATGCCCAAGTCGCGTTCATGGATCTCATAAACAAGGTCTATAGATCGATGCTTTATCAGTCGGTGATCGTTTTTATTGATGATATCCTGGTCTATTCTAAGACCAGGGAGCAGCATGAGCAGCATTTGAGGGAGGTACTGGAGACCCCGAGGGCGGAGAAGCTTTATGCAAAGTTCTTCAAGTGTGATTTCTGGCTATGGGAGGTACAATTTTTGGGGCATATCATCAATCAGGAGGGCATTTCGGTCGATCCAGCCAAGGTCGGGGATGTGATGCGGTGGGAAGTACCGAAGAATGATCGAGGTCGTTGTCTCGGTCAAAAATAAACCTCACACACATTAGATAGCTAGGGTAAGTGAGGGTCGAATCCACGAAAAGGTTGTGGTCAAAATTTGTGTTAAAATAGCTGTTAAAAAACTACTAGCAATTGTCACGAAACTATTTAAACTAAAAGTTGATGAAAAAACTAAAAACTTGGTAATCCAAGAACTACTAAAACAAACTACTATCAATGAGAACAAAAACAAGATACTTTCGGTTCAGTTGTTCAGATGCTTGGACTTACACATTCTTCTTCCCTAAAATTTCAATTTAATTACCTAGACATAATTAAGGTTTATTAACTTGCAACAAATAATTTTGGGCACACAATATGTTATTCCAACTAGCTGTCTTACTCCTTATGTCTAATTGGATTAGGAACAACTAGTGGTTTGGCGATAATGTGTATTACGATTACCTATTACAATGTTGAGTATATAATACTACAAATTTGGAATAATGTATGCGCGTTCAACTCATCATCTTAGTTCCTAAACTACTTGAATTTAGAATGATTAGTGAATTAACAATATAATATCTTAGTTGCAATATCACACAATAAGAAAACCCAACTCCAATTACTATAAGTAAAAATCATAACTTTAAGAATGAAACAATAACTGAAATTGACTAGAATAAAAGTAATAATGAAAACGTGTTCATCCTAACATCCTACAACGTTCCCGGAAGTAACCTAGGTGGTTTAGCCTTCCATATGATTAACAAAACACACAACTTCAATATAAACAATGGAACTTATACTAAAATTCACAAACCAACTTGAAATCATAAAACAAATGAATTCTAATGATCAATCAACTATGGAACGATGTAACCTTGGGGATGAAGTAATAAAATTTGGAGCTTGATGGAATTGATGTAGATCTGTCGGTTGAACGATCTTCAAATGTTGAATGATAATGAATTTGGTGTTTTCTTGTCTTGGAATTGGAAATTAATGATCAAAAACGTGTTTGGAGAAGCTTTGAATGTGTTTGAAACCCTCCAAAACTGTGTAAAATCACAGGGAAGAAGTCCAATTTCGATTAGGGTTAAATCTCCTTAAAATTGGTGCTGAAAAAACTGATTTTCGGAGCTATTTTCCGCATCGACGTCATATCATGCGTCTTAGATGTCATATAGGACGTTTGGGAGTCCTTCGGGATGTTTTACATGTCATATTTCATCCTTGATTTGCACTTGAAAATGGCCTAAAATGGGTAGGCGTCTTAGGAGGCGTCTTAGATGTGTTCTAGGACGTCCCTAATCTGTGTTGCCCCTTTTTGGTGATGAAAACGGTTGAATCAGCAAAAACGCAAAACATGAAAGTTGTAGAAATTTTTTTAGCTTCTGAAACTTCTTCCTTCATGTCAGACGGAGCTCTAGATCTTTAGATATGATCAAAACATTTAAGAGTGGTCAAATTTATCAACACCATTTTTCTTCATTGTTTCACGTGCCTGTTAGCTTCATTTTGCTCGTTTTTCTTGCAGGCTCCACCCACTTTTAGTACTACATATTGACCTGCATATAAAGTTCAACAACTCATCAAAGTAGTGCCTTTCTTGGATAATTATATATTAATTCAACAGGTTTATGTCATTTTAGTATATTCATAAAATAGACTTATCAAAGAACTCGTCTGAAATTCGTAGCTTTTATGGTTTAGCGGGCTATTATCGGAGATTTATCCAGGATTTCTTCAAGATTGTTGTGCCATTGACTCGCGTAATCAAGAAGAACGTGACATTTTGGTAGGGCACGGATCAGCAAACGGATTTTGAGACCCTGAGACGGAAGTTATGCGAGGCTCCGATCCTAGTACTACCCGAGGGGTTAGACAATTTGATGGTGTCCTGCGATGCATCAATTTTAGGGTTGGGTGCGATACTGATGCAGAGGGGGCACGTGATAGCTTACGCCTCGAGGTGATTTAAGCCTCATGAGGCGAATTACCCCACTCACGACCTGGAACTAGGGGCAATGGTGTTTTCCATAAAGATTTGGAGGCACTATTTGTATGGGGTGCTATGCACCATTTATACCGATCACAAGAATTTGAAATATTTGATGGATCAACAAAACCTCAACATGCGTCAAAGGAGGTGGCTAAATGTGCTGAAGGATTATGATTTTGAGATCCTATACCATCCAGGGAAGGCCAACGTGGTGACCGATGCATTGAGCCGCAAGACGGCCGAGTCTTCGATTGGGAACATTTTTATGAGGATGTCGGTGATTTCTCCTTTATTGGATATTATCAAATAGGCCCAGGTTGAGGGAGTGAAGAAAGAGAATTGGAAGATAGAGAAAATCCAGGGATAGTATCCTTTGTTTGTTAAGGATAGTCGTGGCCTCTTGACGCAATGTGGCCGGGTGTGGGTACCAGTAACTGGAGGAGTGAGACAGAAAATATTATAGGCGACACATAAGTCCAAGTTCTATATACATCTAGGGGCTACGAAAATGGATAGGGTCTTGAGACTGAGTTATTGATGACCCTTCATGAAGTGGGAGATCCCCTGGTTCGTGGAGCGGTGCTTGAATTGCAGGAAGGTCAAGGCCGAGCGCCAACGGCCTCATGGCAAGGTACAACCACTACCCATTCCCATGTGGAAGTAGGAAGACATCACTATCGACTTCATCACGAAGTTACCAAGGATGGCTAGGGGTATGGACGCCATTTGGGTGATCGTAGACAAACTGACAAAGAGTGCCCACTTCATTCTGATTTCCGAGGGTATATCCGCAAAGAAGTTGACGGATATTTATGTACGAGAGGTGGTGGCTAGGCACAGGGTGTCAATGTCGGTAGTGTGTGACAGGGATGTTCGGTTTACATCCAGGTTCTGGAAGAAGTTCCACGAGGAACTGGGTACTCAGCTGCATTTTAGTATGGCGTATCACCCCAGACTGATGGCCAGAGCGAGAGGACGATCCAGACACTGGATGACATGCTCTGAGCATGCGTGTTAGATTTTGGAGGTAGTTGGGACATGTACATCCCACTGGCAGAGTTCTCGTACAATAACAGTTATCATGTCGGTATCGACCGAGCTCCATTTGAGATGTTATATGGTCGAAGGTGTAGAACCCCGGTTTGTTGGGACGAGATTGGACACCATGTCATGAGGAGCACCGAAGTAGTGCTCAAGACTATCGAGCTGATTCAACAGGTGCGCGAATAGTTGCAGGTCGCGCAGGGCCATCAGAAAAGTTATGCTGACTGACGGCAATCAGATCTTGAGTTCCAGGTGGAGGGATTTCGTGTTGCTGAACGTGTCACCCTGGAAAGGGATTATCGGGTTTCGAAAGAGGGGAAAGTTAGGGCCTCGGTATATAGGCCTATTCAGGATCACGGCCCAGGTGGGCAAGGTGGCATATCACTTGGATTTTCCAGAGGAGCTTAGCTAGATTCATAACACCTTCCACGTGTCTCAGCTTCGGAAGTGTGTCACTGACGAGTCCGCACTCGTCTCATTAGATGACATTCAGGTGGATGAGGGCCTAAACTACATCGAGAGACCAGTTGCCATTTTAAATAGGAAGACGAAGAGTCTTCGGAACAAGGAGGTGAAGCTGGTAAAGGTGCAATGACATCACCGAAGAGGCTTCGAATGGACTTGGGAGCCGGAGGAGGAGATACGGGAGCATCATCCTGATCTACTCGCAGCTACAGACTTCGAGGATGAAGTCTACTTCAAGTAGGGGATAGTTGTAACACTCTAAATCAGGTACACCTTTGAAACCATTGAAAATGAATTAATTAGCAAAAATGGTCCCTCTCATACGCTGGGCGTACCTAAGGGTACGCTTAGCATACTATGGGAGAAGGATCGCGAAGGAGCCTTGTATACACCGGCATACACAACAGAGGGCCAAAACCCTAAATCTCGGACTTGACCCCTATTTAAATACCTTTTATCCTCTTGGACCAAACCCTATCAGTCTCTTTAGCCTCATTTTGTCCACTTACAGTCGGGATATTGTGTGAGAGGGTTTTTGAGCTTAAGGAGTGGGTTTTGTGGCCATTTTTGAGTTCATTCAAGAATGAGAAGTTGTCAAGGAAGCTTGGAGTATCATTTGGCTTCAAGAATATGCATATAGTCGACCTTGAGGAGCTTCTGGAGGTATAAAACTTGGACCTTTCCATCTCTATCACTAGATCTAGCTAGGGTTTTCTAGTTTTGTCCCTTTGGTTGATTTTGGATCTCCTTTTGTGAGTTAAGCAACTCCAGAGGATGGAAATGACAGATCTGAGGTCCCTTGGTCTTTTGTTAACATAAAAATGGAGTCTTGGTGAGTATTTTGACTTCATGCATGGGTTAAGAACCTTAGAAAGGTCTTAATGGGGTTGTTGGGAGCATATGAAGCATGCAAAGGCATAAAGTTGCCAAATTTATGCCCTAGGGCATCTTAATAAGCTTAGATATGACTTTTGGACGTATAAGAATCAAGTATTAAGAACTTAATGGAAAAGTGATTAATGTGTTAGTACGCGGGGTGTAACCCAGTGTACGTTGCGCATAAGTCCTCGAAGCCCAGTACGCTAAGCTTACGCATCACAGATGGGCTTGGATTTGTTTTGGGCCTTTGATTTGTTGGGCCTTATTTGGTTATTAGACTTTGTTGCATTCTGAGAATAGTGGGCCATTTTATCTATGTTGGGCCATTGGAGACATGATAGTGTCTTATTGGGCTAAGTGACCCATTATTGATTTTGGACATGGACTTTGGCCCATTAACAAAGAAAGGATAATTGGTCCTACATGAAAGGACTTGGGGTTTGGGTTCCCATTTGATTATGTGATGTCCTAACATGGGTTAATTCTATTATTCACCACGGGAGGTTATAGACAGTTAGGAGTGCGGTTTCAGATTCTACGGACGGATGTGAGTCTTCTCACCATACCCATGGGTCTAAGGCACCAAGGCCGGCCCATTATGTGATTATGGTTTATGTGTTAGTCATTTTTGTGATTTGATATGCTATGTGATTGTGTTTTATTGTATGGAAGACCTCGGGGGAGCCCATGGCATTGGATATAAGACCATGTGGGGTAGCATATGGCATTCCTAAGTAAACACCATGTCGAGTAGCCCATGGCATTCCTAGGTAAAGACCATGTGGGGTAGCCCATGGCATGAATGTGTACGAACCTTAGGGAAGCCTATGGAATCCTTACAGGTTTATGTATGTATGACTTATATGTTATATGTAGCTTTTATAGCTAAAGGGATATGTGATATGTGTATTGTGTGTGGTATGCTCTGGGAAGCTCACAAGCATTTAGCTTACATGTTGTGGATTTGTTTCAGGTACTTCAGATCCCAAGGGCAAAGGCAGGATGTGATGGCACGACATGCACTCTCTCCCATGCGTTTTTATGGACACTCTGATGTTTGGAATAAAAGTTGTATTTTACATATGTTTTGAAAACAATTATGATTGGATTTCTTAAATCATGGAAATGTATTTGACTATTCAAAAATGAAAAAAAAATCTTTAAAAAAAATTGGGTCGTTACATTTGTATTTTCCAATATCATCCAAACATACAAGTAAAACCAAAAGTATCGGTTGCCATAAAATCAAAGTAAAACATCATAAGCGGAATCTCGATGGTGTGTGCAATGCAGTCATCCCGATCTCTTTCCTTTAGAAATGGAAGTACCTAAAACATAAATTGAAAACAGTAAGTACAAAGCTTAGCGAGTTTCCCCCAAAAATACCATATAGTAGCCATACAATAAATATACAATGAACATCTAGAGGGCCCCGCCCGACATCGGACCCTGTCCGACCTCGGGCCACGCCCAGTATCGAGTTGAGCTCGATAAAATGGGCCCCAACCATATATCAAATAAACACATAAACATGCAATAATCACATAGGTACATAGCATACAAATATTCATCAGGCTCCACCCGACATCGAGCCTTAGCCCGATAAACCTATAAACACAGGCACATGCAAGAGTCATAAAGACAACTAGCATCGTAACAGCATAACATAAACATGGGCCAACATCGGTGTCTTCGATTCGCTAGACCCAATATGAAAACTCACCTTGATAAGCTGACCGAATCGAATGATCCTTGACTGCTGGTCCTACAGCTCTCTAAGCTAACAATTTCCAAATAAAAGTTAATCAACAAAGGGATCTACCTCATTAACCAAAAATCCCTACTTAGGGTAAAAGACTATTTTATCCGTAACATAACTTGGTCCTTAAATCACAACCATGGCCCAAAAGATAAACAATCCCATAAAGCCCAATATATGGCCTAATTTCCAACTAGGCCCAATCCTTTCACATGGGCCTTAGCCTAAGGCCCAATAATGTTTCTCTAGCCCATTGGTCATGTTCCAGATGGTCCACCATGACCCAAGTCACTAATCCATCAAAGTGACCCAAACCAAGGCCCAAACAACGCAAAGCCCAATTTAGTGAGTACGTGGGGGCGTACTCATCTGTACGCTAAGCGTATAGGGTGCATGGCATGTACGTTGCACGTATGAGCTTGTACGCCTAACCTACTATCCTATTAAGCCATAATCCCAAAAAGCACTTAAACCCTTAAGATCTGAAGCTCCAAACACATATATGAGTCCAATGAAGGGTCTTAACCCATAAATTTGACCACTTGGTGGCTTGCATGCCCCAAAATTAACCCAAACTAACTGGAATATGACAACATACTTCCTTAAAAATGACCAATACTCATGCATGGATGCTTCAAGACCTCCAAGATGGCAACTTTATGACTTACTGACTCAAATAACACCAAGAGTCGCAACTTTAATCTTAAGAAACAACCTTGATCAATAAAGCTTCATCCATGGGACCAAAAAGGTTCAAAAACTCAAACACAAGAGATCTAAGCATTCATAAGGCAAGTTCTGAACTTTATACCTCAAATTATTGCTAAATGACGATGATGTTTTGGGTCTTCAAGCTCAAGCTTCACTAACTCTCCTTCATCAACTTCCTTTTCTTCTTTCCAAGGCTCCAAGCTACCAAAAATGAACTCCATAAGGTCATGAACACACAAGGATGATACATGTTAGATTTTAGGGTTTTTGAGCTAAGGAGGCTGGGGCATGGGACATAATGACATATTTATATGGCTTGAACCCTAAAAATTAGGGTTTTGATCCAGCACACGTACGCTGTGCGGTTGCGCGTACGTGCATGGATCCACATTTTCCTTGATCTTACTATGCCCCGCGTATGCTAGGCTTACGCCCAACGTACAACTTCAGCTAGCCTAAACACGAATAGGCCCAACCTCTAAGCCCAAACAGCTTCATGGCCCGAAACAAATATATGCAAGATTAAATAAATTAGCAATACATTGGGATCATGAATGTTACAAAATTAAACCATTCACTTGTTAGATTTTAAAAATAGTAATTTCACCATCTATCTTACTTTTCTCATTTATCCTTTTTTTTATTTTTTTATAATTATTTTTATTTTGCTTAGATAATGATGTTATTGTTTTGGTAAAATGAATTAAAAAAAATGAAACACAAAAGTAAACAAAGAATGAAGATATATCATGTTTTTCTTCATTTTGCAATGGTTTTTTAGTTCTATAAAAGTGAGGAGGATGTGAGGAGAGGAAGACGGAGGTGGAAGTTTAATAGAAAAAAAAATTGGTACCCTTTCCCCATATACTTGTCGGAAACCTATTCCACCCCCATAAAATCCTGGAACGAACATTGAAATACCCTAAAATTTTCAAACTTTAAAACGTTATGGTTTTAAAAAAATTTGGGTATTAACCCACATTTAACAAAAAACAGTCCCAAAAAAAACATATACAAATTAAAGCACTGAGTGTTACCATTAAGCATCCCATACAGCCTTAGCAAGCAAATATGAATTACATCAGTACCATTAAAAAGAAACTTGACAAGATCCACTACAATCTTTATCTCTCATTTGGTTACTAAAATGTATGATTATATAGTTAAAGTTTATTCCTTCCTTTTTACCTAATAGGAAAAGTAATATCTTTAGCCCCTTGGTAATTTGATGTTGCCATTGTAGTGATGGGCCCAACCAGGACTAAATTGATGTGTTCAATTAGTAGTCTAATAACGTCATCACAAATTGGGAAATTAGGAAACAAAATCTTGGACCATGAGAGTGATTATAATCTATGTCTCGTGTTCATACAATATCGTGAGGAGTGAAGGGATAGTTGATCGTTTATCTTAGGGTCAATGTTTGATATGAGTCGGAGTTTGACTGTGGCTTTTGAAAACATACTTTGTGGTTTCGTTCAAGGTTATAGTTGTAATTGTGGTTATATACTTATCCAAGTGGGAAACCGTTGGATTAAGATGTCTAAGCTCATAACTAAATTTGTATATTCTTGTAATTAAAAGCAAAGTCTTTTTTAAGTTGCCCTCATAAATAGAAATAGTTTAGAATGATATTTGAAGAAAGTGGAAATGATTTATTAATTTATTATGATTAATAACTTAATTAGAAGTTGATTAAATTATTTTAGAATTGATCAGAATTAGATGTACAAGGGTTGATATGTAATTGCTTAATAGTTGAGAAAAGGAAGGATTCTAGATCCTTCGTTGATTGGACCGTTTTGGAGGCTCCTTTGAGAGCTTTTGGAAGCCTTCATATATTGATAAGGATAACTACTTGATTAAAATTAAATTAATCTTATTTTGAATTCAAATCAGGGTTTATCCTAGTTACCTAACAAGTATAAATAGACCCCTTAGGGTATGATTTTTGATCATCTATTATCTTGGAAAACTCTAGACAAAATCTCCTCTCTCTCTCTCTCTCTCTCCTCTCTCTTTCCCTCTCTCTCAAAGATGTCTTCTCGTTTTATAGGATTTGGGTGTGAGTCATTAGAGACAACCATAATTTTTGTGCTAGCCTTCTGAAGATCAAGAATGGATTCTGTCACAACTAGCATTTTAGGGCTAGGATTCCTATCCATGTACAAGATAGTTCTTTGTGTAACTATGTAACTTTATGTTTAAATGTGAACCAAACTTCAATGATATATTAGTATATACATCCAAATCTTGAATTTAATCAAAACTTCCTCATAAAAGCTCTATACCTAATCTGATAAGCTATAATCACTCGACTTTGGGCCTTAACCCAAACTCTCTTGGTCCAAACCCCTTAATGGACCAAAACTCTCCTATTGGGCCCTCTTGGGCCAAAAGCCCTAATTATCCATGTTATGGGCCGAGAACTTTTATTTAGGCCATGGCTGGGCTGAAAACTCTGCATCAACATAACAATGGTCCATAAACCTCCTAATGGGCCTTATTGGGCCATGAGGAATTATTTTAAGGCTTAATTGGACTAATACCCTTCATGGATCATTATTGGGCCGAGAGCCAATTATGGTTGGGCCTTTAAACCAAAAAAACTCTTTAGGCTTATGGTTCTCAGTTACACTTCAAACCCGAGCCCAACATTCCTTTCTTTTCCCCCACCCTAAATCCGATCGGCCCATGTAAAAAAAAGGGAAACAAAAGTGGGTATTGACTTTGGGTGCACCTCACCCTTGCATGGAGGAAACTCATGCAAATTGTCCACCATACTTCCATATACATTAGGCTTAACCTTTATGTCATTTTCGGTATTTATGGGAGCATATTTGTCAATATAGTAAAAATGGACCAATACTCACTATAAAACTAAAGAAAACTTAAAAAGGGAGCATATTTGTCAATAGAGTAAAAATGGGCCTTTTATGTCATTTTCAGGATTTATGGGCCAAAGTAGTTATTTTTGGTAAAAATGGATCGTTTATGACATTTCTAATTAAAATGGGCAGAAAATGGGCTTCTTAATAAACTTGTGTCATATTTGGGACTTTTATTTAAAATGGGCCGAAAGTGAATTATTTAATAAACTTGGGCCAAATATGACATTTTTATTTGAAAAGGGCCAAAAATGGATTATTTAAAAAACATAGGCCATTTTTGAACACTTTTGCAAAAAAAATGGGCCTCAAATGAGAATTTTAGTAAAAATGGGTCCATTTCGACATTTTTGGTATTATTAGGCCATTTTCGACATTCATGGTAATAATGTGATATTATTGACTTTTTGGTTAATATTGGGTCATTTAAGGTCATCATTGATAAAATGGGCCACTTATAACTATTTGGGTAAAATTTGGACCTTATAAGACAAATCTACTTAATTTGGGCCTCAATGTCAATTTTATGTAAGTTGGGCCTCTCGTGAAAATATCGTTAACAATAGACTGTTTTGATAACAACAGTTAAATTACAAGTCATTCCGACACTCTCGATAAAAATGATTATATATAATTTTTTTATCTATTAGTTATAGTCAAAAGTATACACTCGTAATGTTATTTTAATGTTAAATAATGAAACCCACCATTTGCATAAATTTCGTTAAGGCTCTTGTGAGCCACCCCTTCACTCGTATCTACCTAGTGTACATAGAAATTCCGATAGTTATAACCAAAGTCTCATAGAGGGAGAGCGGAAATTTGTGTATAGATCTATAAGGGTTTGACACCCTACACCTAAGCTGCTCGCTACAGTTAGACAGGTCAGTCTAGGGTGACAAATATCTTCTTCGAAACCGACGCATGAAGAACGTCAAGATAGACACTCCGTAATATTAGTATGATTATAACAACTCACATAGAGAATAACAACACAATAAATTTACGCAATACACATTCCGTACTCATGTTACAAGGTACGAACCATACATTCACTATCTTACGTTTAATTCCACCACTCGGGTCTTAGGGTTAAGACCACATTTTATTTTATGAATCAGAAAATTCAGGATTTTTTGGGAAACACCCATTATACTCTATCAACAATGATACACATGCTATATACAAGATTTGATGCAAAACTCACAGACTATTTATTTTAGAAAATATTGGATTTTTTGGAGTTTACAAACCAATGAAAAGTTTTTATATAAACATGCTTATGAACTCACCAACATTTTAAATGTTGACGCTTTTCAAAATAACTTGTATTCTCAGGAACTCGTTAAGCAGGTGGGCAACAAAGGAACTTGGACTTTGTTGTACTTTGTTTTCACCATACATTTGATATTTTTGGGATGTAACCTTATGTACAAACACAATGATGCAAACCATGTATGTTATTATCTTATATGTATGGTGATGATGATGTCTATGTTTCATTTATATACACTTGTTATGATATTACAAGATGAAGTCATTCTCCCTCGAATGTTTCTGCCGTTCTGGTTCGGGGTTGTGACAGATTCAAGGATATTGTTTACTAGTGAAATATCAAAGGTATGTAATATTGACTAGAAAATTTCAAATATAGCTAGGGTTTCTTATAGTTTCATAAGTATGTTGCTATCAGTTGCATTTATCCTTTAAGTGTTAAGTGACTTTTCCGCATGTACCTTGGTTTGGTGGAAAGATATGGAATCCCAATTTTCGATTCTAGTCGTTATGGCTTATGATGTACTAGCCATCCAAACTTACCATCCAAACTTATACGGTAGCTTCAGAATCCGTTTTTGTTGTTAATGATAAGATTATATCACCTAGAAGAACAAAACTCACTCATTTGTCGGTTAAAGTGTGCATATGTTTGACGTGGGACAAATATAAAAAATGTTTAATCAATTGAAGACGAATTGTTGAGGATTGAACATGAAATAACAATGAGAATGTTGGTATCACTACCATACAAGAACTTGAATATGAATCTGAATTAAACAACATGACAGATGATGATTAAATCCAAACAATAACGATAACGACGGCGAAGACCACAAAAGGTTAAAAAACCAAAAAAAAAAAGTGACAACTACGACGTAGATTATGTTTTATATTTTATGTTTGAAGATTGGATTAGTTAATTAGTTTTATGTATTTTCATGATAAAAAAAACAGAAAAATAAAGAAAATTGCAATATTTATGCCTTCAAAACTTATGCCTACATACTGCCTTCAATCTTAATTTCATTTTTTTGTTTTGCTTCCTTGGCTTTTAAGTGTGGGCTAAGAGGGTGTTTTACTCAACTTATGAAAAATTGTAAGTACTTTTCAACCTATAACTTATAATTTATAAGTTGAAAAGTTAGGGGCCTCTTACTTATTGATTTTGACTTATTACCGGTATGACACTGATATAAGCTGTTTTTATCCAAATATCATGTTTAGCTTATACCGGTGTGAAACCGGTAACAAGTAAAAATCTCTATTTTTAAGCTTTGCCAAACACCACGTACACAAGAAGAAAATTAATAATAAAGAAAAAAGAATAACAAAATGGTTTAATTGTGGGCAAAAGCGAAAGAACGAGAAGCGACTTCACAAAACAAAAAAGAGTTTTCTTTCCAAATCGGTTTCTCCTAAACCGGTCTTAATCCAGTCCGAACTTGTTTGTATAGGTTCAGTTATTTGATGGTTTGAATAGGTTTGCAACCGAACCGTTTGTATGGGAATCTGATTTAACTATTTTGATTCGAACGGAACTATTTAAAATTAATCCGGTTTATGATAAAAAACGGTTTGTGCATCTATCATTTAATACAATAAATGTCATAAATAAATTGACGGGCTTACGAGTTAATCCATTAACTCCTATCTCAAATTTTGGCCTACTCACTCAGTTATAATCATAATCAGTTGGTCCAATACTTGATCATCAGGATTCGGAGGCCAATTTAATAGTTTACCACAGGTAGTTTAAATATCTTAGTCCAAAATGACATTTTTTTTTAAAATGCTGTAACATTATTTTTCTATTATTACGGGTTGTCATATTATCATCAAATAAATTTTGCAATAAAAACCCTAAAAGTTATACTTTTTTTATATGTTTTTAAACTAA
The DNA here is from genome assembly GCF_052625555.1 of Lactuca saligna. Classification (NCBI taxonomy): domain Eukaryota; kingdom Viridiplantae; phylum Streptophyta; class Magnoliopsida; order Asterales; family Asteraceae; genus Lactuca; species Lactuca saligna. The sequence continues at coordinate 12,555,670 of NC_136423.1, read as the reverse complement.
ACATGCTTTTTCTTCATAGTATTCATATAGAAAAAGAAGAATATAGTTATAAATGAACAAAATATTTAACATATATATATATATATATATATATATATATATATATATATATATATATATATATATATATATATATATATATATATATATATATATATATATATATATATATATAATACACAAAAATGTTTAATTAAAAATCTTATTTTTGTTTTTGTAAATATTATTTCCTTATATACAAGTATTTATTTTGTCTATTTATACGGCTTAAAATGTAAAAACAGATTTTAGACGTATTAATATATTTTTAGAAGTATAAATATGTATTTAGAAAAATTACATCAATAAGAACCGTTTATATATATATATATATATATATATATATATATATATATATATATATATATATATATATATATATATATATATATATATATATGTGTGTGTGTGTGTGTGTGTGTTGGGGGGGGGGGGGGGGGATAGGATCATATACAAACTCAAAAATTGGTAGAAACCGCGATTACAAATACTTATTGTAGCATGGTTGTCAAAATCGCGATCCTGATCGTAGGATCGTACGATCCTACAATCCTAGGTATGAAAAACGATATGGATCGTAAAAGAATCGTATTTTGGGTAGGATCGTAAGATCGTAGGTAGGTCGTAGGATCGAGATCTGATCCGATCCTACCTTCCCTTGATTTTTTTTTTTTTTTTTTTTTTTTACTATTTTATGTCTTTTACCCTTTACCAATTTACCATTTTGTATTATGTTATGACTAATATTTTGAAGTTTCTATAACTTTTGAATGAAAAATTGAATGTTTAAAATATTTTTCATGATTAAAAATTATAAATTAAAATTATATTTTATTTTGTGGGATCTTAGGATTCCGATCCCTATCTTGACAACCTTGAATCGTAGAATTAAAAAAAAAAGTTTAAGATGTAATTTTATTTGTGGTCAAAATCTTGCAAAATAATATAACGTTTCTGTAATTATATGCGAAACTTTGGTACTTTCCAGCAAAAGTTAATTGTTTTGATGATAATTATGAAAAAAAATAAAAGATAAAAAAACTATAATATATGCGCGTCCAACCTTCTCTCTCCCCCTCTCTTTATTCTTAGTGTGATGTGTCACAAGTGATGATTTTTTTTTCACCCAATTTAATTTTCGGTGTAGCTTTTTTTATTTCTTTGAAATTTTTTTTGAAAAAATCAAAGTTCCTTAAAGTTTAATTCTTTATAAAATGAGCACACTCATAGAAATTTAAAAAATATACATATATTTTAAAAATTTTAATATTTATAAAAAAACTCAAAAAAAAAATTTCGAAAAATTATAAAATTTTAAGGAATACTAATACATACTATACTAGTGACTCTGTAAAAAAGATTTTTTTCTAAAAAAATAAGGTGTTTTTGTCACACCCCGACCGATGTGGCGAAACATGTCGGATTGTGCGACTTAGTTTATGGATCACAAGTAAATTGAATATGCATCACAAGTACAACAATAACAATGCAGTAATTATATTTCACTTTAAATTTGAATACACAGTTCTTACAGATAATAATAATAATAATAATAATAATAGGTAAGTATGTGAATTGCTTTAACAAATAGGTGGGAATAACAAAACTCGATAAAACTAGGTTGCCTGAAATCCATGACAAATTCCTTCTGCTAAAAGTTAGTTCAGTGATCTCCTGAGAATACATGTAGTTTGAGAGTTAACACAAATGTTGTGAAAGTTATAGGTTTTCTACTAACCATAGTACTGATACTTTTAAAAAGTCTAAAAAATATTTCTTTTGTAGTTAAAAACCATGTATGAAAATGTTTGATAAAAAGAGAAATCGAATTTGTGGTTTCTAGATAAATAATCCAATCAATGCTTATAGTGATTTCTATAACCGGTCAATGTGACTAGATATAACCCCTTATGATGCTTCATTAGACGTCGTGGATAAAGACTAAAGATAAATATCACCCGCTTCGATTGATCCGTCGAGGTTGTAGCTAGCAACCGCAGGTGGGGGTGTCAACACGTATAGATCTATACATATGTATCTCGCTCCGAGGATTAACGGTTATAGTCGAGAGGGTATCCTAAGTGATTAAAGTTAGATAATGAATAATGCCTCACAATAAAGGTCATTAACTATGACATACGTTAAAAGTTCACTATAAAAGTCGAGTAAGTTCGATATATCTGTCAAAATGTATATTACTTGTTAGGAAATAATTTGTGGTTTATACTTCACTTTTGTTGACTTTTAGAGTTCTCCGTCTAGGACCGAAGACACCATGTTTTTGGTGGTGTTTGGACCAAAATCACCATGTGATTTCGGTGGGCTTAATAGTGATTTCGGTCAGCATGGGCTTGGGCCTGTTAAGGCTTTGTACTAGGTTTCTATAAATAGCTTTTCAGCCATTTAGGAGTTCAACTAGTTGTTCATTAATCTTAGTATTCGACTGTTAAGAGTTTCTTTGTGTATCAGACGATTTCATCTAATAAATCATATGAATTAAGAGTTATTTGTGTGTTCTTGAATCACTAGCTGATTTATATTCCGCATTCTTTGGATAGTTTTATTGATACCATATTGATCTAAGTGTTTTGGGACTTACAATTAGTATCAGAGCAAAGATTGATATCAATCGAATTGACCAAATATTAACCGTTTCTTGGTGTTTCTGAGTTCTTTTTGATGAAATTATTGTCGTTGTTCTTCGCATTCTTCACTATTTTAGAGATTTTGATCGAAATTGGTCTTAATTAATTACCAATTTCGTGTTTTTGGCACTTTTGGGTGTCTTCGGTCAAAACCTAGGAGCTCTCGGCGGCAAGCTCAGGTTCGCGGTTAGGTTTAAGAGTCCTCCACATCCAGCTGATTGATTTTTGTTAGGGAAGCTCCTCGGACTCAACTTCGGAGCTCCCAGTCTTAGCATTGGAGTACTCGGTTGAATATTTGTGTTCTCGTCTCCACATCCTCGGTTCAACTTTTCGGTTGTAAGATTTTGGCTAAGGTTCTAGGTTAATAAGCCTCATTCTCGATCAAGAAGCCTCGTTCTCAGTCAAGAAGCCTAGTTCTCGGTGAAATGTTTTCGTTCAAACTGTTTGATTTTCTTAGTTTTCAGTCAAAATCAAATTACACAATCAAATTTCTTTTGGTAAATAATGAGTTCCTACAACAATACCAAGAAGGTAAGTGAAACAACATGCTCTCACTCTTATGAATATAAAATAAGTAAATACCGTGAGCATAATGAGTTATTAATTAGGGAAATTAAGGACCTTAAATATGAAGGATATACTCTTAGAAATGCCCAAAAACCCTTAAAAGAAAAATTAGAGGCCCAAGCCAAAGATCTAAAAATAATTAAGGAAGAAAACAACACTAAATGAGAACACTATGATTATGCTCAAGAAAAGATTATCAGTCTAACTGCCAAGCTTAACACATTGAAAATTAAGTTTCTAGATGCTGAATTTAACTTTAAGAAATTTGATGTGTCAAGTGAGAAAGTTGAATCAATGATATAGAAGCAATTAAAGTGTAAAGATAAACAGGGTATGGGTCTGGGGTATCACAGTATACCACCTCCTTTCAATGATAACTATACTCCGCCCCTTGAAACCAAAGAGATAGAGACACCTGCACAATATGGTCATCCTACTGAAACCGTTTCAGTTAAGACTGAACAATTCGGCCCAAGTGAGAGTACTAATGTGAACGATACTAATGTTTCTACCTCATGTGTAGATAAGGTCACAATGCAGGATGGGCATGAGCAGAACAAAAATAATTATAATTCTGCCGAAAATGATTAAAAAACTTGTGATGATGATACTCCCACTGTTGAAAAATTCAAGTCACAAAAATCTGTTAAAGAGTCTAGTAAATGTTCATGTTCTTGTGCTTGTGGAAGTTCCTTGAAACAAACTTCATTTGGATAAGGACCAAGTTAAAATCTTATTTATTTGAAAAGACAAACCTATTTTAACTTTGGGACTCCCGGTCACATTGCTAGAAATTGCCCACATCGTACATATGTTCTCTACTATGAACAAGGTTGGCAGAACGTGTCAAGGGGGGAGATCTTCCAAAAGAAATCCTTCAAGGTCACGTTCATGCAATGGTGATTGGAATGCTAAAAAGGCCAAAAATCAGACTCCTAAGGACAAAAAGGGCATGTCGGACAAGAAGCGTAATTCGAGAGATGGTTCAGTCAAACCGAAATAGGTAAGGTCGAATGAAACATCCCAAAAATACAGTCCAAAAATTTCATTTTTATTTATAACAAAACCATAGTAATCCAATCATCTCATAAAACATAAGTGGAATTTCTCAATATATCATGTCAAAACACTGTACCACAAATCCAGAATATGAGAGTGAATCATCCCATGCTAAAAGTTATGGTGTTTGCCATGCAGTCATCCCGAGATCTTCCCCTTACTAGTAGAAGTAGCTGAAAGAAAAACTAAAAATTATAAGCACGAAGCTTAGTGAGTCTCCTCAAACTACCACATACCACACACATAATCACATAATCGCATATCACATACATTGGGCCTCGCCCTGCTACATCGGGCAATGCCCGACATCGGCTTGTCCAACATTGGGGCCCGACCGACATCAGATCGCATCTGGCATTGGGCCTCGCCCGACGTACATATGACCATAACTATAAATACACATATTATAAGCATAACCACTTGGGAGCTCGAGACTGAGATGAGCGAGCACTACCCTGATTTTTTTACTGAGGCTGACTTTGAGGGCAAAGTGTGATTATAGTGAGGGAGAATTCTAATGTTTGATTTTCAAGTATTTTTCATTATTGGTCCCTTGTGTCAAAAATCCTTGGATTTCAACCTATACGATGGGCATACATGAGGTATGTGCAACATACACGATCAAGACTCGAAAACGCGGGACTCATCCTGGTATGTTGGGCGTACATGTGGTATGTCAGACGTATTAGCTCAGAATCTAAACCCTAAATTTTAGGGTTTTCTCCATATTTAATAAAAATTATACCACCCTTGGCGCTTTTAGAGATAACCTCCACTGCTTCCAAACCCTAATCTCAAGTCTCATCCTTGTGTTTGAAGATTTTGAAGCTTTTTAGTGATTTTGGTGCTTTCTTGTTGAAGTAGATGGCTATTGAAGAAGGTGGTGTTGCTTGCAAACTTGTGGATCCAGAAACCAATTCATCTTGTGCATCTTCTTAAGGTATATAGCTTATACCTTGGTGTGTTTCCTTCAAGATCTCTTTAAGAGGTTATTTAAGAAATTTTTGTCCCAAGCTTGGACATCTGTGAGTATGCTGTACTTCAGAACTTATTAGCTATCCTTTCATGTGTTTTAGGTCATCTAGAATCATAAAAATGCTTGCTTGAAGGTCCTTTTCTTTCCATGCAAAAGTGTGGTTGTTTTGAGTATGGTTTAAGTTACGGTTTTGAGGTTTAAGCTTATTTCAACCATTAAAAGGTGTAAAGTTATGGACTTTATGGATTAAGACATTTGTATGGAGGTCATATCTATGTTTGGATTGCATGTCTTAATGATTAAGACGTTGTAGAGTGATTTTTGGGACCAGACAGTGTACATCCAATGTACTTCTGGCTACGCCCAACGTAGCTAGACCCTACCCCGACCCACCTTGTTGTTCATGTACGCGACACATAGGGAGCGTACGCCCAGAGTACGCATTGGACGATTGACTTTTTGCTTACTCTAACTTTTTGTCAAAGATTTAGGGTTTTTGACAATGGAAGGGGCAAAATGGTCTTTTGACCTTAAGGAGCATAGTTGTTGGATTTGGATTTGTGAATTGGGTTATGGACCCAATTTATTAATTAGGGTTAATTATTGTGTTATTAGGAAGAGTCTAGTTCCAACAGTTCGGGTGTAAGATTTATCTATCATCAGTATCAGGTGAGTATCCTCACTTGTTCTTACATGTGTGGTAGGATAGCTGTATATGTGATGACCTGCTGGTCCAACTGTTATTATTATGATTATGTTGTTTATATGCAACTAAGACTTCGGGTAGTCTCCAGGGTTGCTGATAACCCACAGGGCGTGCTGTTTGTCCACTGAGATTTTGTGTAGTCTCTAGGCTTGCTGATAACCCACATGGCATCTGTATTCCCACTGAGACTTCACGTAGTCTCATGGGTTGTTGATAACCCATATCTGTTTATGTGTTATGATGTATGAGATAAATTGGGGAACTCACTAAACTTCGTGCTTACAGTTGTTGATTATATGTATTTCAGGTACTTCTGAGGATCGAGGGAAAGCGAAGGTCTGATTGTACACACTCGCTGGGAGATTTTGTTACTGGGGATTTTGTGGCACTCTGATATTTGCAATGATAATTTGTATTTGATACTTGTGATTTTCTGATGGTTTGGTTTATGAATAATATTTTTCGTAATTTAAAAATGAAAAATTTGGTTTAAAATTTGAGGTGTTACATTAGGTTTCTTAAAATAATCGGATATTTTGCATACAAACTCCCTTTTGGACTTTCTTTATATTTCTGGACTCAGGTAAACATATACTATGAAACTAGAGTGTTCGTTTCGCTCACAAATGCTTAATAAAAAATTTTAGTTTTTCAAACATATTAACGAGGGTTACAATTTGTTCTTTATGATTCGTTTGAGATTTCGTATAATTGGAAATAAGATACTACTTCATATCTTATTGTAATTGTAATTACACTATTATTTATCGAAATATGCATTAAAGCTCAATAGGTCAATTTACAAAGAGGTTCGCGGTGAACCGACTGTTTACAGATTTACACCTAAATTCTGGGATGTCACAAATCATCCCTGTTAAAGGAATTTCATCCTGAAAGTATTTCGTTTCTACAACTATTTCGTTCCACTAGTGGAGGAAGCACCGTTGAACAGTTGTGAGTACTTTTGTTTCATCTGATCTTCGCGTTCCCAAGGAAACTTCGGCCCTCTGCGAGAGTTCCATCGGAATTTTACTATAGTTATGTGGTTTTGTTTGAGGCTTTTGATTTCTCAATTTATGACCTCCACTGGTTCTTCCACAAGCTGAAGTTTAGTGTTGATTTGGATCTCATCGAGGTGTATTACAAGGTTCTCATCAGAGAGGCACTTCTTGAGATTACACATGTGAAAGGTATCATGAAATTTGTTGAGTTCTTGAGGTATCTTGAGTTTTATAAACCACCGGGACAACCCTTTCCAGGTGTAACATCTTGTTCTTAATCGTTTCCTAAGTCGGGTTCGTGACCCGAAGATCGATTATCATAAGGATTAGAGCTTTGGGGGAAAGATATATTTAGACCCCTTTGGATGTTGGTAATGTATATTAGGTGATCCAAGAGTTCGTTTGGTGCTTTGGAGCCCAAGGGTTAACCATAACGTGATAGTTCGAGCCTTTTATGAATTTCTGATTTAAGTTCAGTAATTAAGTTAAAGGAGAGTCGATAGGGTTGTAAAGCTTCTCATCACCTAAAGATCGGTGAAGTGGAGTTGAAACAAACATGTTATGACTATTCAGTGTTGGAAAGGATTTGGGGTGGGGGGGGGGGGAAACTGATCTCACGACATGAGCAGTTGGGCTCACGATGTGAAAATCGATTAAACGGAAATGTTGATTTAAACTGAGCTCACGACATGAGAAATAATGGATCATAATGTGAGGTGTGCTGTATCCCAATCCAACGATCTTTTAGGGTTTCCGTCGTATTTAAACCCCATAAACCTCATTTTAGGGTTCCAAACCAGCCTCCTTCATCCCTTAACTCAGTAAAACCCTAAACCTAGCCTCTCCTTGTGTTTCTTGAAATTTTAATGGAGTTTTGGAGGTTTAAAGAAGATGAGAACACCATGGAAGCATAGTTGCAGCTTGAAAGCTTCATTTGCAACCTTTAGCCACACTTCTAGACCAATGTGAGTAATCAAGATCCAAGCTTGATGTTTCCTTATTGATATATCTAAATTTTTATACATATTTATCCAAGATCTTATGAGTTAGAGTGTTGGAGATCCATAAAGTTGGAAACTTTATGGATTCTAAGAGTCCCTATATCATCATATTGTTCAGATCTGAAAGTTTGTATGGATTTAAGGCATGCATGAAAGATTGAAGCTAGTTTATTCACTTTTTACCTAGAAAATGGATGGATCATGCTTGGTGCACGCATGGCCAGAAAGGAAACATTTTTATAGACCTTAGGGGCCCCCTTTGACTTCTCGATGAGATGGATTCAAGGTCTTAATGGAATAAGGGCTTAAAATGTCAACTTTTAGCTTCAGACTGCTCTCATGACGTGAGAGGTAAGATCTCATGACGTGAGGATCAAAGAATGCATGTTTCTATTAGAATCCTTGGGGCTCATGACGTGAGAATGGGTGCTCATGTCGTGATTCCAGTTCAGGTGATTTCTTTGACTAAGTTGACTAGGTTGGATCGACTTGATTAGGAATCAGACTGAGTACGCTGTCACATCGTGACCAATTCCTAGCCACGACGTGAGGTTGGAAATGGTCTTTATGGACCGTTGACTTTGACTTTGACCAAGGTTGACCAAGTTGGACTTAAGAGTAATTTGGGTATTTTGGATTGTGATTGAGAATTGGTCATGTGGTTGGATAGGTAACAGTTAGAGCTAAGATTCTGAGTCGAGACCTCATCAGCTACTGTTCAGACTATGAAGTGAGTTTTCCTCGATGTACTTACAGGTTGAAGGCACCAAGGCCAGCCCATTGGATTCTTATCCTCATATTCACTGATATGCTGAGTATGGAATAGATACGCATGATTATGCTAGTCGTTGATATGCTAGTCTGGTAGATCTGTAGGACTACCTATGATTTTGTCTGCATTATTATTTGTATATGTTTACTATCTATTATATGTTTATATATTGTGTTGGGTTGAGGTTGTACTGCTTTGTGTTGTAGCCAACAAACCTTGGAGCATTCCATATATGAGATGAGGGTCGGGTAGGGAATGTCCGGCTCATACTGAGGGCTCATGAGCATTCCAGATACGATATGAGGACCGGTTGGTATGCTAAACTCGTACTAAGGGCTGAACATTGGTATTCCAGTCTGATGATTGATCGGGTTAGGGAGCAAGGTAGGCATAAGCTGTGGGCCCTGAGGGCTAGCCAGACTTATACTATAGTCTCAAGAGCAAGCCAAGCATAAGCTGTGGGCCCTGAAAGCAAGCTAAACTTATGTTATGGGCTCAAGAGTAGGCCAAATATGTGATATGGGCCTGATAGGCAAACCAAACTCATACTGTGGGCTTAGAGGTAATCCAGTCTTTTAGTTGTGGACCCAATACATGCTGTTATTTATATATGTTATCTGTTTGTGTGTTGGTACTTTGGGGGAACTCACTAACTTTCGTGCTTACAATTTTTAGTTTATGGTTTCAAGTACTTCAGAGAATCGTGGAAAGGAGAACGCGTGACTGTACACATCCCAGTTTTTATGTTATTGATCTTGGGAGACTTTGATTTTAAATAATGTTTTGGAAACAATGGTTTTATAAACACTATTATTAGCCAATGATTTGTTTTGAAAAGCTTAAAATTAGTTGAAATTTTTGGGATGTTACCCCATGATTTCATAGGTCCGATGTATCGAGGATTTATCTTAACTCGTTTTCCAAATCTAATGACACCTTTCCATGGTGCGAATTTCAACATGACATTGTCTCATACTCTGAATTCTAGGGTTTTATGTCTCACGTCAGCATAGCTTTTTTGACGACTATGTGTGGCCTTTAACCGTTCCTTCATCTGAACAATCATTTCCTTGGTTTCCTAAATGATTTTGGGTCCAGTACGTAAAGTATCTCCAACTTCTGCCCATCATAAGAGGGAATGGAATTTGCATCTATACAAGGCCTCAAATGGGGGAGCCTTTATTCTGGTGTGGTAACTATTGTTATATGAAAAATTGACTAGCGGTAAATGAATATGCCATGCATTACCGAAGTCTATCATACAAGAGTGGAGCATGTATTTTATAGTTTGTATTGTCCTTTCACGTTGTTCATCCGTTTGAGGATGATATGCGTTACTCATGTCCAATTTGGTTCCTAGGGCCCTTTGTAATGTTTTCTAAAATCTGGAAGTGAATATGCTATCTCGGTCCCAGATAATAGATATTGGAACTCCGTGCAGTCTGACTATTTCCTTGATATATGTCTTGGTGAGTTTCTCCATCTTGTCGGTTTCTTTGATGGCTAGGAAATGGGCAGACTTTGCTAAACGATCAGCCACTACCCTAATGGTGTCATAACCACTCTAAGTTTTTGGAAAATTCATTATGAAGTCCATGACTATCTTTTCAAATTTCCATTCCGGAATCGATGGTTGTTGCAGTAGTTATGATGGCTTCTGGTACTTTGTTTTGACTTTGGCGCAAGTCAAACGTTTACAGACATATGTGACAATCTCTGCCTTCGTGTTGGGCCACCAATAAAGATTTTTAAGATCAAGATATATCTTTTCTGATTTGGGATGTACCGAATATCTTGACTTATGAGCTTTGTTTAAAACTAGGTTCCAGACTTCCCCAATCTTTGGGGTCCAAATTCAGTTCATGAAATATCGTGTTCATCTTCCTTGACGTCGAACTGGTTATCCATTCCTTGCAGGTTTTCTTCTACAATTTTTCAAGTTTGAGAGATCCCAATTGATCATATCAAATTTGATGGTGAGTTTGGAGTGAATTTTCAGAGTTAGAGCCTTTACACGAAGTGGTTTTACTCGTTCATTCCTACTTAAAAAGTATGCTACGATATTTGCTTTGCCAGGATGATAATTTTTTTTGCATTCGTAATGATTTAGCAATTCTACCCACCTTTGTTGTCTCATGTTGAGCCCTTTTCTAATCGAAGACGTGTTGAAGGCTCTTGTGGTTGGTGAACATGACACACTTCATTCCGTATAGGTAGTGCCTCCAAATCTTTAAGGCGAACACTAAAACTCTCAATTCCAAGTCATGGGTAGCGTAGTTTGTCTCGTTTGGGTTAAGTTTTCTAGATGCGTATGCACTTTATCCCTTTGCATAAGTATGCATCCTAATCCTTGGCGAGAGGCATCGTAGAATACTACAAAGTCTTCTGTTCCCTTTGGGAGAGCCAAAATCGGTGCACTGAACAACGATTGTTTCAATTTCTGGAAGGCAGACTCTTGACTGTCTCCCCAATCAAATTTCTTGTATTTCTGGGTTAGTGCGATGAAAGGCTTGGCTATTTTAGAGAAGTTACCGATAATCTTCGGTAATAGCCCGCAAGAACTAGGAATTGGCGTACTTTGGTTGGTGTTGTTAGTTCTTTCCAATCCCTAATTACTTCAATTTTCAAGGGATTAACATGAATCCATTTGCTATTGACTGCATGGCCGAGGAAATGCACTTCGTTGATCCAAAACTCGCATTTTGAGAACTTTGCATAAAGTTTCTCCTTCCTCAATAGTATCCGAATCAATCGCAAGTGTTGGCCATGTTCCTCCTTGGTTCATGAATATATTAAATTTCGTTGATAAAGACAATCACAAATTTATCAAAATAGGGTTTGCACACTCAATTCATAAGGTCCATGAATACGACTGGTGCATTGGTCAGTCCAAAGGGCATAATCAGTAACTCATAGTGGTCGTACCGAGTCCTAAATGTCGTCTTTGGAATGTCTTCTTCTTGAAATCTAAGTTGATGATAACCAGATCTCAGATCGATCTGTGAATAGTAGCAGGATCCTAGCAGTTGCTCAAATAAACCATCGATCCACGGGTTAGAGTAACGGTTTTTGAGGGTAAGTTTGTTCAACCCTCGATAGTTGATGCACATCCTGAACGATCCATCCTCTTTTTGAAAACTAATACCGGACCTCCCCAGGGTGAGAAACTTGACCGAATAAAGCCTTTGTCAATTAGTTATTGGAGTTGACTAGATACTTCTTGCGTTTTCGATGGTGTCAAGCGATGAGGAGATCTTGCCACTAATGTTGCACCCAGGATTAGGTCGATTCAGAATTCGACCTTTCTGACTGGAGGTGGTCCATGTAGATCCTCTGGAAATACATGCGGGTAGTCTCACACTTGAGGTATGTATTTGATTTTCTTATCCTCTCATTGTTTATCCACCATGTGGGACAAGAAAGTGAAGTATCTTTTCTGTAAGCACTTTCTTGCCTTTATGCAAGAAATGACTCTTAGATTCTTCCCTGATTTATCTCCGTAAATCACAAGGGCTTCGTTGTTGGTTAGGGGTAGTCAGATGGCTTTTTCATAGCATAGAACTTCAGCTCGGTGACGCTGTAAACAATCCATTCCGATAATCACATCGAAACTTCCAATGGTCATGGGTATTAGGAAGACGTGGTTATTCAAGGTGAGAAGGAAATTGGTAAGTATTTCTAAGTTGCTTTCTACTTGGCCGTTTTCTATTTATACTGAGTAAGCTTCATTAAGTTTGCATGATTTATGGTTTAGTATGCTTTCAAACTTATGGTCAATAAAGCTTCTATTGGAACCAATATAAAATAACATGGAAGCATAAATATTATTGATAAGAAAAGTACCAGCAACTATAGTTTGTTCCTGGCGAGCATCTTCCGCAGTGATCATAAATGCTCTTCCTTAGCCACCCCGATTCTTAAATTTCGGGCAGTCTTTCTTAAACTTCCCTGATTGATTGCATTCGAAGCAGTTACAACTTCCTCTTTCAACAATGGTTGAGTTTGTATTATTTGAGGTCTTTATTCAGTATCTCATGATGTGACCTTTCATGCCATAATTGTTGCATGTCATATCTCTGTAATTTCCAACATGGTGCAAGTTGCATTTGGTACAGTGGGGTAAGGTTCCAAAATAGAGTTTGGATGGGGTAAGAGTATTTGTGATTGAAGCATACATAGCCACATGTTTTGGGTTAGGATTGGCATGCTTGAAGTTCCCCTTTGACATCCCAAGGAACTTCCTTTTTGTACTCCCAGCCTGGTCCTTTTCTTTTGGTGGGGTCATGGTACCCTGACTGATACACTGGTCAGTCAGTTGATAGGCAATTGCTTAGCACTATCAAATGTGGAGGGTATAGATGCAGTAACCAGACATGGAACTGGAGAAGCCAATCCCCATATGTACCCTTCAGTCATCTTATCTTTCGGGGTCACCATTCCTTGGCAATGATTTTCAAGGTCGCTAAATCGAGAGGTGTAGGCAGCCACCTTCGATCCGTTCATGGTGAGACTCTAGAGCTCCAACTCCAAAGCTTCGAATTCCTTTCAAGAATAGTACTCCTTAATTATCATTTGTTTAAGGGATTCCCAACGTACTAGGTATGCCCTAGCACGCCCAGTGTACTCCCCGTATGCCCAATGTACGCGGCTAATCCAAAAAACATCTTAACTTCACACAGTCAAAACTTCTTCGTTTCAACTCCGATTTTGATGATTTTTATATCCATGGAAAGGTATTGATGAGCTCTACAATATAATCTAATTACTTTTGACTTCATACACATCAAACTAAAAACTATAATTCATAAAATAACTCTGAAACACTACTTTTCCCATTTTACCCTTTGACTCCAAAACACAAACCGAACTCTTGGATCACATATCTACATTACCCACTTCCAAATGTATCTAAACCTCTCTTTCCCAAATCCCCAAAGAATTATGATACTTGATCTTCGGGTCACGGTCCCGAATTATGAAACGACTAGAAACAAGGTGTTATATCTATCTAGTCGGATAGACACATAACTCTTTTCTGTGACGAATAAGGATCATGATTTTTTTGCCCATGAAATCCTTTTATGAACAAGGTATATAATTTTTTGGTTAATAACTGGTGTCGCCACCATTTCTACTATTAATGGAGTTGTTATTATGGGAAACCTCATATACAACTAAGTATGTGGCAATCCCTTATGCAAGCAGGGTCTGCATTAGATCCGAATCCATTTGAAATGGTGGGGTTGAGATATTGAAAATTGGCGGGGTTTATTCTGGAGTTCCTTCCGGAGTTGGGGTTACTCTTGGTGTAACTCCTGGAGTGACTCTGGGAGTGACCCGGGGAGTTGTTGGTGGACAAACTCACAGACTCTTTCGTGGGGCCATTGTCCTAATATGTTAAGAATGGACATGTTAAGTTATTTTATAGTTATAAAAAAATATGTATGAGTTGTATATTAGTATATTTTTTTCCTGAAATCATACATATTCCTAAATTATAAAGAGAGCGATTGATTTCTGAAATCCTGCATATTTCCAAATGATAGAGAAGTGAAATCCTACCGATTTCAAATGATAGCGAAGGAAGTTTGGAGACTACTGGACGATCGATTATGAACTATGGGTTTCTATGCTACGATAGTAGCGGATATATAGGTGCTTTGTTCTTCTACGAATTTAGGTGAACTAGGAAAATTTGAACGTTATCTTAGATTTTTAAGTATTTTTATGATTTTTAAAATGTATGCATTGTTTTGGAGTTAATATGAATATTGTAATGAGGGTACTAGGTATCTCCAAGGAGTCTTGAGAACATCCTTCTATCTCTAAAACTCTCAACCATTATAGTCTGTGAAACTCCTCGCTCAAGGTTGGTTGTGCACCGGCCCGACCATAAATAACATAGACATGCATTCTAGGTTTATTTGTGGTATGGATTAAGTACGGTACTGACCTTAGTTAAGGCGTTTAACCTAAAGGGTTGAGTTGGTAGTTTTAGTTGAAGGTATGATATAATATTATTAAGTGTTATTATCATGGGTCAGAGTATATATACCTCATATATACCTCATATATATATATATATATATATATATATATTGTTGGTGAGGTTTGTAGTATTATTAGTTTTTGTTTTGTACTCCAAGACTATCAAGTAAGGATCAGGGCCTGAGAGGAAACACCATAGGAACGAACCATTTTGGCATATAGCCGTTCTAAAATCCAGTAACCCAAGCGACACTTCAAACCGGTTACCTCTCTTATATGTAGTTGAGAAGTAGTGTAATTATTAATAATACTTTTATAATGAGCTTGCAACTATAGTTGTATTCCTCTTTCAAGGATACAAGTTCTCTATAGCCAAATTAGCTTTGATACCAATCTGTCACACCCCGACTGAGGTGACACAACATGTAGGGCTATGCGAATTAGCTCATGGATCACAATCAAATTGAATACAACAATAGCAACACAGTAGTTATATTCCACTTTTAAGTTTGAATACATGATTCTTATAGATATAATAAGTATGTGAATTGCCTTAACAAATAGGACGAAATAAAAAAACTAGATAAAAATAGGTTGCCCGAAATCCATGACAAATTCCTTCTGCTAAAAGTTTGTTTAGTGATCTCTTGCGAATACATATAGTTTGAGAGTCAACAAAAAGGTTGATGAGAGTTACAGGTTTTCTGCTAACTTTAGTAATGATACTTTTAAAAAGTCTGAAAAGTATTTCTTCTGTAGTTAAAAACCATGTTTGAATATGTTTGATAAAAGAGAAACCAAATCTGTAACACCCATAAAAATCATGATAGATTAAAGCTTTTAAAACCAACCCAAATTCACAAATTGTTTACAATCATAATTTTCAAAACATTTTCAACATCAGAGTCTCCCAAAATCATAAGTTAAAACATGAGGATGTGTAGGATCATGCATTCGCCTTCCCGCATTCATCTGAAGTACCTTAAACATAACACAAAACTATAAGCCAACACTTAGTGAGATCCCCCAAAATACCAACACATAGACAAATAAGAAACACAATAACAACATGTCAGGCCCAATCAACCATCGGATTGGAATACCCCAGGCCCATCAACCAGTGTGTTGGAATGTGACTACACTATGGGTCCAGTCAACCATCAAGTTGGAATACCACAGTCCCATCAACCATCAGTTTGGAATTCCATTCTACAACGGGTCCTATCATCCTTGGGATGGAATACCCTCGGGCCCATTCAACCATTGGGTTAGTATGCATACAATCAAACATATATACAGATCACTAAGCATAGCATTATCCTATATACCAGGATACCAATCTAACAGATCACTATAGTACAATAACATACATAACATTATATTGAATCCAAAGGGTTGGCATTGGTGCCTTCGCCCCGCAAGTGTAGTGAGAAAAAATCACCTTGCAAATTGGACAAAGCTGATGAGGTCTCGACTCCGAATGTCAACTCTCTAACCAAAACCTATTCCAACTAAATGATCAATCTCCATCAAAATCCCAAAATTTCCCAAAATACCCTTAAGTTCAAACTTGGTCAAAGTGAAAGTCAACTGGTCATACCAACCAAGTCAACTAAGTCAACCCAACCGAGTCAACTCACTTGAATTGACCCAGTGAGAGTATGCGGGGTGTACTTCAAAGGTACACTGGGTATACTCAGTCCTTGCATGTTGACCACCATCGGGGTGGTTGATTTCGTATGAAGTTCATACTCCGAGTATGCGGGGCGTACTCCTAGGAACTTTAAAACTCATTAAGTGCTTAATGGGTTAAGCACTCACATCTATATTTTAGATCCATGGCTAAAATTCACTCAAGAGTCATAAAGTTTCCAACTTTATGAATTTTCATGCCCATTAAGTGCTTAAATCAACTTCTTAATCCATTAATACATTCTACAAAATGCATGGAGCAAAACCAAACATTTGAAACCCATTTTTATGACTGAAGACCATCCCAAGGGTCTAAAAGGACAACTTAATGGGTCAATACATGCTTTGTTCATGAAACACCACATTTGGGACAAAAAGAACCTAAAACAAACCCAAAACACTATAATAAACTACACCAAGTTCATAACTTCATACCTCAAAATGGTGCCAAAAGGTGGTGTGGTCCTGGATCTAGAGAGCTTTACTCCTTCAAGGTGGCCTCCTCTTCCTTCCTTGTTC
Organism: Lactuca saligna; assembly: GCF_052625555.1. Lineage (NCBI taxonomy): Eukaryota > Viridiplantae > Streptophyta > Magnoliopsida > Asterales > Asteraceae > Lactuca > Lactuca saligna. Next base: position 12,538,705 of record NC_136423.1, on the reverse strand, counting down.
TTCAAGAGCACCAAAACACACACACAAAATATTAGAAATTGCTCCTCAAGATGATGCTAGGGTTGCAAACACGTATGAGAGGGTTAGATGCAGTTGAAGTGAAGGAAATAAGGCCATAAGAGTGCTTATATACGAGCCAAACCCTAAATTTAGGGTTTCCTCATCTACAAAGTACTCCCTACGTACACTGATGTACGTCCAACGAACTAGGGCATGCCCTAGAACGCTCAGCTTACACACGACGTACTCCCCCAAGGCCAATATTACGAAAATGCCATTAAGGCCCTTTTGCATACATTTCTTGAACTTTGGAACCAAAATGCAATATGAATGAATTAAAGGGGTTAAAATTACAAGTACCTCACATCGGGACGTTACAAAATCCGTGGTTTCTAGATAAATAATCCGATCAATGCTTATAATGATTCCTATAACCGAGTTATGTGGCTAGATATAACCCCTTATGACGCTTCATTAGACGTCGTGGATAAAGACTAAAGATAAATATCACAAACTTTGATTGGTCGATCGAGATTGTAGCTAGAAACCGCAAGTGGGGGTGTCAACCCATATAGATCTATACATATGTATCTTGCTCCACGGATTAACGGTTATAGCCGAGAGGGCATACTAAGTGAGTAAACTTAGGTAATGAATAGTGTCTCATGGTAAAGGCCTTTAACTATTATATACGATAAAGGTTCACTATAAAAGTCGAGTAACCCACCTGTTGTGGAGTTTACATCGATTGGAAGGGTGGTATTGATGGGTTTTAGCCATAAGAACTTTCCTATGTGCACATGCAAAACCCTAATGTTCGGATCTAGGCTTTCTAATTAAACATGCTTTGAATCCAAGACTTCTAATGGCTAATTAGGTTAAATAACAACATTGAAATAGATCTAGAATCATACCTTTGAGTTCCTTGTTGATCTTGTTGTCTTGGAGCTTCTAGAGTCACAAATGTCACTCCTCTAATGGCTTACAAACACCAATAGCAAGCAAGATGATTTAGGAGAGAGGAGAGGGGAGGAATTCGGCCAGAGTATCTCTACTTTAGATGGTGTGTCCAATTCCCTCACCCCTAGGGTCTATTTATACTTGTAGACTCCTTAAGGGTTACAACCTAAACCCTAATTGGATAACTTAGACTTTAAGTTGATCCATATCCTTTCCTTGATAACCCTATGGACGATTTTGGCTTATCCAAGCCCTAGAAATCGTCCATCCTATCTAGGATAAGGATTTATAGTCTAAAGTGTAACTATCAAACAATTGACAGTTTATACCCTCTTATTTAATTAATCTCTTTAAGTCACCAAACTAATTCCAATTAATCTATGACTTATATTAATCAAATAACCATATATTATTCCTTATAATATTTACTCTCTCTTAACAAATCATCCATCAAGTTGCTATGGTGAAGGCAACCCAAAAGGACCATGCACAACCGGATTAAATACTTGCCTAATATAGTTGCAGCCTTAGACACTATTCCAACAGTCTCCCACTTGGATAAGTCTAGTAACTATACAAGTACAATTCGGTTTGCAATCGTAGCTCTCAAAGACGCTGTCAACTCTGATCTAATCAATCTTGTCCTTTAGATAAGGGATCGTATAGTCCTCTGTTAGATATCATGCCGACAATCCTATGGAATGGTTAGTCAAGCACTTAATTTCTCGATCTCCGATTTATTTGACATAGAACTTAATCAAACACATCAATTCAGTTCTGACCGGGCCTGGCACATAAGTCAAATCAAATCATCGAGTGGCCAAGATATCTCTTCTACCCTCTCAGGATAAAATTTACAGATAAACTTCGACTTATATGCATTTACTTATTCATTAACCAACTATACACAACAATGCGTTTTATAACACCAAGTTACTGATGCGTTTTCGCATTATCAATGTACAATCAATTAACAAATAATAAACCATATATCTAGGTTTTAGGACTATATGATATTATCGTCTTGCGATCACCTTTTATATCGTATTCCATAAAGTGATTCCAGCAAGCGCGGGTTTATTCCAATGCTCAAAACCAGTTCATAAGCACTCATGAACGTTGCAGCAACCCTTGCTATGTCTAACACCATTTAGACATCCTACATACCAATTCATGACAATCTTCATTCATATCTACTCCCAACATATGAACGATTGTGGATCATTTGAATAATTCGATTATTCCTAATAAACTCAATTATTCTGGAAGTCAAAACATGCAAAGTGAAATAATAGTTAAACAATTAATATGTGACAGTAACTTTACTCATAAATAAAACTCCTTTATTTAATCATCAAATGTTAATTACATTTATCTATTATACGTTTCTAATACTATCTAATCTATACTAATATCATCCTTCAGCCCAATACTCCTAGCATGCTGCAAGTGCTTAACCCTACTCAGTCCCTTCGTAAGCGGATCTGCTGGGTTATCTTCTGATGATATCCTCTTCACTACGAGTTGTCCTTCTTCTATACGATGTCTAATGAAGTGATATTTTCTGTCGATATGTCGAGATCTACCATGATCCCTCGGTTCCTTGGTCAAGGCAACCGCACCTTCGTTATCACAGAAAATCTCCATGGGCTCCTTTATGGCCGACACAACTCCAAGATCACCAATGGAGTTCTTTAGCCATATTGCCTCCTTCAACGCTTCGCTCGCTGCGATGTACTCTGATTCGCACGTTGAATCAGCTACGGTTTCCTGCTTGGAACTTTTCCATATCACTGCTCCTCCATTTAGGGTAAAGACCCAGCCCGACTGTGAACGGTAGTTGTCCCTGTCGGTCTGAAAGCTGGCGTCACTATACCCTCGCACCTTCAAGTCATCACTCCCTCCAAGGACTAAGAACCATTCTTTCGTCCTCCGAAGGTACTTAAGGATGTTCTTCACCACAATCCAATGTGCTTTGCCAGGGTTCCCTTGATATCTGCTAACCATGCTCAAAGCGAAGGCTACATAAGGGCGAGTACAAGTCATAGCGTACATGATTGAGCCAACTGCGGAAGCGTATGGTACTCGGCTCATTTCTGCTATCTCAGCTTCGGTACTCGGACTTTGAGTCTTACTCAGCTTGGCATTTCCTTGTATCGGTAATTCTCCCTTCTTTGAGTTTTCCATACTAAAACGTTTTAGTACCTTCTCTAAGTAAGTATTCTGACTAAGTCCAATTAGTCTCTTACTTCTTTCTCTTACTATCCTTATTCCCAAAATGTAAGAAGCCTCTCCGAGGTCCTTCATAGCGAAGCACTTCCCGAGCCAGGACTTAACCTCCTGCAGAGTCGGGATGTCGTTCCCTATGAGTAATATGTCATCGGCATATAGAACGAGAAAGCTTACTATACTCCCACTGGCTTTGACATATACACAAGATTCGTCTTCGCTTCGTACAAATCCAAACTCTTTGACTTTCTCATCGAAGCAAAGATTCCATCTGCGAGACGCTTGCTTAAGTCTACAAATGGACTTCTCAAGCTTACACACTCTATTCGGATGCTTCGGATCCATAAACCCCTCTGGCTGAGCCATGTAAACATCCTCAGCCAACTTTCTGTTAAGGAAAGCGGTCTTGACATCCATTTGCCAAATCTCATAATCATGAAATGCGGCAATTGCTAGCATCACTCTAATAGATTTAATCTTCGCAACTGGTGAGAAGGTCTCATCATAGTCAACTCCGGGAGTTTGAGTAAAGCCCTTTGCGACCAATCGCGCTTTATATGTGTGTACGTTCCCATCAACATCGGTCTTCTTCTTGAAGATCCATTTGCACCCAACGGTCTTACGTTCGGGCACATAATCAACCAAATTCCAAACTTGGTTATCGTACATGGATTGGATCTCGCTATCCATTGCCTCTTTCCATTTCGCAGACTCCGGGCCTGCCATGGCTTCCTTATAGCTATTAGGTTCATCAAGATTTACTAGTGTACCATCACTAATATATGTGTCCCCTTCGGTAGTAATATGAAAACCATAAAACTGGGGTTGAACTCTAAACCTATCGGAACGTCTGAGAGGTAAGGATTCGTCAATCGGTTCAACCGGAGTTTCCTCCTCGGGTTGAATGCCAGCGGTAGAGGTTCCTTCATCTATCGACTCTTGAATTTCTTCAAGTTCGATTTGCCTCCCACTGTCTCCTTGGCTTATGAGTTCTCGCTCTCGGAAAACTCCTCTCCTCGCAACAAAGACAACATTGTCTTTCGGTCTATAGAAGAGATATCCAAAGGATGTTTGCGGGTATCCGATGAAAATACATCGCTCACTTCGAGGTTCAAGCTTGTCGTGAGTATCTCGTCTTACGAAATCCTCGCAACCCCAAACCTTGATATGTGCCAACGAGGGAGCTTTCCCTGTCCACATCTCGTGAGGTGTTTTGGCAACCTTCTTAGTAGGGACTCGGTTAAGGATATGGGCGGCAATCTCTAAGGCATACCCCCAAAAGAAGATAGGTAGTGAAGCACGACTCATCATAGAGCGAACCATATCCAATAAGGTTCGATTACGCCTTTCTGCCACACCATTCAACTGCGGTGTCCTAGGAGGCGTCAATTGCGAAACTATTCCACACTCCTTGAGATAATCGTGGAATTCAAGACTTAGGTACTCTCCTCCTCGATCGGATCGAAGCATCTTGATTTTCCTGCCCACTTGATTCTCCACTTCATTCTTGAACTCTTTGAACTTTTCAAAGGTGTCTGACTTTTGCTTGATTAAGTAGATATACCCATATCTACTATAGTCATCGGTAAAAGTCACATAGAAGCGGTTCCCATCCTTCGTGGTTGATCTAAAGGGTCCACATACATCGGTATGTATTAGGTCCAATAGCCCCTCACCCCTTTCACAAGTACTCGTGAAGGGTGACTTGGTCATCTTTCCAAGTAAACAAGACTCGCATGTGTCATCTTCCCAAAGGTCGAATGACTCCAACACTCCATCCTTTTGGAGTTGGGCTATGCGTTTCTTGTTGACATGTCCAAGACGGCAATGCCACAAGGATGATTTATCCATACTAGTAGAAGAATCAATATTCAAAACATCATTTCCTAAGTTATTAACAATCATAACAGTTTCATATATTCCATTACATGGTATAGCTTCAAAGTAAAAGACACTATTTAGATAAACCAAAATAGAACCATTCTCATTATTAAAAGAAAATCTAAATCCTTGTCTATATAAACCATGAAATGAAATGATGTTTCTATCCATTTCTGGCGAATAGCAACAATTGTTCAAATCTAAAACCAAACTATTCCTAAGCACTAAAGAATACACTCCAATCTTGGTCACAGGCGACGATCTTCTGTTCCCCATGATTAGATTGATCCTTCCTTGCTCTACATCCCTACTTCTTCTTAGTCCCTGCACATTAGAACAAATGTGATAACCACAACCGGTATCAAGAACCCAAGAAATAGCATGATTAGAATCGTTAGATTTGATTGTGTATATACCTGCGAAAGATGGCTTGATCTTTCCTTCTTTGATTGCTTGCAGGTAATCCGGGCAGCTTCTCTTCCAATGTCCTATCTTGTGGCAGTGGTGGCACTCTGCCTCCTTTGGGTTGGAGCAGGGCTTAGCGGGATCAAATTTGGTCCCACTAGAAGAGGCACCATCTCGGGCTTTCACCTTGCGATAGTTATTCGATGAAGCTTTCCTCTTCTTTCCTTTCCCTTGACCAATAGCCAAGACAGGAGCAGCGGACGGATTGGGAGTTGGTGCAACAGACTTGTCCTTGAAGTTGCTCTCAGCGACCCTCAAGAGACCTTGGAGTTTGCTTAGGGTGACCTCTTCTTTATTCATGTGGTAGGTCATCCTAAATTGGTTGTACATTGGAGGCAAAGAGTGAAGCACCATGTCGATCGCCAAGTCTTCACCGAAGTCAACATTTAACTTGCGAAGGCGGTCGACATACCTTTGCATCTTTTGCAGGTGCACGGTAAGAGATTCTCCATGACCCATCTTAGCGGAGATCATGTTAGTGAAAATCTCATAACGCTCTTGTCTCGCGTTTTGGTGGTATCTCTCCAACAAGTCTTGATGCATCTCGTATGGATACATGTCCTCGTAGGACTTTTGGAATTCGGAGTTCATGGTGGCGATCATGATGCAATGTACCTTCGTTGCATCTCGCTCATGAGTTTCAAAGGCGGTGATTTCTTCGGGAGTAGCAACTTCGGGGTTGATTTTCTCGAGCTTTTCATCGAGGACATACTCTTTATCCTCATAGCGAGCAATGGTGCGAATGTATCTTATCCATTCGCTAAAGTTCGCTCCATCGAAGGTGACCTTTTGGCAAAGGCTCATCAACGTGAAAGAACTAGCAGCAGCGTTGTTTGCGTTCGACATCTTCAATTAGTAAAGGACAAAGATAGATTAGAATAAGAATCCCTAATTATCACCCAATAAGAAAAATTAGGGCTAGGATCCAACAATAACATTTACATACTAGAAAAGGGATGCCGTAATCTAACATGCAAATAAATTGAAGGTAAGTGAATGACGATTCACTAATTCTCCATTACAAAACTTAAACTATTAGTCCTAAGTGTTTTTGAGAATTCCTAGGTTCGGATGAGATTCATTGAACTATTCAATGGCATGTTTAAATCTCGATATGCCCCTCTCGTTTGTGACTGGGATGCCGAGGATCACAAAGCGGGTGTGAGTTACCATGCAAATTCACATGGTGCCTTCATTGTTACGATCACCTATTCGATGTGCCGGTAAACCACACACGCTCCATCGAACTATGATAAACAATGAATCACCCTTTGCCACCTTCGCTTAGAACCAATTAGTGTGCCGGTAAACCACACACGCTCCACTAACTTCTTAGCAAGGTGCAAAGTGTAATTTCATGGGATTGCATCAATTCACTTTTCCTAAAGTAACTAAGATTGGGAAATTTTTAAAACGTGTAGTTACTTTGTAATTCTTATTATACTTTTAATGAGAAGATGAGGTTGCCCTATCCTACCCGTTCGGCTAACGACCCTCCACCAATCAAGCAAGCGGTGGGTGTGAGTGTACACCCATTAAGCGCTATTTTATAGGCCACAACCTTATACCCACCTTATAGATCGGCTTCGTGAATGAGGCCTACTAACGGTAAGACTAGCATTTAGTTATACATATATATATATATATATTATACTAGTAATATCATATTAGTATAGGGTTGTATTTTAAACTTTTCAAAATCTAGGGTTTGAAATTTAAGTTGTCTAAATTAAAACTTTTAATCACAAATATAAATTTCAAAACTTTAGGGTAGGTTTTAAACATTTAAAACATGAAGGATCAAATAACAAATAATTCCAATTAACAATTAATATCCTAATTATCTTTATTTGATTTATCCAAGATTTCTTTTAAGATAATTATCAAAATAATTAATCATTTATCACATAAGGAAATTAAATATTTTATTAGATGATAAATATCTTTAATTTGATCAAGATAATAGTCATATATATCAAAAAATCGGATTAGGGTTGATCTAATATGATTAAGGTAAGTTTCCATAAGATAAACATGAAAAAATCCAGGTTTTGCCTAATCCAGACGCTCGGACTCGCCGAGTACAGGCCTACTCGCCGAGTACATGACCCATAAACCCAAAATCGAATTTTGCAGGTTTGTTTCAGTTAATCAAGCAACAATTTAAAGAAAACCAAGCTAGGCTCTGATACCACTGATGGGTTTTAGCCATAAGAACTTTCCTATGTGCACATGCAAACCCCTAATGTTCGGATCTAGGCTTTCTAATTAAACATGCTTTGAATCCAAGACTTCTAATGGATAATTAGGTTAAATAACAACATTGAAACAGATCTAGAATCATACCTTTGAGTTCCTTGTTGATCTTGTTGTCTTGGAGCTTCTAGAGTCACAAATGTCACTCCTCTAATGGCTTACAAACACCAATAGCAAGCAAGATGATTTAGGAGAGAGGAGAGGGGAGGAATTCGGCCAGAGTATCTCTACTTTAGATGGTGTGTCCAATTCCCTCACCCCTAGGGTCTATTTATACTTGTAGACTCCTTAAGGGTTACAACCTAAACCCTAATTGGATAACTTAGACTTTAAGTTGATCCATATCCTTTCCTTGATAACCCTATGGACGATTTTGGCTTATCCAAGCCCTAGAAATCGTCCATCCTATCTAGGATAAGGATTTATAGTCTAAAGTGTAACTATCAAACAATTGACAGTTTATACCCTCTTATTTAATTAATCTCTTTAAGTCACCAAATTAATTCCAATTAATCTATGACTTATATTAATCAAATAACCATATATTATTCCTTATAATATTTACTCTCTCTTAACAAATCATCCATCAAGTTGCTATGGTGAAGGCAACCCAAAAGGACCATGCACAACCGGATCAAATACTTGCCTAATATAGTTGCAGCCTTAGACACTATTCCAACAGGTATATCGAGAGAGAGTAAGGGAGGGAGTGAAGCTGATCATTTGCGGTGAGAATGAAGACCCAAAGTTCTCTATTTATATCCTAATGATACACAAGAAAGGAAGGTGAAGTAGAAAGGAGGTGGTGTACATGGGTTATGTTCCAAGGGTGATATACCAAAATGAAGACTTCTTTCACATACTGTCCGTGATTCTATTGGTCAATATAGAAAGCAATTTGTTTAACATCCCGACTCCTAGGTAGGATATATATATATATATATATATATATATATATATATATATATATATATATATATATATATATATATATATATATATATATATATATATATAAGAGTTAATTGAGCAACTCGACGAGTTTGATTCCCCAAATCGTCGAGTAGAGACGGAATTGGCCACGTGCGTTTTACGACCAACTTGACGAGTCGGAGGGACCAACTCGACAACTTGACGCTATGAGAGGAAATCCTAATTCTTTGGGGTTGGGTCCTATTTAAAGGACCTTAAGCCCTCATTTCCGCCTCACCAGCCACCTTACTCCACTGTGTGAAACCCTATTCGTCCATATTGAGCTAAGAGAGAAAGAGAGCTAATATTTGGGTGTTTTGTGAACTATTAGAAGAGAAGAGAAGATTATCAAGTCAAGGACTGGGGAAGGATTGTTGGATCCAATGTTTATCCACCTTGAGCTTCTGTTGGAAAGTAAAAGTCACAAACTTCTCATCATATTGATTAGATCTTGTTACTAGGAAGCTTTTAGGGATTTTTTTTCCATATTTCCTTGAGATTTTGAGTGACTTGATCTTGCTAGTGATTAAGACTTTAGATCTAGACCTTGTGAGGTCCCTTAAGCCCAAAGGTCCAAGCTTTATCAAGCTAGAGGAGAGTTTTATTGCCTTGGACCATAAATGGATCTTGTTTTAGTATTTCAAGCCCTAAGTGCCATGCATGGACGTAAAGCTTGCAACTTTACGTGGTATCTCAGCCTTGGGAGGCTAGATCTAGAGTTTGGGGTTATAAATCTGCCTTAAAACGTCAAAAGAGAACATAGACTGAAGGGACTCGCCGAGTCGGCTAGGGTTTTCCACGACGAGTCTAGAATTGAATAGCTCGATGAGTTGATGAGACAACTCGACGAGTTAAGTTGGATTTTCAAGACATTTCTAAAGAAACGAGGGGAATCTATGAGTCACATAAATGTACTCTATGAGTTGGGTCAACATGGACTGTTGACTCGAGTGTTGACTTCTGCTAACTTTAGGGTTTGGTCAAGACAGGGATTATGGGGACCATGGATGGGTAAAATGGACTTTTACCCATCCCAAGGGTTAAAGAGAGAAAATAACTTAGTTTATTTAGAGTTGTGATTTAAGTGTTAATTATAATTATCCTATGTGTAACATCCCAAAAATCCGTACCAAAAATTTTTCTTTAAAACATTATCAAAGCCATATTCATAAAAACATATCATAAGTCATAACATAAATTCAGAGTATTAATTCCAAAATATATTTCATTATCAAAGTAAAAGATCCCAGGCTGACTAATCAATGGTGTGTGCCATGCAATCACCCGAAGCTCTTCCCTCCGCTACTGGAAGTACCTGAAACCAAAACTGAAAACCGTAAGCACGAAGCTTAGTGAGTTCCCTAACCTACCACATACCATACAATCACAAAGGATACATACTGCATATACTGGGCCATGCACGCTATTTCGGGCCTCGCCCCTACCTCAGACCCCGCCCACTACAACGACCCCGTCGCTCCAGGCCCCGCCTAGCTTCGAGCCCTGCTCGGAATATAGATCTGTTTCTTTTAGGCCCCGCCTGTCTTTGGGCCCTGCCCGCTAACCACATAATACAGCTAGCATATAACACATAACTGAGCATACCCTACTGTAATCCTGTCCTTAGGCCTCACGTGTCTTGGGCCTCACCCCTGTCCTCTCCTTAGGCTACCTAATATTTCCCCCTTCTACTCTGCCACTCTGGCGCTACAAGTCCTGAGATCCTTGATCCCCCTAACTCGACCTTAAGGTCCTTACATGTCCCACCTGTGCTACTAAAAACTCACGGGTGTCACCCACGGGTCTCATTCGAACCATACTACTGAGAAACCCTGCTCTCAGACCTCACCTATACTGCTACTCTCATATGGGCCTCGACCATGGGTCTCACCTAACTACATCCTGGAGCGGCCTCTCCCAAGGTCTCACCTCTTTAGGGCTATGCAGTCAAGCTCCATACTATTCTCATCCACTACCCATTCCTGATTCCTACTTGGATCACTAGGAGGTAAGGGCCTCACCCCAATTCCGCTAACTAAGCTGCTTGGGGATGCTACGGCTTACCCGTAGTCTTACAACACCTTCCATACTCACTGACTGCTAGTGAATGCTACGGCTATCCCGTAGTCTTACAACACTTTCTCCCTCTAGCTTGCTGACGCAAAAATGCTGCGGCTCTCCCGCTGCTCAACCATGCTCTACATGTTATATCTACCATTGACTGCTAACACGGAAGCATCCCATAGTCTTACAACACTTTCTCCCTCTATGGCTATCCCATAGTCTTACAACACTTTCTCCCTCTGGCTTGCTAACGCAAAAATGTTGCGGCTCTCCCGCCGCTCAACCATGCTCTACATGCTATCTCTACCACTGACTACTAACACAAAAGCATCCCATGCTAACCATTCTCAAGATCCTCATTCCAACTCTTTCAAGTCCTGCAGGCGATCCTCCATCCCGAATTTCCAACCAGATACTAACCATCTCGAATACACGAACTAACTGTAGGGAAGTCTCCCAAACTCCCAACGCTGAACTCCTCAACCCATCAATTGCTGTGCTACTTATTTTCCTTCTCAGAGTTCGTGTACTCATTCTGGATCTGCATGCTCTTACCCTTATACAATCGGAGGGCTCTCCCCCACTTTGATCCTGCTTATACCTCACTACTTAATGCCTGAGAAGAATTCCTAATCTTCTCTGCTATACCGAAATCAATCTGCTGAAGAACCAAGCTTTCCATAGCTAGGGGTCTAATCAATCCATCACTTGATAACACCTTCCTGAATCCAGCAGGTCACTACTGAGTTCCACACAAGCATGATATAGTTACTGCATCCTAAGCAACCTGCTTCTATAGGGCACGACCCCTAACTACCATTTTAATACCCAAGGTATGTAGATGGCATATAACTAAATGACAAGCAAGCCATAAAATTCTAAAATACTCACACCAATAACCATGCAGAACCATAACAATATAATCATGAACAAAGTTAACAAAGAAACAAAAGACACACACCTGCTACGTCCGGCGCTGCTTGCGTCTCCATGGTAGACATCTGAAAAACCCTACCTCCTACTGCAGGTGCCTCTGCTCGGCCCTGACGACCTACTGTGATCCTCAGAGTTGCAGCGGTAGGTGCTATCACCCGTCCTGCTGAAAACAAACTGGGGCATTGGGCCTTCTTGTGGCCCCATTGACTGCAATGGAAACATATCAAGTCTAATCCCTGTGTGGTGGTAGCAGTATAATCCCTGCTAAGATGACCAGTCCGGCCGCACTTGAAGCAACCCGAATCTCCACCACTACCACTCCTACACGCACCCTCGTGCATCCTGCCACAACTCCTACATCGGCCGCGGCTCTAGTAAACCCTCAATCTCGAATCTGACCCCTTGGGCCTTTTGCCCGAACTTGTGGCTACCTGAACCTCATCCGACTTCCTCTTCCGGATCTGCTCCAAATCAATCTCTCTCTCTAGCTTGTACAATCATATCCTCCAACATTTTGCAGCTGGACTTGCTCACAAACTGCCTGATGTCATCCCTCAACATCTCGTGCTATCTGGCCTTCTTCATCTCCTCATCTGCGACATACTGTGGAACAAGAAGGGCCCTCTCCCTGAACTTGGCGGTGATCTCCACCACAGTCTCAGTAGTTTGCGTGAAATCTTGAAACTCCCTTGCCAACTGTTGCACCTCAATAATTGGTGAAAACTCAGCCCTAAACATGGCCGAGAAATCGCTCCATGTCATCACGTTCAACGCAGGATCATCACCAATGGCATGACCAACTTCCTCCCACCAATCCCTCGCTTTGTCCTTCAGGAGATAGGAGGCGATTCTAACCTTGTCCCCCTCGGGACACCGGCTCGTACGGAATGCATTGGCAACATCGGCCAACCACCTGCTGCTAGCGATGGTGGACCCATGATATTCTAGCGCTCCGCAAGCTCTAAACTATCAGAATGTCATAGTAAGTGTTCCCATCAAATCCATTATCTCGGTACGAAAGGCTCCCACCCTCTCATCCAAGATCTCCAGTATACTCTCCTTGACGGTGCTAAAGATCACAGGAGTATGATCTAGGATACCACGCGTAACCTCAGCTAATATCAACTCTCTCATCCGCTCCTCGAGCTGCTCGGCCCCTGAACCCGAGCCTGATCCCTTACCAGCGCCTGATCCGCCCACTGGTCTCTCTCGCAATGTCACCATGCTGAAAATATAACACAATACTATCAGAATACTCATAACTGCTGAGGGATCATACGCACACACTACAAGTTTCCCGGTCTCATCTCGACCTTTCTCGAATCGAGTACGGATCCTCTGCTTCTAGTAGTACGGGCCCATACTACCTTTCACATCTATCTGTACTTTCCTCAAGAACTGCTTCGAATCCACCAGGTCCCTTTTTCTACTACTACTGCTCCCAGCACTATCTCATCCGAGGCTTACCCTAGGGAAACCTCTGACTCAACTCATACCAGTCCTTAGCTGCTGAAGGCCTCCTTGTGATGCCAATTAGCCATCACCTGAATACCATCACATGTGACGAGGCTCGGATAATCCTTCGAGTAAAAGACTCGTCCCTACAATGGTTGGACTCAGACAAGATCTGCGCAATAGGGCCAAATCCAGCACTCTGAGGTTATTCAACCCTGATCACATGTGACATGACGTATTCACCTGATGGCTAACTCCCATCACTTAGAATCCCACAATGCACAAAGGAAGCTGCATTCGGACATGGGAAAAATCTAACCATAACATACTCAACAATCATAATCTCATATCAAGAATCTGTACTAGCATGCGACATAAGCTCATAAACTTAGGCATAACCTAAAAGGCTATCCTACTACTGTCTAATCAGCACTATCATGCAGCTCAAAACACATACTAACTGATAAACATAACATACACTTGTATGGGTATTTTGGGTACTTACTTGAGCTCGGTTGATTGCATGCACCACTCCCTTTTTTTTCTTTTCAAAGTTCCTTTTCTTTCTGAATTCTTTTTGCTTTTCTAAAACTGTTTCCTTTCTAAAAACTATTTTTACAAAACTGTCTTTTCTTTTTGAAAACTTTTAGACCAATCCCTTAGTTTGAGTTCAGGCACACCCGAGAGTATGCCCAAATCCCTCAAACCTAGGCTCTGATACCAACTTGTTGTTGGATAAGGTGTCTAAGTCCATAACTTATTTGGTATATACTTGACCCGACCGGCATGGTCCATTTGGGTTGCATCTCATCCAAACTATTATGGATAATTTTATGAGAGTTATACACATATGTTTATTAATATATTATGAGTTATAATATATTAATATGAAGTTACGTTATTTAATTAGTTTTAGTCTTAAATTAATCATGGATTAATTTAGAGATTAAAAGGAATACTAATTAAATTATGGGCTATTTGTTTTATATAGTGTGGGCTAATACTCATTTGTTAATGGGCTAGGCTTATGTGGAAGTCCATGGAGCTTTTAACCCATGGATCCTTGGAAAAGGAAAAGACATGGGTTATTAGGGTTTCACCCTAACCATGCATACTATATAAGCATGCTTATGGAGCATGAAATGAGGCCTAAGAGAAAGCTAGTGATCTAGTATGTGTGTGCATGTGTGTGGCCGATTTATACAAGGTGTATATACTCTCTCAAAGTTTTCCAAGAGTTTGTGGTGTTTGTGATTCCATTTGAGGCATTCACACTATTGGTGCTTGGCCCTCAAACTCCTAAGAACCCAACACACCAAAAGGTATGTAATCTCTTCTAACTCTTTTATGTTGAAATGTTCCCCATGCCATGTTAGATAGGTTATAAACCTTGGAAAATTATTATTTTGCATGTATTTAGACAAACATAGATCCAAGGTTTATTAGGGTTGCATGCACACTTAGGAAGTGTTAGATTGCTCAAAACCCAACAGTGGTATCAGAGCCTAGGCTTGCTTGTTTGACACTTGATGCAAAATAGTGAAAAAAGTCGAAATCGTTGCTGTCTACATGCTAGACTCGCCGAGTCCATTGGGGGGACTCGCCGAGTCCAAGGCAAACTTCAACCTACTCGACGAGTCCGTTCGTGCACTCGGCGAGTAGGATCGAAAGAATGCAGAATCTCGACTTTTGCTGCTGGAAATGGACTAGAAACGTTACCCTAAATTGTTTTGGTGTTGTAAAACTTATTTAGTTGGTGTAATGGTTGTTCTAATCCATTTACAATAGCATATATCAAAATTCCATGTTTTTATGTGTTCATATATTTCTTGAATTTTGATGATCATGTTCATGTTCTTATGAATTTAGAAAATGATAGAAATTATTTGCTGAATTGTTTAGGATTAATTCTTTATCATTTATGTGTTTTAATGGAGTCCATAATTTGTCCTCAAGTTATGGATTACCAAAGGTCACTTTCATTTAACACACACTTAAAACACATAAGTTACATGAAAATGAAGAGTCTTCATTTTTATGAACCTTTAATTCATAAGTTATGAAATGAAGAGTTTTGCAAAGTTACAAAACTTGCCCTCAAGTTTTGGAATTTGTAAAGTTTCACACACTTTAATAAACTTTAATTCCAAACCTTAGAGTTTTAATAGTTAAAATTCAACCCTTATACTATTTATAACATTAATGGTTAATTATTATATATATGTATAAGAATAAGTCGTTTTACCGTTAGTAGGCCTCATTCACGAAGCCGGTCTATAAGGTGGGTATAAGGTTGTTGCCTATAAAATGGCGACTTAATGGGTGTCTACTCTCACCCACCGCTTGCTTGATCGGTGGAGGGTCGTTAGCCGAACGGGTAGGACAATGACTTTAAATTCTCCCTTCATTAAAAGTATTAATGATAAATACTAAAGTAACTAAAATCTTAATAATTCCCAATCTTAGTTACTTTAGGAAAAATGTGAATTTGGTGCTAACCCATGGAATTCACACTTTGTACCTTACCAAGTCGTTGGTGGAGCGTGTGTGGTTAACCGGCACACTAACTTGAACTAGTAAGGACCACGAAGGGTGACTTAATGTTTGTCATAGATCAATGGAGCGTGTGTGGTTAACCGGCACATTGATTAGGTGATAATATTAAGGATACCAAGTGAATTGGTATGGTTATTCACACCTTGTTTTGTGATCCTCGGCATCCCAGTCACAAAATTTGAGAGGGCACACTCGAGATTGAAACATGTCATTGAAAAGTTCAATGAATCTCAAAAGATCTAGGAATTTCAAATCCAATTAAAACCTAATAAATTATTTCGTTTTTCATGGTGGAAATTGGTGAATCGTCATTCGCCTACCTTCAAATATTTTATAGCTTGGATTACGGCATCCCTCTTCTAAGTTATAAAATAGTTTGTTGGGTCCTAGCCTTAATATTTCATATTGGGTGTCATATTAAGGACTTTAAATCAACTATCTTCAATATCTCCCAAAACATGTCTGGTTTAGACATTTTTGATCTTCCCAAATCTCTTGAAGATGATGTTCCTCGACATCATGCTTCACTTCCTTTATCTCCTCCAATTATTCTCCCTCACCTACAAGTTCTTGAAAAGTTTAAAGTCACTCAAGCCCTATTGGCAAGTTAAGGTCTTGGTGTGGTCACATCTTGGAGATGTAGTCACATATTGACAAGACGGGAGAGTTGGGTGTCAAAGTCTCGTGAAAGTTGGATGTTCAATCACTTTCTTAGTAACATAGCGGGTCACTTTGGGACTACTATGAGACAGACTATGACACGAGCCTTAATGATCTTATCTATTTGCTTTGTGCTGTGGAATCAGCAATGATTTGGAACACTAGTAAAGCAAATTTTGTTAGAAGATCAACTTCCCAAACCTTAAATGGACATTGGCAATGGTAGCATTGGATATCTAGAAAAGCATTTCTCTTCCCAATGGAAAGGGATCGGCCATAGTCAACTCGGTTGACCAAATGGTAAAGAGAAAGGCTAAGTCTGAGATAGTCTCATGTGCCATTATCAAAGGGTCTACATGTGTTTTGTTGCCAAAGGAAGGGGCATTGGTTGCAAAGCTGCCATAATTTACCTAAGGATGTTAAAGTTGATAAGATTGACTCTACTTCAGGTAAAATCCACTGTCTAACTCTATTAAGTTTCTATTATGAGATTCTTGATACATGATGTGACTGGGTCACATGGTGATGTTTTAAGAATCAAAGAAAAGGTAAATAAGCTTAAAGAAAGAATATGATGAATCTGATCGCGTGGATGGATTTCTATCGCGTAGTTTGAAGATCGGATTCTTGAGCTACTTCTTAGGAGTTATAATATATTGCTTGTGAATAGATAACAACAAGTTTTTCATGTGGATTGTAAGGATAAGTTTTTCCGCAAAGTTTTAAAATAAAAGGAAAAAAAGGTTTTAATTTTATTTATTTTAAAAATATCCTTACAATGGCATCGGTGGAAAATTGTTGCTTATATGTTTCCAGTAATAGCAGTATTGGAAAGTGGATTTGATTCTTTCATTTGTGGTAGTGTCTGAATTTACCAAATGAAGAAATTTTTTCATCACCCAAGTTTCAATTGGACAGAAACTTGGAATCATACAAGTTGTATTGTATGACGAATGAGAATTTTCATCTTTGAAAAATTAAGACTAATTCTTTGATCACATGTATATGTGAGTCATTTGAAGGACTAAGGAATTAGGTACACTGGATGTGCGCTGGTCAAGGTCCACCACAAAGATTGATTTGTCATGAGTTACTAAAGATTAGTAAATAAGATTATACTTATAAGGTTAAGTATAATTGAGTAACATTGGAAAGGATACAATGTATGACAAAGCAAATAAGAAGAATCAAATTAGGCAGAAGGATAAAAGTATCTCAAATCTGAAAAGATGGGAGAGTACTTTAGTATCAGTTTTATGATCATCTTAATGATATAGAAACCATATCACAAATTCATACTCTAAGGATGTCTTAGTGCATTGTTATGGCTAAGAAGAGAGGTCATGAATTGTTGGATTGGTTAAGATCAAGAAGACGAGTCATACTTCATTCCAAAACAATTCTTAGAGTCATACTCCAAGATTGTAACATTGAGTGACATAAAGTAAGGTTTAAAACACTTATCAAATGTAGTGTAAAATGTTTTCTACTCTTGTACATTTGAGATTGGTAAGTTGTGATGTCTTGGATGAGACAAAGACCAACTAAGAACAATTGTGTGAAGTGTTAGTCTTGATAAGAATCCGCACTATCCCTTGAATATTTGTTTTGTCAAGGAATGGTTCTTGACTGGGGAAACTTATATGTCAAGAGCACAGTGGGAGCCTTAAAGATCCTGAAAGAGTTTTAAGATTTAATCAAGAGTGAAACCTGTAATTTATCACTAGCACACGACTTAAGGTTTGCAACCTATCGTGTTGACATAATTCTTATTTCTGTACCTACTTCAAATAAGTTGAATTTACATGTGAGTTATCAGAGTTCAGCTTGGAAGCATTGGTGGGCCTTGTGCTACCAAGGTGACAAGAAACTAAGATTGAATAAGTTTAATCCATGTAGGGCTGAATTTGTCACTAACCTTATCTTGTGATTATGGTTTTGGCAAATTCGCATGGATAGGAACTCATACACTATAAAATCTAAGTGTCATAAGGTTTCTCTCCGATTCATGAAAATGATGGTGAGGAAACGCTTTCACTAAATAGATTTTAAGTAGATATCAATTGTGTCATTTGCATTTTCAAAAGTCATTAGTGGAGCGCGTGTGGTTAACCGGCACACTAACATGGACTTGTGAGAAATGGCAAATGCCTAAGCAATTGAGACTATGATTACGACATCCCTTTTCATAGTTCTGAAAATTGTTTAGACACACATGTGAGCTATCTAAGAAAGGATGTATGAATCTAAATTTTAGAAGTCCAACAGATTTCTGAAAATATGTCAGAGCTAGTGGGAGCTTAAGTATTATGCTGATAATCATCATGTTAGTGGGAGCATGATTATTATGATTAGTATTGCAAGCTAGCAATGTTAATTATAGAAAACAAACTTTCAATCCGTGAAGTTGCAGGGGTTGAAAAGTTGTTTTGCTATAATTAAGGGAGAGGAAATTATACTTCATTTCAACTCTAAAGCTTAGATTGAGATTTTAATCATCTTTAGTCAAGAATATATATGAATTTTATGTCTGAATGGTTCGACTTAAGGAAATTCTATATATATTGCGTTTTCAAAATTCGATTATGATTACGGCATCCCTCTTCATAGTTAAATTTTGAAAACATGGCAAATGAAAAATATTGTAGCAAAAGACTGGTCTAGTATCATGTCTTTATGTCAAACATCATGAATTGTGTCCCATATGCTTCGGATATAGGATCGATTTCACGTGCTATAATATTCATCCTTTCTAAATTTTCCAAATGCTTAAGGCATATAGAAGGGAAAAGTCTAGAACTGGATATGACTAAAGTGATTAAGCAATTGTCGAGGACAATCTGAGGTTCGCCAAAGATTGGTTGCTCAGGGACATTTGGAAGTCTAGTGTTAATTTTGGTAGGACCATATTGACATTTTCTGAAAAGAGGTAACTCTTGTTCGGAAGTGATAGTCAAATGGGACTATGGAAATGTCTCCATAGGTGGAAGTTATTCAATCTATGTAAGATTAGGAAACTTAATGCAAGAAGGATGTTCCCAAGGAGCTGATCTCTTTTGGAATGCTCTGTAATGGTTGTTGTCAAGTCTTTCTGACTTCGTGCATAATCATTACAAGAGGATCAATGCATATAAGTTCAGAATCTAACAGATTTCAGTAA
This sequence comes from Lactuca saligna, assembly GCF_052625555.1. Lineage (NCBI taxonomy): Eukaryota > Viridiplantae > Streptophyta > Magnoliopsida > Asterales > Asteraceae > Lactuca > Lactuca saligna. The sequence continues at coordinate 12,519,111 of NC_136423.1, read as the reverse complement.
ATGACATAAATTTGGAATTCTTGCATTTACAATAAGGATTTGGGATTGTGAAATGAGTATCATTGGAATCATGTTCAATTGATCTACATCACAATGTAAGGATCATAGACAAACATAGTGTGCATACTTGGGGTATGGCATAACTATTGTTTAGAAAAACAAAGTGTACATGCTAGGAGCATGGGACGACTGTTGTTTTTTATTCAAGTCTTAAGTTGATATTTGAAACATTGAATAATGTGTAATCAATATGGTGATAAATAAAAGGTGGTTTTATTTATATTCAAAAGGGTTCTGAGACCATATTAGATTCGATTATTATTGTGTTTCACTTTGCATGTTTTGACTTCCAAAATAGCTAGGTTATTCTTTCCGAATGACTAAGTTATTTAAACACTCCACAGTCGTTCATATGTTGGAAGTAGGTATGAATCAAGACTGTCATGAATCGGGTTTGTAGATGGCTAAATGAGTTTAGACATGGCAATGGTTGCTGCAACATTCATGAGTACTCATAAGTTATGAGTATTGGTATAAACCCACGCTCACTTGTATCACTTCATGGAATTTATCTCGAGTGATCGTGAGACGATAACATCATATAAATCTTTAAACCTAGAGATATGAGTTGTTACCTATGAGTTGGTTGTGCATTGATTGCACGTAAACGCATCAGTAACTTGATGTTATAAAACGTGCCTTTGTGTACAATTCAATAAGTAGTAGAACAAGCATATCAGTCAAATTTTATCTGTTCCTTCTAGAAATAGAAGCGATATCCGGGCCCCTCGATGATTTTGTTGTGACCTATGTACCGGCCGGTCAGAACTGAATTGATGTGTTCGATTAAGTTCTTTGTCAAACAAATCGAAATTCGGGAAACAAACTGCTGGACAATAAGTACGACGTTGTTCCATGTATTTGTCCGGCTGATATCATGAGAACAGAGGATTATGTGATCACTTATCTAAAATGGCGCTTCATAGTTCGACAGAGTCTTCATTGTTCGAGGGAGTTTTCGAGAGCTACGATTGTTGGTTGGTTCCTGAAGTTATAGGCAAATATAGTTATTAGACTTATCCAAGTGGGAGTCTGTTGGATAAGGTGTCTAAGTCCATAACTTATTTGGTATATACTTGACCCGACCGGCATGGTCCATTTGGGTTGCATCTCATCCAAACTATTATGGATAATTTTATGAGAGTTATACACATATGTTTATTAATATATTATGAGTTATAATATATTAATATGAAGTTACGTTATTTAATTAGTTTTAGTCTTAAATTAATCATGGATTAATTTAGAGATTAAAAGGAATACTAATTAAATTATGGGCTATTTGTTTTATATAGTGTGGGCTAATACTCATTTGTTAATGGGCTAGGCTTATGTGGAAGTCCATGGAGCTTTTAACCCATGGATCCTTGGAAAAGGAAAAGACATGGGTTATTAGGGTTTCACCCTAACCATGCATACTATATAAGCATGCTTATGGAGCATGAAATGAGGCCTAAGAGAAAGCTAGTGATCTAGTATGTGTGTGCATGTGTGTGGCCGATTTATACAAGGTGTATATACTCTCTCAAAGTTTTCCAAGAGTTTGTGGTGTTTGTGATTCCATTTGAGGCATTCACACTATTGGTGCTTGGCCCTCAAACTCCTAAGAACCCAACACACCAAAAGGTATGTAATCTCTTCTAACTCTTTTATGTTGAAATGTTCCCCATGCCATGTTAGATAGGTTATAAACCTTGGAAAATTATTATTTTGCATGTATTTAGACAAACATAGATCCAAGGTTTATTAGGGTTGCATGCACACTTAGGAAGTGTTAGATTGCTCAAAACCCAACACTTGTAACATCCCAAAAATCCATACCAAAATCTTATTACAAGAGCACTCATGAATGTTTGTTGAAAACTTTTGCAATGCCTAACACCTTAGACAATCTTACAAAACCCATTCATGACAGTCTTACCTCATTACCTACTTCCAAAGTATGATTGACTGTGGATTTTTGAATAATCTTATTATTCGGGAAGTCAAAACATGCAAAGTGAAACACAAGAACAATCGAATCCAATATGGTATCAAAACTTTTGAATATAAATAAAACACCTTTTATTTAATCACCATATTGATTACACATTATTCATTGTATAATGTTTCGATTAATCAACTTATTACTTGAACTAAAAAATAGTTATCCCATGCACCAGGCATACATACTATGTTTTCTTATGGTCATTTCGTTGTGAAATAGATCAATTTTCAATAATAATCATTTCACAATTCCAAATCTTTATCACAAGTGTAAGAATGCCAATTTCTTGCCACTATTAGAATGTTTTAGATTCTAAAATATCATGCAATGATTCCTTTTGAAATATCATGGTACCAAAATCACATAGACTTTTCCAATGATATTACAAAGTATTCCATTGGAGATTTTTACAAGACAATTCCCCGGAATTCAAGTCTTACATTCAAAGTACATTACTTTGAACATCCTTCTCGCATTACAGTTACTAATCTACACATAGATTCTTTATATCCAACTCCCATTATGGAAACATTTCCATATATTCCATATAACCACTCATTATTAATAGAATCCTGTGTATTCATAATAGTGTCAATATGGTCCATCCATTACTATACTTCCAACTACAAGCGATCAATCATTAACAAACCTCAGATCTTCCTTGACTATTATTTAATAACTTTAGTCATATCTAGTTCTTGTCCTCTTAAATCCCTAGGTATTTGGAAAATTGGAACACATGAATGTTATAACACATGCAATCGATCCTATACCCGAATCATATGGGACACGATTCATAATTTCATACATAAAGACATGATACTTGACCAATCTTTTGTTATAATATTTCCATATATAGAATTTCCAATGTTGAAACACTTCGACATGGTATTCATATATGCTCATGACTAAGCTTGATTAATAGTTCAATCTAAAATTTTAAATTCTAAATAAAGTATATGTATCCTCTCCCTTACTATAGCAAAACAACTTTTCAAACTTTGCAACTTTGCAAATTAGAACTTTGTTTCCTATAACCAGTATTGCTAACTTGCAACACTTCACATAATAATCATGCTCCCACTATTATGATAACTACATTCCTACTAGCATAACACTTATGCTCCTACTAGCTTTGACATGTATTCAGAAATCAACTGGACTTCTAGAAATCAATACTTATTGAATTTCTTACCAAAGTTCATATTACCGATATGATATGTTTCGATAAGCCTTTATCTAAGCTCATACACCTTTTATTAGAAAGCTTATTTGTATGTCTAAACTATTTCAGAACTTACAACAATAAGTTCCAAATGTTTTAAACTGTTTGCCATTTTCTCACAATTCGAACTATAAAGAGGGATGCAGTAATCATAATTGAATTTGAGAACACAATTAACACAACTGCTATCTTCTCAAAATCTTCTTAGTGAAAATGTTTCCTCACAATCATTTTCATGGATTGGAGGGAAACCTTATGCTACTTAGATTTTACGGTGTATGTGTTCCTATCCATGTGAATTTCTCATTATCATAAGATAAGGTCTATGACAAATTCAAACTCATATGACCTGAACTTATTCAATCTTAATTTCTTACCACTTGGCAGCTAGGGGTGTCAATTTATGACACGACACGACAAAAACACACGAAACGAAATCGGGACGAAATCAAAATTCAAATTCATGTTCGTGTCGTGTTCGTGTCAAGATTAAAAAACACGATGTCATGTCGTGTCATGTTCGTGTGCATTAATCAACACGAAATTGACACGATGAAGCATGTGGTTGTTGGGTTTTTTCGTGTTTGTTGTTTTTATTGTGTTATGTATCTTTAAGTATGAATGAAATACACTGATAGTTATGTAATATTATCTTTATCGTGTCGTGTTTTAATTTGTTCGTTTTCGTTTTAATGAAAAAAACACGACATTGTGTCGTGTCGTGTTCATGTTCTACAAAACATTGTCGTGTCATGTCGTGTTAGACAAAAACACGACACAACTACCCGATTTGACAGCCCTATTGGCAGCACAAGGGCCTACCATGTCTTCCAAGTTGTTGAGCAGATCACCCTTACTGATCAATGAACTTTCACTGATCAAGGTGTGTTGCCTTATGCAAACAATTGAGAACTCATAGAACTCACATGCATAGTCAACTTTAACTGGAACGGGCATAGAAACAAGAATATTTCAACTTGATAGGTTACAAACCTCAAGTCGCATGCTAGAGATAAACAATATGCTTATTCTTGATTAGTTCTTGAAACTTTTCAAGATATTTAAGACTCTCACCGACCTCTTGACATATAAAATTCTCTTGTCAAAAACCATTCCTTGATAAACAAATGTTCAAGAGTAAGTGTGGATTCTTATCAAGAATGACACTTCATACAATTGGTCTTAGTTGGTCTTTATTTTATCCAAAACATCACAACTACCAATTTTAAATGTACATGAGCAAGAACCATTTCTTACTCCACATTTCATGATGTGTTCTAAACCTACATAAGATATGGAATTCAAGGCACATTCTTGGAGAATGACTCTAAGACTCGATTTTGGAACGAAGTATGATTCACCTTTTTTTTTTTTTTTTTTTTTTTTTTTTTTTTTTTTTAACAATTTCAACAATTCCCGATTCCTCTTCTTAGCCATACAAGTGAACTAAGTTGTCCTGAGAGGATCAATTGTGATATGGTTCTCATAATCATTAAGATGATAATAAAACACGATACTAAAGTACTCTCCTTTCCTTTCAGATTGGAGAAACTTTTATCTTTCTGCCTGATTCTTCTTATTCGTTCTGCTATACATTGAAACTTTTTCAATGATTCAGTATTACACTTAATCTTGTAAGCATAATCATATTCACTAAAATCTTAGTAAATCATGACGAATAGTCTTATTGTTCTTTGTGGTGGACCTGGTCAGTGCACAACAATGTGTACTAGATCCCCTAGTCCTTCACTTGAAACACATCTATATGTGAATACGAATTTAGTCTTAATTTCCTAAAGATGAAAGTTCTCATTCATCATACAACACAAGTTGCGTGATTCCAAGTTTCTATCCAACTGAAACTTTGGTGATAAGAATCTTTCCTTAAGTGATAAATCTTGACACTACCACAAACGAAAGAATCAAATCCATTTTCAACATTGCTAACAATAGAAACATACAAACATCAATTTTCACAAATGTCATTGCAAGGAAATATAAAATAAGATAAAATCAAAATTTTCTTTATTTATAAAATTGCAGAAAACTTGTTCTTACAATGCAATTACAAATGAAAACTATGTTACTACATATTTCTAAGCAACCTATCATAACTCCTAAGTAGCAGCTCAAAAATCCAATCATCAAATCATGCGATCGAAATCCATCACTTCGCGATCAGACTCAACATGCTTTTCCTTTAAGCCTCCTCTATTTTCTTTGATCCTACAAAACATCAAAATGTGATCTCATCACATCATGTATTAAGAATCTCAAATAGGAACTTAATAAAGATAGATAGTGGACTTACCTGAAGCAGAGTCAGACATTCTAACTTTATCATCCTTGAGATCCTTCAAATAGATACGAAAGATTCTTATTCAATGCCCCTTCTTGTGGCAGTAGAAATAAACAGACTATTCCGGAATGGCACATGGGACAATCTCAGGCTTTTTCTTTCTTTTTACCATTTGTTCAAATGGTTTGACCATGGCCGATCCCTTTCCATTGGGAAGAGAAGACTTTTATGGACTTCCATTGTTTCCATTGTCAATGTCCATGGAAGTTTGGGAAGTAGATCTTCCAATCAAATTTGCATTAGCAGTGCGCCAAATCATTGATGATTCAACAACAATTAGCAAATATGTTAAATTAATAAAGGTCACGTCGTGGTCTGTCATATAGTAATCTTTAATGAAGTAACTATACGACTTAGGAAGTAATTGAAGAACCAAGTCAACAACCAACTTCCTTGACACAATGACTCCTAACATTCCCAGCCTGTCAATGTATGACTTTATCTCCAAGACATGTGCACACATAGACCTTCCATCTCGGTGTTTGCTTGCAAATAGGGTTTGAGTGACCTTGAACGTTTCAAGTCGACGAACACGTGGGCCAGGGAGAACTATTGGAGGAGGTGGAGGAAGTGAAGTATGATTTCTGGGAATATCATCTTCATGAGAAAAGTTTTTCCATAAGATTCGGGAAGACCATAGTGACCTTAAACAAACTAAGTTTTAAATGAAACTGTCACACCCCCAAACCAGACGGCGGAAATGTCTGGGGGTGGAGGACTTCATTTGTAGTATCACAACACATGCATCATAGTAATCAAAGTACAAACAACCATTGTATTTAAAAGTATAATATTTACATGTGTTCAATCATTGTATATTGAAACCAAAACAACTATACAAAAGAAGAAGATAAGACTCATAATGGCTCCATCTTCTCAAAAAGCTCGGGGAGTACCTGTTATTATTTCCCTGAGAATACAAGTAATTTGAAAAGAGAGTATCAACAATAAGTTGAGTGAGTACATAAGTCTTTATGTTTGCATGGGTGTCTTTGTATTTTGAATATGAAAACTGTTCTAGAAAATTCCATATTTTATGTGGTATGTGAAAAGTAGTTTTATTCCCATAAAACCGTCCTATTTGTAAACCAATGTATTTGTAAAACTTGTAGCTGAGTGTGTGCCTGGCTTTGCCAGCTATTATTGAAAACTGTAGTATACCATTGTACTTTGTATTTTGTAAACTGGTACTTTGAAGATGTACTTACGTTTAGTTGTTTGTACACTAATGTGTTGTTAATATCTTTTTAATGAGTTATTATAACCATACTAAGACATGAACGCCTGAAACAAACGCCTTGTGAGCGCTTAAACTGTTGATAACAATTGCCACTCATTGGCGTGTATGCCTGACTTTAGCTAGCAGCCAGAGTGCGGGGTTGTCAATCCCGATATAGATGTACACACAACTTGTTTCGATCCCCGGACTGGAGATTCTGGTTATAATGTCGGGCTTTACCTTGGTTGTCTAAAATGAATTAAACAACCTGAATTGGATATCTCATAAAAAGCATATAAACGTTACATGTATATTAGTTATGAAAACCCAATCATTCTGAAATAAATGATTGATAGTATGTTCTTGAATTAGTATTCTGAACATGTATTTGACAAGTGTAAACCCTTGATTTGTTTTGAATTAAAACCCTTGTTTCATGTAAAACAGTGTATTCATGTATACTTAAATCATGAAGTACTGCTCTATGTATTATAAATTATACCTATTATAATTTATATGTACTTTATGAATTGGTAAATAACTATTTTTGCATGTAATCCTTTGCTCAACATATTACAAAGGGTATTTAAACTGATGAGTTAACTTATATATTTATATACATATACAATTTTATATATACAAATATGTATATTTGGGAAAAATATAAGTTTATAAAAGAGTTCAATATTTGGAGTATTTTTGATGCTTTAAAATCGTTTTATCGTGATTTGAAATCATTTATTTATAACACAAAGTTGTTGTGTTATACTTGTATTCCCCCCTTAAAACAGTAGAAATTATGAAGATACGGGGGTATGAACTCACTTGATAGGTGGTAATTCGGATAGAGTTTTGACAGGAGAGAGGATGAATTCTCAAGAATTTCAGGGCTTCAAGACTTACTTCGGGCTCGAGTCTTGATACCGGGGTTTTAGGGGTTGTATATGAGCTTAGGGGAGTGGAGAATGTGAAAGAGGGTGAAATTTAGGGTGAAAAAGTGAAAAATAGTTGGAACCCTCGCATGCCTTATATAGGCCGAAGCCTCGGATCCGAGGCCATGCGAGGCTGCCGCTTGTCGGATAGGTGGAGAAGGGAGTGGAGCTTCTTCGGATTGGAAGCTCGTTGCTGGCTGGCTTGGATTGGACCGGACTTCGGTCCAATAGAAGAAGGACATGTGCGAAGGGGAGCGTGCGAGGGGCATCTCCGGTGTGTCTCCATGCGAAGCTGTTGGCTTCTTAGTGGACCTCGGCTGCGGCCCAATCAAAAGGCGACACGCGAGGCATCGGTCCAATCAGCAGTCGCCACATGGAAGCTCGCATGCGAGGGTGACGTGACGTTACTGTTCATGCGAAAATTCCCGATTTTTGCTATTTTTCTTTATTTTTGTGCCAAAACTTGTAAAACTCATAACTTTTGCATACGAACTCCGTTTTTGACGTTCTTTATATGCACGCGTAGGTAAAATTATACTCTACGACTTTTGTTTAGATTTCGTCGGCTAATTTTGACTTTAATTTTTAATATTATTATTTTAAACAGACCGGGACGGGAATCCGTTATAAATTCATAACTTCTTCATACTACGTCCGTTTTTGTCTGTCTTTTTACCATTGTACTACTAACGACGAGACCTTCAATTGTCGTTTAGGTTGTGTCGGCTAAAAACCACTCGATCTTTATTTCGAGTTTTTAGTTGTACACTGTTATACTAAAACTTAGAAAAATCATAACTTGATAACTTCCTCATACGAAGTCAGATTTTGGCGTTCTTTCTATGTAAGTTCTCAGTTTAACATAAACTATAACTTTCATTTAGATTGTTAAGGCTAGAAAGCCTTTTATTAAAAATTCTATTTTTACACTGAACAATGTTTTGTCGTTTTTGTCGCGGATTTTCGATTGGTCATAACTTCTTCGTTATAACTCGGATTTTTGTGTTCTTTATATTTTTGGAAATCTTGTTACAATCGCTATCACTTGGTTCATCCCAATTGAGATTGTTTAATAATTTATTTTTGATGATCAATTATGTAAATATACATAGTATGCTAAAATTTCTCTTTATTAATTTACAAAGAAGTACAAATTGACCTACACTATTACATAGATTTGAAATAACAGTTTGTTACAGAAACTATTGGATCTTTTGTGATTCATTGAACTTTTCGATGACATGTTTAATCTCGATTATGCCTTTCAAGTTTGTATCTGGGATAACGATGATCACAAACAAGGTATGAATAACCATGCAAATTAGCTTGGTACTCTCGATGTCATTTATCACCTAATCAATGTGTCGGTTAACAACACACGCTTCATTGATAAATGATAATTTACGACAAAGCCATTGCCATCCTTCATCAATCCACATTAGTGTGTCGGTTAACCACACACACTCCACTAACTGACCACTAAGGTACAATGTACAATTTCATTGGTTAGCATCAATTCACATTTTTCCTAAAGTAACTAAGATTTTAGAATTTATAAGGGCTTAGTTTCTTTATAATTCATTATACTTTTAATGAAAGGTTGTGCCCTTTCCTACCCGTTTGGCTAATGACCCTCCACTAGTCAAGAGTGCGGTGGGTAAGAGTGAATACCCATTTAATCGTCATTTTATAGGCAATTTCCTTAAACATCCCTTATAGACTAGCTTTGTGAATGAGACCTACTAACGGTAAGACTGACTTTTAAATTTACACATATATAATACATTAGACTTTTAATTTTATCTAGTATAAGGGTGTATTTTACACATATAAAATACTTGGTGGTTTAATCTATTAATAAAGTAGATTTTTAATTTAATTAACTTTAAACCATTTAATTATAGATTTATTAATAACCATTTAATTAATCTTTTAATTAACTATTAACAAAGCTGTAATTAAAAAAACTTTAAATTCTAAATTGAAGTTATGAAGACAAAAGGTTCTAAATATAAAAATTCAAAAGTAAAACTATTTAATTAATTTTTAAGTTATGAACTCAAGAATTGCACATTTTGAAACATTTCATTTACTAGATTTAATGTTTCATAAAAGAGACTTTTTAAGTTCCAAAACTTGAGGGCAAGTTTCGTAACTCTTTGAAAAACCTTTGGATTCCAAACTTGATGACAAGTTTTGTAACTCCTTTAAAAAAATTGATTTCCAAAACTTGATGGGAAGTTTTGTAACCTATCAAAAACATTTAGGTTAAATTTAAATATAATAAACGAATCATATTATCTTTTTGGTCTCTTTTAAAAAAAACTTTTGAGAAAGATGCATTTTTGGTCTCCTTGAGACTTAAAGATTAGATCTTGGTTATTTGGAACATCCTAATGGATAAAGTTGGAAACTTTATCCAATATGAAGCTATTAGGAACCATAAAAATGTGATCTTGGTCCTTTCTTCCCTCTATGCAAGAGTTATGATGCCTTGGTTGGTATAGCAAGTCAGGGTTTTGGTGTGTGGACTCCTTCTAACCATGGAAAGTCATAAAGTTGGAAACTTTATGACTTAGAATATTATTTGGGACTAGATTTGAGCTTTGGAAATGATATCTTAATTGATTAACCACTTAATGAAGGAAAATGGGATCGGTCGAGTACATTGATCGTACCTGGTAGTACGTTGAGCGTATGTAACATCTTATTTTAGATTGTCTGTGATTTAGGGTTCGTGGGCTACACCCCGGGCATGAGGAAGCCTTGATAATTCGACGAGTTAGTAGAAGCGTAGGGTTTCTCGCCACCTTTCCGTGGATATGAGGTTCGTTGGAAACAGACTTATAACGAAGAAGCTATGATAGTTTGAAGTTTTGGCAAGTTTAGTCCTTATTGAGAAATGGGTGGCAAATGAGTACGCGGGGCGTAAGTATGTGTATGCTTAGCGTACTTATGTGTGTATCATGGACATGAAGACCACCTAGTATGTGGGCATACTAGAGGGTATGTTGGGCATACTAGGCAGATAATGTAAACCCTAATACTTTAAGGTGACCCTATTTAAGGAACATTATGGCCTCATTTTCAGCCACCATTTCTAGTATCCAACCCCCTCAAAACCCTAATTTCCATTTTCATAGCTTGAGTGGCCATTTGAAGCTTTTGAGTGTTCTTGGTGGGATTCTTTGGGTGATGAAGGAGCTTTGAAGAGAGTAGAGTTGGAGTCCAAACTTTGGATTTGAGTTTCCCTGTGGTTGGTGCATCATTTAGAGATATCAAGCTCAAAGCTTTCTTAATATTTTGATTTGTGCATATTGCGGTTCATTTTAGGGTTTATGTCCCAAAGCTTGAAGCTTTATGAGTTTGTTAAACTCTAGAGCCTAATACTTGTCCTTTTAAGTGTCTCTAGTGGAGTAGACTCATAAAAATGGAACCTTGGACGTTAAGATCTCCTCATGCATGATATATGAGAACTTTTGTGAGTAAAGAGTGAGATTTTATGAGTTCTAGACATGCTCAGCCATGCAAAGGCTTGAAGTCACAAACTTTATGGAGTATTAGCCTTTAGTGAATTCAAATCTAAGATTATAGCTATGGTCTTAACGGGTTAAGACCAGGAGAGTGGGATAAGCAAGTCTGGGACGTACGTTGGGCGTACTCCCAGATACGCGCAGTCTAGCGATGAAGCTTCCCGATGCATGCATGGCGAAGTAGTATGCCCAGCGTAAAGGGCTGTACCCCAACGTACGCGCTTGCTGTTGACTTTTGTTGACTTTTAGGGTTTGGTCAAACTGTGGACTTTGGAAGCCATGGAAGGGTAAAATGGTCTTTTATCCTTTTGAGAGTTAGTAGAGGATTTATCCTAACATCTTTGGGGGTCGTTTATTAATTAGAGTAAATTACATGTGTTAGGCGGATGCTAGACTGGTGGTTCGAGTACGAGACATACTTGCTTTACTTACGAGGTGAGTCTTTCCACTATACTTACCTAAATGGTAATCATTGTGTAACCGGAGGGTCTTATGTGCTTATATTGAGTTATATGATATCATGCATTTTGTCTTTGTGAATTATGATGTATATTACTCCTGTGTCTTATTGAGTTATTCTGTTCTTTTGAGACCAGAGGGTTTTCACTAAGATACCGAACTGGAGGGTCCGACCTGAGCTGTGAGACCAGAGGGTCTTCACTGAGACACATGATTGGAGGTTCCTTAATGAGATATAGCCATGAGAGGCTAATTGTTTGCGTGAGGTATTTTGGGGAACTCACTAAGATTCATGCTTATCGTGTTGTGGTGATATGTGTTTCGGGTACTTTTCATGATCGCGGGAAGGCGCCGACTTGATTGTACACACCAGTTAGAGATCATGATTTTGAGGATTTTGGGATTTTATTAAACATTGTTGACTTGTGTTTTGACAACTTATATATTTTGTGATTTTTGAGAAATGTGACATTGAGTTATGTGATTTTAAAAATAAAAAATTTATTTGAAAATTTACAGTGTTACAGCTTACCAGGCTAGAGCCCCATAATCAGGAAAAGGATGTACAACGTTAAGCGTAGTGACTGAGAATGTTGGGCTTACTCAGCCTGTGTTGGCCTCCTTTGACTTTTGACTTTGCGACTCACTGACTTTTTGACCAGTTTGACTTTTGGTTAAACTTAGGTAGAATTGAGTATTTAACTAAGGATTGGTCTCAATTTGGTTTTAGGAAGTTTGGGTTGGTTGTTCTGATGTTGAGGTAGCTGTTGGGCTTCTGTTGAGTAGTTTAGGTGAGTCTTCTCAGTGTGCTTATGTGTCAAAGGCACCAATACCGACTCACTAAATTATGTACGTAGGATGCTAGATGTCTTTGTGACTTTTGCATGTTTGTGTGAGCCTGTGTGGTGGTAATATGTGTTGACCGATTGGGTCTTATTTGTTGTTACTGTGATATGTGTTACCGCATGTACTGAGACTTTGGGTAGTCTCCAGGGTTACTGATAACCTACCGGATGTACCATTTTCCCAATTAGACTTCGGGTAGTCTCCATGGTTGCTAATAACCCATAGTTGTTATATGTGTTGTGTTGGATGTAATATTTTGGGGAACTCACTAAGCTCCGTGCTTACAGTTTATGTTTAAAATGTTTTTAGGTACTTCTAGTTTCAAAAGGAAGGACCAGCTTGATCACACTTCATCCCTTGAAGATTCATTCTGAATTGACTGTATGTGATTTTAGTCTGAAGTTTTGAGAATACTTTTATTAGAGTAAATTACCCGAATGGTCCCTATGGTTTAGCGTAATTTGTGCATTTGGTCCCTAACTTATTTTTTTTAACTCAGAAGGTCCATACTTTCAGTTTTTCTAGCGCTCTTGGTCCTTGTCTTACCTAAAAGATTCTTTTTTTCCTTGATTATTTAATTTATTTAAATAAACACACTCCAACCCCACCTCCTTCACCTTACTGTACCTACATCACCATTTTTTCCTATTTAAATAATAATATTTTTAGGTAAAACGGGGACCAAACGCGCAACAGAAACAAATAACAGAGATCAAACGCATAGCAAAAATAAATAATAGGGACCTTACGAGTTAAAAAAAAAGTTAGGGACCAAAAGCGCAAATTACCCCAAACCATTGGGACCATTCGTGTAATTTACTCCTTTTATTATAATCTTCTTTTGGGATAATGAAAGAATGGTTTTGACTTATTTAAAATGAATTTTTTACTTGAAAATGTTGGGATGTTTCTGCATCAGAGCCTTGGTTTGAGGAATTCAGACACGCTTTTGGTGTGGCTGAACTCAAATTGAGGATTTCTTAAACCTTTTAAAAGAAAATGATTTTCTAAAATGGGTAATATATTTTTCGATTCGTATAAATTTGGTCATTGACTTTTTTTCATCCACAATTACCCCTTCAACTTGTTAAACAGTACATATTTAGTTTCAATGACCAACTACTCCAGGTTAGCCGGGAAAAATGACTTAATATGGTAATATATTTATCACTTTGTACATATTTAGTCATTAATATTTTTTCACATTTAATTTTTGATATTTTTTGTTGCAAAATAAGTCATTTTTACTTTTGTACTCATGCAATACTTATGACTGATTTCTTTAGGTTTTTCTCACGAAATCTTATTTGAGACTATCATTAATGAGGTGTTTGGGGTTGTTGATGCTTATGTCTATTGTGATCTCGATTGTTTGGTTGCTTAGATCTTGTGGTTTGGCTTAGGTCTGGTGTTATGAACTTCATAACTTCTTCATACGATATCAAATTTAATGATCTTTATATTTACGTGTTCATTTTTTTGGTATATTATAACTTTCGTTAAGATTACTTCCGTTAAAATGCAATATATTTTTACTTATAAAAAAACATTCATACATGCATTCATAAAAAAACGTACGGATATAGAGATCGTAAATGAAAAAAAAATATATATTTTTTAACGGGATTAATTTAAATGAAAGTTGTAGTAGACCAAAATACGAACGTGTGTATAAAGATCGTTAAAATCTGAGATCATATGAATAAGTATGATGTTTAGAATACAAGACCTAAGTCAAACTACAAGACCTAAACAACCAAGTAGTCGATGCTGCGATAGACATAAGAACCAACAACTTCAAACACCTTATTAATGATTGTCCCACGTAAGATGTCGTAAGAAAAGCTAAAGAAATTAGTCATAAATACTAAACGAATACAAAAAACAACAAAGATTTATTTTGTAACAAAAAAATATTAAGAACTAAATAAGAAAAACAACATTAACGACTAAACGTATACAAAATAAAAAATATATTACCTTATTAAGTTATTTTTTCCGATTAATCTGGACTAACCGATAATAATGATTGAATGTATATAGTTTAAAAAGTTGAAGGTTAAATATTAACTAAAAAGAATTCAATGACCAAAATATGTATAAATAAAAAAATATGTTACAAGTTGTTTAAGATGAACCTTATGTCAATGTCAATGTTGAATCATTAATTTAACATGCAAAGTGCAAATTAACAAGTATTTTTATTCCATCTATGTCAGCAAGTTTCAATCACTTAAGCATATTATAATCATTAATTAAACAAATCAAAACGAAAGACACTTAAAAAAGAGATATTCGTGTAGATAAGTGTGACTATAATTTTATGATGCCTGGTCAGTATGTGTGGTCATGCTTATCTACTTTTTCTTTCTTTACATTCTATATATTGCAATTTCAATCTAACTCATCATCATAAATCATTTTATGCTGTCTATTTGGTAAAAGCTAAACCAAATTATTTTGGTCAAAGTCAATGCAATTGACGTCTCAAAGAAAAGGAAGCGAAATTAAGAAATTACAAATAATTGGTGTCTTATAATCATAGATTATCTAATATTTTAGTAGGAGTACTAGGAATACTCTTTATCCACTCCATTTATACTTTTATATATACATAAAATCGGAATTGATTTACAAACAAATCTATAAATTTATCAATCTAGTTTTTGATAGTCTTAGACTCTTTGTTTTTCGCTTTGATGATCTTTGATTTTGGATTAAGTCCACTAAGTATGTATTAGACCATCGGAGACATAATTCATATATTAAATTACATTCTCAATTCCAAGAGTCCGTAATCTTCACTTCGTTCAACGAAGTATATACCAAATCGTCGTCACTTCTTATTTTGATGTTTGATAAACTTTAAGATTGATGTAAAGAAAATATAATTATGCCCTCTAATTTTGGTCATTTATTAAACTTGATTTTTTTTTTTTTTTTACGTAACTTGAGTTTATTATGGTGATAAATTGGAGATGGGTTGGGAAAAGCCCAAAATCTAAAGTGGAGGAGATTATGTTCACAAGCCACATACAAAAACACCCGATCAGTTTGTAAATCAATGAATTCTTTCTAACAGACTGGTCACTGAAAAAAATTCCACTTCGAAAATCTTACATCAGCCACTAAAAATCGTGATGATGGCATCCAAGGTTGCTCGCTTCACGTTAGAAAGAGGGATCAAATCAATATAGTGAAAGGCATATTCAATCTATAAAAACGAAGAAATGGTAGTGAACACAGTCTCTCCAGGAATCTCCATATGTCGATCACCACTTGACAAGAAAAGAAAATGTGCATATTGTCTTCAATTTCCAATTTACAAACAACACAAACAACGAAATGAATATTCAATCATTTTCCATCAAGATTAATCCTAGTTACAAAGAGCACAAAAATCGAATATTTAGTTATGGATATTTATTGGGATGGTTTCTAGTTGTGCGCTGATTTGTAACAATAGTTATAATCACTCTAAAACATAAAATTACTATGTACGGCAAAAAAAATTATTGTTTACAATTAACTAACAACCCGATATCATCCCAACACCCAAATTTAGAATCATAATAGTATCACATTATCACTTATTCACATAATTATATCTTAATTTTATAAATTAAATTTCTTAATTGATTGTAATTTTTTGATGTAAACGTTCTATGAGCCATTGAAAGCTCGTGGAGAAGATTTGATAATATGCTTGTCCACACATATATTGAGGGCCCATTTTTGGCAAGTGTCACCGTTTCTGGCGTCTCATATGTTAATGATAATGAAGACCATCGACTCTTCGTTCTTATACCACAGATATATTGACCTTCTTTGAGACGTCGTTTGTTATGCATGAAAAGTCATAACATGGTCACCTTCCATTTTATTTAACACATGTATTAGATCGGGATTGGGGTTTCTTTAATTCTTTTAAATGATACCCATTAATCTACTTGACTATCTTTAAAGATCGTATATTTCGTCAAGGGGACTTGAACATTCACGTATTAGCCAAATGCATATTTCTAACAATATTTGATATCGTTAGACCACAAGACATTTTGTATTAGATTGATATTCTTAATGATTTGAACTCAATAAAAAAATATATCTTTCTTGTCCACCAAAAAAGATTGAATAGAATGGCATGGACCTGTTATCTCTCTTATTTGTATAAAACATGTAACTATCATCTACATCATTATCGAATATAACCTCAAAAAATCGATCCATTTTCATTTACTCCCATCTCATCCAATATTATCTTTTATAACAAACAATAACCAAGGTCAATATTTGTCTTTTTCATGATACACATGAACCCTATAAACATAATCGGTCAAGTGATTATATACACTACTACACCAAGTTCGGTGTTTTTGGTCGGCAGGTTGCGTCCATGCACAAGTTCCGTGTTTTTGGTCTACGAAATCAAAGATTTGCACCTCCCCCCCTGCGTGCGGGTAGAAATTGTAGTAAAACCATAGACACAAGCTTGTAAGCCTTTCATGCATTTAAGTTAATAAACCTTGTTGAGTTTTGTCTTTCTACCAATGTGGAACTCATTCCTACATTCATCTCTTTTTGCTAAATTTATTCTCAAATACCCTTCTTTGAGTATCGATATCTCATTCACATATACTCCATTTTAGACATATAATATATCGTTTCAAAGTGGTCGTGGAGGAGAACACAAACACACTTAGAGTTAGTTATATATACAACATATGTATATATTTATATATGTCCAAAGTTAGTAAAAATATAATTATTTATACTAAATTTACCAACAATCCCCCATATGAATGGAGATCGATCTCTGCACATCCAATTTCCAAATGAAATTTTCAACAATTGAATCTTGCATAGGATAGGTAGGTATTACCCATTGAACCCTCCCTTAAGATGTTACACTTAATCTCCTAGCAGTTAGTAGATCTTGATGTCTTTGAACTAAGCTACCATTTATGTAGATAACAATGTAAATCTCATAGGACTCTCCCTGACAATGCCATATCCTCATAGACATGTTCGTTTTGGTCATGAACGCTAACTTGGCTATGCATGAGCTTTAGGAATTGTTCCCATATAATTCCCTTCGAAGCAACCCCACTTCTCTCTCACATAGGTGATTCCAAGAATCATTAAAAACCATATGTTTAAACTAATTTTTTCACTACATATAGGAATAGACTAGGAAGTAATGTTAACTCCCCCACAGTGACCTACCTCACTTATACAATTAGGTTATCCTTTTGAACCCAGATCTTGGGATCTCCAGTCTTCTGGGTAAGGTTTCCTTTATATGAATTTATTCATTCATGGGCTTTAGTCCCATACCTCTTGACGACTTATAAAATACATATCTACTCAATCCTTTTGTAAGCAGATCAGCAATGTTATCCTTTGAATTTACCCAGTCAACTGTGATAAGCCTCGTAGAGATTAGTCGTTGTATTGTTTAAGGTCTACGTCATGACTTATCACACTCATTGATTTTAAAGCCATTTTCCATCATGACTAGATACACTTATCACACTCATTGATTTTAAAGCCATTTTCCATCATGACTTGATCAAACTTTTGATGCCATTGTTTTGGAGTTTGTTTTAATCTATATAGAGACTTAAAAAGTTTACAGACCTTGTTCTCCTGTCCCGAGGCAATGAATCCCTTAAGTTGCTCCATATAAATTTCTTGTTCCAACACCCCATTTAGGATAGCAGTTTTCACATCCATTTGATGAGCTTGCAAGTTTCTATTAGTTGCAATGGCAAGAACTAATCTAATGGATGTTATCCACGTTACCGGCGAATACATATCAAAGTAATCTAGACCTTCCTTTTGTCTATAACACTTGATTACTAATTCCCATGTATGATTTTGTAAGATAGATTCTACCTCCTTTTTGATGGTTTCTTTCCATTGAGGTCCCTTAAGGAAGTGACTGCCTCTTGGTAGGCTTTAGGTTCACTTTCCACCACATAAGTGTAAAAGTCATCACCAAATGAATTTTCAACTCTAGCCCTCTTACTTCTTCTGAGTTCTATCTCTTCTTCCTCGGATTGAGCTTGTTCTTCCTCTCGAACAACTTTGTTGTTTGGTAAAGATGGGATTTCAACCTCCTTATTCAAACAAGGAAATGCATCTTCAAAGAATGAAGCATTCCTTGATTCCATTATGGTATTCTTGTGTATTTCAGGATTCTTAAAATCATGCACAAGGAAACGATAAGCACTAATACTTTGTGCATACCCAATGAATACACAATCCACAGTTTTAGGACCTAACTTTTGTACCTTAGGCGATGGTACAACAACTTTAGCTAGGCACCCCCACACTTGTAAGTACTTTTATGATGTCTTTCTTCCCATCCAAAGTTCATACGGTGTTTCATTTTTTTCTTTGTGAGGTATCTTATTTAGAAGATAGTTAGTCAAAAAAATAGCTTCCCCCACATTGACTGGTTTACACCCAAACTAATTATCATGTTGTTAACCATTTCTTTCAAGGTATGGTTCTTTCTTTCAGCAATTCCATTGGATTAAGGTGAATAGGGTGATGTGAATTCATAACGAATTCCGTTTTTCACACAAAATTCAGCATAGGGAGAAACATATTCTCCACCCCTATCACTTCTAACCACTTTAATTCTCTTGTTGAGTTGATTCTCAACTTCATTTTTCTACAAGACAAACTTGTCTATTGCTTCATCTTTACTCTTATGTAAATATATGTAACAATATTCTGTGCTATCATCGATGAATGTAATGAAGTATTTGTTTCCACCTTGAGTAGGAATTAACTTTTAATCACACACATCAATGTAAATTAAATCAAGAGGTTCGATGTTTCTTTTGATTGTTTGGAAAGATAATCTAGTTTGTTTGGCTTCAACATATGTGGGGCATTTGCGATTTGAGTCAATATTAAGTTTTGGTATGTAGTCTAGTTCAATTAATCGCATAATAGAATTGTAATTTACATGTCCTAAGCGACCATGCCAAAGATTTGAACACTCAATCAAATAAGCAGAACTAGACCTTTCATTATTCATTTTGTTTGTCACCATTACATTCAATTTGAACATGCCATTCAAGGCATATCCTTTTCCCACAAACATACCATTTTTGGACAAAACAAACTTGTCCGACTCAAACACTAGCTTAAAACCAATTTGGTTCAACAAACCACCTAACACTAGATTCTTACGAAGTTCAAGAACATACAAAACATCCCTAAGCTTCACTAATTTTCTTGAAGTAATTTTTAGAATGACATCACCAACACCTTTGATATCCGCGATAGCTACATTTCTCATGTAGAGCTTTTCACTATCTTCAACTTCCTTATACGTGTTGAAAGCACTCTTATCATGACATACATGACGAGTAGCACCCATGTCAATCCCCCACTCCTTTGAATTTGTATTCATGAGATTCACTTCAGAAACCATATTCGTGAGATCAGTTATCACGGTCACCAACTCCATGTTATCATTCACCATGTTTTCTTGACGATTTTCCCGCTTAGGTTGAGGGCACTCCTAAGCCTTGTGACATGGTTGGCTATAGTTGTAGCACTTGAACTTCTTCTTGAAAGTTCCTGCCTTAGGCCTAGGTTTTTTCCCTTTTCTTTCCCTTTGTGAGGTCCCTTGCTTTTTCTCTTGGAAGTTTGACCAGCTTGCACCATATGGACCTTAGAGGATTCAACTTTACTGCCTTTCTTCAAATCCATTCGATTGTCTTCTTCAATGCGAAGACGCACCACCAGTTCCTCCACATACATCTCCTTTCGCTTATGCTTAAGGTAGTTTTTGAAGTCTATCCAATAGGGAGGAAGCTTTTCAACCATTGATGCAACTTGGAATGACTCGTTAAGATCCATCCCTTCTGCATTTTTATCATGTATGATGACCTAAAGATCTTGGATTTGACTCATAACAGATTTTGAGCCAACCATTTTGTATTCCAAGAACTTAGCAACAACATGCTTCTTGGTTCCAGCATCTTCTGTCTTAAACTTCCTTTCCAAAGACTCCCATAGTTCCTTAGCAGTTACAACTTGACAATAGACATTGTAAAGTGCATCAATTAGCCCGTTCAACACATAGTTGTGAAACAGGAATTCTGAATGCTTCCATGCATCCACTGCATTCACAGATTGAGCATCAGCATACCCCTTAACAATTACAAGAGCAGTTTCTATTAGGAACCGACCCAGGTTCAAAGTGGTCAAGTTGAATAGCATCTTCTGTTGCCACCTCTTGAAGTTCAAACCAGAAATTTTTTTCAAGTCTCTCAACATGATTAGCCATGATGTTTGGAATCGATGCATTTGGGTTCACAACATCTGTAGCACTAGCAGTTGGAGTTCCAGTCATTCTGAAAAAGTCGTAACCACAATTAAATAAATTACAGGAAAAAGTCGATACAAAATCGATTTAGAATAAAAGAACAGAAAAGGCAAAAGTTTTAGAACAAAGAATAAGTCTGTTTAAGACTGATAGTAGAAGGACTTTGTTTTCCTCTTGAAAGTTTCCTGTAAAGAAAATATTAGTTGCAGAACGTGGTGGTTGCGGCTTGAGTTGGACTCTATCCCCTTAAACAGATTCACCGTCTGTTCCCATGGTACAACAACGTTAACAGTGTGTGCACTGCCGGATATTTCACTTGCCTGAAAGAGTTGTTTTAAGTAGGAGTACAGAGAAGGAGGAAGAAGAAAAGAGTTTTCATTCGTGTGTTGAATGATATGGTAAATGTATCTTTTTATAGTTGAATCGTGTAATGGAAACAAATTAATAACTGATTGAGCATTTAATGCCACTAAATATCATTAATCACGTAATTAATGCAACCATTACAAAATTCAAACATAGGGACCAAAACTATCAAGTTTAGCAAAAACAAGGGTAGCACGAGTCTGAGTTTTCGGAGCTGCATTCGTGCCCGAAGGTCATGCACATGCACATGTTAGGTGTTTTTGGTCTACAAAATCCAAGATATGCACCCCCCCCCCCCTGCGTGCGGGTTGGAATTGTAGTAAAACCATAAACACAAGCTTCTCAAATACCCTTCTTTGAGTCCTAATGTCTCATTCACATATACTCCATTTTGGACATATAATATATCGTTTCGAAGTCCTTGTGGAGGAGAACACAAACCCACTTAGAGTTAGTTATACATACAACTTATGTATATATTTATATATGTTCAAAGTTAGTAAAAATATAAATATTTATAGTAAATTTTCCAACAAGGTATTCACCAAACCACAAAAATTGTTAGAAAACTAGCATATTTTGATTGCTAGGATACACTAAGAGTCATGATGATTGTACTAGAAAACAAAATGACCAAGAATGGGTATAAACACCAAGTTTAAAAACTAACGAAAACTGTCATAAAACAGTTTCATAACCATCAATTAACTGCCATAATTTTTTTACTAGATCGGGTTTAAGATAAGGGTAAAAAACCAGGTTTGAGACCACAAATTTGAATTTTCATTCATTTTCAATAAAACAATATTAACCCAAATAAAAATTTTCCAAATTGTCCTGGTAGCTCGACCTCAACCAAGGGCTCTGCCCCTTGGACCCTGCTATCATCAAACTTTTTATGCCATTGTTTTGGTGCTTGTTTCAGATCATACAATAATTTCTTCCACTTGTACACCTTGTTTTCATTTTCAGGTATCATAAACCATTCAGGTTGTTTCATATAAATCTCTTCATCCAATTCACAATTCAAGAATGTAGTTTTCACATATAATTGGTGAATTACAATATTATGTATAACTGCAAGAGCTAACAACAATCTAATAGTGGAAATTCTAGCAACAGGAGCATAAGTATCAAAGAAGTCAATACATTGTTTTTGCATAAAGCCTTGGATAACCAATCTAGATTAATATTTATTATATATAGTGCCATCCACTTTCATATTTCTTTTGAGTAGACGTGAAAATCATGTCATGTCGTGTCGAAACAATAAATCGGTTAATAGTTAAAGGTGTAGGTCATTTTAATCTATTTGTAATCTTGTTGGTTTAATAACATTATTTTTCACATCTCATAAAATGTTTTAATATGCAGATTTTACTGGATTGAATTTGCTTCAAGGAAGATTGGCTTTTGAGTTTTTATAGTTTTTTAGGTTAAATATTAATCATTTTTATAGTATTTTTGTAATTTGAACTTCCATGATATGAAGACATTATTATGGATGATTTAATTACATTATAGGTTTGTATTTTGGAGTTTAAAACTTATGTAATTTAAAGATTTTATTTTTTCATTTTGGTTGGAATTTAAGTAGGTTGCACCTTGCTGAAAATTAAGTAAATTTGTGGTTTTTTTTTTCTTTCTGGAATTCATTTGTAACTGAGATTTTAACGAGCTCGAGCTTGAGCTTAAGCTCATTTAGGCTCACTTAGAAAAGATTATCTGAGTCCAAGCCGATCCCAAGCATATGTATTACTTCACGAGCCGATATCAAGCTCTATACTTAGGGATCGAAACGAGTCGAGCTCGAGCTTGGTCATGCTCGGGATTGGATCGGCTCATTTGCACTCTTATTCATGTTCTTGTTTGATTGTTGGTTTGGGATCGGGAATGTGGATCTTAACTTAACTTTGGTTTTATAGGAAAATGTGGTGTGTACAGTCATCCAAAGCCTGAACAGGAGAGTGGTCCCCAAAATACCCATACTTGTTATATGTACTGAGTTTTGATGTTGTTGATATGTGAACTATTAGGAAAGCATGCTACTGGTTAAGCTAAGGTTCTTTTAGAAACTGTTGCATAGAAATGCTTGATTTATGTGATGCCTTATGACATAGGGAGTTACTTGCCAAATATATTACTTTATTTGTGACTGCTATGTGTATGTTGATTAGTTCTATATGGTGGGGATTGAATAGCCTTAGAATGATCGACATAGCCTTACTTCTTATTCCTTGTTTGGTTGTGGACTTAGGGCAGAGTCAATTATTCGACAATCTATCTGATTTCGTATTGTGTACAACAACAACCAGTGGTGTGGGAGCGAGGTTAATCCTAGGAAGAGTGGCTAGGAAGTTAGTTGTAGCTCATAGGAGAAGTGGGTGTTACCACACCTATGAGTGGTATAGTGTAGTAACTTAGGAGCTTAGGATGCATTCTGAATCGACTACGGATAGGTATGGAAGGTAGTATGGGCTCATAATATTCAAAAAACATGATCCGTGTTAGATTCAGGAGGAACCTCGAGGTTACTAAGGAACTAATAAGAGTGTGGCCTAGTGTATGGAGCGTTATATTTTGATTTCTAGTATTTCATTGGTATACTATCAGTATTGCCACTTTTAGAGGTTCAGGACCAGGTGTTGGTGGCATTAGGAGAGAATGTATGAGTGAGGAGGAGATTCACGGGGATCATTGCAGACGAGGAGGTAGAGGCGTTCAAGGAGGAGATTCCAGAGCTGTTTGGGTCGGTCAAGATCACGTTGATCAAGGTGTTTGACCGGAACTATGTTTTGGTTCCGCAGGTTGCTGCTGTCGCAACCATAATAGATGTCACCATTGCAGGATATTAGGGAAGCAGGGCAATGCAGTACCGAAAGTTCATTTACACGAAGCCTCCAGATTTCAGAGGCGATAAGGACCCTGTAACATCCAGACTTATAGGTGCAATAAGGTGTGTTTAACTTTGAGATTTATGGAGTGACTCGCCGAGTTATGAGTCCAAATCGTCGAGTAGAGTCGAGTTGTCCGCGTGACATTAATTAATGGACTCGACGAGTCAGAGAGTCGACTCGCTGAGTAGGTGCTGGGAATAGAAACCCTAATTTCTTGGGGTTAGATCCTATTTAAAGGGCCTTAAGCCCTCTCACCAGCCTCCTTACTTTTAGAGATAAACCCTAATCGCTTAAAGGGAGCTAAAAGAGAGAAGAGACATAATTTTGGGCATGTTGTGACCTTTTAGAGGAAGAAGGGGAGAGCATCAAAGCTTGGATCAAGAGGAGGCTTTTGGATCCAGAGATTCTTCAGAGTTTTGCTTCATTTGGAGGTAAAAAGATGCTAGATTGATCATTTCCTTATGAGATCTTGTTTTAGGGAATTTTAGGGTTTTCTTCCAGTTATCTTATGTCATGGAGTGATTTGTGCATGGCTTGAGGTTCGAACCTCAGATCTAGACTATAAGTGGCCTTGTGAGTCCATAAACTTGAGCTTTATTGAGCTGGAGGCATGATCTTGTGCATCTAGCCCTTGTTGGAGCATGTATTGGCATTATGAGCCTTATATGCCATGTATGAACGTAAAGCTTGCAACTTCACATGCTATTCGATCCTTATGAGGATAGATCTGGAGCGTGGGGTTGTAGATCTGCTTAGAATCGTCTGAATGAGGATTGATTTTGAATGGACTCGCCGAGTCAATGAGCCGACTCGACGATTCAGTAAGGGTTTGTCCCGAAGAGCTTGATCATGCGATAACTCGGCGAGTTGGGGGTCAACTCGACGAGTTGAGCTGGACCTTCACGAGACTTCTAAATAAACGAGTGGACTCGACGAGTCACATGGGTGCACTCGGCGAGTCGGGTCAAACATGGACTTTTGACTCGAGTTTGACTTCTATTGACTTTAGGGTTGGGTCAATCATGAGTAATGGAGACTGTGGAGGGGTAAAATGGTATTTAATCCACTTTAAGAGTTAGAGAGAGAAAGAATATCCTTCAGTTATTAGAGTCGTGAAAAGAGTATTAATTAGAGATATTCATCCTTTGTGTTAGGCGGAGGCTAGTTAGAGAATCGAGTACGAGGTGTATTTGCTTGCTTTTTTCAAGGTGATTGAGATGCCTTATGTGCTTACATTGTGTATTGTTATATTCTTCACTATTTCTTTGTGATTTATGATTTGTATTATTCAGAGCTTACAGAGTTAGGACCAAATGGTCCATCAGAGTTGTGGGACTGGAGGGTTCCACTGAGACACATTGACCGGAGGGTGTTACTGTGTTATAGCCTCGAGTGGCTACATATTTGTGTGTGGTATTTGGGGAACTCACCAAGCTTCTTGCTTACTGTGTTGTGTGTTATGTGTTTCAGGTTTTTCTCCGGATCACGGGAAGGCACCGGCTTGATTGTACACACCAGTGAAGGAGTTGTGTTTCGAGAATCCTGGATTTTAATCAAACAATTATGGAGTGGCGATTTGTAAATTAAATAAATAGGATCCTTTGTCAAAAATGTTATGAGAATTATATGATTCTAAACAAAAAAATTGTTTGAAAATTTACAGTGTTACAAGTTGGTATCAGAGCCTTGGTTTGAGGGATTCGGATGCACCTTTGGGTATGTCTGGACTCGAACTGAGGATTTGAGAAAACATTTTCAAAATAAATGATTTTTCTAAGACGAGCAAGAGTTTCTAAGAGAAAACGAGAAGTAGCAGTGTGTACAATCAGCCAGATCGCGCACGATGATTTCCCAAAATACCTTTACTTACCGTGTTATAAGTTATTATTGAGATACTAGAGATGCATGTTAGAAGATAGGCAAGGTATTTCATATATTAGGGCTACGGTTGCCTGATTTGTGATGCCTTAGCCTAGGAGATGTTATTATATGTGATGTGCTTTGAGTATGTGCGGAGTAAGAGTATTCAGCAGGAATCTTTTAAAGAGAGCTTTGAGTAGAGGAGTAATTTAGGAGAGATGCCTAGATGAGCATTTTAGGAACCTACTGAGAGGGTAGTTGGATACTTGCGAGGGGGAGAGTTGGTTGAGTTTGATGATACCTTTTGAGTGTGAGCAGAGTAAGTGGATTTGTAACCTAGAGTGGTTTTACGTGTTGGAAGAGATTATTCGATGCCTGAATGTTGCTTGCTTCGTGCTTTGTGGAACTCTTGATGATGGGAGTTAACTACTAAGTGAATACGACAATATTTAGGAGGTAGATGACAGGCATCATAAGGAGTTCTTCAACAACTGATGGCGGAGAAGTGAGAGAACCTAGGGAGTGATCTTAGTAAGATGAGTATGCTGATGGAGGAGAGCATCCGTTGCGAAGCGACCATGTTTAACGAGATTAATGATTGAGAAGGTTGAGCAACTACTTAGGAAATCTGGGATGATCTGTGTGGAAAGTATGGGTAGATGTGGCAGGTAGTATGGGCCCGTACTACTGAAAGCAGAGGACCCATACTCGATACAGGGAGATTTATAGAGGTTCTAAGTAGTAGGTTGAGAGGTGATCACATGGTTCGGGTACCATGATAAGTAGCAGGTTGAGAGGTGATCACATGGTTCGGGTACCATGATAAGTAGCAGGTTGAGAGGTGATCACATGGTTCAAGTACCATGATAAGTAGCAGGTTGAGAGGTGATCACATGGTTCTGGTAGCATGATAAGTAGAAGATTGAGAGGTGAACACATGTTTCGGGTACCATGATAAATAACAGACTGAGAGGTGATCAAATGGTTCGAGTACCATGATAAGTAGCAGATTGAGAGGTGATCACATGGTTCGGGTACCATGATTCGTAGTAGATTGAGAGATGATCACATGGTTCGGGTACCATGATAAGTAGAAGATTGAAAGGTGATCGCATAGTTCGAGTACCATGATTCATGGCGATTAGTGCTTCTGGCTTTACTAGTTAGCCTGTTGTGATTGAGCAGTCTGAGATCAGATATGATAAAGTGTGGGGCTAGAGGGCCATGTTGAGCAAGTTTCAATGGAGCAAACCTTTAGAGGGAGATCGAGTTAGTTTCTGAGAGATGTTTATCGGTGAGATGCCGGTTGGAGTCGCAATACTCGGGGATGAGTAGAAATGGTGCTTATTTGAGGATCGTGGTATGAGTGAGTAAGCGACCGATGGATGAGACGTCACCTTCTATGACAAAAGTTGTGTTGTCCCCATTTCCTGGGAGAATAAAAAGAGATAATGAGCTTCCGGTTTCAGAGTTTGGAGGTAAACCTCGTGGGGTAACAATTAGTTGCAACCTTTTCACCTGAGTAATTGGGCAGTATGTTTGTTGTGAGGTATTTCTTATACCATGAGAGAGTCATGAGTGGGACTAAGATGGAAGAGAATGAGAAGGTGCCTTATTGAGGGAGATGTACTTTTATTAGCAGTTCCAGGTGGTTAATAGGAGTATATCGGGGCGGTGGACCTCGTGGTCTACGTTGTGCATCGACAATGAGAGTGAGGTATATTGCTTTTATGATTATTCCCTTATTGGGAAGCTGGTCAATGAGTCAGGGACGAAGTACGTGATAGTGCATTATTCCAGAGCGAGAGTCGGGACTAATTCAGAATAGTTGGGGTATCCGGCGGTGTATCGGTCTAAGGTTTCGAGATGTCTAGAGGCAGTTACGTTGGGAAGATTCTGAGACTTTTTTCTGAGTTACAGGATATTTGGAGTTGTTTAGTTTCCATTGGGAAGATCATTGAAGTGATTACGTGGTATGTTCCAATGGTCAAGTGTGATGTACCTGGTGAAACAGTCTATGGAATGTATTGTTATTATGCCAATTGGTGATGGCTCGAACCCTGAGTGGGGGAGAACTGGGTATTTTATTAAGGGGATCAACGATCTGTTCAAGTGCGATTAGAGAATGCTTATGGAGATCTAAGGTGCGGATACATGTGACCTAGGTTATTGGGGGATGAGGCGAGGTGCAAGGTGAGATGACATATGTGTATGCTTAAGAAAATATGAGTGAATCCATGGCATTTGGCCGTTGGGTCAGAGAATTTATTGTGGATTGGGATTTTTTTGGGTTTGCAATGTTGAATTTGAGACGATTGGGTCGCTGAGTTCAGGGTTCAATAACGGAGAATTGTGGTTATAAGTATAGATTGTGTTCTATACTCCGGGAGGGGCAGAAGTTGATTTATCAATAAATTTTAGAGTTAGTATGAGTAGTTTCGTATGGGTGATGATCAGTAGAGGATGGAGCATCGGATTGTCGTCAACGTGTTTTTCAGTCATTGACGATTCCTCCGCGTTTCAATTTGTAAGATGGGGGCATTTCGAGGTTTTGAGTTGTGTGAGTAGAGAATCAGTGGTTGAGGCAAGACAGCAGGAGATGTTGTGATGGTATACTGAGGTACCCGTGTATGATGTCCCAATCTTTGGTCATGATAAGACTCGATTTGTGAGATGATGAGTGGAGTACTAAGAGACTTTTATTGTAATGAGAACCCATTTGTTAAGTGTCGCCGGAGTGGGACTGTGTAAGGGTGTATTTGTGCTAGAAAAAAAAGTGTCTTGCCTACAAGAATTTACATCGGGAGTGATGGTGCTTAAGCTGAGTGGGTGTAAGCATCTATCTATGTTGAGTTGTGGAGCATGAGTTGGTGAACTCAATATAGTGATGCCTTGACGATGAGATTATGGGGTGATAAAAGAACGAGTGGATCCGGGTGGAAGTAATCACT
Organism: Lactuca saligna; assembly: GCF_052625555.1. Lineage (NCBI taxonomy): Eukaryota > Viridiplantae > Streptophyta > Magnoliopsida > Asterales > Asteraceae > Lactuca > Lactuca saligna. The sequence continues at coordinate 12,490,064 of NC_136423.1, read as the reverse complement.
TGGGATTATCAGGAGAAACCATGGAGTGAGCCCATGGTGTGTCAGTGAACAAGAGAGTTTTGTAAGACTACGGGGAGTTGTAGCATCCATGAGTTAATGGGAAGGGGATCATGGTACTACAGGGAGCCGTAGTATTCACTATTCATCGAGAGAGTGTTGTGGTACTACGAGGAGCCGTGTATTCGCTAGTCATCGAGAGAGAGAGAGAGTGTGTGTCGTAATACGGCGGGGAGCTATAGTACTCATTAGTCAGTGGGATAGTGTTAGATACTGTGGGGAGCTGTAGTACTCACTGGTTAGTGAGACGGTGTCGTGAATTTGTGGGGAACTGTAGCACTCAGTAGTAGACAAGAGTGAATATTGTTCTGCGGGGAGCTGTGGTATTCACTAGTCAGAGTATGACATGGAGGAGTTCATAGGCTTGGGTAGTCAAACCACTTGAGTCATCGGGAACCTGGTTGTCGGACCAGGGGCAAGACGGGGGTCTCTATGTTAGTCGAGGATTGTTGTATCCATGGGTTGGGAAGGTATTATCGTAAGCAGAAGGAATTGGAGAGATGGTGTGGGCAAAAATTCATGGATCGCGGGTGCGAGTTGAGTATCAGATTGGAAATGAGTGGTTCTGATTTTGCATCGGTCCAGACTCTCGAGTCTGAGTTGGCTCTAGTGGTGTATTGAGAAGTCGGGATGAGATTCCGGACTTAGAGGTGGATTCCATTTAAGGATTATTGTGTGTCATTTGATGTCTTAGTCCTATGTGGGTCAGTTCGATTGTATGTAAATGACTGCGAGACGTATGGAGCTAATGAGCAATACATGACAGAGGTTGAGGGTGAGATGATTTCAGTTGGGGTTGTGGTATTCGCTTGGGGTAAAGCGAACTCTATGACTTGTGTGTCACATCAGGCCGAGGTAGTTAGTGTGAGAAGGGAGTCAGTGAGACGTTTTGAGGTATGCACTGGGTAACCTTTGGAGATTCAACTGTGGGGTCAGGGGTTGACTAGGTTTTTAGTGTTGAAAGGAATATTTGAGAAGGGAGTTGCGGCTTATGAATGTTAGCTGTCGGTGAACACTTCTAAGCAAGCGTGACCATTTTCTTGTGTCTGATGATTGGGTGTTGAGAGTTCACTATTTAGATGGGTTTTGATTACAGTTGGTGAGTTCCATGGTGTGATGTGATCCTTTCATTCCTTGGAGTAGGATCTGGATTGTTTAATATATCTGGTATAAGTGAAAGGTAGCCGATTTTCCAGCATGGAATTGTTTTTCTCAGTCGCAACGAAAGAATCAGAGGGGGAGTGAGTTATTAAGGTCTGTTATTCGAGGAGCGAATAACATGGTGATATCTTGAGAGGGCGTTCTAGCAGTGAGACAGGCCACTATGGTTTCTAGATTCTGGAGAGTCAGAAGGGGGATCGTGACGCCAGAGGGATATGACCTTTTATGGGTTTGGAATTTCCTGTTTGGACTTAGGTGTCTAGGGAGAAAGATAGTTGTATGGTATGAGATCCTTTCGGCGGTGATTTTCGGGTTATAGGGTTCGATCTATGTGTTGTTGAAAAGCGATTTCGAGGGAGAAATCTAAATCAAGTGGGGGAGAACTGTAACATCTAGACTTTCAGGTGCATTAAGGTGTGTTTAACATTGAGATTTATGGAGTGACTCGACGAGTTGTGAGTCAAACTCATCGAGTAGAGTCGAGTTGTCTGCGTGACATTAATGAATGGACTTGACGAGTCAGAGAGTTGACTCGCCGAGTAGGTGTTGGGCATAGAAACCCTAATTTCTTGGGGTTGGGTCTTATTTAAAGGACCTTAAGCCGCCTCACCAACCTTCTTACTTCTAGATAGAAACCCTAATCGCTTAGAGGGAGCTAAAAGAGAGAAGAGACATAATTTTGGGCATGTTATGACCTTTTGGAGGAAGAAGTGGAGAGCATCAAAGCTTGGATCAAGAGGAGGCTTTTGGATTCAAATATTCTTCAGAGTTTTGCTTTAGTTGGAGGTAAAAAGATGCTAGCTTGATCATTTCCTTATGAGATATTGTTTTACAGGAATTTTTAGGGTTTTCTTCCATCTATCTTGTGTCATGGAGTGATTTGTGCATGAATTGAGGTTGGAACCTCAGATCTGGACTATAAGTGGCCTTGTGAGTCCATAGACCCGAGCTTTATTGAGCTAGAGGCAAGCTTTTGGTCATCTAGCCCTTATTGGAGCATGTATTGGCATTATGAACCCTATATGCCATGTATGAATTTAAATCTTGCAGCTTTACGTGCTATTCGAGCCTTAGGATGATAGATCTAGAGTGTAGGATTGTAGATCTGCTTAGAATCGTCTGAATGAGGATTGAGTTTGAATGGACTCGCCGAGTCGGTGAGGGTTTGTCCCGGTGAACTTGATCATGCGATAACTCGGTGAGTTGGTGGTCAACTTGACGAGTTGAGCTAGACCTTCACGATACTTCTGAATAAACTAGTGGACTCGATGAGTCACATGGGTGCATTCGGCGAGTCGGGTCAAACATGGATTGTTGACTCGATTTTGACTTCTATTGACTTTAGGGCTGGGTGAATCATGAGTAATGGAGACTATGGAGGGGTAAAATGGTCTTTAATCCACTTCAAGAGTTAGAGAGAGAAAGAATAGCCTTCGGTTATTAGAGTTGTGAAAAGAGTATTAATTAGAGATATTTATCCTTTGTGTTAGGCAGAGGCTAGTTCGAGAATCGAGTACAAGGTGTATTTTCTTGCTTGTTTCAAGGTGAGTCTTCTCACTATACTTTACCTAGAGTGGTATCTTTGTGTGATTAAGATGCCTTATGTGCTTACATTGTGTATTGTTATATCGTGCACTATTTCTTTTTGATTTATGTTGTGTATTATTCAGAGCTTACAGAGTTAGGACCAAATGGTCGATCAGAGTTGTGGGACAGGAGGGTTCCACTGAGACACATTGACCGGAGGGTCTTACTGTGTTACAGCCTCGAGTGGCTACAGAGTTGTGTGTGGTATTTTGGGGAACTCACTAAGCTTCGTGCTTACCGTGTTGGATGTTATGTGTTCCAGGTTTTTCTCCGGATCACGGGAAGGCACCAACTTGATTGTACACACTGGTGAATGAGATATGTTTCAATAATCCTGGATTTTAATCAAACAATTATGGAGTGGTGCTTTGTAAATTAAATAAATAGGATCCTTTTTCAAAAATGTTATGAGAATTATATGATTCTAAAAAAAATTGTTGGAAAATTTATGGTGTTACAGACCCGATCATCGCTTCAATGTGGATTTCTGATGTGGAGGGATGTTTCTTCATGTTTTCATGTCTTGAGGGCCAAAAGGTGAAGTTTACGCTGAATCTTATCCGTTGGGGTACGAAGTATTGGTAGGAGATTGTGACCAAGGGCTTTTCGCAGGCCAAGCGAACCGTAGTGACTTAGGAGTAGTTTCTAGACATGTTCCGAGCAGAGTATATTCCTCTTGTGGAGCAAGAGCGATTGGCTCAGGTGTACCTAAATCTGAAACAGACGACCGAGTCAGTGACATAGATCACCAAGATGTTCACTGAGAGGGCTTTGTTCTGTCCCGTGTTCGCTGCTGTAGAGCAAGCTCAAATGACTCGAAACTTGAGCATGCTCAAGATGAATATTCGGTATTTTGTGTCTACCCAACAATGTAATACCCTTGCTGAGCTTCAAGATATCGCGAGGACACGAGGGATTGAGATAGAGACCAGACGAGGGAGCAACATCAGGCTCCGGTTCAGTCCCAACCAGCAGCAGAATGGTTCAAGTCAGCCAACAGTAGTTCAGTTTCAGCTGAATGGAGGTGCTGATATTTTGTACGTCAGAGATATGGTGATGAGGGTCATTTTGGTAGAGATAGCAGGCGGAGTGCACGAGTCTTTTTTTATTGCGGCCATGAGGGGCATATTAGAGTTTGTTGTCCCTTTATGGTTTTTGGTGAGGTGTTGGACCCTACACCCCTAGCTTGGTAGTTACCTAATGTCGTCATGGTACATCGGGAGTTTCGGGGGCCAAGATTTCAGTTGTCAATTCTGTTATGTATTCATTTGTTGTAGTGTTGGTATTCATCTGTATTTTAGGTCTAGGAGATACGGGGCCCCGCCTACACTCTGCTAACTAGGAGATACGACCCCCCTTTCACACTCCACTAACTAGGAGATACGGGACCCTGCCCACACCCCGCTAACTAGCTGCTAATGAATGTTGCGGCTAACCCACAGTCTTACAAAATTTTCCCACACGGTCTGTTTGCTAGTGAATGCTACGGCAATCCTGCAGTCTCACAACACTCTCCATTCCATCTAACTGCTAGTGAATGCTACGGCTATCCCGCAATGTCACAACACTCTCTGTGTCGTCTGACTGCTAATGAATGCTACGACTACCTTGTAGTATTACAACACTCTCCACGTCAATCATGCACACGACCTAACATGCTGGATGAATTTGTGTTCTGACGGAAATCTCCTTAAACTAATTCCCAAAACCAACTACTGAACACCAAAATATATGAATCCTACGTTGGGAAATTTCCCAAACTCCCAACTCAAATACCCCTCAATCCAAATCAACCTCTGGGTTACCTCCCTTCCTGACGAGAAATGCGAACTCATCCTAAATCCACACTTCCTTATATTCATGAACCCTTAGAGAACTCTCCCCCACTTTGGTTCAACCAACATCTTACAGCACACCCGACTCGAAAGATCCCCAATCCTTCGTATCATCTAGTGATCAATCTTGCTGTCAACCAACGTTTACCATTGTTAGTGTTCCCAAAAATAATAAAAACTAAAGCAATAAGACCCTTGAAGACTGTCGGAACACTTCCCGAGTTCTAATCACACTTGCTACAGCTACCGCATCCTGAGAACCTACTTTATATGAAGACGTCCCCACACTACTAACCTATGACCCATGGTATGCAGATGAAATATAATCCGAACATAAGCAGGAAGTATAATCCCAAGATATAACTACTCATATGGATACGAGACTAATAGCAATAAAATCATAAATAAAAACTGATGGAAGGAAAAAGTTACGCACCTGTAACATCAGAAGCTGCTCGTGTCTCCTCTGTAATCAATTGGAAAGCCTTGCTCTTCGCCATAAGTGCCTCTTCCTAGCCTTGATGTCCGTCGGTGATCCTCAATGTCGTAGGGGCAGGTGCTATCACCTATCCTGCTGCAGCCAAACTCGGACATTGGGCCTTCTTGAGGCCCCTATGACTGTGGCGGAAACATATCAGTTCTGATCCATGGGTGGTGGTAGCAGTACAATCTCTGCTATAATGACCGATCCAGCCGCACTTGAAGCAACCAGAATCACCACCACTATCGCTCCTACACGCACCCTCATGTGTCCTGCCGCACTTGCCATAACGGCTACAGTCCTGATGACCTCTCGATCTAGAATTTGATGTCTTGGGCCTCTTACCCGATCTTGCGTATGTTTGAACCTCGTCCGACTTCCTTTTCATATCTGCCTCTAAGTCGATCTCCCCCTCCCTAGCTCGAGCGATCATATCCTCCAGCATCTTACAGCTGGACCGACTCATGAACTGTCTAATGTTGCTCCTCAACATCTCATGGTATCGTGCCTTCTTCATCTCCTCGTCTGCCACATTCTGTGGAAAAAGAAGGGATCTCTCTTTGAATTTGGCGGTGATCTCCGCCGCTGTCTTTGTAGTCTTCTAGAGGTCCTCGAACTCCCATGCTAATTGTTGCACCTCATTAACTGGTGAAAAATCGGCCTTGAACTAGGCTAAGAATTCACTCCACATCATCGCATCCAACATGGCATCATCCCTAACGGCATGTCCAACCTACTCCCACCAATCATGTGCTCTGTCCTTTAGAAGACAGGAGGCAACTTGGACCTTGTCCCCTTTGGGACATCGGCTAGAATGGAAATCATTGGTGACATCTGCCAACCACCAGCTGCTAGCAATGGGGTCCTTAGCCCCATGATAGTCTGGAGCCCCACAGACTCTGAACTCCCTGAACGTCAATGTGTGATCCCCCATCATGGCCGCCATCTCGATACGGAATGCACCCAATCTCTCGTCCAAAATCTCCAAAATGCCTTCCTTGACCGTACCAAAGATCACTGGAGTCTGGTCTAAAATATTGCATGTAATCTCAGCTGAAATAAAGTCTCTTATCTGCGCATCGAGCTGCTCGACTCCAGAGCCCGAGCCTGATCCCTCACCGGTACCTGAACTGCCCACTGGTCTACCACGTAGCATCACCATGCTGCAAAATATCATAACAACCATCAGAATACTCATCACTATCAAGGGATCACACACACATACTACAAGTTTCTTGGTTTTATCTCAACCCTCCTTGACTCAAGTACAAATCCTCTGCTTTCAGTAGTACGGGCCCATATTACCTTCCACATCTATCTGTACTTTCCTAGAGGATTGCCTTGACTCCACCAAGTTCCTTTCACTACTACTGCTCCCATCACTAAACTCATCCTAGGCTTGCCCTATGGTAATCACCATCCCACTCTCTGCCATCAGTTGCATAAGAATTCTCTGCTATCTCCCCTAACTAGCTCGTGAATACCATTATATATCACTAAGACTAGATAATTCTTTGAATGAGAGATCATGCCCTACAACGGTTGGACTCAAATAAGAGCTGCGAAATAGAGCTAGACCTAACCTTCTGAAATTATTTAGTCATTTCAATATGTAACTTAACATATTCGTTTACTAGTTAGTAAAAGATAACTAAGACTCCTAAAAGCACAAAGCAATCAGCATTTGAGCATTGAGCACATATAATCAAGCATGTTCTAATCAGGCGATTATATTACTGACTAATTTGTACTAGCATGCAGTTCATAATGTTGATACACATATAACAGGCACATAAGGCATCCTTCCTAGATCCTTAGTTCTAATCTAGCATGCAGTTCTCATAAGCACATCATACCATAAACTTGTATGAATAATCTGGGAGTACTTACTTGAGCTTGGCTGATTGCATGCACCACACCCTTTTCTCTTTTCAAAATTCCTTTCTCGTGTCAAATTTCTTTTTATAAAAATGATTTTTCTTTTGAAAATTTCTATACCAATTCCTTAGTTTGAGTTCAGATACACCTGAGAATGTGCCCGAATCCCTCAAACCAAGGATCTGATACCAACTTGTCACATCCCAAAATTCAAGACCATAAATTTCATTTTAAAATCATTAAGTAAACCATATTTCATTAATCATCACGATAAATATCAAAATTCATGTATCTCAAATCATCATAAAAAAAATATTGTATCAAAATCATATGTCAGAATATTAGAGTAAAAACATCCCAAGCTAAATCAATGGTGTGTGCACTGCAGTCATCCCGAGCTCTTTCCTTTGCTACTGGAAGTACCTAAAACCAAAACTAAAAACTAGAAGCATGAAGCGTAGTGAATCTCCCAAGCTACCACATATCATACACATAATCACATAATCGCATACATTGGGCCTAGCCCGTTACATCGGGCCCCGGCCAGCATCGGACGAATCCGACATCCGACCCCGCCTGGCATCGAGCCCCGCTCGGTATACATATATGTTTCTGTTAGGCCCCGCCTATCTCTGGGCCTCGACCACTATACACATACAAACAATAACATATAATCATGCCAGTACGTAATAGTCAAACACAACACTATAACAGCTAGTCTCAAGTCCCCGCCCCTACTTTTCTAATAATGAGATATGGAACCCCGTCCACACTCAACTAGTGATGAGATTTGGGCCCCTGCCCACACTCACCTCCCTACCAGGCAGATACAAGTATCACAAAGACAACAAGTATAACTAAACATGCATTCCTCCCTTGGGTACCACCCGACATCGAACCGTGGTTCGGAAACATACGTAATAACCTTCCTCGGGCCTTGCTCGGCATCCGACCAAAATTCGAAAACATATAAAATACATCGGGCTAACCCCAACATCAGATATAAATCCGATATACACTAACATAAATAAACAGACCGACATTGGTGCCTCCGACCCGTTCCTACCGGAGAAAACTTACCTCACAAGCCGACTGCAGAATCCCACGAATAAACCTTTCAAAGCTAGCTGGCAGATCCCCGAACTGTTGATCACTCGAGTCCCCGAGCTATCAATATCAACATAATACTTAGTCGAGAATTGATAATCCTTCTTAGGGTAAAATGACCATTTTACCCCTAGTCAAAGTCAAAGTCAATGCTTGGTCAAAGTCAAAGTCAATGCTTGGTCAAAGTCAACGTCAACACCCCGAGTTCACTCAACTTGTCGAGTCATCCTCCTGACTCGTCGAGTTCCTTCACTACTCATAGTCGTATCCGAACGAGTCAACTCGTTGAGTCCCTCTTCAGACTCATTGAGTTCTATCCTGTACAAAAATCGGGACATCACGGCTCAACTCATCGAGTCCCTCTATGGACTCGCCGAGTCCCTCTGTCTGTTTGGCCCATCTTAATAGATTAAACCCCTATTCTCCAGATTAAGACTCCATACTTCTTCTACATACATAAAATTCCTTCTCAAGGGTAAAGTTTCCAACTTTACCCGCTACTAGTCCTTATTAATGTTCTTTAGGACATAGATCTTTATCTAAAAGCCTTATACTCCAAACCAAAGCATGTAAACCGAGATCTAGGCCTTAAACATCATGTGAACATGTAAAGTCTCAGACTTTTCTTCCATGCATGGCCCTTTTGGGCTTAAAAGACCAATATAACACCTTAAAGCTTGCATGGGGGCTCCAATAGCATAAAGGTTGTACCTTTATGCCTTAACAACCCCTAATGATTCTAGATCTGAAGGGGTCCTTGCTTGGGACGTCCGAAACCCAAGGGTCAAGCTTCTTGGACCAAAAACCCCCTTAAAGTGAAAAGAAAGAGATCTATCAAACTACTAAGCAAGGTTGAGACTTGCTTACCACAAATGGAAGGGATAACGTGTTGCTTCTCGATCTACTACTCCCTTCTGAATCTCCAAGCTTCTCCTCTTCTTCACAAGCTTCGAATACTTAAAGTTCACTCACAAATGGCTCACAAACTCACACAAAGCTCTAGGATTTCGTGGATTAGGGTTTGGGACTTGGAGGCTGGAAACGAGGCCATAAGGTGGGGATTAAGATGCTTAAATAGGGTACAAAACCCCAAATCTAGGGCTTTCCAAACCCAGACCAACTCGTCAAGTTGGTTTCTCAACCTGCGTCCCAAAATCTTATTTCTACTCGTCGAGTTGTCCCCCTAGGACTCGATGAGTAGACCTTAAATTTGCATAATATATTTCCTTAAATAGCCTTCTAGTTTTTGGGTGGTACAAAACTGGACACCTCTTCTCCAACTAAAACTTTTCTTTTTAGCTCCTTGGACATCAGAGATTCCTTCATATCATTCACTGTGATCGTTATCCTACAATAGAGCATGTTATCAACAAAATTCTCATATGATTTTGAAGAAAACATAAGAGAATGGGGGCCTGATCTTCATTTTCAATCTTCATAACAACCCATTGTAGATCCAATATGATGCAGTTGAAGTTATCCATGTGATCTTTCACTTGGGTACTTTCAAACATTCTCAAAGTGTCAACCTTTGCTTTTGATACAACTTGTTCGTCATTGAGTTGTTCTGGTACTTGTCATAAAGTTTATACTAGAGCCCAGAAGTAGTTGTTTGATCCACGACCTCCCTTAGTACTTTTTTGTTAAGCTTAACAGAATGGCACTATGTGCCTTTGTTAGAACGTCCACCTTTTTTCATCCGCCATGTCCTTTGGCAATTTTGCCTCTCTTTCCAATGTCGTTGCACATCCTTGTTGAACCAGAAGAGCCCTAGTCTTCACCTTCCATAAAGTGAAGTCATTTGAACCACTGAACTTCTCCAAATCAAACTTGTGAGTAGACATCTTCAATCATAGGAATACAAACTGCAACTTTGATACCACTTGTTAGGAAGTAAAGCGGATAACTAGCAAACCCAAAAGCACACAAGACACAGTATTTACGTGGTTCTGTCAAGGAGACCTACGTCCATGAGCAAGAAGGGAGTATTCTTTATTTCAGAGCTCTCAAACAAAGGTTACAAGTACAACTTTAATAGAGATTCACCTAACACTCTAGAATTCAAGATCTAAAATGACAAAGCATGCATCTCTTTTTATACTTGAGGGATCAGACCTAAAACCATAATAAGCCAAGACCATTGGCCCATAGGTCCATGAATAGTGACAACCAACCATATTCTGCCATGCAACATCTTCAAGAGCATTCTTCCATGTTATAAAACCCATGAGCATCAACAACACACATGATATGAAGCAACATGATGTATTTCTTGAGCATTCTTCCATGTTATAAAACCCATGAATAGTGAAGCAACATGATGCACAGATGGCACATCATGAACACTGATGGTCCAACATCCATCATGGTGACATAACATGATGTATTTCTTGAGCATGATCATCATCTAAGCATACATGGATCAACATGGCACAACAAAGGAATCGATATGGCACATCATCTACCAAGATGTTGATGACTGATGGGTTTTATCCATATGAACATCCCTATGTGCACATACAAAACCCTAATACTTGGATCTAGGTTTCTCTAATTGAACATGCATGAATCCAAGACTTCTAATGGTCATTCTATCATAATAACATTGAGAAATCAGAGTTATAAGTTTACCTTGAATCACTTGTTTGATCTTCTTGTCCTTGGAGCTTTAGAGTCACAATTGTCACTCCTCTAATGGCTTACAAACACCAACTAGCAAGAGGATGATTTGAGAGAGTGGGTAGGAACTTAGAAATCGGCCAGGGTTCCTTTAGTGACAAGGGCACCGATTTCCATGACCCCTAGGGTCTATTTATACTTGTAAGGCTCCTAGGGTTTCACCTTTAAACCCTAATTGGATAACTTAGGCCCTAAGTAATCCTAATCCCCTTCATGATAAGCCTTGGACATATTTTAGGTCTATCCTAAGCCCCTAAAATCTTCCACCCCTTATCCATAAGGGATTATAGCCTAAAGTACAACTATCATACACTTGATAGTTTATGCCCTTGTATTTAATTAATCTCTTTAAGTCACCAAATTAATTCCTAATTAATTTATGACTTATATTAATCAAATAACAACATTATTATTCCTTATAATATTTCAACTCTCATTGTAAATCATCCTATCAAGTTGCTATGGTGAAGGCAACCCAAAAGGACCATGCTCATCGGGTCAAGTACTTTCCAAATATAGTTGCAGCCTTAGATACTATTCCAACAGATGTTCCATGATGGCACAACATCTCCTCAAGATGGTGCAACATCCTTCCATTGGTGCAACTTCATACCCTCATGGCACAAAATCTCATAAATGTAGCACAAAGTCTCATTCTTGGCTTCCTTATTGCATAATATCTCCTGTGTGTGGCTCAATATCCATTCATTTGGCACAACTCCTCTCCCTTTGGCCTAATATTTTCATGGATAGCGCAAGATAACTCCATATGGTGCAACATCCTAAGGGATAGTGCAACATCAATCATCATGGCGCAACATGTTGTTTCATGTTGCGCCAAGTTGGTCCAAGTGCTCCAAGTTGCTCCAAGTTGCTCCAAGCCACTCCAATTTGCTCCAAACCGCCTTTTGGAAGATACGTTCATTTGTCACTTGATCTGTTCCTTTGTCTGATGATCCATTCCTTTCTCAGAAGATCTGTTCCTTTGCCTCATTCTCCATGAACCTCAAGTGCTCCATTGAGTTCTAAGTGCTCTATTGAACCCAATTACTCCATGAGAATGCTCCAAATGCTCAAGTCATATTTAACATACCACAACTTGTGGGTGAAAGGTGGTGTGGTGAACCACCCGTAAAAGATGATTTCACAACATGTTTTTGTTTCTTTAATTTATTACTAAATCTCTTTCTCTCTCTACTTGTGTGTATGTGTGTGTGTGTGTGTGTATATATATATATATATATATATATATATATATATATATATATATTCATGGTTTTTAATTTGCTATAACTAGAGTACTATGTTGATATATTATTTGCACATATTTGAATATTAAAAAAAAATAAGGGGTGTTAAGAGTAAGAAGTGATTGTTTTCTATCAATGAGGAGCATGAAGGAAAAATGAAGTAACGATGAAAGAAAAACACCATTTTTTATCTTACTCAACTAATGATCATGCCATGAATCACACCATGAAGGAGAAAGGAGATGACATATGCATGACAGAAAAATGGGAGGCGGTTTAGGGGTTTAGTTGTGAACTATTTTCCATAAACATGATATTTCCTTCTTTACATATTTGCATTAATAGATTTTTCAAAGACTTTCACGTTGTTAAGTATTTTAGCGATATATCATCCCGAGGTTGAAACATATACTATTCAAACTTAGCTCAATTATATTTTTGAGTGTTCAATGTCAAGTAATCACTATTATATCATCTTGATGATGGTTATAATCATTAAGTTAATAAGTCTATTACCTACCAAAGAGCTTCTAGCTCAGTGATATCCGATATTATCCTCCCTCATTGAGGTTGAGGGTTTAAGTCTCGTTGTGAACATATGTGGATTTAAGGAGTAGTTTCTAGTTTAGGAGTAAGTTAGATTTGTTGTTTAAAAAAAGTTTATTACCTCTAATTAGTTACTTTAATTAACTTCTTCTAGCAAATTAATTATTTTTTATTTAATACATACATCAATTTTTATTTAATAAATAATAAATAACTTTTCTCTAATTATTTATTTTGATTCGAAAGTAATATTTTATCTTTTATAAATATATTATACATTTTTATCCTTTTAAATTTTATTTTATATGTGACCATATGTTAACATATAATTAATAGTAAATTAAATTGTTTGTTTATTGCATACTAAATTCAACAATATACAAAAAATATCACACTTCAATTTTCTGCGCCTGCAGTTAGAGATTTGCATTAAGATGACGATATAAATAGTTTCACAGAATCAAAAGTTTCTAGCACAACGGTATAAGTTGTGTCCTTTTTCTTTGAAATCGAGAATTCAAATCTCTTAAAAAAAATTCACTGCAGGAAACACATGTATTCATACATTTACATGGTGAATGTCATAAAAGATTTGCTATTATATATTGACATTTAATTCCCATAAATGTATTGACAAATATATTTTTTTTGTGAGTAGACCCCGCGAGATGTTCGGTAGATATCCCAATTCACTATCAAGGAGGAGGTCAATAACTCATTACTCGGTTGTTTTCTATTTTTTTTTTTCTTTTTTTCTTAGTGACATCTTTAACATATGTATCAATTATTAAACTGTGGAATGAGAAGGTTGTTAGGAAATAGTGAAATTACACGACGACATGGAAACTCTGTTATTTTTGTCTTAAACTCCCTTGAACCATGACAAGAGAATTTTAAGATGCCTTAATTTTTAGGTTTGTGTTAAAAATGTCCAGATAGAAAATGTTATGGACTCAAAATTTATTTAAAATTTATAGGTTTGTGTTAAAAAATGTCCAGGTAGAAAATGTTATGGACTCAAAATTTATTTAACACGTGTAACATATATATTTACAGTAAAATTTGATTAGACTTGGAAAGAAAATAACACAATCTACATGAGCACATAATCAGAATTAATGTCATCTATTTCATCTTTTCGATATGTTGTATTTAGACGACAAATCGACTTACATGATGAAAACAGTGTTTATATAAATATGAATGGAGCATAAGGGTGTTTAATGGAAATTGGGACAATAATTCAACAACTCTTTGCATTATTTCGGTTAGAGTGTGGCTATAATTTAATCGAATGTCCGCATCAGTTGGATGAGCTGTTGTGTTGGCATGTCTCTCATAGCCACGTAGGCGCGGCAAGTGTCCCACAATATTGCATTATTAGCCTTATATTCTCATCTTCCACAAGTTTTATTTTCAAAATTAAAATGATGAAAAATATCTTTAGTATTTCAAATCGAAAGTTTTAGAGACTAAGATCAAATAAAAGGCAACATTTATGTCAATAATCTTGGCAAGTTGGTATGTTCGAAATATATGTTTCATTTAAATAATATGTGAAAGATAAGATACCAAAATGCCTAAACCTAAACCTGTGCAAAAGTGTCAAATATATGCAATGTGTGATGTATTATTATAAATAAGCCATCCGGTATTAAAAGTTTTTTAAGCAAACAATAATATATCAATGTTTATAACGGATTCTCACAAATACCTAAAAACGTGGATTAGTTATTAGTTAACATCTGTTGATCGGAAAAGTCTACTACTTGAAGTTTCTCTAAATTATCTTATTATTGTGTGGAAAATATAAAAATTACTGTTTGGGTAGCCTTATATTTTTCAAAAGCTAATAAGCAATAAATATATGTTTGATGCTTCTCCCAAAATTGACTTCAAGTTTTAAGATTTAAAAGTGGAATTAGATATAAGTTACTTGAAAAATGATAGATACATACATAATCAATATAACTGATATAAGATATATATTAATAAATAAAAATAAAAGAAATAAAAACAAACCAACGAGAAATAGTCATAATTCTGCAAAAATTTACTTTGTATAAATTATAATTAACAATTAACATTTTGTTTTTGAATGTCACAAGTGGAGTATCTCCTACCATCCTCAAGTATCTCTTCATGTTTCATTTATTGTTTCTTTATCGTTGATGTTGCAAGAGTCTGTCGTTAAATATGATTGAACTCTTTTGGATGACATGCAATACATTGTAAAGAGTTTCTATTTCAAATACAGAAACACAATTTGGTTAAAGATGTTCTTTTCAAAGTATTTAAGCAAGCTGACATTTCCATTAAGGTAACAACTTTTGTGAGTTTCTTGATTGGCCCGTTGGAAAAAATCTAACATTTAGACCAAAGAATGTTTTGTTTTTAGATAGATAGGAGAAACACATATGTGTGAACCTAACATGGTTTTCTCTCTTCTAGATTTGAGAAACAAGTGTTTCATTATTATACATATTTTTTTGAAAGTTTTTTCATGCAAAATAACAAAACACGAAAAATATACATGGATGTTATACAATTTGTGTTTGAGATTTTTGACTTCCTACCACTAAATGTTGGACAACTCTTTAGGAGAGTCCAACATATTATATATTTTATATATATATATATATATATATATATATATATATATATATATATATATATATATATATATATATATATATATATATATATATATAAAAGACCCTAAATCAATGTAGATAACTTTAAAAAAAATAGTTTTGCTATCAAAAAATTGGTTTAGCTACAAACTTTGTTGCATATTTGTTTTCCATCTATATGTGAATGTATAAGTTGAAGAAGTTTTTTTTTTTTTTTTTGAGTTCACCTTTTATTTAATAAATTTAAAAATGTTAACCTCAAATTATAATTAAGAGTACACATCGTTTTCTAATAAATCCAAAATAAACTCTATCATATAAATAAAATGGAATAGAATAACAGTCGGTCCGCCACATGGATCAAAATCAGTTGATGAATCGCCATGATTTTGTTTTCTAGCATCGCACCTCCACCAGATTTGTATATATACCTTAAAACTACCTTACTCAATATCACAAACTATATCGCTTTCTCTCTCTAAAAACACTAAATCCCCTTCTTCAATGGACGAGCACACCTCCCCGCTCCTCCCCTTACACGGCGGCGGCGAAGACTCAATCCACCGCTCCATAAGCTTCCACACCCAGATCAAATCCATTTTCACCCTAAAAAACTTCTGCGTTTTGTTGGGTCCTCTATTATGCACCATTATATGCCTGTCGGTTAAGCTGGAAGGCCCATCTCCGACCACCAGCCGGAACATGCTCGGCGTCCTTGCATGGGTGTTCGCATGGTGGCTCACGGAGGCCGTTCCCATGCCTATCACCTCTATGTCGCCGCTCTTCCTTTTCCCTATCTTTGGGATAGCCGCCGCCGATGATGTGGCCCACTCTTACATGGATGATGTCATCTCCCTTGTTCTTGGAAGTTTTATACTTGCTCTTGCTGTTGAGCATTACAACATCCATAGACGATTAGCCTTCAATGTAAGTCTCATCTTTTTACTAATATTTTCTTCATAAGTTACAATAACATAGAAGTGGAAGTCTTTATTCATATTTATTATGTAGTAAAAATAAAGTTATTTTTTGTAATCTTATATGTTTTTATGTAAAAAAAAAAAAAAAAACGTATCATGTTCGTTTCCCTATGCATTATTATGAATTTCTGTTTAGAAATATATTGACATTGACATAGCAACTAATTTCGTATAAAATTTAACTACATATATAGTTTGTAGATATCTTGTCCATTCTTAGTAAGAGTTTTAGGATTTTGGTAGTAATATCAACTTATTGTTTTCATATCTTGTGGATAAATCAAAGTCAAAATAATTGGGATGATATAAAATTGATTTTGTCATCTTCACACAAGGGGATGAATATTAGTATTTTACGTTATGTATGCATCAAAACTAAAAATTCTATTTCTTTCAGTCAAATTTTGACCCCAACTTTATCTTAAATCAGATTAGAAAGACTATTCGTATTTCCTTTCTATACTTTTATTATATTGATATTAAAACGATTATGTTCAAAAATAACTACCACGTTTCATTCGCCTTGCAGATAACACTGCTGTTTTGTGGGGACCCACTAAACCCACAGCTTCTTCTGCTCGGAATATGCGCCACGACAGCATTTGTGAGCATGTGGCTGCACAATGTGGCGGCCGCCGTCATGATGATGCCGGTGGCGACCGGAATCCTCCAACGGTTACCGTCGGGATCGGGTGAGTCGACGGTGATAACTAAGTTTTGCAAAGCGGTGGTCCTTGGAGTGATATACTCGGCGGCGATAGGAGGAATGAGCACCTTAACAGGGACAGGTGTCAACCTGATATTGGTTGGGATGTGGAAGAGCTATTTTCCGGAAGCAGATCCGATAAGTTTTAACACATGGTTTTACTTTGGGTTCCCAATGGCAGTTTTGTTATTTTTTGCTTTGTGGGCCATACTTTGTGTCATTTATTGCCCAAGAGGATCTGGGGATGTCTTATCAGCTTATCTGGATAAAGCCCATTTAAAGAGGGAGCTTGACTTGTTAGGTAAAGCCCACCACTAAGTCCAAATAACATTGGTATTTTTGAGTTTTGACCCGTTATTTGTTATTTGTTAATTATAATGTTTTTTTTTTTTTCTTGTGTTTGCATGTGGATAGGTCCAATGGTTTTTGCTGAAAAGATGGTGTTAGCTGTGTTTTCTGTGAGTTTTCAATTTGATTAAATGAAATTAGTATGCAATATGTTAAGTGATCATTTAACATAGTTTTCTTGTAGATGTTAATTGTTTTATGGATGACAAGAAGCATAACCGATGATATACCTGGATGGGGTGCCCTTTTCAATGATCGTGTTGGTGATGGGACCGTTAGTGTGAGTATATTGACATTACGCATGATTTTTTACTTTGGGTATGATATAACATATGATTTGTATTGTGGTTAGTGCATCCATTGAGATTAAGACTAATTCATATTTTTCTCACCCAAAAATGTGGGACATGGATTCTCTATGGATCTCCTGTCGACATGAATGTCATTCTCATCCTCATTAGACAACTTATCCGGTCCAATCCTACATCGTGTAACAAAAGATATTGCTTGATGCACATGATTAATAATGGAATATGAGTGTTTGATGAGTTGTTAATTTGTATAGGTAATGATGGCAACTTTACTTTTCGTAATCCCTAACAAGAAGCAATTAGGAGAGAAGCTAATGGATTGGAATAAATGCAAGAAATTACCATGGAATATCGTTTTGTTACTTGGAGCTGGTTTTGCAATAGCAGATGGAGTAAGAACAAGTGGTCTCGCTGATGAATTATCCAAAACCCTACAATTTTTAGCACACGTACCATATTTAGCAGTTGCCCCGACTATTTGTCTAATAAGTGGAGGCATTACCGAGTTTACATCAAACAATGCCACAACTACCCTTCTAATTCCACTATTAATCCAAATCGCGCAAACGATTAATGTCCATCCTCTTCTCCTTATGATTCCTGGATCCATTGGGGCTCAATTTGCTTTCTTACTTCCTACTGGAACCGCTTCAAATATTGTAGGGTTCACAACTGGACATATTGATATCATAGATATGCTTAAAACAGGCTTGCCACTGAAAATTATTGGAATAGTTGTATTGTCAGTTTTAATGCCTACTCTTGGTAAGTCACTAAACTCTTAATTATGTTAAAGAAATATTCAACTAACTTGGGTCTTGCTTTTGCAGGAGTGCTTGTCTTTGTGAAGAACAAAGAGATACCATTTTGAAATATTCAATATCATTTTATTTTTTTGTAATGTTTTGTAACCCCTCCCAATGTATGTACATGGTAGCAACATTGGACACCTTGCTAGTTTGTATTATTTTACTAGAATAGAATACATAAGGCGTAAACAACCACAACGGTTGTGCAAAAAATTTCATTTCTGTTCTTTTTTTTATTTATCATTTTGTAATATATTTTTTGGATTTGTTAGATCCATATATACCAGGAGACTTTTATCTTTGCTTACCTTTTCTCTATTATTTTATAATTTATTTTTTATTCCATAAAGTAAATAAAATGTATAGGATGTTGATTCTACTTGTTTATGAACACTTGGCGATAAATGGAGAAGGCCACTCTCATTATTTTCAACTCCATACTCCCAACCAATATAATATATCCAAACCGCACCATTCTCATTACTTGCAACATTTATTTCCTCAATCCCAATTCTCACTCACAAAACCTTTTATTAATATTTCATGTATCTGTTTACTAAAAATACAACTCACAAGTCACCTAAATGACATATATATTATGTATTATAAATTCACATTTACTCACCCTCTCAACTCTATTTAGGTATTTGTTGGGAATTCAATAAAGTGGGGATGTAATTAGTGATAGCTAGAGATTTTTTTTATCACTATAAATTCCCAATATCTAATTCATTTTCCATCAATCAAACAAGATGGCTCAAAACTTCAAGTCCTTTCTCATGGTCAAGCTAGCCTTCTTCGTTGCAATCACCCTCTATGGTGTCTCTGCCTCTAGGCCCATAACCACTAGCGACGCAGTGAATGGAGTCGGGGCTTGGGATCTTGAGAAAAACTACCTAGAAAAGTTGGGACAATACGCGGTGGCAGCTCACAACCTCGGGTCTAAACATCAACTGACATTCCAAAAGGTGATTACATGGGACCCGCTTACACACGAACACAGTCACAAGTTGACCATAGCAGCAACTGATCACGGCGTTACACACACCTATGAAGCCGTGGTTGCTTACAAACCATTGTTACAATTCACGAAACTTATTTCCTTTAAACTTTGTTAAGAGATATTTCATTGTAACCTTTAAACTTTGTTAAGGGATATTTCA
Source organism: Lactuca saligna (assembly GCF_052625555.1). Classification (NCBI taxonomy): domain Eukaryota; kingdom Viridiplantae; phylum Streptophyta; class Magnoliopsida; order Asterales; family Asteraceae; genus Lactuca; species Lactuca saligna. The sequence goes on along the minus strand of NC_136423.1, from coordinate 12,470,533 downwards.
TTGTAACCTATGAAATATGAATAAAGTGAAAATTTAATGAAATAAATAAACCTCAAGAAAGGTGTTTCTATTTTCTCTTCTTGTCTTCCCATGTGCTTACACATTATTGCAAACAAACAAATATATGTCTAGACGCTTCATAATATTGCAAAAGTAAACGGGCCCTGCATAATTTTATTAATCAAAACCTTACTAAATAGTGATTTTCAATTATATAGAGTCGCCATTATATTTTTCTAATTTTTAAGCTATCTAACTTCTGAAATGTATTAACCAAAAGATAACATGCTTATTCTTGAATCATATCTTCCTCGCTTGTAATTTTCGCACCAAGAATAAGAATAAGAAATAAATTGCGTGGAATACGGGAAGTACAAAAAAGTTTGTTCAAGGTGTTCAAAGTCAAATTGGAATTCGATTTTTTGAGCAAACCATTTAAAGGTATAACTCTTTAACTCAAATCTTAAGCTTCATATTTTGATTAAGTCTAAAAGATCGTGGCAATGAGTATGAAATAGAGATATATAAACACGGTGTGTTTAAAAGATATGTATGATTGACTTTTGAAGAAGTCAAACGGTGATGGTGCTTTAAATACAAGACTATATCAATACAAATGATGATCAAAATCAAATAAAAATGATGATCAAAATCAACTTAATTACAAGACAACCAATTTCTATCAAAACAAATCCACAAATTGACATATTACAATGATGATCAAAATCAACGTACTCAACATTGATTATTTCAAACTTCATTTACTTTCAAGCAAAAAAAAATTGTAAAACCGTCGCATGTAGATTAATTCCCAACCAAACAAAGAGAATAGAAACACAATTTTGTCACTGCCCCAAGTGGGGTCAATAGCTCTCGATCATAATCAAAATTGAACAAACTTCTCCAATTCGACTACCCCACAAATTCAATTCGAGAAAGGTTTCATTTATTTTTATCCAAAGGTTTTTTGTGCGTTTTCGAATATGAGCCAATAGATATTAACCACAAAACCAAAGATGACAAAGAACCCATATAAACAACCAGAAAAAAAAAAATGTTTGTTTGCTAGATGACACCTACGAATATGAAGATAACGACTACAACTGCCGATGCCATGTGAGTATGTGACAAGAGAAAGATGGAAATCGTAAGCGTCAAATCGATTTAAGTAAAAGCAAGAAAACAAAATTCTACAATGGGGAGAGGGGAGGGGGAGGGATTAAAGATGAGAAATTGAGAATATTATAGATGATAGCCAACGTAATTTTTAAACTAACATCTAATTTCACATATGTTCAGGACGAGATTTGGAGGATACCGTCTGATACCACTACATTAGAAGTCTTTTGGATTCTTATTAAAAATATGTTTTGGTTGTTTTGTATGGGAATTATGCAAAACATATAGGAAGAGTCAAACCCCAACAAGCAAGGGGCTTGATTTCGGTCCTAAGCCTCTAGGAAGAGTCATTCCTGAAATTCTTAACCCTTAAGGGTTTATATATGAGTGTAGGAAGGTGTTGGATAAGGCAAGTATCTCCAAGATAACATTTATCCATTAGCTTCCTCCCTAAGGCAACCATAGAGCCCAATGAATCCTTAGAAGGTTTCTAGATTTCGTCTCTTCCTAATGGGAGGTTCTAGAATTCCTCAATGCTCAACTATTGAACATTGTCACAATTAGTTCTCCTACTTTTAATTAATCCAATTAATCCAAAAATTAATTTCAATTAATTTTGGATTAATAATTAATTAGATAATATTATTTCCAATTAATATATTATTCTCATAATGTATTAACAAATTATTTATTTTGATTTCCAATTAATTTATTAACCAAGTAATAAATTAATAAACCAAACTCTCCTTCTAAAAGATATCATATCCAATTACTAGGTTTGAGGGCAATCCAAAAGGATTGTGCTACTATCAATTCAAGTTTATACCAATTATAGTTATTCGCTTAGACACCCAATCGAGCAGTCTCACATTTGGATAAGTTTGTAACTATAATTGCCGGTATAACTTCTAAACTAATTAGCAAATTGTAGCTTCCAAAAGCCGTTGTCGAACTCTGTCCCATTTAGTTACGTGTCCTAAGATAAGTGATCAAATATTCTTTCGTTCTACAAGATATCGTATAGACATAAGACATTGATTATAATCAATCTCATTGTCTAAGTTTTGTTTCATGATTTCTGATTTATGACAAATCAATTCAGACTACTAGTTGAACACATCAATTTAGTCCAGGCTTGACCAAACACTTCCAATGTCGACATCAAATCATCGAGGGGCCCAAATATATTGCTTTTCCCGTTAGGGATAAAGGAACGAATGAAGTTTGACTTATATTCTTGTACTATTTACTCATCAAATCATGCACAACAATATGTTTTATAACATCAAGTTACTGATGCGTTTACATATTATCAATGCATAATTGACTTGTAAACAACAACTCATATATCTCTGTTTTAAGAATATAAGATATTATCGTCTCAAAGTTACTAGTGATAAAATCCATGAAGTAATTCTCTAAGTGTGGGTTTATCCAATACTCAAAATCCTTATTTTCTAAGTACTCATGAAAATTGTAGCAACCATTGTAATGTCTAATCTTCGTAGACAATCTACAATTCAATTCATGATAGTGTTGATTCACTACTTACTTCCAAAAGTATGATCGACTGTGGATATTAAAATAATCCAATTATTCATGAAGTAAAACAATCAAAGCGAAACACAATAATAACCTAATTAATTATGGTCTCAAAACTATTGAACATAAATAAAACTCTTATTGTTTAATCACCATATTAATTAGACTTTATTCATTATATAATGTTTCGAGTAATCAACTAAACACTTGAAGTAAACATCAGTCATGCCATGTTATAAACATACATACTATGTCTCATTATGGTCCTTCCTTTGCGAACAGATCAATTGGACACTATTCCAAAGATGATCATTTCACAATTCCAAATTCTTGTCACTACTAGAATGTGTTAGAGTTCAACCTTACATGCAATGATCTTTTGTAATGTTGAAGCTTCAAAGTCACGGAGACTTAGCTAACGTTATTACAAAATGTTCCATTAGAACTTTTTTACTAAAAACAATTCCAAAATAATGAAGTTTCAAATTCAAGGCACACTCCTTGAACACCTTTCTTGCATTAAAGTTTCTGTCTCGTATGTAGATTTTAATAATCAACTCACTCTATGGAAACATTTCCATATTCCCATATAACCGTCAATTCTGATCGAATGACCAATTCCATCAAAATCCTAAAATAACCTAATTCCATAAAATGACCAATTCCATCGAAATCCCAAAAAACCCCTCAAGGTCAAACTTGGTAAAAGTCAAAGTTAAAGTCCACCTGTAAAACCCACTAAGCCAAACGAGTTAACCCGATTGAGTCAACTCAAACGAGCTACTCACAAAGCTGACCCATGTACGCTTAGCGTATGCGAAGCCTCGCATTGACCACCATTGGGGTGGTTGACCGAGTATACGATATGTACTCCCACTTACGCGGGGCGTAACCTCACAACCCCAAATCTTCATTAAGTGATTAATGACTTAAGCACTCAAGCCAATATTTCAGATCCACGACTAAAACACACCCTAGAGTGATAAAGTTTCCAATTTTATGACTTTACACACCTAATAAGATCTTAACACAAGGTCTTAATCCATTAAGACCTCCTACAAGATGCATGGAGCAAAACTAACCAAAGAGACTTCATTTTTATGGGTAAGGACCCTTCTTAGGGTCTGAAAGGAAAAGTCAAAACATCACATGCCATGCTCAAGATGATACTTTTGGGACCAAAAAGATGACATAAAACCCCCATAACTAGATCTAAAAGATTAAGAGGCAAATGTGCAAACATTATACCTTGAAAGGCTTGCAAATGAAAGATAGATCCTAGATCTAAGGTGCTTCATTCTCCAAGTTGAGCTTGATCTTCTTCCTTACTCTTCAAATCACACAAACACACTCTTTAATACTTGAAATGTCCTCACAAGGTGCTTCCAGGGTTTCAGATCACGAAAAGAGGGTAGAGGCTGTTTTGGTGAAGAGAAATGAGGCCATAAAGATGCTTAAATACCACCCAAACCCTAAAAATTAGGGTTTCCATCTTTCTTTAGTACTCACCGCACACATAAGTGTACGTCCAGTGTATAGGTGCGCCCTAGTACACTCAACATACACACACGTACGCTTAGCATACTCATCTTGCCCAAAATTACAAGAAGCCATTAGGGCTTCAAGGCACATTCTCTTCGACTTAGGGACCAAAATGCCATATAATAAACTTAAGGGATAAATTTAGAAATACATGAAGATCGAGATGTTACACCATGTATACTCCTCAGAAAGCCAAAAATCACATTAAGCACTTAATGCTTAAGTCCAAGCATCCAAAACACAAATCTAGCTCAAGTGAAACACCCTAAACGGTGAAGTCATTAACTTGATGTCTTTGCATGGCTCAAAGAGGCCCAATATGCATTTCTAACACTCTAACTTCATGTTAAGACCATTAACTCATGCATGGTTGAGCTTAACCCATCAAGATGCCATTTTAATGATTCCACAACTCTAGAAATACTAAGAAATGACCAATACAAGTTATGGAGTAACTTCTACTCACAAGAACCAAACCAAGGGACTAAAACATACTAAATGTAATCCAAAATCTAGATCTAAGCTAAGGAGTCATAAAGTATGAAGCTTTATACCTCCAAAAGATTGCCAAGGTGAAGAGAGTGATGGATCTTCAAGCTCCAAGCAAACTAATCCTCCTCTAATGACCTATTCTTTTTCAAGATGCACACACACACACACAAGGCTCAATTTCTCTAAAAAGGGATTATAGTTTTGAGATAATGCCTTGGGGACAATGGAGGCTGGAAAATGAGAGAAACCTTGGGACATAAGGTGCTTAAATAGGGTCCAAACCCTAACATTTAGGGTTTGCATTATGTGTAATTACACCCACGTAATATATGTACGCCTAAGGTACTGGAGTGAATAATTGCGATCACTTAAGCCCAGTACGCCCAATGTACATACCTTATGCGCCTAACGTACTAGCCAACCCACTTTCCCATTCTAACTTCTAAAGGCCATAACTTCTACGTCCCAACTTCGTTTTAATCGTTCTTTATATGCTTTGGAAGGTAATGAAAAATCCTGCAACCCTATCAAATCTCCTTCAACTTAAAACCATCTGAACATTATTCCTTACTTCGAGAAAATGTTCGAAGCATCACTTTTATCATTATACATTTGGGCTCCAATGCACAAACCGAACTCTTGGATCACATAACCTACATTACCCACATTCAAATGGGTCTAAACCTCTCTTCCAATAAATCCAGAAGCCTTATGATAATTGATGTTTGGGTCACTGCCCCGAATTAAGAAACGACTCAAAACAGGGTGTTAAAATTCTTTTACAAAGTCACTAGTATAATAAGTAGAAACATCCCTTAAATTTTCATGATTTTTGGAGAATTTTTTCTTTTTTTTTTAATAAAAAAATAATATATTTTTTTTCAAAATTTAATGATTATGCTCATTTTGTAGAGAATTAAATTTAAAAACTTTGGTTTTTTTATAAATAAAACTACATGTGTCCGCAAGTAAGGTCCAAGTTTGCCATTTCAGCAACAAATCTTTATTATTATTTTTTTCTTTAAAATTTCATGATTATGCTCATGTTGTAGAGAATTAAATTTAAAAACTTTGGTTTTTTTATAAATAAAATGACATGTGTCCACAAGTAAGCCCCAAGTTTGCCATTTCAGCAACAAATCTTTATTTCCTTTGACAGTTTTGACCCCCAACATTTTCCCTTAATTGGAAAGTGATCTTAACTTGATGTTATTTACAGAAAATACCATTGGACAATTTTTTTTTTTTTTGTTTATTTGTTCATTTTGATTTATCTCACCCACCCATTTAAACCAACAAACGTCTAAGATTTGTCCTCGCGGTCCTCACAATTTTTTGAATCCTCACTCGATCTAACTTTTATAAATATATGCCACCACTAGTCCTTCTCGTCGTTTATATCTCATTGTTTCTCTTTCTCGCCTCCCTACGTCATCGCTAGTCCTCATTTTTTCCGTCTCATTGTCTCTTTTTCTCAACTCATCATAAATATTGAGTTTGTTCATTCGAAAGTTTATCAAATATGAATATTTCATTCATCACAAAATTGTTCACAATGTTAAAGTGATTATTTTTCATTAAATACATTAATTTAGTAACCTTGTTAAACAAATTTTCATTTGAAACCAAATTTATTTAGAGATTTTGAACATCAATTTAGTAACCTTGTTAAACAAATTTTCATTTGAAACCAAACTCATTGAAACATCTCAAAAATACAGTCTAAAATTCTCGTTTTAAATCATTAATAAAAACCATAATTATCAACCATTTCATTTGTAAACAAAAATCGTTATATCAAAATCAGAGTATCATATCAAAATATGATCTTTTTATCAGAGTAAACATCCCAGGATAAAACTTATTGGTGTGTGCCATGCAGTTATCCTGAGCTCCTCCCTCCGCTACCGGAAGTACCTGAAACTAAAACTGAAAACTGTAATCACGAAGTTTAGTGAGTTCCCCAATCTACCACATACCATACACATAATCACATATTGCAAAGATTGGGCCTAGCCTGCTACATCAGACGAACCCGACATCAGGCCCTGCCTGACATCGTGCCCCACTCGATATATTGATCTATTTCTACTAGGCCCCGCCAGTCTCCAGGCCCCGCCCGCTATACACATAAAAACAATAACATATAATCATGCTAATACATAACAAACAATCATTATACTATAACTGCTAGTCTCAAGGCCCCGCCCCTACTCTGCTACTAATAAGATATGGAACCCCGTCCACACTCAACTAGTGATGAAATATGGGCCCCGCCCACACTCGCCCCCTACCAGGTACATACAAGTATCACAAAGACAACAAGTATAACTAAACATACACTACTGCCTCGGGTACCACCCGACATCTAACCGTAATTTGGAAACATACCTATAATCCTTCCTCGGGTCTCGCCCGTCATCGGATCTAAATCCGGTATACACTAACATACATACATGGGCCGACATTGGCGCCTTAGACCCATTCCTACTGGAAAGAACTCACCTCACAAGCTGACTATAGAATCCTACGGATAACTCCTCGCTGCTAACTGGCAGATCCTCGAACTGCTGATCAGTCGACTCCCCGATTTATTAATTACCAAAATGACACTTAGACCAAAATACCCTCTAAAAGTCAAACTAAGTCAACCCTGGTCAAAGTCAAAGTCAACGGTCAAATTCAACACTCCGAGGTGACTCAACTCGTCGAGTTGCTCCATCAACTTGTTGAGTGCTAAAACTCCGAACACTACAATCGCAAACCAACTCGTCGAGTCAACCCTTGACTCGCCGAGTTCCCTAGTCACTCCGGGTCACGATTTATCAAATCTACTCGTTGAGTTGGTCCTCAGACTTGCCGAGTCCTCGCATGAACATAAACGAGAAAACTCACTTTGACTCATCGAGTCCCTCCCTAGACTCGCCGAGTCCCTCAGTCTGTTGGGCTATCTTAATGGATTAAGCCACTATTCTACAAATCTAAGCTCCAAAATTTGAAGATACACTAGAAATGACCTTGGAAGGGTAAAGTTTCCAACTTTACCCGTTAATATCCTCACTTAGTGGGTTTCCATGAAAACCCTAACTCTAGAGGACTTGGATCTTGGTCCACAAGCCACCCAACCCCAAACCAATGCATCCAAACACAGATCTGGATCCAATCACCTCATAACCATGCAAAGCTCCTACCTTTTTCCTCCACACATGGCCTTGTGAGCTAAAAAGGCCAAAAGAATACTTCTTATGCTTGCATGGGGATTCATATGGCATAAAGCTTGCACCTTTATGCCATAACAACCCTTAATGGTTCTAGATCTGAAAGCATAAGCCTTGGGA